>NC_054475.1:130993283-131693283 GCF_017639515.1 Carcharodon carcharias
TACAGTTCTGGGCACCACGCTATAGGAAGGATGTGAATGCATTGAAGAGAGCGCAGAAGAGGTTTACAAAAATGGTTCCAGGGATGATACACTTCAGTTATGAGGAAAAACTGGAGAAGCTGAGACTGTATTCCTTGGGGAGGAGAAAGCTAAGAGGAGACTTGATAGAAGTTTTCAAAATCATGAGGGTTCAGACAAAGTAGATAGGGAGAAACTGTTCCCGCTCGTAAGCAGATCGAGAACCAGAAGGCGCAGTTTTAAAGTGTTTTGCAAAAGAAGCAAAGTGAGGTAAGAAAGAACTTTTCCTCACTACAAGAAGTTTGGGTTTGGAATGCACAGCCTGGAAGTGTGGTGGAGGCAGATTCAACTGAAGCATTCAAGAGGGCATTGGATGATTATTTAAATAGAAACAATGTGTAGGGTTACGGGGAAAAGGCAGGAGATTGGCACTAAGTTAAAATGCTCAGACAGCCAGTGCAGACACGATGAGCCAAAAAACCTCCTTCTGCACCGTAACAATTCCGTAATTCTGAAATGCTCAGCGCTGCTGGGGTGGAGTGGGAAGAAGGCAGGCACTGATGTAACCGAGGGTGCGAGTGAGCACTTCAAGAGAGCTCCATGCAGGCAGGAATCTGCCCCAGGGACCTGCAGACCTCCACAAGCTAAAGGACATGACAAAAATGCTGCAAAATAAGTCCATGTAGCACAATGAAGCACCTGAAAGCATATCTTATAAAAAAAACAGTCCCCAGATATCTCTTGTTATTTTATTTCCCCATGGAGATTTCATCCCCTTCTGGATCAAGGTTTGAGCACAAATATAAATGTCACCTGGGAGAGTAGTCCATCCGCCAACCTTAAATGTGGACAGGCCATGTAAAATCGCTGTTGATTGCATCATTAATGGACTTAAATGTCACCAGGCGCACTTCCAACTGCCACGTGCCCCCGCTGAGTGAAATATCGCACGATGATGTCAGGACGCTCGCCCGACGTCATCTCATGCTATTTCACGTCTGTTCAGGTCAGGCGCGCACCAGCCCACGGGATGTAAAATTCTGGCCATGATTTCCTGTTTAGTTTTAGGGGCAGGGAATTCCACCAAAGCTTCTACTTTTGCTGTTCCTGGCAACATTTGCCCTGCCCTACGATATGCCCTAGATAAGTTACCGATGCTTTCGTGCACTCACTCTTTGCAAGGTTTATTACTACATCTGCCAATTGTAATTACTTAAGTAGGGCTTCCAATTGTTTTAAATGATCTTTCTAAGTGTTGATATAAATCAATATATTATCTAAGTAAACCATGCAGTTAGGAACACTAGTTACAATTTGATTCGTTAATCTTTGGAAAGTGGCTGGAGCATTTTTAGCCTGAATGGCATCACTAGGCATTGGTATAGTCCATTTGGTGTGACAAAAAGCGATATCTCCTTAGCTTGCGATATTAAAGGTACTTGCCAGTATCCCTCCAAAAAATCCATCTTAGTAATGAAAGTGGCACTGCCAACCTGTCAATACAATCTCCTAAATGAGGGACTGAGTAAGAGTTTGTTTCTGTTACTGTATTAAACTTTCTATAATCTATGCAGAATCTGGTTGACCATCAGGTTTAGGCACTAACACTACTGGAGAATTCCAACTGCTTTGACTAGGTTCAGTTAGGTGATTTTTTGCTTTCACCTGAGCCTGTTTCTCCAGGCTTTAACAATAAGGATGTTGTTTTATTGGAGAAGATTTCCCTATATGAACATCATGCATGGCTAGGGTTGGCACACCCTGTTTTATCCCTACAGATTCCTTTGAGTTCTGTAAGTAACCTCCAGGGACCTTCTCGTTGTCCGACCTCTAAGTATGAAAATATGGGGAAGTGCAGGAGTGGGCACGGTTGGCCGCGCCTCCGATTGGCGCCCCCAATTGGAGGCGTTCTACCATTTTACATGGGTAGGCCAATTAAGGCCCGCCCAGTGTGATGTCCACTCAGGAGCACTCTGTGTGGGCGGGGGAGGATTCCCTCAGCCGGGAGTGCGCTCTTTCGCATAACTTTTAATGAAACCTTTAATAACACTTTAAATACCCTCATGAAACCTCTTCCCACCCCTTGATGAGGTTTAATGCTTTTTCCAAAGCCCGCCAGGGCTCCTAGCCTGTTGACGGGCAGGTCCATTAATGACTTTAATTAGTTTTTCAATGGCCTCAATAGGCTGTTGACAGGTCAGTGGGCGCAGAGCTGACCCAGCTGTGGGCCCCAACGACCTGAAAATGGAAATGACACAGGGTGACATCAGGAGTTCCCACATCAAGTTACGCGTTGGCGAGCAGGCCCTGCCCCCGTTCACTGACTGGAAGATCCTGCCCATGATGTCTAACTGTCCTAATATTTCAGCATTAGCTAACTGGATAATAAGAGGTTCAATTTGTGAACTGTCTAAGTCTTCTGCCTTAGTCTCACTGTTGCTTTCATCCTCCCCTGTCCTTTCAACCTGACATACCTGCTCCTTCTTATCTTTCTCTCTACGATGGTATTGTTTTAACATATTGATATGACACAGCTGATTCTTTTTCCTGCGATCTGGGGTGCCTATCAAATAATTTACTTTACCAGCCCTCTTAATTACCTTGTTTGGACCACTGAACCATACTTTCAGAGGTTTCCCCTATAAAGGCAATAACACTAACTCTTCATTCCCTGGTTGAAATGTTCTAGCCTCAGCTTGCTTATCTGCCCATTCCTTCATCTTTGTTCATGAAATTTTAAAATTATCTTGAGCCGCTTTGCAGGATCCCATGAGACATTCCTGGAACACGGACATAATCTAATATTGAGGATTTGCCCTCCGCCCTAAAAGCCTTTCTTTGATTAATTTCAGACGCACTCTTACTTCATAACCATAATTTAATTCAAAAGGGCTAAACCACTAGATTCATTCAGTGAATCTTCAGTAGCAAATAAAAGAAAGTCCAATCCTTTGTCCCAATCACGGGGATATGTATGACAATATGCTTTAATCAATGTTTGGAGAGCTTGATGATACCTCTCTAAAGCTACCCGTGTCTGTGAATGATATGCTGTGGACTTTAACTGTTTTATACCCATAATACTCATTATGTTTTGAAAAATTTTACACATAAAATTGTAACATTGATTCGATTGGAATTCCATCGGTAATCCATATTGAATAAAAATTTGTGTTAACTTCTCTACCACTACCTTAGCTGTAATTGCTCCCAAAGGGATAGCCTCTGGAAATCAAGTAGTCACATCCATAATTTTAAGAATATGCTGGTGTCCCGCTTTTGTTTTTGGTAATGGTCCCACACAGTCTGCTAATACCCAACTAAATGGTTCCCAAAAAACTGGTATGGGAATTAAGGGTGTCAGTTCAATTGTAGGTTGTGGTTTTCCAGCGTTGTGGCAGGAGGGTTGATCAGTAAGTTCGCAGATGACACGAAAATTGGTGGTGTGGTAAGTAATGAGAAGGATAGCTGAGAAGGATAGCCTTAGATTACAGGAGGATTTGGCGGGCTGGTCAGATGGGCTGATTGGTGGCAAATGGAATTTAATCCAGATAAGTGTAAGGTCATGCACTTGGGTAGGACAAACAAGGCACAGGAATATATGATGAATGGTAGGACCATGGGAAGTACCGAGGATCAGAGGGACCTTGGTGTGCATGTCCACCAGTCCCTTAATGTAGTGGGACAGGTAGATAAGGTGGTTAAGAAGGTATATGGGATACTTGCCTTTATTAGCCGAGGCATAAAATATAAGAGCAGGAAGGTTATGCTTGGAACTGAATAAAATGCTGGTTAGGCTACAGCTAGAGTATTGCATGCAATTCTGGAATCTGCATTATAGGAAGGATGTGATTGCACCAGCGAGAGTGCAGAGGAGATTTACCAGGATGTTGCCTGACCTGGAGAGTTTTAGTTATGAGGAGAGATTGGATAGACTGGGGTTATTTTCCCTGGAGCAGAGGAGATTGAGGGGGGACATGATTGAGGTGTATAAAATTATGAGGGGCATAGATAGGGTAGACAGGAAGGAACTTTTCCCCTTGTTGGAGGGACATAGATTTAAGGTAAGGGGCTGAAGGTCTAGAGGAAGAATTTTTTCACCCAGAAGGTGGTGGGAATCTGGAACTCACTGCCTGAAAGGGTGGTAGAGGCAGAAACCCTCATAACATTTAAGCAGTATTTAGATGTGCACTTGCAATGCCATGGCATACAAGGCTATGGGCCTAGTGCTGGAAAATGGGATTAGAATATTTAGGTACTTGTTTGACCGACGCAGACTCGAAGGGCCAATGGGCCTTTTTCTGTGCTGTAGACCTATATGACTCCATGACTATGACATCATCTGGTTCATATGGCATGTTTTACAAAACTGCACCACATCCTTGTGAAGACCCGGCTAGTAAAAATGTTGGTTTGTCCGCACTTAGGCTTTCCATATCCCTATATGTCCTGCCATAGGAATTTCATGTGCTATCTGTAATATATTTTATATTTGGGCAGTACCACTATTCGATGAACAAACTTGCACCCTTCGTCTGCAGGTCTTTGAGGATGTCTCCACTTTCTCATCAGAATCCCCTTTTTAACATAACATTCCAGAACTCCCTCAGCTTCAGCTGATTGTGCTACCTTACTTAACTCTGAATCAGCTTGTTCAGCCTCATTTAGAGAACATTTCTTTTGGATTATCCAAGTTTGCAAAGAATGTTTCTGCTGACCGATTATCTGTCTGTGGTATCACTTTGACCTCTGATGATGGACTTTGCTTAGCCATTGCTTGGGTTACCACACACAAAGCAAAAATTCCTGGAACCTTTTCCTGTAACTGCTCCATCTCTTTAATCTCACTTGGATTTTCCATAATTATGGGAGAAGCTACCACCTTCGCTCCAGCTAAATAATTTCTCAGGAGTAAGTTAACTCCATCTATAGGTAACAGGTCAGTTCACAAGAAAGTGTCCAAATAATTCAATGCCCTTCCATTTTTTTTAAAAAGCAGATAGATCTTGGAGGTATGCATTCATAACAATGTATTGCATACACTCCCACAAATTTGTTTGCCTCACAAATGCAGAAAGCTTCTCTGGAACTCCCCCAGTAGTTCACTGAATAAGTGTGCAACATGGCATTGTTATTTAAACCCAGAAAGGCTCTTGTTTCATTAAAGGTCTACGCTGAGTTGGCTGATCCTGATTATAGTGGTGGCAAGGCACTAAAAATGGCTTTTCACCCTGGCACTACAGACGGTGATAAAAATGAACAGGAGTTCACAATCTTGGTTGCTATTCCGTGACTCTTGCTGGTAATTCAGGATCAGGCTTGGCTTTGATGGCCCACATAAAGAATGGCCATGTTTTTAAAACTGACAAGCCTAGGAGAAATCCACTGGTTCTTAGTGTACATAAAGGTTAAAGCTGCTTCCCTTCAACTTGGACAAAATATTTACCAGTGTATATTGAACTAACAGGCCACTTTCAGCAAAGAAGAAATAGGACTCTCTCACACCACAGTTGCTGAGGACCATCAACATGGCCAAAGATGCTTTTGGTCTTCTAGTGCAAAGACCTGTCAATGACTGAGTGTTGCAGACTGGCACATTCCAAGGTCCAGGACTGTATGCTGAATGATGCACTAAAGCTTGGATCAGCCACTGCAAAGGTTCGATGGGGAAAAGCTACTGTCTAAGGCCCTTCTAGCATAGTATATCTAGGAGCTATATTCACCAGAGAATGTTTAATATGAAATGTCCCATATCCTACTAGTTACATACATCCTGTTTGTACAGGATGAATTTTTAGGCCTTGACAGGGGTGAACTAGGAGGTGGGCAGTGTGGATGCCAGCCGGCATGCCAATTTCCCAACACCATCCCACTCCAGAGCCATTTTCTCAGAGGTGGGATGGGAGGACGGATGACAGCAGGGCTAATTAAGACAGTTTAAATCCTATTAATCTCATTGACAAAGGCCAACAGGAATTTTTTAGTCAGCCTCCAGACACCAAGGGACGTCAGGGAACAGCCCACAGCTGCTGGGAGGCAGCATCCATGTGGCAGCTCAGGGGACCAGTACCCTGGCAGGCTTCAAGACCCTCTTTGCCTACTTAATTGGCTTCAAATGTAGTCACAAGCCACCTTGTGGAGGCGGCCTGACTGCTAAGAGCATTTTATTTTTTCATTTTAAAGTTTAAAAAGTTGGAGAGAGGACTTCTTCATCCTGGGGTACCCTCTCTTTCTTACCTGGAAATGCAGCCTGCTGTATCTTCATTGCTGGAGGGCCTCCCATTGGCCTGCCAACTGTGAGAGCCCGCACGCCATCCTTAATTTAACAACAAACCCACACTCTGGCAACTGATTGTCCAATTTGGGGAAAATCACAGCCCTGAGACTGTTCTCCATGCAGTACAGGCTTCAAACCCTCACTTGATCCTTATGTCAGGGTCCTGAAGCCCATGGGGAAAATCCCGTCCTACATCTTTTACAAGTGGTGGTAAACTAGTTCTAAAGTGGTTTCCAAATGCTGTCGTGAGGGTACAGATCATCAAATCACTAAAATTAGTGATGTAGATTAATAGGGCCATAAAAATGTAAATAAAACAGAGTTCATTTCTATAGATTTGAAAAGCAGAGAAGTTAAGTTAAACCATATGGAATCCTGGTTACACCACAGTTGGGGTCCTGTGAACAGTTCTGGTCTCCGTATGATAAAAGAATATGAAGGATTTATTCAAATAATACCTGAAGTGAGTTTATACCCATCAGGAAAGATTGAACAGACTGAGACTTTTATCTTAGAGAAAACTGAGGGCTGACCGGATAGAGCAGGGTTGTTCAACGTACGGCCGGTGGGCCATACTCTGGCCTGTCTGACATCTCTGCCCAGCCCACGGATTCACTGTTCAAAATACAGGCAGGTGGAAGTGACAGATCTGCAAAAAATTGCTCCTCCAATCAGAGACCATTTCTCTTCCATGTTTAATGCAGATCACAAATGTGGGAGAGAAACAGTCTGTGATTGGAGGAGAAGCAAGCAGTGTGAAGGTGAGTGGCCTGGGTGCATTCTCTCTATGCCTTTCGCCAGCCCCCTTCCCCCCTCTCTCTCTCTCTCTCTCTCCTGTCCTCCTGCACAGGCGCCAGCCCCTAAAGGAGCACAGGGGCCAAGATGGCAGAGTGGGCCAGGGAGGCCATGAGAAAGAGCTGTCGTAGCAATAGCACCCAGCCAGCCCCCCACTCAGGGCACCTGGAGTCACAGACAGGGTGGAGTGAGGAAGGTCATCTTGGCATCTTCACAGCCATCCCAAATTCCATCTCGGCAGTAAATTATCCAAACCTCCAAGGCCCAGGTGGGGAGTGAGTGAGTTTGCGTGAGTGTGAGAGAGTCTGTGTGAAAACCCTGAGACTGGGAGTGAACCGGACACACACACACTTCCTCTCCGCCTCCACTATCCCCAAAAACCTATCCACACAGCAGGCCGAGAGAGGAGGAAAATCCACGCTGGCAGGTAACCCGCTTCCAACTCCAATTTTGTATGAATTCCACCAGAGGGCAGTTTGGAGTGTGTGCCACCAGAGGCAAATGCAAGGCCAGTCTTCGTTAAACCCAACTCATTAGCTCAGCCCGTGTCCCAACCCTTTCCCTGGTGACCAAGTCTTGTGGCCTAGTCTGTCTCTCTGGCTCTGCTTAAGTGAAAAGACAAAGAGGTTTTATTGATTAGCTCTGCTGCTAGGCACTTCTTAATGGTCATTTTTATTAATTACTGTGTTTTCTAAATTGTCAATTTAGTGCTTTGATGTTGATTTTTTAAAAAATTCATGGTTAATGTTGTGCCAAACCTTAGTTTTCCAAAACTTTCTCATCAGCCCCTTGAGTAAGAAAAAGGTTGGAATGTGGCCCCTCGCTCGAAAAGATTGGACAACCCTAGGTAGAGGTCTTTATAAAAGGGTTTAATCAGGCAGACAGAGAAGATGTTTCCATTTACAGATGGGACCAGAATACAATGCTGTAAATCCAATATTAATTGCAGAATTCCCTACCACAAGGAGTAGTTGGGGCGACGAGCATAGATGCATTTAAAGGGAAGCTAGACAAACACATAAGGAAGAAAAGAATAGAAAGGTATGTTGATTGGGTTACGAAGGGTAGTAGGAGTTTCATGTGGCGTATAAACATCAGCACTGACCTATTGGGACAAATGGTCTTTTTCCTGTGCTGTAAATACTATGTAATCTGATTAATCAATGACACAGATATATTTTATATTTTTCCCCCACACCTTTCTTGAGTACACAGCTAGAGTACAGTTAACAAAAACAAATTGAGGGCCTTATCAAAAACCTACATCTTTATTGTTTGTTGGGTGCAGGTTAATATGTTCAGTTTTATTAAATAATATTTAATATTGCTTAATCGTTTTCTGAAGAATATCTGGGTTACCTACCATATTTTTCCATCAACTCAAAGTGGAAAATAATACATCTCTAGACTAATACATGCAGACAAAAGCTACTTGTTCAGATTTATTTTGAAGTGAAATATACAAAAGAAAAAAAACATAACCTACAATATAATGGCCAATTTTAGCCAAACATATGAACTGGTCTTACTTTAAAAACAAGAAAGAGTCCAAATTCCTGACAATTTTGCTCAACAATTAATGGATACATCATGATTGATTTTTCTAAAATAGTCCACGGGAAATGCCCAAGATCTGTTCTGACTTCCTATCGGGGCTAATTATAATATAATTAGTATGGTATGGGCAAGTGCTAAGGCTTCTCATTGGGCACAGGCAGCTACAGCGCTGCTGCAGAAGTTGGTGGTTCAGCTAAAGAAGGACTTGAAGTTCTATATCAATTTCATGACCACCGAATATTCCAAAGCTCTTTACAGCCAATGAAGTAATTTTGAAATGTAGGGTGGAATCTTCCCATCATGCTCGCGGCAAGTTTTGTGGTGGGCGGGAGCAGAGAATCTGGAGAGGCACCAAAAATTGGATCTCCCTACATCCTGCTGACTAGTGATGTGAATCTCATTAGCATTAATTATCATCTCATGAATGCTCATTAAATATGCTTCTCACCAGAATTACGTGGTGCCTTCCAATCTTGCCAGCGGGAACTCACACCAGCCTGATTTACGTTTGAAAAAGAAAGTGACCAGACCTCACTTCACTCGTAACTTCAAGGGGAGTGCAATATCCACAGGCTACCTGCGACAGCGCTACACTGGTCTTGTTGCAATGCCAATGGAATGCCACACTGCTGTGGCTGTAGGGTTGGTCTGCTCCCACACTGGGTACACCTGTATTCCTGGAGAACACCACTGTGCAGTACTCAGGCAGGCCTCAACACCCAACCAGCATTGCGACGGGTGGGTTTGGGGGGGTGGGGGGTGCAGGGGCAAGGATGACGACACACAGGGAGCAAAGGGGCAGGAAGGCTTTGCGTGGGTGGGAAAGAGTGGAAGAACGAAGAGGGGACAGCGAGGGGTGGGAAGCTGGAGCCCAACATGGGAGACTGAAACACTGAAATGGGGGTGGATGGGATTCCACAAGTATGAATGGGAGGGATGCATGCAGACTCCAGATTAGGAAGTGGGGGTGGAATGTGGGGGTGTTTGCACGTTAGTGTGGCAAAAGAGGGATGGGTTGCACAGAGACTCATGGGGAGGAGTGAGGGAAGGGAGACGGTGTAGTGATCAGTCATGACGGCAATGGGGAGCTCGCTGAAAGTCAAAGTCCTAAGTCTGGGGCTCACAATCAGAGCTGAGAGAGATTGGACACAGTCTTTGGGGTCTCTGTACCTCACAGTCAGGAGTGAGGTAGTAGAGACAGTCCTTGGGCTCACAGTCAGTAGTGAGAGAGTACAGACAGTCCTGGGGTACAGCAGGCAAACTACAGGGCTATGCATAGCATGCATTTTGTACTCCCACTCCAGGGAGGAGCAAGATCAGTCCCCATTGCCTTCCCTGGCTCTGCAAATGGAATGGTAATGCTTATGGTAGGAATCTGCAGCCTGTAACAGGGGGTCGGTATTCAAAGTTCTCTCAGGGGTCCAGAAAGGGGGAGGGTCTCCTCTGAAGGTGACCTTGCAACAGCCTCTAGATGGGGAGGGATGAGGTCCACATGGGGCATGGGCTTAACAGTGGTGGGTTCAGAGGGAAGGATGGGAATGTTGATCACAACAAATATGTGATCCAATATTACTGGGAGAGGCTGGAGGAAAACAGGAGGGCGCTCTACCTGCACATCGTGAGGTTCCAGGTAAATTGGGGGTGCCCATTAGTGAAAGGAGGACCGCGAAGCTGGTCTCAAAATAATCATGGAGCCACCATCTTGCACACACGAAATAATGGTACAGTTTAAAATCAAAATTAGAAACAAATCTACACAGAAGGGGGCAGAAGCAGTGTAGTGTTGGGTTAAGGGGCCCTTTCTAGTGGTGCCCTCAAATTTGTTGGAGCCACAAGATTGAAATTGGGTCCGAACTGAGGAAGTAGGAAGACTTCCTTGAGACGGGTGCCATTGGGACCCATGCTTTGTGCCGTGTAGTAACAGGGAAATGCAGGAGTCACTGGCTTCACATTACAGCCGCTGCATTTCCACATTAGCACACAGGAATGTGAAATTTGGAAATGTGGGCAACTGTTAAGGAGGCTTAGCTGCTGCATATATGGCATCTCATCAATAAAAGACTTCCATGCGATTTCCACAATTGGCATGCATAACGCACCAAAGGGCATCCAGTCATTCATGACCAAGTTCTTGTTGACCAGTATACTATATCAGAGATTGGAGCAAAGAGTTAGCTCAGGTTGCTCACTTCATTCAGACCTTCTCCAACCTCTATAGGATTGAGATGTAAGGTCTCAGGGATGGCATCTTGGTCACCTTGATTTGCCCGTTTGCACCTCAGATGTAAGGCTGCATCAGCGACAAGGCTAGTACAGCAGAAGGCACTCAAGACCATTACAGTAGCTTTTGGTTCACGATTGTGATCTTCACTGTTTTTAACCTATCTGTCTTTAATCTATCATTTCACAGACAGAAGGACAAAACAATAATGGAGCCTGGGCTTAATGCTGCTCTCTTGAGGGTTCTAATAGAATAGAGGAGAAGAAGAGGACAGGTGCCACCGAGCGCAGCTTCAGGAGGAGGCCCCACCTGAGGTGCAGGGAAGCCCCAACAATAACCTGATGATTAGCCGGATAGACCCATACCACAGAGGTGACTCTCTAGACCAAGGGTCTACTGAGGAAGACTTTTCTATCTGGACACAATGCCACGCATGTATGCCCTTGTCCCGAGTTCTGGGTGGATCACATCTGCCACATTCTTTGGGAGGAACTAGTGCCCTGTGGAGTGGGGGGCTTTCCCCTGCCAGTGGCCTTAAAAGATGACCACCACACTCAATTTCTTTGCCTGCAGATCATTCTAACGGTCCATAGGGGAGCTGTGCAGCATCTCACAGTCCACCGCATATAGATGCATCAAGGAGGTGACAGATGTCCCCTACAGCAAGGCTCATCGATATGTAAGGTTTACATTTGATGAAGCTAGCCAGGCTGCTAGATTCAATGGGTTTGCAGCTATCTCAGGCTTCCCTAGAGTGGAGGGTGCAATCAACTGCACCCATGTGGCTTTGAGAGCTCCATGGCAATGGCCCTTAATGTTTATCAACCGGAAAGGGTTCCACTCCATCAATGTTCAACTGGTTTGTGATCATTGGAAGCAGATAATGCATGTGTGTGCCAGGTACTCTGGGAGTTCCCATGACTCATACATCTTGAGTCACTCCCAGGTGCCTCACATATTTGAAGGGCCTCAGCATCTGCAGAGATAGCTGCTTAGGGATAAGGGGTACCCAGTGATGGATTTACCGTGAAATAATCCGTGCAGTGGCACGGGGCCCCCAAATGACAGGGGGCCCAAAATGCAAGACATTCCTCTAATTCCGGATCCAAGATACCCATCTTATTGGAAATGGGTGTTCTACACCTATAATCCCAAGTTCGCAAAGAAATGCAGGGTGAAGCCTGCAGGAAATATATCCAATGGGAATATTCCTTGGGACAAGATAAAGCCTGGCCTAAAAAGGGAATATGAAGTGCAGATTGGTGAATTCACATTGTCTTCTCAGAGTTAAATTGATGTTACTAAGATGAAGGTCATTATTTCTGATAAACTGTTGACAATGGTGCAATTATTTACCCAATTGTCTTTAGGTGATTTCATTTAAAAATGATATTTGATGTTTTTGAACTCTTTGCGTTCATCTATAAAATAAACAGCAACACAGATACTTCAGCCATAGACCTCCACAAACCTCCAACAGTTCCTGGGCTCATTCCCACACACTGATACTTCACCTTCCTAAAGTTCATGGAATACTGCTCCCATCCATCCCTACTCTACACATCACCGCTGCTTTGCCTTTCTACTTTCCTGCTGTCTCCAGTCTTCTATTCTCCCTGATTATAGGTTTACAAAGAAGCTGTGGGTGTAAATATTTTCCAAAAGGCTCGTAGAGTTTTCTACCACTCCCGCATTATGAGTAGAAAGCTAAAAGTTTCCACTTTACTCAATTGCTGACATTACCACTTGTGCACATTCCAACTCCAAAGTTTCTCCTTGCCCTGGCCTCACTTTACCAGCAGTGAAAATCTAACACTTTTTTATTGCATCTCCAGTCTGCACGATTTCATGGAAAAAGTACATTTACCTAATTGTGTTATGATCCCAGTTGAATTACTACTGGACAAGCCAAATCCCAGGGTAGAACTCAGCTTGATTGATCCTACCTTTTATTTTTCATTTAGAAACATGGAGAGGGTCTATTGAACAGGGTCGCAGGAGTCAGCTGATGAACTTTCAACAAAAGAATAAAACATTTATTAAACAAGAAAAGATTAACCAAATTACAATACTCCTTCAATCACAACTATGCCTTCATAGATATATACAGATTCGTAGTTATAAGGTACAAAAGCTA
Source organism: Carcharodon carcharias (assembly GCF_017639515.1). Classification (NCBI taxonomy): domain Eukaryota; kingdom Metazoa; phylum Chordata; class Chondrichthyes; order Lamniformes; family Lamnidae; genus Carcharodon; species Carcharodon carcharias. Next base: position 131,006,289 of record NC_054475.1, read on the forward strand.
TCTTATACTCTCATGTTCTCAGTAAGTACACAGTCCATGTAAACCAATAGGTGACCTGTGGTCAGACACACCACACTCTGAAATCAAGTGACAGATGCCACCCCAAACAGATGTTATGGGTCTCTCATTGACTTCCCCCAGTCGCTTGTCACACTATGAACCAACCGGTCTCCCTGAACTCCATCCTTTACCGGAGGGTTTCCAATCTCCATTCTCAAAGAACCTGCTTTGGAATCGTCTCCCAAACAACACTTTCTCTCAACTGTCTTCCATATTGGTCCACCCCCAGGATTTCGAACTCTCCTTCTGATGTTCCTCTCCTCTGGAAAGCCACATGCATTCAAACTTCATCTTCTAAGCACTCTCTCTCAGACACTCAACTGTTCCAACAGAACACCACTGTTACACATAATAAGCAGTCACCAACCTTTGGCTGTCTCCTTGGACCTCCTGTCTTCTCACAAGCCTATTTTGCTTTAAGTCTGAATCCTGCAGCTTTCTCCTTTTAAGCTTTAAGTTTTCCTCTCTGCTCGTTGATTTCAGTTCCACTGAACAGGATCTCATTCCAGATTCCTGTCCTTGTCCTCTGACATAAAGGTCTTCTTGGGAACTTTCTCTTTTCCATTTAGGACTCTCTCCCTGTAATTCCTTCTTCCAGTAGACTGCTGACAACTTGGTATCTCCCTTGAGACCCAGAACTCACTTGACGTTCATTGTTCCTTAACTTTAGAGCAACTCATCTAAGATTCTTAGACTTAATTTTCTCAGCAATCTGCTAGTATGTCCAGCTAGAGAGAGACTTAAACTGCTCCCTTCGCCTTAGAGCATAATCACCAACTGAGCTCAAACTGCTTTTCTGGTTCTCCCTGTCTCTCTGTGTGGCCTCCTGTTTCTAGGCAACAACCCTATTTTTCCTATCTTGTGTTTGTTTTAACCACCCTTCAAGTGTCGTAAAACCTCATTAAAATGCAGGCATATTTTAAATTGAAACTAAAACTCAAGTTCCCCCTTTTTTAACACACAATACAGGAATATAAATTAAATTTTAACTTAAAGCTAAAACTCATTCCTAACACCCACAAATACAATTTACTTAAACTGTCTATTTCCTAACAATTGTTCTAAAAGTATCCATAGTGAATTTACTCTAATTACAATTATTGCTTAAAGAATATTTTATTATTCAAGTGTTTGGCCACAATCAATCCTGATCAGCCTATGTTTAACATAAGACTGTAATGCTGAAAAAAAAAGACGTTGAAGCTTTTCATCTTGCACTCATCAGGACACTTTGCAAGAATACCAATATAAGGGAAAGCAGATGTCTATTTGTGGCCTGAGGCCTGGAGGGCCCTGGCCTTATAAGGGTCTCCTGCTCAGTAGCAGATACACCCTCCTCAGCCCGAGCAGCTGGAGTGTATGGGATCACAAGCAGAGGGCGGCTGGATACCCTTGGAGTGTCTTGTGTGGAGTCCCCGAGCTGTCCGGCTAACGGTCATCCTCTGAGGTTACCCAACAGTCCCTCCCTGACACCTTGAGGAGAAGGGTCACCTGGAGGGAGGTCAAGGTGCCTCACCCCTCCTCTCACCTCACCACTGATGGAACCCATCAGTGTATGTGGCCATGGAGCCCAGGACCGAGTGCAAGTCTGGCAAAACCTGCTGGACCAAGGTCTCCATGGCAATCACCAACCTTCCCATGGTGACCTTGAGGTGCTGGCATGTTAGCACAACATCAGATGGAACACAGACGGACTCCTCCATCTTTCACTCTAGTCTGCTGAATGACTCTCGCCTCTCTGCCTGATGCTCCACTGCAGTTCCACTGCCATTTCATCTCCAACATTGTGTCGGCGGCCGCTCACAGAGGCTCATCAACTGATTCAGACTCAGCGAGTGGCTGATGTCCAGCTCTCTTCCACATTCCAGAGATCTGGGCTGTCCCTGCCTCCAACTGCTGCAGAGATGTGCCAGTGAGGTGCTCTCCAGAGAGTGACCCCGAGCCTAATCTAGAACTATGACCCACTGAGGTGTGGGTGTCTGCAATGGGGAGGGTATGGGTGAATGCAGTGATGGCTCTTCTTCAATGGGGCTTCTTCCTCTGAGGTGATCTTGGGGGCCTGTGCCTAGAACTGCTGGTCCCTATAAAAGAGAGAAGATAGTTTTAGTTCATGAGCAGGCATAACACAAAAATGCATGTCACTCACTGTGAATGTCAAAATGTGAAGAACTCATGGAGGTATCGTCCATACTAGGTTGCTGGGCTAGGCCAATCTCCCCCTTCCCCACGGGAGCAATCCCTGTCCTCCCCAGCCAGCTCAGTAGCATCCTCCTCGAATTTGGTGAGGGGTGTGATGTTGGCCGTCCCTTCGCCAGTCAGTGACCTGTCCCTTCTGTGTGGGCCAGCTTGGACTGGATGAAGACAAAAGAAAGGAATGTGAAGAGAAGTGATGGAGCAGAGGTTTGGAAACATGCATGCCCCCTGTGTGTGGTGAGCCCTCCCCTGAAGGGGCCGAGGATGGAGTTTGTGCTGCATAATAGATGAGATGGTGGCGATGTGAACGTATCCATGAGACAGGTGATATGCATTCCCCGCTAATGTTGTGTAAGGTCCCTGAGGAAAGTAGCTCTTTGAGTGCATCATACCATGATGAGAGTTTGATATTGGAGGGAGTTGAAGGATGACTTACACTGGCAGAGCAGATGAGATCATTCATCTTCTTCCTGCACTGGATGGCATTCAAGTACAGTTGCCAGCCATGCTCACCTACTCTGCCATGGCCTCCCAGGCTGGAGAGGCAAGGCTGATGTGCTTCTTTGAGCAATCCGTTGGGCAAAGGACATCCCTGTGCTGCTGTTTTCCTCTTCTCAAGGCCTGGAGGGCATTGTAGCAGAAGCAGCCTCTTCTGGTTGGCAGCCATCCCTGTGGGTCTCCAGGAGACAGCTAAGCTGGAGAGAGTGAAATGTGTGGTATTTAAATATGGCGTCCAGACCGTTGACCCTGTTAGGTAACAGCAGGGCATATTGTTTGAGGGATAACTATCCTGCTGTTCTTCAAAATAGTGCCATTAGATCTTATACATTCTGCCTGGGAGAGCAGACAGAGTCTTGGTTGACAATCTCATCCAGAAGGCAGCAATTCCAACTGTTCTGCACTGGAGAGCCAGCCTTAATTTTTGCACTTAAGCCCTAGAGGTGGACTTGAACCCAAAGCCTTCTGATTCAAAGAATGCTACAAACTGAGGCATGGCTTTGGGAGAGCCTGTAGAGTAAACAAAGTTTTTGCGACAGGAGTAATCTTGGAAGACTGAAGTTTATTGCAAGAGCTCAGAGAGTGCTTTTATCCAGTTGGTCTGTCAGCAGATAAATGTTATGATTTTAATTGCCAAAGTGGAAGCCATCATCATGTCAAACAAGAGGCTGGCTGTATAAGGGCTACTTCACACAACTTCCTTATTAACACATAGGGCAGAACTTTCAGGTCGGTGGGCAAGCACCATCGACGGGTCCGGAAGCGGCCGGGGTGGGTGTGGGTGGAGGGCAAACGCTGAAGTCAGTGCGGGCGCTGGTGATTGCTCACAGAAAGCACCCTGAAGGCAGAGAGCTGCTTCAGGGAGCTGAAGACTTGAACAACCTAAAATAAATGTCACAGAAACCAGGAAAAAAATGTCCAAGCTCTGTAATCCGTCATCTGAAAATGCTGTCTACAGAAATTTATTTCTATTTTAACTTTAACATGGAAATCTCATCCCGCCCGTGGATGAGATTTCCTGAAAAATGCAAAGGCTGCCTGGACGATTCGCCCGCCACCATAACGTTGGACGGGCAATGAAAAATCTCTGCTAATTGCTTCGTTAATGGGCTTAATTGCCCTCCTAATTGTCGGTGGGCACGCTTCTGGGCAGAATTTTTCACTCAGCAGGAGGGCACGTGCCTGACCTGTTCGAGCATAAAATAGTGCATGATGACATTGGGCGAGCATCCCGATATCGCGCACTCATGATATTTCGGTCGGCGGCTGCGCACTAAACCTGGAAGCGCGCCTGCCGACAATTCAGAGGGCAATTAAGCCCATTAATGGCGCAATTAACAGCAAGTTGTTTGTTGCCCACCCAACCTTACAGTTGGTGGGAGAATCAGCCCATTTTTCAGGAAACCTCATCCATGGGCGGGGATGCAACTTCCATGCTAAATTAAATAAAAATAAATTTCCTGGACTGCATTTCATTACCTACATTTTCAGATGACGAATTACGAAGCTTGGACACTTTTTTCCCGGTTTCTGTGACCTTTATTTTAGGTTGTTCAGGTCTTCAGCTCCCTGAGGAACCTCTCTGCCTTCAGGGAGCTTTCTGTGAGCACTTGACCACGCTGACTTCAGCACTTGCCCTCCTCCCAACTCCACCCCGGCAGTCCAGAGCCTTTCAGTGTGCGCTTCACACTGGCTGGCCGTAAATTGGCCAGCCAGCGTGAAATCGCGGTCGGGGGCCGATCGTGGCCCCGGCCCATCAATCACACCCGCCTGCCAACCTGAAAATTCTGCTCTCCGAGTTTAGTGCGCACCTGCTGACCAAAATATCACCCAAGTGCTCGATGACGTCTGGACACTTGCCTGTTGTCATCACACACTATGTTACGCTCAAGCGTGTCAGGCACCTGCCTGCCCACTCAGTGAAAAATTCTGTCCATAAGGAAACTTGCCTGTACTGACAAAAGAAGTCACAGCATTCTATTTCTTCTCCAGAGAGCAATTTCTGTAATCAGGGTTAATTGTTAGGCATGGACAAGTTTAACTATGTCAAAGAGTAAAAAGCTGCAGATTTCAGTTCATAAAAGATTCAGTTCATTTATAGAGGGAAAAGATGTGAAAAAAAGTAGATTTGGCCTGTAATTTTAATTATTGAGTTATATTTTTAAGCCCCATTTTGTATTAAGAATCATAAAAGCATCTGAATAGAGGAAGCCATTGGTTCATCACACCTGTACTGGTGCTAGATCCCCCATTGGGGACTATCTTATCCCATCGTTCTGCTCTTTCTCCACACTCTTTAATGCTTTTGTCAAATATTTATTTACTTGCTTTTAAATGTCACTGGTCTTTATCACTAACATACTACATAAAATACTTGCCTTTGTACAGTGGTGATAAATGAGCAACTGTTCAAACAGGAATTTATCTTTCATGTATTCTTGGTGAATCATTTTACCAGTTCTATGGGTTTAAACTCGCCATTCTCTGCCCAGCACAAGAGAACCACACCCCAATTTTCCAGGTAAAAGCTATTCATCTGGACATGTGCCTACAACTAGCATCCAGTCAAAAGAAAACCACAAATTTGCCACCAAAAGATGATTTACATTGCATTTTAAGTACTTTTACTAAATATTGCATTTTCCCTTTAAATATATTGATTTAAAAGCTAGACGTGTTTAAATGTTGGCTTTTGCCACTCACTACTTTGGCCATTGTGATATTGAACCATACTGGTTTCACCCGGTTTTGTGCTGAACTAGGTGATTCCATGCAGGATGATACAGCTATGACAATTACCCTCAGTTTTTAACTCTAGGGAGAGGACAAAAATCCACCAGTTTCCACTCCTGATCCCTATCTAATAGTAACTGCTCAAAATTGGGTTTATGTAGGTGTCCCACGGCGAAGTGAGTGGCCAAAAATCCACACTATGTAGGTATGGATTTGAAAAATGATCACTTCTCATGAATGAGCTGAAGCCAGCTCATTCATAAGAGGGAAGAATAACTTAAGGGACAAGTGGAACAGCCCATTTATCATATGGGCTTCTGAAATTGCTATCTTCACCCCTTGCCAAAGGCTGGGTTGAGCAGAGTGAAAATAAAGTATTTTGTACCCTCAATAACAAAAAAAATGAATCTTGGAGTTTTAATATTAACAGATTGCACCAATGCAGTTTACAATATCAAAGTTGTTTCAAAATCTCTTAACATATCTATGTAAACACAACTGTTTTTGCCTAAGCAAAGAATGTTAGCATTAAAGAGTGAAACATTCTTCCTCTCCACACCCACTGAAAGCATCAAATTCTGCTGGATCAGGTATAGCATGGGCCAGAGGCAAGTCAGCATCTATTCATTACCAGAATAATGAGCTGAAATGTTTATGTCCAAACATAGCAATAATGGCATTCCAAGGCTGCATTATCATCCAGGTCTAAAAGGTGAAAGGGGATGGTTCAAACTCAAATCAGAGATTGATGTAGTTTTTTGTCCTTCTCAAGGCCACTATTTTCTACAAATCATTATGAAGCATCAGAGACAGCGATGAATTTATCCCAACCAGATCTGTTATCCTTTGGACTGGTTCCAGAGGTAAAAGGCGCTAAACAAAAACAAAAATACCTGGAAAACCTCAGCAGGTCTGACAGCATCTGCAGAGAGGAATACAGTTAACATTTCGAGTCCGTATGACTCTGCTGAAAGGTGTTATTTTATTTTACACTGTACCCAATCTGCAACTTCAGTGGGTGAAAGAGGTATAGATTCAGACCAAAAAGTCTGATTCACGCCATCATTGCTTGCACAGTAAATATCAATGGTAAGTTTCTATAACTAGTGAGCAGTCTGCTCTGTCAGTGTATTGCCCAAATGGTGAAGGTGAATATTTTTCTATTAACGAACTTGGTCTGTATTTAGGATCAGTAATTAAAGTAAGAGAAGTGCTATGTTCACTACATCGCTAAAACAAGATAGAGTCTGCAAGATAGTATGCAAGTGGTCTGGCTATGAACACAGAAGCAAATAAAATGTTCTAACAAAACTTAATCCCCTTAGAAACAGACTTATTGCCATCAATGTGAACAGAGGCCTTGGTGTTGAATGATCACTGTTTCAATCCACTGAATCACCAGCATTTGACTGAGTGAACTTGACTGATTCAGCACTTACTCACATTATATCACTCCAGTGAATTCTTTGCACATCCATTCCAAGCCAGAAAGAATTGGCTCCCTCCAGTGATAGAAAACAAGACCCCCATTTGCCTGGGCGAGACTTGCTTCAGTAGCATTTTAACTGCTATTAACAAGCACAGTTCATGGTTGGCAATTATAAGCTTAGCCAACACTGACTTTGCTTTGTAGAAGGTGGACTTCTCTCACTTACAGACCAGTAACAGAACAGATTAGATGCTGAATAAAGCTCCCCACAAATTATCACATCCAGCACTTCCACGTCTCAGTTACAGCATGGATTGGATATATGGATGCCAACTCCTGTTGGACTTATCCCTAGAAGTTTAAAGACATGACACTTGATCACATGACATTTGTCCATTTGCATTCACCTTATAAAGATTGCATCCCTTTTTTTTATTTGTTCATGGGATGTGGGCAACACGGGCAAGAACAACATTTATTGCCCATTTCTTATTGCCCTTGAGAAGATGGTAGTGAGCAGTCCATGTGGTGTAGGTACACCCACTGTGCTTTTAGGATGGGAGTTCTAAGATTTTGACCCAACAACAGTGAAAGGACTGTGATAGTTTTGAGCCAGGATTGTGCGTGGATTTGAAGGGAACTTGCAGGTGGTGCTGTTCCCATGCTCTTATTCTTCTAGTTGGTAGAGGTCCTGGGTTTGGAGTGTTTTGGATCACACTTCATACTTCAAAAGGTGAAGATATCCTCAGATTAAATAAGCTGCCAACTCTCACTGTGTAGACTTGAAGAATGGCAATTGAACAAGGAACTGGAAGGCTACCAATGTCTGTGGAACCATAACCCAACAAAAATTGGTGCCTTTCAAGGGAGCAGGACATAAACATTGATGGGAAAAAATTGAACACATATTGCTTCTTTGGGTTACATTCTTTAGCAGGCCAGTTGCAACCTGAGCATTTGTACTCTAAGCTCTTACAATTACATGAAACATTGAGCGTGAGAAATGAATCCGCAGCCAGGAATTGATCACAGCATTAAAACAAATTTAAACCTAAAGAACAGCTCAGTTATCTGCCAGCTGCCACTTCAATTATCAACCACCCAGTCGATCTATACACAGTCCTCAGTCAAGCTTATTCAGAACACACAGTCAGTGCCCTCACATATTCCAGCCATCACATTAAAAATACACTTTGAAAAGATATTTACCTTAGTGCGTGCCCAAAATAGGAACTCCTCAACAGTCGTAACTTGAGAAATCTCAGCATATGTGAGAAGGTGACTTTTTCCTGCAAGGCATTTTCCCCAGCCAGCTTAAACTGCAAATACTCAAAGTCCACATTTTCTCATGGCGAGCAGCCAAAGTTTCCTTCTTTTGTAAGGAGCAGATCCACAAGGTGAGTGGGCGCTGTCTCACTTCCCGATGACATCATCAGCCACACACCTGATTGCTAACATCTGCAAGCAGCTGAAAATAGACGAGAGAAAATCAGATAAAGAAGAAGCAGCCAGCAATGAAATCCAATACTTGACCCTTTGCTTTCTCACATTCAAGAGGCTGCAATTTTTTTTGAAATAACACATTACAACTGCAGGCAGATTTAAACCCACCAGAGCAGTTGAATCTTTATGCCAAACTTGGCAGCCATTGCAAAGGAAGAATGCCATTACAGAAAACCATCAAACTGCTACGTTACCTACAAAAGTCTCAGGTATGAGCGACTTACACCAAGCAAGTCCCAGTTTCTTTTTGAACTCTTCATAGAATCATAGAAAGTTTCCAGCACAGAAGAAGGCAACTTGGCTCATCATGTCTGCACCGGCCTAAAAAAAACAAGCCACCCAGCCTAGTCCCACTTTCAAGCATTTGGTCCATAGCCCTGCAGATTACAGCACTTCAAGTGTACATCCAGGCACCTTTCAGGAGTATATTTGCAAAGGTACTGGCAACACTTCCACATGGATCAACACTAATGGTGTGCTAAATGGCTGAAGTGATATTATTGTGAGACAATCAGAGTCATACTGAGAGAAATGAAAGACTTTTAAGGGACTCAGATGCCCATTCTTCAATTGTGAATGTCAGCAAGTTATTGAACTGTGGAGAAGCATCACAGCCAATCCCAATTCAGTCCACATCCCTATCCACACAGACATAGGTGGAATAGGACTCCTGACTAATTTGTCAATTTCCTAGTTCAGGACACTGAGGCCAAATGTAGTAATCTCACCAGGACACTAATTGAGATCAGGGATGGAATGAGGGGACCTTACTGCTCTCAAATGCTCAACTTCATACTGAACAGTAAATTTTATGATTGAGAAACCTAGGTGAAACCTGGTTATCCAGAAACCAACAGGAAGCTTAACCAATACTGGGTCAAGATAAAATATAACAGATTATTCATTCTGAACATAGCACTGCCACATCAAACAGGAATTTACCTGCATGAATAGTCCTTAGTTTACACAATATTCCCTTCCTAACAGCACTGTGGGTGCTCTCTTTCTGATACAAACATATGCACTTGTATAGCACCTTATTCACACTTCTTAAAAGTTTCTTACACAAATGGATTGCTTTGAAGTGCAATGATTATTGTTATGTAAGTAAATACAGGTGCTGTGCTTTACCACCTACAATTCCACGAACATCAATGTGTTGAAGGGCGAATTAATCTGTGTGCAATGCAGGTGGTTAAGGGCGGAATGTTTGCCAGAGCAAGAGGCTGCACAACAACCTAAAACTTCCCAGGTAGATCACATACAAATTGGCACTTTTAAGTTTCCACGTGTGTGCAGCCGCACAAAACAATTTAAAAGGCCCGTGCGCTTATACAAATAAACCATAAGCAAAACAAAGTACTTTACTGCTGGGCGATTGAAACACATAGACTCAAAAGAAAAGTCTCAGGCTAATGGGTATTTTGTAGTTAATTTGACACATACAGATTACCAACAGAGTTAAATAGTATGCTGAAGATCAAAGCACTGTGCCACAACATAACAAGAAATACAAAGAGTCCACAATTTGCTGTGCACTGAATTTCACATTTTTATGGAACCTTCTTTGGAAGTTAATCATATCTTCAGGCTGCTTTGGCTAGCAACTTATTTGATGCTGGAATTAACTTGATTTGCACCATCATCCTTTTGTAAGTGAATGAGTCCTGCCCTCCACCATCACAGACTTTTCCTTTTGATCTTTTCTCCCCTCCTTCCATCATCCCCTCTCACCTTTATCCTCATTCTGTACTTTCCTATAAACTGTTAAATCTTTCATTTTTTCCAGTCCTTATGATAAACCATTGACTTGAAACAACGGGCTGAATTTTTATCCCAAGGTGGTGGCGTAGTGGTATTCAGTATTCCAGCGACCCAGGGTATTGCGCTGGGGACCTGAGTTTGAATCCCACCACAGCATATGGTGAAATTTGAATTCAAATAAAGATTCTGGAGTTCAATGATGATCAATGATGACCGAGATAGATAGGTTCTTGATTGGTAAGGGGATCAAAGGTTACTAGGAGAAGGCAGGAGATTGGAGTTGAGAAGCTTATCAGCCATGATTGAATGGCAGAGCAGATTCGATGGGCCGAATGGCCTAATTTCTGCTCCCATGTCTTATGGTCTTATGGTCTTAACATGAAACCATTGTCGTAAAAACCCATCTCGTTCACCAATGTCCAGGAAATCTGCCGTGCTTACCTGGTCTGGCCTACATGTGACTCCAGGTCCACAGCAATGTGGTTGGCACTTAAATGGCCTAGCAAGCCACTCAGTTGTATCAACCCCACTACAAATCCTAAAAGGAATGAAACCGGATCGACCACCCAACATCAACCTAGGCACTGGAAACGACAATGACAAACTCAACCCTGCTGACCCTGCAAAGTCCTCCTTAATAACAACTGGAGGTTAGTGGTGTCTCACAGACTAGTCAAGCAACAGCCTGATGTAGTCATACTCACGGAATCATGCCTTACAGATAATGTCCTATACACCACCATCACCATCCCTGGGTATGTCCCGTCCCACCGGCTAGACAGACCCAGCAGAGCTCACAGCACAGTGGTATACAGTCAGGAAGTAATTGCCCTGGGGACCAATACTACTTCAAGTTAAACAACACTTAGAGGAAACACTGAGGGTGACAAGGGCGCAGATTGTACTCTGGGACGGGGGACTTCAATGTCCATCGACAAGAGTGGCTCAACAGCACCACTACAGACCGAGCTGGCCGAGTCCTAAAGGGCATAGCTGCTAGACTGGGTCCAGCAGGTAGTTAGGGAACCAACATGAGGGAGAAACATACTTCACATCATCATCACCACCCTGCCTGCCGCAGATGCATCTGTCCATGACGGTATCAGTTGGAGTGACCACTGCACAGTCCATGTGGAGATGAAGTCCCGTCTTCACATTGAGGATACCCTCCATCATGTTGTGTGGCACCACCACCATGCTAAATGGAATAGATTTCGAACAAATAGGGCAGCCCAAGACTGGGCAACCATTAGGTGCTCTGGGCCATCAGCAGCAGTAGAATTGTACACAACCACAATCTGTAACCTCATGGCTGGCATATCCCCCACTCTACCATCACCATCAAGCCAGGGGATCAACCCTGGTTCAATGAAGTGTGCAGGAGGGCATGCTAGGAGCATCATCAGGCATACCTAAAAATGAGGTGCCACACAACAGGTGAGGTAAAGCGACAACTCAGGACTATTTGCATCCCAAACAGCATAAGCAGCAAGTGATAAATGGAGTTAAGTGATTCCACAACCAATGGATCAATACTAAGATCTGCAGTACTGCCACATCCAGTCATGAATGGCAGTGGACAATTAAACAACTCACTGGAGGAGGAGGCTCCACAAATATCCCCATCCTCAATGATGGGGATGCCCAGCACATCAGTGCAAAAGCTAAGGCTGAAGCATATGCAACAATGTGCAGCCAGAAGTGCCAAGTGAATGATCCATCTCGACCTCCTCTGGAGGTCGCCAGCATCACAGATGCCAGTCTTCAGCCAATTCAATTCACTCCATGTGCACTGGATACTGCAAAGGCTATGGGTCCTGACAATATTCCGGCAATAGTTGTGAAGACTTGTGCTCCAGAACTTACTGTGCCCCTAGCCAAATTGTTGCAGTACAACTACAGCACTGGCATGTACCTGGCAATGGGGAAAATTGCCCAAGCATGTCCTGTCCACAAAAAGCAGGACAAATCCAACCTAGCCAATTACCACCCATCAGTCAACGCTCAACCATTAGTAAAGTGATGGAAGGGGTCATCAACAGTGCTACCAAGCAGCAGTTGCTTAGCAATAACCTGCTCGCTGGTGCTCAGTTTCGGTTCCGCCAGGGCCACTTAGCTCCTGACCCCGTTATAGCCTTGGTTCAAACATAGACACAGGGGCTGAACTCCAGTGGTGAGGTGAGAGTGACTACCCTTGACATCTGACCAAGTGTGGCATCAAGGAGTCCTAGCAAAACTGGTGTCACTGGAATCAGGGGGAAAACTCTCTGCTGGCTGGAGTCATACCTGGCACAAAGGAAGATGGTTGTGGTAGTTGGAGATCAATCACCTCAGTTCCAGGACACTACCGCAGGAATTTCTCAGGTTAGTGTCCTAGGCCCAACCATCTTCAGCTGCTTCATTAATGACCTTCCTTCTGTCATAAGGTCAGAAGTGAGGTCAGTTCTGTTGAAGGGTCATGAGGACTTGAAACGTCAATTCTTTTCTTCTCCGCCAATGCTGCCAGACCTGCTGAGTTTGTCCAGTTAATTCTGTTTTTGTTTCAGAAATGAGGATGTTCGATTGTGATTGCACATTGACCATAAGACCATAACTCATAGGAGCAGAAATTAGGCCATTCGGCCCATTGTGTCTGCTCCGCTATTCAATCATGGCTGGTAAGTTTCTCAACCCCATTCTCCCGCCTTCTCCCCGTAACCTTTGATCCCCTTACCAATCAAGAACCTATCTCGGTTTTAAACACACTCAATGACCTGGTCTCCACAGCCTTCTGTGGCAATGAATTCCATAGATTCACCACTCTCTGGCTAAAGAAGTTTCTCCTCATCTCTGTTCCAAAAGGTCTTCCCTTTACCCTGAGGCTGTGCCCTCGGGCCCTAGTCTCTCCTACTAATGGAAACATCTTCCCCACATCCACTCTATCCAGCCTTTCAGTATTCTGTAAGTTTCAATCAGAATCCCCCTCATCCTTCTAAACGCCATCGAGTATAGACCCAGAGTCCTCAAACGTTCCTCATATGTTAAGCCTTTCATTCCTGGGATCATTCTCATGAACTTCCTCTGGACCCTCTCCAGGGCCAGAGCATCCTTCCTGAGATACGGGGCCCAAAATTGCTCAAAGTATTCTAAATGTGGTCTAACCAGAGCTTTATAAAGCCTCAGCAGTACATCCCTGCTTTTATATTCTAGTCCTCTCGAAATAAATGCCAATATTGCATTTGCCTTCCTAACAACTGACTCAACCTGCAAGTTAACCTTAAGAGAATCCTGGACTATGACTCCCAAGTCCCTTTGCACACCAGATTTCTGAATTCTCTCCCCATTTAGAAAATAGTCCATGCCTCTATTCTTCCTACCAAAGTGCAGACCTCACACTTCCCCACATTGTAGTCCATCTGCCACTTCTTTGCCCATTCTCCTAACCTGTCCAAATCCTTTTGCAGCCTCCCCGCCTTCTCAATACTAACTGTCCCTCCATCTATCTTTGTATCATCAGCAAACTTAGCCAGGATGCCCTCAGTTCCTTCATCTAGATCATTAATGTATAAAGTGAAAAGTTGTGGTGCCAACACTGACCCCTGCAGAACTCCAATAGTCACCGGCCACCATCTTGAGAAGGACCCCCTTATCCCCACTCTCTGCCTCCTGCCAGACAGCCAATCTTCTATCCATGCTAGTACCTTGCCTCTAACACCATGGGCTCTTATCTTACTGAGCAGCCTCCTGTGCAGCACCTTGTCAAAGGCCATCTGGAAGTCCAAGTAGATAACATCCATTGGCTCTCCTTTGTCTAACCTACTTGTTACCTCCTCAAAGAATTCTAACAGATTTGTCAGGCATGACAAACTATGCTGACTTTGCCCTATTTTACCATGCACTTCCAAGTATTCTGAAATCTCATCCTTAATAATAGACTCTAAAATCTTACCAACGACTGACATCAGGCTAATCGGCCTGTAATTTTCTGTCTTTTGCCTCATTCCCTTCTTAAACAGGGGGGTTACATTAGTGATTTTCCAGTCCTCTGGGACCCTCCCTGACTCCAGTGATTCCTGAAAGATCACCACTAACACCTCCACTATCTCTTCAGAACTCTGGGGTGTAATCCATCTGGCCCAGATGATTTATCCACCTTCATACCTTTCAGTTTTCCTAGCACCTTCTCCTTGGTAATGGCCACCGTACTCACCTCTGCACCAGACCCCCCCCCACCCCCCCCCCCCCCCCCCCCCCCCCCCCCCCCCCACAACCGACTCTCTTGAACTTTGGGGATGTTACTCGTGTCTTCCACCGTGAAGACTGACTCAAAGTACCTATTCAGTTCCTCCGCCATTTCTTTGTTCCCCACTACTCACTTAACCATACCTTTTCCAGGTTCCTGTCCTTCCTTTGACTAGAAGGTCTTCTTGGGATTTTACCCTCTTTCACTCCTCTGGATTTTTGGGGTTTTTCTTAAGCTTGGGACTGGATATCTGTCCCCTTTGCTCCTGTCTCTCCTGGCAGCTATTCTCAACCAGCTGCACTGTAACAGCTTCCAAAACCAAACTGCTGTTTTGTGTCTGTGGGAGGGACCTGCCTCTCTGGTCCCCTGTTGCTAGGCAACAGTCCAATTCTTCTACTCTTGTTTGTTTACCTTTTCTTTAGAACTCGTAAAACTCCTCATTAGAAGTACAAGCACCTTTTTAAAGTGAAACCAAAACTCTATTTGATCTTTCTTAACACACAGATACAGAAACACAAATCAAACTTAAGCTAAAACTCATTCCTAACGCTCACAAATACCAATATAATTTAGTATACTATCCCTGTTTCCTAACAACAGTCACAACTTTCCCCCTGTCTACTACTATTAATCATTATGTTCTATAGATGTCCTTATTTATATTGAGTTCTTTATGAATTAGAATGCCACTGAAAGGAAATATTTGGGACCTGCAAAGGATGCCTTTATTGTCAATGCACACTAAATAGAATCTGTCCAAGAATCCTATGCATTGTGGAAGATCCAAAGGAATTGACCATCTGCTTTTGAACAGAATTACTCAAGTCATTAATCGTCTGATCAAAGTCAGCTCCGAACAACCCTCTCATCTTCTATCTCCCTCAGCTTAAATTTTAAGGGATAGCTTTGTGGAACTGGATCTAGCCAGATCCACCCCAAAGACAACTCTGGATAAATATCTCCTTTACACCCATTTTGTTCTTGAATTTCTTTCTTTGTAAGAAAAGTCTGGCTGGAATTGCTTCAGAGGAGAGACTGTTGCTGAGTAGTGGTCAATGGAGGTGAAATATACATTTCAACAACTCTGTGTCAAATGGTGAAATTTTCAACTTCAGCAATGACTGAATTTTGTTTTGGATGTATTATAGGTGGCTGATCTAACCAGCTTATATTTCAACTCTTTCTTGGACTCACTCAAGTTCTGTCGAAGGGTCATGAGGACTCAAAACGTCAACTCTTTTCTTCTCCGCCGATGCTGCCAGACCTGCTGAGTTTTTCCAGGTAATTCTGATCTAATATCTATTGTTTTACACTCTTGAATTTGAAAGCCTCTCCCAGTGTAACTTTTTCAAAAGATGGAAACTAGGATGGTTCTAGTTTTAATATCTGAACAACTGTTTACAACCAGCTATTTACCTGTGAGCAGTTATTTTGCCACTTTTGGAAAATGGCCAAGTAGATGGAGCTGAGTGGCTCAGTGGGTAGCTTTCTTGCTCCTGAAGGCCCCGGGTTTAAGTCCCATTCCAGGACTGGTCCCCAGCCTGGATAAATGGGGAGGGTTAGCAGCAGGAAAGACATCCACCTGCCAAATCCATAAAAAATGATGGTTAGTAAGAAGGTGATCAACTAGCATTGTGGTGACCCCATGTAACATGGGAAAAACTGAAAAAGAAAAGGCAGTTCAAAGTAGAGTCAGGTCCTGATCTGACTAAAGACATAGCGGTTTGACTTCTCTTTGGGAAGCAGTCTCCCCATAACTGGGCATAAAATATAGCTCCATTGTGTTGTCACTTTGCTCAGCAATCTATTGAATGTCCTGATAAAACACACAGGTTATTTTATTCAATATTTTGAGAAAATGGGTGTTCCATTGAAACTTGAGGGAGAATCCCTGGATTTAGTTTGGGCATTCATACCCCATTTATACCACGCAAGGTTAGCATTGGTGCAAAACTGAAATTGCTTTGCACTGATCATTTTTTTTTTGTGAATGTACCACAAAATGTGCAGTGGGAGTTGAGCTAAACAATATCCCATAGAAATCCAAACAGTATTACATTTTTATGCACCCTTCAATATTCTATTAACTTTTTAACTGTTAAAGACTGCATATATCATTTTTTTGTTATTCATTCTTGAATTCGAGCATTGCTGACAATGCCATCCCTAATTGCCATTGAGCATGTGTGGTGAGTTACATTACACTTACAATGAAAAAGGAATGAAAGATTATTCAAATTAGCGTTTTAATAAATATACATAAAAGGTACATGGGGTGAAAAAAGACACATGTTTGAATTAATTCACAATCCAAGACAGCCTAGGTCATGCTGCACCATTGTAATCACCCTTTTTCTGTATTTGTTAACTAGCAAAAGATTTCTGTGACTGCAAGAATGTGATTCTAGTCAGTCAGGTCATGCAATTTTGGTGTTACTGTAGTCTCATTTTTTCTGTATTTGACCTGTGGAGGCCTTTCATTATAAGGTGTAGAAAAAAAATCTAACAGTTTTCCCAGTGGTGTAGCACATCATTAGTATTATCTGGGATGAAGCTAGTCTTGCTTCTTTTCCCACATTATTTCGCCTACATCTATTTAAAAACAGTATTTGTGTGCCAAAAATAAATCGCTATGTAATGTAGTTCATGCGTAAGTTTGTACTCCTGAATAATTAGAGTTAATAGAATATCAAAACAGTAAAAAAGTTTTAAATGTCCAAGTAAGTTGAACTGGTTTACGTAAAATATAATTCTGCATGAAACTTCACTTTAGCCCCTATGGAAAATCAATTCCAGTAACTAGGCCGTGTTTCTGTTTATGCACAATTTACAGTAGTTTCCTGTTGCTGCTTGTTTATTTCTAGCAGGTGTAGTTTGCTAGGTAATAAGAAATGAGCAAAGTTTTTCCATGTATCCTGAAGATTGTTCTCTAATCCCATGGGTAGTTCACTCCCTTTGATGACAACAATAACTTGCATTTAATAGTGACTTTAATGTACTAAAACCATCCCACAGCATTTCACAGGAGCGTTATCAGATAAACTTTGACTCTGAACCACATAGAGCTATTTAGACTGGCGCCCATAAGCTTGGTCAAAGAGGTAGGTTTTAGGAGGAGAGAGAGAAAAGTAGAGAGGCAGAGAAGTTTAAGGAAGAATTGTAAAGCTTAAGGCCCTAGGCAGTTGAAGTCATGGCTGCTAATAATGAAGCGATGAAAATCAGGGATGCACAACAGGCCAGAACTGGAGAAGCACATGGATCCCTGAGATGGAGGAGGTTGCAGAGGTGAGGAGGGGTCGAGGCCACGGAGTAATCTGAAGACAAAAATTATCATTTTAAAGAAGTGTTGGCAGGAAACCCATACACCAATGACTGTTTGCAATTCATATCCAGTCACGATCACATAGTATATCCGAGTCATTAAGATGCATTATCAGATGTTTACTGCACTCCAACTTTGTTTAAATTGTAACATTTTTATTGTCCTATTCAACCCACAGTATCTCACTGATTTAAGGCTGCTTTACTCACACACAATACCTACCACATGTAAGACTATACATTTCAAACCTTAAATAAAAACAATAAAAACTTCCGATGCCATGGCATACAAGACTACGGGCCTAGTGCTGGAAAACGGGATTAGAATAGTTAGGTACTTGTTTGACTGGCGCAGACTCGATGGGCCAAAGGGCCTTTTTCTGTGCTGTAGACCTCTATGACTACTATTTCTCCAGCGTCATTTTCCAGTGGCCCAATGTCCACTTTTGCCTCTCTCTTACCCTTTATATATCTAAAAAACTCTTGCAATCTTCTTTTAGATTACTGGCTAGTTTACCCTCATATTTAATCTTCTCCCTCCTTATTCCTTTTTTAGTTGTCCTCTGTTGGTCTTTGTAGGCTTCCTAATCCCCTGGTTTCCCACTGCTCTTTGCCGCAATGTATGCTTTCTCTTTAGCTTTTATGCTGTCCCTAACTTCCCTTGTCAGCCATGGTTGCCTCGGCCTCCCTTTAGTATGCTTCTTCTTCCTAGGGATGAATTTTTGCTGTGTCTCCTAAATTACTCCCAGAAACTCCTGCCATTGCTGTTCCACTGTCTTTCCTGCTAGGCTCATCTCCCAGACAATTCTGGCCAGCTCCTCCCTCATGCCTCTGTAGTTGCCTTTATTCAACTGTAATACCGTTACATCTGATTCCAGCTTTTTCCTCTCAAATTGCAGGGTAAATTCTATCGTATTATGGTCACTTCCTCCTAAGGGTTCCTTCACCTTAAGCTCTCTTATCAAATCTGCCTCATTACACAACACTAAATCTAGAATTGCCTGTTCCCTAGTGGGGTCCACTACAAGCTGCTCCAAAAAGACATTTCGTAGACATTCCACAAATTCCTTTTCTTGGGATCCACTACCAACCTGATTTTCCCTTTCTACCTGCATATTGAAATCCCCCATGATCACTGTAACCTTGCCTTTCTTACACGCCTTTTCTATCTCCTGGTGTATCTTGTGCCCCTCATCCTGACTACTGTTCAGAGGCCTGTACATAACTCCCATTATGGTTTTATTACCTTTGCAGTTCCTCAACTCTACCCACACAGATTCTACATCATCTGACACTACGTCATTTCTTGCTATCGATTTAATTTCATTTCTTACTAATAAAGTAACCCCACCCCCTCTGCCAACCTGCCTATCTTTTCGATAGGATGTATATCCTTGGATATTTAGCTCCCAGTCCTGATCCCCTTGCAGCCATGTCTCCGTGATGCCCACCACATCATACCTGCCAATTTCAATCTGCGCCACAAGCTCATTTACCTTATTTCGTATACTGCGTGCATTCATATACAACACCTTCAGTCCTGTATTTCCCGTCCTCTTTCTCATTATCGTCCCTTTATCTGGTGTGCTTGAAGTTAGGTTCCTAGCCCTTTCCAAACACTCTGTCCTATTTTGTGTTCTGGGGACTTTAATAGCCTCTCCTGGGCTCTCCTTTATTTTCAGTTTTTTCAGAATTTTCCATGAAGTTGAACCCACCCCACACGCTAACCTGCTGCTTTGTTTCCCATTAGTCATACTTCTTGGAGTTTTACCCTTCCCTCCCACCCCCCACTTTCTAGTTTAAAGTTCTGTTGACCACCCTATTTACCCTTTTCACTAGAACATTGGTCCCAGATCGGTTCAGGTGGAGACCATCCCAATTGCACAGATCCCTCCTGTTCCAATACTGATGCCAGTGCCCCACGAAATGGAACCCCTCTTTCCCGCACCACTCCTTTAGCCACGTGTTTACTTCCCTTATTCTCGCGTCCCTATGCCAATTTGCACGTGGCTCATGTTGTAATCCAGAGATTATAACCCTTGAGGACCTGTTCTTTAATTTAGTTCCTAGTTCCTGATAATCCCCAAACAGGTCCTCTTTCCTAGTCTTACCTATGTTATTTGTCCCGACATGGACCACACCAACTGGATCCTCCCCCTCCCTCTCCAATATCCTTTCAAGCCGGTCAGAGATGTCCCTCACCCTGGCACCGGGCAGGCATGCGGGACTCTCGATCCTGCTTACAAATGATGCTACCAATTCCCTTAATTATAGAATCCTCTACAACTTGTCTTTTTGCTCCCCCCTCTTGAATGGCCTCCTGTGCCACGGTGCTGTGGTCAGCTGGCTCATCCTCCCTACAGCCCTGTTCCTCATCCACACAGGGAGCAAGTACCTTGTACCTGTTAGACAAGGTCAAGAGCTGAGGCTTCTCTGTTCCTGAACACAGAATCCTTCCACCTGCCTCACTTGCAGTCACACCCTGCTGACCCTGACCACTGACCGAACTTGAGGTACTTAATCTACCGGGTGTGACCGCCTCCTGAAACAAATCATCCAGGTAATTCTCCCCCTCCCGGATGTGCTGCAGTGTCCGGAGCTCGGACTCCAGTTCATCAATTCTGAGCCGGAGTTCCTCCAGCAACCAACACTTGCTGTAGATGTGGTCACTGCAGATTGCAATGGGATCTGCCAGCTCCTACATCATACAGTTACAGCACATCACCTGCCCAGCCATTTCGACTTAGATAATTAATTTATTAATTAGCTTTGCAGTGTTTTTTTTTCAAATTTGGTGCAGATTTCCTACCAACCAATCAGGTCACAGCTTTCCTGTGATGTCACTTTTTCAGTTTTGGCTTCAGTTACTCTGTGCCCCGAGGTCACCGCTCTGGTGGTCCTCCCTCCGAGTCTGCTCCCTGGAGACAAGGCCGCGAATCCCCGAGGTAAGCTAGATTTATACTCACTGCTCTGGTGCTCCTCCCTCTGAGTCTGCTCCCAGGATTCACTTACCAATCAGCTGCCTTTTCTTTAAAATCCACTTTCAGAAGAGTGACCCTCGCCGGTCTGGTGCACTCCTGAAGGCACTGCCTCTTCCTCTCTCTCTTTTTTTTAGGTTTGAGGAGGAGGGTGGGATGGAAACAGTACATCAACATTGTTCAGCAACATTCACAACTCCTCAGATACTGAAGCAGTCTATGTCCAAATGCAGTAAGACCTGAAAGATATCCAGGCTTGGGCTGACAAGTGACAAGTAATATTCGCAACTCCCAAGTACCGGGCAATGACCATCTCCAACAAGAGAGAATCTAACCATCGCTGGTTGACATTCAATGGCATTACCGTTGCGGAATCCCCCACTATCAACATCCTGGGGGTTACCATTGACCAGAAACTGAACTGGACAAGCCATATAAATACTGTGGCTACAACAGCAGGTCAAAGGCCAGGAATCCTGCACCGAGTAACTCATCTCCTGACTCCCTAAAACCTGTCCACCATCTACAAGGCACAAGTCAGGAGTGTGATGGAATACTCTCCACTTGCCTTGATGAGTGCAACTCCAACAACACTCAAGAACCTGACACCATCCAGGACAAAGCAGCCCGCTTGATTTGCATCCCATCCACAAACGTTCACTACCACCGATGCACACCGGCAGCAGTGTGTACCATCTACAAAATGCACTGCAGGAACTCACCAAGAATCTTTAGACAGCACCTTCCAAATCTACAACCTTTACTCTCTGGAAAAACAAGGGCAGCAGACACATGGGAACACAACCGCTTGGAAGTCCCCTTCCAAGTCATTCACCATCCTGACTTGGAAATATATCACCGTTCCTTCACTGTCCCTGGGTCAAAACCCTGGAACTCTCTCCCTAACAGCACTGTGGGTGTACCTGTACTACATGGACTGCAGCAGTTCAAGAAAGCAGTTCACCACCACCTTCTCAAGGGCAATTAGGGATGAGCAATGAGTGCTGGTCTAGCCAGTGACACCCACATCCCATGAATGAATAAAAATAGGTGGAAGTTGGCTTGGAGGCAGGTGGGCCAGGAAAATCACAGTACCAAGCAGCACGCTGGTTTTCCCTGACATGTTCCCGGCTCCCAGCAACTTTGGTGTAGCTGTCTTCTCCCGCTGGTCATGGCAGCCCGCCGGAAAGTAATGGGTAATCAATGTAGGTAGGTAATGAGCCACTTGAGAGCTTGTTGCACGGCTGACTCAAATTAACATGCTGGGTCAGCCACACGTCAAAGGAGATGTGATGGCTTCATACACACAAACATGCACACAAACGCACATGCACACACACACACACACACACACACACACACATACACACACACACATGTGCAAGCCTGACATCCTTCTCATTTGGCCAGGCATGCACCCTGCTCATACCCTCGCCATCTGTCTTTATGCAGGACAAGATTGCGTACAATAAAAGGGGAGATCCCAGGCCAGGGGTGGAGTGCCAGACATCCAGGTCCTCACTCCCTTCAAAGAGTGGCCGGAGAGGGCGTTGACTGTTCCTGCGGTGACGACAAGATCAGCACCAAGCATCCAAGTGAGGATCATGCACCAGGTCATCCCTCTGGCAACTCAACTGTGAGTCCACTGTTCTGTGTACTGCAGATGCCAAGCACTAATAACCTCCACTTTCTCTCATAGGCATATCTGCCATGTCATCCTCAGGCAACCTTTGCCCCAACTCCAGTGCCAACAGCACCTTGGATGAGGACCCTGAGGACAGCACCCTCGAAGACTCATCACAGTGCTCACCCATACCCGCCACCAGCGCAGCGACACACACCTCAGTGGGACCTACATATACAGAAGGCTTGGGTTCACCATCTGGTGAGCACAGCATACAATCTGTTCCACAGCAGGCTGAGGCAAGGTCACCTGAGGTCACTGACACGTGGAGGACCTCTGGAGGTAAGGGATCGTCTGAGTCCAAGCCAGATGATGAGCCTCTGGGCTTAGTCTTCAATTAGTTGTTGGAGATGCAGATAAAATTGCAGGAACAGCAGAAAGGGTTGACAACTGCGCTCCTCAGATCGCAAGGTACGATGGAGGAGTTTATCTGCCTTCGCTCTAAGGTGATAGTGCCAGCATACCAACAAACCAAGGTCAACACTGACAGGATAGCGGCCGCCATGAAGACCTTGGTCCCAAGACATCAGTCCTGCACTACTGCGCGGGCTGAACTCCATCACTAATGGCATAGTTGGTCTCCAACTTTATCAATGCGAGAGGGGTGCAGGGCAGCTCGATCTCACTCCAGCTTCCCCTTCTCCTCAAGGAATCAGCCAGGGGCCATCAGGAACACATATGGAGGAGGATCAGCAGCTTGACGCCCTGGGGCCATCCATCCAGGTGACTCCAGGAGCATCTGGCCCATCCAAATCCCCTCTTCCTGTGACCCCAGCATCTCCAGCTCCAAAGGCCAAGGAGGGTGCCACTGCCAAACAGCAGGACCCCGAAAGCAGGCCAGGGACCCCAGGTCTCGGCCCTCCAGAGGACGCCCGTCAAGGTCATCACAGACAGGGTGCAGCAATCAGCAGGCTGCCTCCACTTCCACTGTGGATGTCGGGGGAGCAGCAAGACATTGTGTCAGGGTTAGGAAGGTTAAGAAAATGTAGTTTCACAGGCTGGGCACAGGTGTCAGTCACTTGTACATAATGTTCGTTATTGTAACTAAACTTCCAAGAATGTCACCTTGCCAATGGCTCCTTGCTCTGATAAACAGTGTTCGTGTCACTCAGTTATGAAAGCTTGGTCCTTGCACAAGATAAAGGCAGGTGGCTCAGTTCAGGGCCTCTTCCCTGGCATTTTGTGCAACCTTCCCGGCACAATCACGGCCTTCACAGTCACTGATCACAACAGTCATGCCTGCACCTGGATGGGGCTTATTCATTACTGTCAGAATGTTCCGCAGCACAGGGTTCTGTCACTCTGTGTACCCTCAGCACCTTTGAGATGCAGCTGGCCCCCCATCTCATCAGCATCTGTGTCCAGTCACAGTGCAGTCCTGAAGGATTCAGCTCATGAAGGATGCCGTAAGATCAGGAGAAGTTAAAGTTTTCCTGCTGCATCTCCATGATATGACCCTGTTCAGAGAGCACAAGCGAGTTGCCATCAGCCAGACAGGAGTCAGACATTCACAAAGTTATGTGAGGATCTATGGAGTGTCCCTGTTGCATATCGTCATCATCTCTTGGAATGTAGGGACTATGGGCATCCGCTGCATCTCCATGACAGGAGCCTTATCACAGAGGGTATGTGTGTTGCCATCAGCAGACAGGAGTCAAACATTCACAGATGCAATATGAGGATCTATGGTGTCTCCTCACAGCGTGTTGTCATCATCCTCCACAAATCTAGCAGCTATGAGGGCCTCTCAAGTGGCCTGCTTCGTCTGGCCAGTACGATGGCCTCATCACCGTCATCCTCACCTTCAAGGACCTCCTCACCCTTATCCCCATTGACATCCTCCTCGTTGGAGGAGACCCGGAGCTTCCCTATCTCTTCCTCAGCCAGCTCCTCTACCTGTTACAACGCCAGGTTGTGAAGGACACAGCAGGTGACAATGATGTGTGATGCCCTTATGGACTGTATTGGCGGGCTCCACCAGACCACTCTACGCACCGGACCTCATTTTCAATGTTCCAATGGTTTGCTCCACCAAGGTGTGAGTTGCAGCATGAGCTTCATTGTAACTTCGCTCTGCTGCAGTCTGAAACTGCTGCACGGATGTCATCAGCCACATCCTCTGTGGGTAGCCCTTGTCCCCAAGGCCCAACCCTACAGTCTCTCTGAAATCTGGAAGATGTCAGGGTTCTGAAACCTATTGAGGATGTAGGAGTCGTGGAGATTCTCTGGGAACCACATGCAGACCAGTAGGATGTGTTTGTGGTGGTCACACAACAGCTGAACATTCAGCAGGTGGAAGCCCTCGCAGTTGACGGAGTTGACTGCTTGCTGTCACGGAGATCAGATCTGTGAGTGCAGTCGATGGCACCCTGCACTTGTGGGAAACCTGAGATCTGGACAAATCCCAGCATTCTTGCTTCCTGGCTTTCCTTATCCCAGGCAAAATGCATAAGGTTGTGTGCCTTCTTAAAGATGGTGACCATGGCCTCATGGATGCATTTGTGCATGGAGGCTTGCAATATCTCACGGAGGTCACCTGTGGAGCCCTGAAAGGAGCCACTGGCGTAAAAATTGAGCATCGCGGTCACTTTCACAACCACTGGCAGTGGATGCCCTCCATGCCCCCAGGGCGCCAAATCCTCAGCAAGTGTCCGACGTGACCAATCAGTTCCCTGGACATGCACAGTCTTCAGCAACACTAGTTCTCGATCATCTGCAGGAATGAAAGGTGGCATCTATAGACCCTGGGTCTAGCTAGGTGCTGACCAGCAATGGCTCGCAGTGGTCATTCAACAGCGTGAGCGGGAGCCCTAGCTGCCCTTTCTTCCAGATGGTGCTGCTGCTCCCTCTGACCAGCCAGGTAACTCCATTGCTCTCTTCTCCTTCATCTCTGTTCCCTGTAAGTCATGAGGCATACAACTAGGACACCAGGCTCCATGCTCCTGATATACGCCTCCTGCAGCATGAAAGAGAGGGACATTTGGGTTATTATGGGTGTACTAACAATGTTTCTTGGTTAAGTCTGAAGGTCCCTTAACACATTCCAGAGAGAGCTGGCCACCACTTGGATGGCCAGAATTTAGTGCGCTGCATGGCTGCCTGAAACCCCAACCACTTCTGCCCCATTCCACCTGACTGATTGGCGGCAGATTCACCCACTGGACTGTATGCTGTGCTCTCAGTTCATGCGCAGGCATTCTCCTAACCCACACTACAAGGCTGCGCTGTTAGTTTGAACCATGGAAGAGACTAGCCTAACCTGAATGATGACGTTGTGTTATGATATGGTAGGTGGTATTTACCAGGCTGACCAAATCCACAAGGGAAACTTGGCCATGCTACCACAATGGTTTTGCAATTTGTATTGATTACATTAGTTCACTAACATCTTTAGAGATTTTAATAATTAAATTAAAACACTTATTTGCAAAAGAAAAGGATTGAAACACATACACAAGATTACAGTTACACCATTATTTAATATTATAACAAATCCCAAAATTTCTAATTCACCTGACTCCCAACTACACACCCCCTTTAAGGCAACAGTTCAAAATACACTTTAAATGTAGAGAGGCAATGCAGCAAGGTTACCACAGCACCCACTTGACAGTGGAATTCCAAAGGCTTTTTTGTACAACTTTGTTTACTAGAACAACAGACTTCTGCAAAGTGGCTAGAGGCTGTTCCCCAAGTCTTTTGTTACATACAGTGTATCCTTTAGATCTTATATGGCTACCCCGATACAACTTCCCACCCTTCTTTAAATGTATTTCTTCCTCTTTAATCTGTAAATCCCACTGTTTCCATATGTCTTTGAAATTTACTTTTCTTACACTATAAAAAATCTTTCACGTTGTCAATATGTTCTTTTCCTTTTGGGAAAAAATAAACGTAATAAACTTGCCCTGCTTATTCTGTCAGTTGTAAAACGTTATCATGTTTCTTTGAAAACCAAACACCTTTCCACTTATCCTAAAATACAAATTTCATTCACACCTTATCTACTGACTTTACCCTAACTCACTCATCAGCATTTCAAATACCCTTTTTATACCTAACTCTTTTGATAATTTCAACGTTTCAGACTATCCAACTCTAATGCAATGAAATCAGACACACAGACAGAACCATCCACACACACACACACAAATGTAAGCCTACTTTACAAAACCCCACAATAATATTATGAAAAATATGTTAGTTTCATGACAATTGCAAGAAGCTGTGAGTCCCTCCACCAGCTTTTGCAAGGAGATTGTACAACTTGCCCAATTGTCCAATTGTTCTGCAGTCCACTAAAGTAATCATTAGTTTTCAGTCTGTGCCTGAAGGATGAAAAGTTCTGGAGCATCTGGTGGCACTTTCATGCCTCTGTGTTTCTTAATTGGGCAGATAAGCTAGAGGTCTGACTCCAAGTACGTCAATGTGGGTGCACCTGAACTGTCTCAGCTGTGGAGGAGTGGTCACTTTATACAAGGTTTCCCTGATTAGTGGCTGTTTCCCTTCCCCCACCCTCCCCCATGCCCCTGCATGCGCTTGTGCATGGCCATCAGGCCAGGCTGTCTTGCTCCCCCCACTCGACTCACAGCATGCTGTCTTGCGCTGCCTCCCCCCCCCCCTTCAACAAATTTACTTCAACTGCAGTGCAGCCTTTGCCCTGGCACTGCACTGTCAGCCAACCGGGAAAAGGTGACTTACCTGTGCCCTCAACTGAATGCGCGGCGTGTCAACCTTGAAGACTAACAGGCAATCCTTGTGAGCGCTACGCAACATTACTGTGCATTCACCTCACAGTTCCCCTCAAAGTGCAGCTCGCCACGTACATGCCTTTTTAAATACTGTTGTGAAACACTCAGCATGATTGCTGGATCATCCAATGTGGGGGGATGGTTCCAGTGAGCAGAGCTTATAATTATAGGCAGATGTATTAAAATGATGCTCCCGATGTCTGGCGGCAGGAAACACGGCCTGCCATTGACGGTTGAGTGGGTGATCGCAAACTGGTTTCACGACGGTGTGAAACCAATTTTTGGCCTTCCCACCATATTGTCCACTGATGCCCACCATGATGTCCGGTGTCGACAGAGGCTGAACATTTAACTTCTTGGACATGTCAAAGCAGTAATGCCACCAGTGGCTGTTGCTATTGAAGCGATTGGTTGATGACTTGTGTGCCGTCATGGAAGATGACCTCAGGCCTCTCTGGTCACATGGGCACATCCTGCCAGGAGCCATGAAAGTGACAGTGGATCTGAACTTCTTTGCCGCTGGGTCATTTCAAGGGGTAACATCAGACCTGTGTGGCATTTCGTCAGCAGTTGGCCATCATAGCATCAGGCAGGTGACAGATTCTGATGAGAGGGCATCAGAGCACATTGATTTCCAAGACTGATGGGGCCACTCAGGCTAAGGATGGTGGGCTTTGCCTCCATGGCAGGGCTACCTCAGGTGCAGGACTTGCTCAACTGCAGCCACGTGGCAATGGTGAAGGGTATGCTTGATTAATGTGACAGTGTTCCGTCAGATGCATCTTCCACCTCTGAAGTTGCAGCTGATGGCACAGTGATATGCTGAGGCTGCTCCTCCACAACAGTTCCTGTGGGAGATAGAACCATAGAACCATTAAAAAGTTACAGCACAGAAGGAGGCCATTCGGCCCACCTTGTCCATGCCAGCCCGAGGACACCCAGGTGCCCTTTCTAATCCCATCTTCCCGCACCCGGCCCATAGCCCTGCAGCTTACAGCACTTTAGGTGCGGATCCAGGTACTTTTTAAAAGAGTTTAGAATTTCTGCCTCTACCACCAACTTGGGCAGCAAATTCCAGACACCCACTACCCTCTGCGTAAAAAAGTTCTACCTCATGTCCCTCCTACATCTTCTGCCACTTATCTTGGTTCTAGAATTCTCCACCAAGGGAAACAATTTTATCCTGTCCACTCTATCTCTTCCCCTCATAATTTTGTATACCTCAATCCAGTCACCTCTCAGCCTTCTTTGTTCTAAGGAAAATAACCCCAACCTATCCAATCTCTCCTCATAGCTACAATTTTCTAACCCTGGCAACATTCTTGTAAACCTCCTCTGCACTCTCTCCAGAGCTATTATGTCCTTCCTGTAATGTGGTGACCAGAACTGCACACAATACTCCAGTTGTGGCCTCACCAATGTTTTATACAATTCCAACATTATATCCTTACTTTTATATTCTATACCACTGTCAATGAAGGAGAGCATTCCATATGACTTCTTTACAACCTTGCCTACTTGAACTGCTGCCTTCAGGGACCTGTGTACTTGTTCACCAAGATCTCGCACTTCATCTACCCCTCTTAGTATATCCCATTTATTGTGTAATCCCTGTAACTGTTTGACCTCCCTAAATGTATGACCTCACACTTCTCTATGCTAAAATTCATCTGCTACTTTACTACCCACTCCACCAACCCATCTATATCATTTTGGAGATTATGGCTATCCTCTACATTGTCCACCAATCTTTGTGTTAGCTGCAAATTTCCCAGTAGTGCCCCCCACTTTCAAGTCCAAATCATTAATATAGAATACAAACAGCAAGGGTCCCAACACCAAGCTCTGTGGAACACCACTTGAGAGAACTTTCCATTCACAAGGGCATCCATCGACCATTACCCTTTGTTTCCTGTTACAAATCCAACCTTTTATCCAGTTTGCCACATCACCCTGAATCCCATGGGCTTTTACTTTCCTGATCAATCTGCCATGTGGGACCTTGTCAAATGCCTTGCTAAAATCCATGTGCACAACATCCACTGCACTACCTTCATTAACCCTTCTTGTCACTTCCTCAAAGAATTCAATAAAATTTGTGAGGCAAGACCTTCCATTAACAAATCCATGCTGACTATCCCTGACTAGATATAAGGCTTTGGTGAGGGAAACTCATCAGTCAGTAGTTTCTTCTACAGAGCTGCAGCAGCATATACAGCTTACACATTGAAAATGGATTGCACAAACAAGGATAGAGCATCATGCCTTTCCCATAGAAATGGTAATATGCTTTCACCCTCTCTCGAACGCAATCCCACCTTGGTCTCACCAACTTTCTGCCAAGCTGCCACCCTGGTAATTTCAAGAGCAACCACTTCCCTGTTCATGAGGATATTGAAAAGTGCCATCCATCACTGACACAACTCCTTTCCCACACATTGAGCTGAATTTTCCGCGCATCAGGGGGGAAAGTTGATGGGCAGGCGCATATGGGCTTGCTTTCAATCAGCTCCCCTGATCGGATGCACACTGCCATTTTACATGGGCGGGCCAATTAAGGCCCGCCAAGCGTGACGTCCGCAGGGAAGTGCTCTGCACTCCCTGTGCAGGCAGGGGGAGAATCCCAAAATTGAGAGTCCGCTCTTTCACGCATGAACACGAAAGAGCACACTCATCTCCCTGAGGCTAAGTGCTGCCTTAGGGAGTTAGTCTGTAAATGTGAAAAAGACAAAAATAGGAAAATAAAATTTCCCTTACATGTCCCTTCATGTGACAATACATGAGTTGGGACATGTCCATAATTTTCACAAAACCTTTATTTAAATTTTTTAAAGCCTACATGAAACCTCATCCCGCCCATGAATGAGGTTTCATGTTTTTTCTATTTGCCGCCAGGGCTCCTGGCCTGTCCGCCAACCTTAAGATTGGACGGGCAGGTCCTTTAATTACTTAATTGATCCTGCCAATGGCCTCAATTAGCCATTGACAGGTCGGCAGGCGCGCAGCCGATTTTACTGTGCCCCCGCCTTCCTGAAAATTTAAATAGGGCACAGTGATGTTGGGAGTTCCCCCTGACATCACCGCACCTCATTTTACGCATCAGCATGCGGGCCATGCCCCGCCTTGCCAACTCGTAAAATTCTGCTCATTGAGTGCTCCTTTTTCCTACAAAGTCACAGAGCTCTCTGTCACCGCACCGCTCACTCATATATGATGTCCATAGTTCCAGTGTCACCTCCTCCACTTGTGGTGTGAGTATTTCCCATGGCTTAGGAGTTCACCTGGCACACATATGATAAATGTTCCCTGAGGACTATATACCCACAGGCTGCTCTGCTCATAAGTAAGCTGGTGACTCCAGAACTAGAGGTCTGTCATCTGGGTGTAGCATTGCACTCACCTTAGCATGCCTCAGAAGTTCTTTGAAGCACTTTCTGTACTGCACCCACAACCAGTTGTTGGCAAATTGTGGGGCTGCCCTTCCAGAGGTGCATGCTGCTGCTGTACTGCATTCTGGCCTCTGTCATCATCCAGGATGACAGCATTCACAATCATGGTTGCCGGGTACGCTTTAAAATGGGCCTGGAAAATCTACATCCTGCCTCCTGAAAGCTCCATTGTTCTTAATCAGATGGTGAGTGTACTAATGGGCTACTAATAGGCCGGCTCCTTCAAAATAGCTGGCAGCGACATGGAGCAGTGTCAGGATCTGGGAATGGTCTCAATCTCAGGGTCCCAGCTCTGAAATAAAAGTTCAGCCCATTAAGCGATAATTCCACTTGCCAACCAATCACACCCTCTTTTTATACAGTATAAATTGTTGTTCCCTTTGAGATTTGGTATTCTTGCGAATCTGCCTGATGAGTGCAAGACGAAAAGCTACAACAGCATATCTCTTTTTCAACAAAATCCACAGTATCTTGCTTTTATTTTAAATTATCAGTACTGCTCCCAGAACAATGCAAAACTCCCCACAAATGGCCACTAGGAGGCACTAACGACAACTAGGTCTGAGTCTCCTCTGACCCAATTTCCTGTAGAGAAAAGCCTCCACAGAGCTGTTACAAGCTGCTCACACATTATGCAGTATCCTCCCTGATGTAAGAATCTTATGCAGCTGTCTGTAATCCAAAAGTGAACATACCTGGATTCAAAAAGGGCAGCTGCTAGGAAGAGTGAGTTAAAAATAGGTCTACCAAGCACCTGCCCTTAGTGAATCCAAGCCAATTTATCTTTAGGTTACAGCCAGCTGCATGAAACTCCTGCATCAGTATTCAATATGTCTGCATGGATCTTGAAAAATGCTTAAGTGGCTACAGTTCAGGCTTTTCCCCAAACATTTTTCCTCTATTACACACATTGCAATGTTTCGCAGAGGAGTATATTGTCTCTTCTCAGTGGTGTTAGATATATTGGAGGTGGAATTTCGACCCCCACCGGGGCCAGGTTCCATGGCAGACAAATGCTAAAAATAGCCCCGCTGGCTTGCATGCCTGTTCCCCAGCTCCATTCTGCACTCAGGTCATTTTTGTGGAGATGGGATTGTGGGCTGGCAGGGCTTCTGACTCGTATGGGACGGTAACTGTCATGGCTCATTAATGTGCCCAAGGAACAGCACATCATCTTTCAATTAGGCACTTTACAGCCTTCTAGACTAAACATTGAGATTAGCAATTTCAAACCAGAACCTCCACCCAACTTTATTTCCTTTTTCTTTGCAAGTTTTGGTTTTACTCTTGTTTTTCTCTTGTGATAGCTTTCGGAAAGCAGCTGTTCATCATCCTGCCATTCAAATCACCTCCAGACAACCTTGTGTCTCTTTGTTTGTTCCATTACCACTCCCTTTGGTCTTGCACAACCACTCCTGTCATTTAATCTCTCCTGCCTTCCACTCTATCACAGACCTTCCCTTTTGTTATTTTCCTACCTTCCTACTCTTTCACTTGGTTAAAATCTATTACATCTTCTATTCCGAGTCTGTGAAAGATCTGAATGTTAACTCTGTTGCTGCCTGACCTGCTGAGTGTTGCCAGAATCTTCTGTTTTTATTCCAATTTAAAACCAGCTGGGTGAACTATAAACAGTCACTTCACTGGAAAGTACCGAGCCTTTAAATGTCTCTGAATTTTACCAGAAGCAGGTTTTCCAGAGCAATAAAGTTTTTCTGTGCAGATGGCTGTGAATAATAATACTAAGTTCAAGTGAATTTAAGGGGGGATTTCCACTCATTTCTATATCCTCTGTAATGATTAGCACTTTTCTTTGTTGCACTGTTAACTACAAGGATTCCCAGATATCTCAAATTAGTCTATTGTTGGTCCAGGACCAACTGGCTGTCAGCCTAAGGTAAAATATTTTATTCAGGACCAAAGGTGTCAAAGGTAATTACTACCCATTCAAATCTGGTACATAAACTCTTTATTGAGCACAATTTCCAAGAATTCAAAACGGGAATAACAAATTGAAACAGACATCATCATATAAGAACCAAAGGTTAGAAGATCTGAATTTCAGATTAAACACTCATCTTATATTCATCATAAAATCTGGTGACTGTGTCAAGGTTTCTGAGTGTTTTATTTTTTTCCCAATTTTCTCTCTTATTTTCCTAAAAGAGCTGATTTTATGCTTGGCAAAGTGCTAGAGTCACTGGGCACCTTCCCTGTATTTTGCCCCACCCGTCTTGTGTGTGTGCCTAGTCAGTAAAGGGTTGATTTTAACCCTACCCACCCAGTGGAAACCAGATATGTGGGCTGTTAAAGTTAGCCAAACAACTTAGCAGCCAATCTTGCCACCCTCTACTTTAAATTGTTTTTTTATGAGCAGATAGCTAGATCTGAATCAGCAAGGCAGCCTGAAGCTGACAGGGACCTTCTTTAAATAGGCAGATCAAAGTCCAAGAACTTCATTGGGCCGGAAGTACAATTTTGGCCTGAGTTGGGAATGCATTATTGCTTCTCCATCAAATGAGACGACAAAAGGATCTGGGTTCATTAAAAAGCCCAAAGAGGTAAGTTCTTCCACTCTCCTTCTGGGCCAGGGGCAGGAGTGGTTCTTCAGACCCCATGAAAAACGTTCAGTGGTCCCTGGACTCCTGGCAAGACCCTCTACTCTTTTGTTGTTGCTGCTGACTGTTCCTTTGATAATGGTTGGCAGCCTCCAGCTGGACTGACAAGCTGCCACTTCCCATAGGTTCTGGGTAGGAATAAACCAATGATGTAATGCAGGTGAGGCAAGGGTGTTAAAATTGCCTGGACCTCATTTTATCAAGGTCAGGAGATTTGCCACTCACCTCACCTCCTTGCTCGCCCAATGCATGTTGCTGGTTAAAATTGGTTGGATCGGTTGTGTCAGTTGGATCCTTAGTTGTGGAGGCATTTCAGAGTAGCCCAGACTTGTCACCCACCATTAAAATGCATGCATCTTCCAGCATGGTTCACTGGCCAGTGATCAGGATCAGCAACCCTAGCTGCTACTTCCCAACTCCTAGACCAAAGATGATGAAATCACTGCAAATCAGCTACAAATCGAAGCCTCTATTATTAGTGGCGATATATTGAGCTGGAAGAACTGTCTGAGATGACATAGTCAGAAAGCTGTTATAGATGTATTTGGATCTGTTTGGAGACCAGTTAACAGTAGTACCTTCAGGGATTGGTGATTGGCCCATTGCTCTTTAATATTTTTATGATCTAGATATAAGTGTTGAGACCATGATCCGCAAATTTATAGACGATACTAAGATCTTTAAGAGTGTTAGGATTGTAGACGATGCTTTACTGCTTCAGGCAGATTTTGATGTGTTGCAAGTTTGGGTTTAGACTGAAATTCAAAATTAATAAATTAAATTTAATCCACAACTCCCTTTCCCTCTGAGTGAAAAAAAAACACCAACTTGCATTTGACTCCCAACATCTTCATTCTTACTGTGAGGACAATTCAACAATCTCTTTGTATTAACATTGTCAATCAATTCACAACCTTAAAAACTTCAATTAGTTTTCCAAGGCACATAAGGCTAACATCTTAAACTCAGATGTCCAATTCTAGTTTTATACTGATTAAACATAATAAGCAGCTCCTCATCTCTCAAAAAAAAGTCAGAAATGTTGAAGTCAATGTTTATGTTGATAGCACCAAAAATAAGAAAAGAATGGAAACTCAACTGTTTATTTTTTCTGTTTCATATACAAAATTGGTTACAACAGTGCTTATTCTTTAAAGAAAGGGCTTCCTTCTGTCGAGTAACACAAAAACTTTCTGACCATTGATTAATAAATAAAACACTAATGCAATCACATTTCAGTGCAAAAAAAATCTAAACTAAACACCAAACACTGGAACCACTATTGTGAAAAAGTAGTATTGCTGAGTAAAAACATGGGCCATTGTTCTGTGCTTCTCTGGGACCAACACAACCATATGTCAATTTGTCAACCGGTTATTTTATTAATTGTGTAACTATCTTTAAGTTTGTTGAAGCTACCAGCTAAGGCCAGAATTGAAATAAATTGTTTTTATACTGAAGGAGTTAAACATATTTAGCAAAAGAATTTTTGACTGCTCAGTGTTCCGATATAGTTGCCAATAAATACCTAAGGATCACCTATTCACAGGTCACATTTTGATTGCATTCTATTTACAGACAAGTTGAGGCTCATCTGCTTCATTCTCTAAAAAATAGTTCTATTCCAGCAAATGAAGAAAGGTTAAAAACAATAATCATGGTATTGTTTGACTTTAACTAAAGAAAGCCTTATAACAACATTATGCAATTGCTTTGTTTCTTTTCTGCTTATTTCATTATGGTTGTCATATTCTTACATCTGGACACCCAAGATCTCCCCACACTCTCTTACCACATACAGACTGGGTTGTTTCTCTCACATGTACACCCTTGGCACTCACTTTCCCATGTCCCAGACATTCTTCCTAAATGCACCCTATGGCCAGGATTTTCCGCTCCTGTTTGCGGCGGGCAGGAGCGGAAAATCTCGCAAAATGGCAAAAATCGGTTTTATGTCGTCATAAAACCAGTTTGAGACCTTCCGCTCCTGCTTTCAATCACAGGTTGGATTTCCCACTGCTGAGCGTCAGCTATGTCATTCTCATAGGTTTGCATCTAATTATCACCCCTGCTCACCAGAATCATCTCCCCACACTGGATCATGAGACTATGTCAGCGTGCAATCACTTCGATGTTTTTCCCAACGGCACATAAGCGACGTGTACCTGGCGACCTGCATTTCACTCCTCAATTCAATGACCGTTCATCTACCTTGTTTCAGGCAGCACTCGTGGTATTCAATGCCAGGCTTCATTGGCTGCACCATATCGGTTTCAGAAGGGCTAACACGAAAGTTTCAACCCACCAAATCAGCAGTAAGGTGGGGTGTCTTTTCAATGGCTGCAGGGCAAGGGCTTGCTTGGCGAAGGGGGGAAGTGGCCTCCAGCAAGTTTGGAGGCTTTAGAGTGAAGACTTGCTTGGCCATGTGGGGGGAATCCCTGTGTGTGTGGGTGGGGTACATGTTTAACAGTGTAAGTGGCCTCTTGATGTTGAGGGCTGAAGTGGGGGGGTGGTTTCCATACTCGCACAGCGACCTCACCACCACCATCTTCCTACCTACCATGATTGCGCAGGTAAAAAGTATAATGAGAACAAACCCTGCTGCTGGGGGCTCTGCAGATACCTTGAATGCCAGCTAATGCACTGGGGCAGGGGTGGGTGTCGATTAAAGAGCTACCCAGCTGAGGTGGGAGAGGGGGTGGTGGTGTAGTGGGATTGTCACTGGACTAGTACTCCAGGATAATGCTCTGGGGACCTTGATTTGAATCCCACCACAGCAGATGATGAAATTTGAATTCAATAAAAAATCTGGAATTAAAAGTCTAATCATGACCAGGAA
This sequence comes from Carcharodon carcharias, assembly GCF_017639515.1. Taxonomy (NCBI): domain Eukaryota; kingdom Metazoa; phylum Chordata; class Chondrichthyes; order Lamniformes; family Lamnidae; genus Carcharodon; species Carcharodon carcharias. The sequence continues at coordinate 131,042,331 of NC_054475.1, forward strand.
ACCATAAAAACCCATCTGGTTCACTAATGTACTTTAGGGAAGGGGAAATCTGCCACTCTTACCTGGTCTGGCCTACATGTGACTCCAAACCCACAACAATGTGGTTGACTCTGAAATGGCCTAGCAAGCCATTCAGTTCTCAAGGGCAAGTAGGGATAGGTAATAAATGCTGGCCCACATCCTTGAACAAATAAACAAAAACCATGCATTTTCATAGGAGCAGATAGCTTGGCCTAAATAGCCAAGTGGTTATGGTACTGGGTTTGTAACCCCAAGATCAAGAGTTCAAATCTCACAATGGCAAACTATGAAACAATGTAACTTCATCTGAAACAGATGGAAACAGGTTTACTCAAAAAGAGTATCAAGAGTTCACAAGAGCAGACAGGCACAGCTGAGAAATGTTAGTGGCCTCTCTATGATAATCTTTTAAAGGCCTCTCTATGATGTTGCAGGGAACCACCAAAGTGAAGCAATGATGTGCATTCATGCAACACTAATCACACAAAGTGGCACTAATTGGTCCCCTGGGTTTAACCCCTTGTTCACAGCGTGGCATTTCACCAGAGTGATGATGAATTTAAGTGAAATTGGGCACCTAGATAAGCTTTTGAAGCGTGTTGCAGTAGTGACACTGGACAGTTCCCAGAAGACAAGCATCAGGCCTTCAACAAATTGCATAGCCTGTTAAAAAACTAATGCTCATGTATATTCCAAACACTGTACAACAACAATGCTGTGTATGAGGATGCCAGCACCTGGGCTGAAAGCAGCACATCCAGGCAAAGCAATCTCATAGCAGTGGTTCAGGATTAGTGGGAGGGCAGCACCTTGGTATGCACCCGCATTATAGATTGTTTCTGTGGCAAGTAGTTGGTGACACGGGAACCAGGTCAATGAACCCAGAATCGATCACGAGTCATTGACAGAAAGATGCGTATTGCAGACGAGTGTTGACTTTTGTTTGTTTCTCATTGATACTGCAAAGAGGAGGCCACCAGGAAGATGGAGCCTGGATTCTTTGCTGCCTGCATAACTGCAGACAGGAACGGGAGAAGAAGGGGTAGATTGTGATGGAGGAGGCTGGCCTGCCAAAGGGAGGAGAAAAACTCTCAAGACCAAAGTCCTGCAGGGCCCCCTCCAGATGCAGAGGATGTGGAGAGCAGCAAGGTCGTGCATAGTTGCCTCACTAGACCCACGGTGTACACATGTCGCCTGTCTTATCTGCAGATGGCTGAGTACCAGTGTTGCCAACGCCTCAGTACGTCCAGGGATGTGGTAACTCACAGTTGACAGAGTACATGGAGTTATAGGACATAATCACCCTTCACCATGCATTGACACTTCTGTCCTTCGCCAATATACCTTCACCTTTCAATCATGCATATGACATGGGAGGACATCTCTGCCTCTATGTCACACAGTCAAGAGTGAAAATGAGACGACCCTGCAAAGCATGTGAACGATGTGCCTTCCACCAGCACAGATAACATTACAGACAAGGCATCACTGATGTCGGAATTGATTTGAAAATGGCCCACACAGCGGTGAAATGTAAGCAGACTACACAATACAACATGCCCATGATAGCGACATCCACCATAAGTGGGGGGAGGGACCATGGTGTGTCACCTGATTGGCTGCAACATAGCTCTTAATAAAAAGGAGGCAAACACGAGAGGAGATATGGAATGGGTCCATATTCTATTTACGGTTGTGCACATTATATATATGTTGTGAACACCTGTGCCACCACTGTGCTCCCAATACTTATTACTTTTCCTAACCCTGCTGCTATGCATTGGTGCTTCCCTGACATCCACAGCAGAGATGGAGGCAGCCTGCTGACTGCTACGCCCCATCTGTGATGACCTTGACGGGCATCCTCTGGAGGACTGATACTTGGAGGTCCCCGGCCTGCTTCAGGTATCCTGCTGTAGGGCAGGTCCACCTTCTTCGGCTTGTGGAGCTGGAGCTGATTGGGTCACAGGAAGAGGGGAGTTGGATCAATAGGACACTCCAAGAGTCAACTGGGTGGATGGCCCCAGAGTGTTCAGTTGCTGGTCCTCCTCCCTATTGGTGCCCGATGGTCCCTGGCTGACTTCTTGAGGAGAAGGGGCAGCTGGATTGAGATCAAGCCAACCCAGTACTGTCTCATGTTGATACTGTTGGAGGCCAGCTCCAGCTTCAACAATGGACTTCAGCCTGCGGAGCAATGCAGGACCAATATCCTGGGTCAAGGTCTCCATGACGGCCACCATCCTGCCGGTGCTGACCTCAGTGTGCTGTCAGGATGGTGCAATCACCTCAGTCTGGAGGTGGACGGACTCCTCCATCGTCCCTTGTAATCTGAGGAGTGCAGCTAACTTCCCTTCCTGATGTCCCCATGCTTAGCCATGCATCTCCAGCAATTGATTTAGGATCAGGTCCGCAGGCTCATCATCTGACTCAGACTCAGCAGAATCATGGTCTCCGGCAGTCCTCGGAGTACCAGCGACCAAGAATGTCCCTGCCTTCGCGTGCTATGGAACAGATTGTGTGCTGTGCTCACCAGATTATGATCCAGAGCCTGCTCTAGATCTAGGTCCCACCGAGGTGTGTGTATCTGTGCTACTGGAGGGTGTGGGTGAGCACTGTGATGGATCTTCTAAGATGCTGTTCTCAGGGTCCTCATCTGTGGTGCTCTAGGGACTGGAGCCTGGTTGCCTGGGGGTATCGGGTGCATGTCAGGTGTGCCTAGGAGAGAAAGTGAAGATTAGTAGTGCATAGCAGCCAAGTAACACACAGAACAGTGCACTCACAGTAGCACTGAGAGAGAGATGAGCCAATGCACGATTCTCATGTGGGTCCTTGCCACTGACCTCACTGTCGCCACAGGAATGGTCAACATTGTCACTGGCCAGCACGATGGCTCTGTTCTCAAAGTCACTGAGGACCTTGAGCTCCGGCACACCACTCCCAGTCTGGGACCTCTCCCTTTTATTGTGCACAATGGTTGTCCTGCATAAAGACCAATGGGGAGGCTGTAAGCAATATGCATGGCAGTGCAGATGAGAAGGATGGCTGGCACTTGTGGGTGGTTTGTGGAACCATGGGCGGAATGAGGATGAGGTCAGCAGAGAGGGATGAGGCCATATTGAGGTGTGAGGGTGTGTGTGAGATAGTTGAGTGGTGATGTCCATTGAGCTGGCAGTGAGTGAGATCCCTATGGATGCATGATAGTCTTGTGAGTGTCATAGAGTCATAGAGTTTTACAGCATGGAAAGAGACCCTTCGGTCCATCATGTCCACAATGGTGATCAAGCCCCTATCTACTTTAATCCCATTTTCCAACACTTGGCCCATAGCCTGGTATGCTATGACATTTCAAGTGTTCATCTAAACACTACTTAAATGTTGTGAGGGTTCCCGCCTCTACCACCCTTTCAGGCAGAGAGTTCCAGATATCCCCCACCATCTGGGTGAAAAAGCTTTTCCTCAAATCCCCTCTAAACCTTCTGCCCTTATCTTAAATCTATGCTCCCTGGTTATTGACCCCTCCGCTAAGGGGAAAAGTTTCTTCCTATCTACCCTATCTATTTCCCTCATAATTTTGTATACCTCTATCAGGTCTCCCCTCAGCCTTCTCTGCTCTAAGGAAAACAACACCAGCTTATAAAGTCTCTCTACATAGCTGAAACGTGCCAGCCCAGGCAACATCCTGGTGAATCTCCTCTGCACCCTCCCCAGTGCAATCACATCCTTCCTCTAGTGTGGCGACCAGAACTGCACACGTACTTCAGATGTAGCGGAAATTTCTTCACCCAGAGAGTGGTGAGCCTGTGGAATTCACTACCACAGAAAGTAGTTGAGGCCAAAACATTGTATCTTTTCAAGAAGGAGTTAGATATAGCTCTTGGGGCAAAAGAGATCAAAGGATATGGGGAGAAAGCGGGAGCAGATTATTAATGTGGATGATTAGCCATGATCATATGAATGGCGGAGCAGGCTCCAAGGGCTGAATGGACTACTCCTGCTCCCAGTTTCTATGTTTCTATGTGGCTTAACTAACGCTGTATACAGCTCCATCATAATCTCCCTGCTCTTGTATTCAATGCCTCAACTAATAAAGGCAAATATCCCATGTGCCTTCTTAACCACCTTATCTACCTGTCCTGCTGCCTTCAAGGATCTATGGACATGCACACCAAGGTTCCTCTGATCCTCTGTACTTCCTAGGGTCCTATCATTCATCGTGTACTCCCTTGCCTTGTTAGTCCTCCTAAAATGCATCACCTCACATGTTTCAGGATTAAATTCCATCTGTCACTGTTCTGCCCATCTGACCAGCCCATGTGTATCGTCCTGTAGTCTAAGGCTTTCCTCCTTATTTTCGTGTCACCTGTGAATTTACTGATATTACCTCCTACATTCATAACTAGATAACCAATGTACACTTCAAACAGCAAGGGACCCAGCACCAAACACTGCGGTACGTCACTGGACACAGGCTTCCAATCACAAAAGCAATCTTCGACCACCATCCTCTGCCTCCTGCCGCTAAGCCAATTTTGGATCCAATTTGCCAAATTGCCCTGGATCCCATGGGCTCTTACCTTTTTGACCATTCTCCCTGCAAGACCTTGTCAAAAGCCTTACTGAAGTCCATGTAGAATACATCAACTGCACTACCCTCATCTATACACCTAGTCACCTCCTTGTAAAATTCAGTCAAATTTGTTATACATGATCTCCCCTGACAAAGCCATGCTGACTATCCTTGATTAATTCTTGCCTCACCAAGTGGAGATTAATTCTGTTCCTCAGAATTTTTTCCAAAAGTTTCCCCACCACTGGTGGTAGACTCACTGGCCTATAGTTCTCTGGTTTATCCCTACTACCCTTCTTGAATAATGGTACCACATTAGCTGTCCTCCAGTCCTCTGGCACCTCTCCTGTGGGCAGAGAGGATTTGAAAATTAATGTCAGGGCCCCTGCTATCTCCTCCCTTGCCACCCACAGCAGCCTGGGATACATCCCATCTGGGCCTGGGGATTTATCCACTTTTAAGCCCGCTAAAAATGCTAGTAGCTCCTCCCTCTCAATGCTAATTTGTTCAGGAAATCACAGACCCCCCCTTCGATTTCTATACATACATCATTCTTCTCTATAGTGAATACAGATGCAAAGTGCTCATTTAAAACCTCACCTATATCTTCCGGCTCCTCACACAGATTGCCACTTTGGTCCCTATGGGCCCTACTCTTTCCCTGGTTATCCTCTTGCCCCTAATATACTTATAACGCCCTTTATTTTACCCACCAGTGTTTTTTCATGCCCCCTCTTCGCTCTCTTAATTTCTTTTTTAAAATAACCCCCTGCATTTTCTTTACTCTTCAAGGGCTTCCGCTGTTTTGACCCCTCGGTAGCTACCATAAGCTTTCCTATCTTTTCTTATCCTATCTATACATTCCTCAACATCCTGGGTTCTCTGGACTTGTTGGTCCCAATCTTTACCTTTATGGGAACATGTCGGCCCTGCAATCTCAGTATTTCCTTTTTGAATGACTCCTACTGCTCTGATGTAGATTTTCCTACAAGTAGCTACTCCCAGTCCACTTTGGTCAGATCCTGTCTTATCATATTAAAATCGGCCTTCCCCCAATTCAGAATCTTTATTTCCGGTCCATCTTAGTCCTTTTCCACGACTACCTTAAATCTTACTGAGTTATGGTCACTATCACCGAAATGCTCCCCCACTGGCACTTCTACTCAGCTTTGTTCCCTAAAACTAGGTCCAGCACTCTTTTGTAGGACTTTCTATGTGCTGGCTTAAAAAGCTCTCCTAGACATATTTTAAGAATTCCACCCTCTCTAAGCCTTTCACCTTTTGTCTATCCCAGTTAATATTGGGGAAGTTGAAATCCCCTACTATTATTACCCTATTATTTTACACTTCTCTGAGATTTGCCTACATATCTGCTCTTCTATCTCGCCAACTGTTTGGGGATCTATAGTATACTCCCAGCAAGGTGATTGCCCCCTTTATGTTTTTAAGTTCTACCCATATGGCTTCATTTGAGGACCTTCTAAGATATCATCTGTTCTTATTGCAGTAATTGACTCCTTGATCAATATTGCGACACCACCTCCTCTTTTACACCCACCCACCCCCGTCTCACCTGAAGATTCTATAGCCCAGAATATTGAGATGCCAGTCTTGCTCCTCCCTCAACCGTGTCTATGTGATAGCAATATCACATCCCCATGTGTTAATCAACACCCTCAACTCATCTGCCTTACACGTAAGACTCCTTGCATTAAAATAAATGCCATCCAGCCTTGCCATGCTCCCTTGCGTCTTAACTTGACCATATTCAGTCTGCCTTCCAAACTGACTTGGTCTTTCTTCTATACTTGTCTGTACATCACCTGCCCCTTTACCTCCACTCTGTATCCCATCCCCATGCCAAATTAGTTTAAACCCCGACCAAAAGCACAAGCAAACCCCACGCAAGAATGTTGGTCCTGTTCTGGTTCAGGTGCAACCTGTCAGACCTCTACAGGTCCCAACTTCCCCAGAAATGCATCCAGTGATCTGGGAATCTAAAGCCCTTCCTCCTGCACCAACTCTTCAGCCACGCTGTCATCTGCTCTATCCACCTATTCCTATACTCACTAGCATGTGGCACCGGGAGTAATCCAGAGCTGACAACCTTTGTGATCCTGCTTTTCAATCTGCTGCCTAGCTCCCTAAATTCTTGTTGCAGGACCTCATCCCTCTTTCTACCTATGTCACTGGTACCAATGTGAACCACAATCTCTGACTGTTCACCCTCCTCTTTCAGCGTGCCCAGTAGCCATTCAGCGACATCCTTGACCCTGGCCCCAGAGAGGCAGCAGACCATCCTGGAGTCATGTCTGCGGCCACAGAAACAACTGTCTGTATCCCTCACTATTGAGTCTCCTACCACTATTGTTCTTCCTCTCTTTCTCCTACGCACCTCCCCCTCATCTGGGCTCTGGCTGCACTTCCCAGAGGAACCGTCACTCTCACTGTTTTCCAACACAGAAAAACTGTTCTTGAGTGAGACGCACTCTGGGGCTTTCCGGACTACCTGCTTGTGCCTCCTTTCTTCAGACTGGTGGTCACCCATTCCTGCTCTCACCGCACTTCCTTAAACTGCAGGGTGACGCCATCTAAAAACATGCTATCCACATAACTCTCAGCCTCGCGGATACACTGCTGTGCATCCAGCCAACGCTCAAGCTCCAAAACCCAGTGCTCAAGCTGGTTAAACCGTTGGAACTTCCTGCAGATGTGATCATCCAGACTGCCAGGAGCGTCTAAGACTTCCCACATTCTGCAGGCCGTGGGACTGAGTGTGTGAGTTGAGAGTGATTGGTTGACTTACCCTGGCAGATGGATAAGATCATTCAACCTCTTTCTGCACCAGATGGCCGACCTCTCCTGGGCAGTGTTTGCACTATCCACCACTGCCACCACCTCCCAAGCTGGGTTGGTGATGTTGCTGCCCCTCCTGTAACCACAGCCAGGCCTCCAGTGAGGCATCATTAAACCTGGTGACAGCAGTCTTCTTAGGATTTGGGGCTGTTTCTTCAATGGAGTTGCCCCGGGCTGCATGCATTGAGAACTGTGCATGCTGTGGGCTGCTTAACTATGGAGTGAGGAAGCAGTAAGTTCACATCGGGGCGGGCGAACCAGAGGCTGCCCGCCAGCAATCTGGCAGGTTTCACGTGGATACATAATTTCTGAGACAGGATGGGACAATATGGTGCGAAAACCCACCATTGTAGCTGGCAAGAAAAGCACTGCATTCCAATTGCTACCGCAATTAGTGCAACTCAGGGACGATTCCACCCTACGTCTCTCTCTCCCTACTACACAATAGGTCCTTTCTCTGAACACATTACAATCAAAATCCATGTGAAAGGAAACTGGCCTTACTATGTTTTTCTTGGTCTCAATTAGTGGTTTTGAGATCAGGGTCAGTAAACATCACTGAGCAGAGTTCTTTGACCAGCTACCCAGAATAGACATTGGAATCTTGGCAACCTTAAGGAACAATGAAATGTAGAGATTTCATAAGTTCAGTAAAATGATATAAGCAGCTTACAGCTGGAGCATGTTCTAAAGAATTTGGTAGGGTTTCATAACATCTGGTGTCAGCTGTGCAGCATGTATTCAATTATTAACAGCTATTAAACATACCCAGGATCCGTGAAGGATAAGTACATGAATGCTGACAGACAGGAATAATCCATCTGGTCCATCCGCCGGTCCCACATTAATATAACCACTCCCCACCCTACCCAAAAACCATGTGATCACCTGGGTGAGGTGGAAAACCAGGTCAAAACCCAGATTAATTTGAGGAAAATAAATCTGGATAATTTCTCTCTGATCCTCCAAGGACATCAAAAACTAGTCCAGTGAATCACTCTGGCCTGAAATTTCTTGTAGTGCCAACGTTTTATAGCATGTAACCTCTGCCCCAGCTAGAAACAGGTCTAGCTCATGCTTGAAGGAATTCAGCAAATAGGCATTCACTGCATGAGTCAGCAGCCTGCTTCAGGGATCCACTATTTTCTGGGGAAAGAACCAGCTCCTGACATCTAACCCAGGTCTGGCCTTATACATCTTAAAATTGTGAACCTGATCCTCCTAACCTTTTTAAGAGGAAACAGAGACGCAGTGGTAGTATCACTGCACAAGGAATGAACAGACCCAGGCTAACGCTCTGGGGCTATGGGTTCAAATCCACCATGGCAGCTGATGGAATTTCGGGTGGGATTTTTCAGCCCCAGCCCTGCCCCCAGCAGGCATCATTGCAGGTGGGACAAGAAAATTTGAACAACCGTTATGGCTCTCCAAATTTACCTGTCCTGCCCGCAATGATGCCCACTAGTGTCAGGACCGGAAAATCCCACCTTTAAATTCAGTAAATCCGGAACCGAAGCTAATCTCAGCAATGATGACCATGAAACTATCATCAATTGTTGTAAAAACCCATCTGGTTTGTACTCTGTCATGTCCAGCTGCATGCAAGTCCCACCCATTTCAGGTGCTGCTCACCACATACGTCTCTAATGTGAAGTGCCTCACCAGTAGCTCCATCTGAACACACTTCAGACATGAGGACACCGACTGTGCAATCCCCTAAACACTCCTAACTTCGCACAATTCCAATGGAAGTGAACATCTCAAGGAGGCCTGTCTCCCAAATACCTTGCCACACCATTCCATGATGGCTGCACGCATGAACAGTAAGGCAACCAAGTCTTCACACGAGCCACCCATTACTTATAAAAACCCAAAACTCATTAGCCCCTCACATTCATGTACACTTGCCGATCTGATGCCATACTCATGAAGCAAACACACATACCGACTTCTATACTTCCTACCTCCAATGCCAGAATGCCAGTCAGGCAGCAGCCAGGTGAGCTATGCACACCAGCCCCAAGGCTCAAAGGTACGTACCTCCAGGTTCTAGTCAACAAGGTCAGGCAGAGCAGGGGCATCACTGACAAACACAAAGAACATGTGGATCGACATTGCTGACTATCAGTGCCACAGGGGAGAAGCCCCACCCTTGGTTCCAGTGCCACAAGGGGTTCAATTACCTTTTGTGGTGTGGAAAGGTGAGTCCAATCTCAAAGAGGTGACCTAGGCCCAGCAACTGAAGAGGCACAGAATTCATGCTGTCCCCCAGCTTTGGAGGAGTTTGTGCCTAGGGCACACACTCAGCCTTTGGAAAAACTTTGCCACAAAGTGTTTATGGGGACAGGTGAAGACTCCAACATGCTACCTCATGGAAGACTGCAGTACCTTATCTCCCTCTCATTCTTGGCCTTGCAGGAGAAATGGGTGAAAAACACTGGGGAAATGGTTCAGACAATGGATGGGACCCTAATGATGAGATCAATCAGGGCAATCAAGGAGATGGTTTTGGAGATAGCCAGTGTCCCCCAGCACAAGCAAGTTGGTGATGGTGACACGGTCATTCCAGTTGCACATGGCCTTTGAAGGGGCCAATGGTGTGGGGGTGGGGGAGAGGGAGGTGCCATTATCCTTGTCCAAAAGCATGCTGAGCACTGTGTGGTGTGGAAGACCTCAGCACTGCAGAGCCTTCAGGGTCACCAGGGCCACTCTCATCGATCCCCTTGGGTCTCAGATCTGTGTAAGTGTGCTGCCCAGTTCATTTTATTGTAAACAATTGTTTCAAAATGGTTTACATAGGCTACTTTCTGCTTTCTGCTTAATGAATTTATATCAGTTCTTTCACGCGATAACTTCATTGCTTCATATTTTCTCAAGCTTCCTTTCCTGAAGGTGATTATTTCTGCTAGGTGTGGGTTCACTTTACTTCCTTGCCCAAAAAGCCATGCTCCATTTGAGATTAAATGGCCATGTTGACAGCTATTCAACTGCTGACAGTATGACCAAACCGAATCCTGCCTTCTCCCTACCTTTGTTACACCAAGGCATTATTTCTTTAACCACCCAAAGACACACTAGGGGACAAGATAAAGTCAATCCAAATTTGGAAGTTCAAATAGGGAAAGGAAAGGAAAATATTATTTCTCTCTCACCCTACCACCTTAGCTGACAATACTCTCAATTTCTGGTAGCTGGTTCTAGAATATGTCAAAAATGCAGTTGGCCAGAGGGTATATTATATAATGCATAATGGAGGGAGAACAATGAGCAACAAATTTGTTTTAAAAAACAGGTGAGGCTTATTGCTGGCTCAATTCCTGAAGGTCCAAATTCCTGGAATATGATGTGTGAGATAGCTGATATCAGCCAAGGCAGCAGTTGGGATGTTGTAATTGGTTTCAATATCCCTGAATTATGGAGCAGAAGGGAAATCAGGGTTTTTATTCTTGATCGCTTTCCAACGATTGCTGCTATAAGGTCCACATGTAGAGGTCATAACTGGGCTGAGCTGTGATATCCTCCACAATTAAATAGACTAAGGGATGGGCAATAAATGCAGGCCTGGCTAGCAATATCCACATCTCATGAAAGAATACAGAGGCACTGTGTTCAGACAATAGTGATTACCTAGTTAAGGTACCAGAGGATCATCATCATCGTGTGTGCTCTGCCCAAAGGCAGGTCCTTGACTCATACTATTCTTTCCATATCCCTCTATCCTGTGCCGTTCTTTTCCTTTTCCAGTAACTTACTTTAATTTTCAAGCCATCCAGCATTGCTATTCTCTCTTCCTCTCCCTTTTTCCTTGAAATCTTCCCTCCATAACATCTTTTACAAATCGGTTTCCTCTTAAAATGTGTCCTACTCAGTTTATCTGCCTTTCTCTAGTTATGTTCAACGAAATTCTTTGTTTATTCACTCTCCATAGCACTTCATCAGTTGTTATTTTCTTCTGTCTAGCTGATCCTTTCCATTCTCCCAAAACTATTTAGCAAGTTGGTCTGCTCCTTCCATATGGTCCATGTCTCATATCCATTGTCATGACAGCAGATCACAGCCCGAATTACTCATGGGAATATTGACTTTTTGAGGAAGATGTGTTCTTTAAAAACTATATACAAGCAAAAGCTGCTTGAGAATGTAAAGCAAAGATTTTCTGGAAAATTGCTATGTGGATTATACTTGATCAAATAGTCCAGAGAGAACATGGAATATAACACCTAAAAAAGGTGTCAAGACCTACTTCAGACAGAGGCACTTGAAAGGGAGAGGTGCAATACAAAAGACTGAATTTTAATCTCCTATGACTGTGTAGACAATGGAGACTGATTACCACATCTCAGCAGAAACCATCTCCTGTTGAGTTCTACCTCAGAATGTGGAAATGGTCTGAGTTGAAAGGAAGCAGATTCTGGGTGAAAGACATGTTTGCTTTTTTCCTTCCAGAATACATAAGGGAGTGGGTTAAAAAGCCAGCTGCAAACCTGATGTTTGTTCTAGTTCTGGTGTGCTTGTGTGTGCTGTGACAGTCACAGCAGAAGAACATCAACTAGACATCCCTGCCACTTACAGGTAAAAGTCTATCTCTCTCTCTCTCTGGCTGGAGGCAGTCAGCAAAGCCAGTCAAAAAGGAAACAGGCCAACTCCTTCAGCTAACCTGCAGAGCCAAGTGTCTCCAAATCAACTGCTCAAGTGCCAAAGTCAACTCTACCAGGATCACCCAACTTAACGGCCGCAACATTTCACCATTTACTACTCACGGGCAAGCCAAAGACTGATTTGTGTATCATTTTTAACTTTTATTTTGGACTCAACTTCTCATTTCTGATGTGTATGCATTGCATTTTTATTATTTTTTCTCAGGGATTCAGTAATTAATAAAATTACTCTTTCTTTGACTCAAGAAAGCCTGGTTAAATTGGCTCCTTCTAAACATAAATACATTTAGACTGGGAAAAGGTATCCATAAGGGAAGGGATCCCTTTTATATTAAACCTTACTGTGACCAACCACGGGGGTTGAATAAAGGGGAGCCAGCTCATTCATCCTCACCCCGAAGCATTGGGGTCCCATTTGGGAAGTTAACAATTTGGGGTATCTCATCCAGGATCATAAGTTGGGGGAGCTCACCCAAGGACCAGTCGTAACAAATTAAGCGCTTGTCCGGGATCATAACAAATTGGGGGACCTCACCCAGGAACCAGTTGTAACACCAAAGTGTTTAAAGACACAGGAGGATAAAAGATGTTAAAGGCTTTGCCTCAATAAAACTGGAGAGGGAAATGAGTGGGAAAGGGAGACGGTGTCTAAATAGTTAGACTTGTTCCATTTCACTAGATAAATCCCAATGCTTTATCAACCCACAGATGAGGCTTATGCAACAATGTGAGTGGCCTTTCTGAACCAGGTTACCAAAAATAAATCACAGGAGAAAAATGTATAATTCTTCCAAAATAATAGTAATAATAATAACCCAAGTGAGGAAGCCGAAACAGAGGATGCCATGCAAATCATGAATACATGGTTTGATACATTAAAGCATGGGAGCATGTGACTACTTTTTTTTACTTAATTGTTTGACATCAACATGGACAAATGAAGAAGTCAAAGGTCAGTGCCATGGTGTCAGCCAGCTTGCCATCAGAGTAAATTCTTTAACACCCTCAATCTGGTTTGGATTAAGATAGGGAACACAAGTTATTTTTATTGCTCTGTAAATGACCCTCCCACCTTTGAGGCACCAATCCTGTTGAGAAGGTAAGTGTCGTGTTTCACACCCAAAGGTCACGTGGCTCACTAACAAGTTGTGTTAAGACCAGCCAGCTCTGTGTCTCCCCTCATCCATCTTGGTTCAGATCATGTACTAAGCAGAGCAGTAACAGAAACTCCATCATCTCCTCTTAATTTCAGTTGATCCCACATTGTTCCTCGTTCATTGTGTCAGCTAGAAAATGAGTTCAGGTTCACAGGTTGTTCTTCTTTATTCCAATCGCCTCCTCTGAAAAATATTGTCTAGCTTCTGCCCTGAATCACTAACTGTAATCAGAGTTCACACTTCAGATATCTGTAAACACAATCCTCAACCCCTTTGATCTGCGGCAGTGCCACTCCTAGAATCATAGAATGATACAGCACAGAAATTGGTCGCACTCCCCCACTGCTTCCCCTTACTCAAGTATTTATCCCATTATCTCTTGAAAGTTAATTTTGAATATTCTTCCACCACCCTTTCAGACTGTATCTTCCTGATCATAACTAGCTGTGTAATTCTTTTCCTCACATCACTGGTTCTTTCGTCAATCACCTTAAATCCGTGCCTTCTATCACTGCAAAGATTTTCCTTATTGACTCTAACCAAACCCGTCATGACTTTTCCTAACCCCTGTATCAAGTCTTCTCTGCTCTAAGAATAATGCCAGTTTCTCTGGTCACCCCACAGAACTGAAATCTTTTATCCCTGGTACAATTCTAGTAAATCTCCTCTGCACTCTTCCAAGGCATCGTCATCTTTCCTAAACCACTAAAACATGCTTTTCCATCCCATCCCCATCTTTTTTTTCACATTTCTTACCACTGATTTTTGTTAGGGCATAGGTCCAATGGGGTCTTTTAAACAACAAGCCATTCTTTTTGCAAGGACCTACTTAGCATGTGTCAAAAGGTTATTCACATATGGGTAGTCTCTCTCTGATCTTTCCTTCACCTGACATTCACATATCTACATTTCACATCAGGGGCACTAGGTAGGGAGCAGGAATTCTGATCGATTTTTTTTCTCTTCACATCCTAGGGTTCTGAGGTTAACTATGGCACACCAACTGATATCAGATTAACTAAGTAGAGACTGAAAATTAATCCTGGGACTTTCCCAGTCTGTATCACTCAATATCATATCAACCAGTGTTGTGGTGTTCAAACCGGGAGTTCCCAGGGGGACCGAAAACTGTTGTTAATGTGTAGCAAGAGTTACTTTATCATTTGCCTGTATTAATGCAGTTGGAAAGCTGTGTAGTTTCCATAACACAATTATACAAAACCACAAAGAAACTGACACGCTCTGAGACTCAACCAGTTAAGAGCATACATTTACAGCAAAAGCAAAACAAACAAGGGGGACAGAAAAATAATTCCATCCTGGAGTAGTAAATCTATAAACACACAATATGCAAGTATTTACAATAAAAATTTCACATTAAGGCTTTAGAAATTTGAAAATACTCCCTGCAGTTACCAGAGATACCAATCCCTTCTGGCGCATAGCTTATACTCTTATCGATTCAACCATACCCCTAGAAAATGCAGAAGAAAATTTATTTAATGTATACAGGAATTAAAACTGACCCCTCCCTTCACTCCATACTGTGCTACTCAGCTACTTTACTGACCATATCCTCAGTGTGGCATTTGCCAGTGTTGTCACCAACCACATTACTGCCAACATGCTGTAAGGACTGCATGGGGGATGGAAATTTACATTTAATCTGATAGTTTAAGGACTGTTTGTGTGATACTTGTAAACATCACTTTAAAATTATCCTCAGTCTCAATAACAGGCATTTATCCATCAGCACATCCACAAATGTTGTTTCAAACAGCTCCCTCTAGATGTATCTCAATGTTTTGAGTGATGAAATCTACCTGGCTCTTTGGAGTGCAGTGGCCACAGTACAAATATTTCACATACCCATTATATTTTATTGAACTCCAGGCAAAACCACTTCCTATCTATTGTTAAAGTGAGGGATTATCGCAGGTTAATGAGCTCAGATATGGGATGCACCCCACCTCAAACTCTGTCGTACAAGCCTGATTCTCCTTCCCCCTCCAAACTGGTTTTAACTAAGCATATACCTTGTATTTAAAGGCAGGAAATTTGCTACTTGTCAAGCTGTTTTATGACGAGGTCATGAAGAGATATAAGACAGTAGCCTGCAGTTTTTTCCTTTCCCCAATGTTTTCTGCTGATAGGAAGTCACCTGGACACTGCTTTGTGCTTCCCATTGTACTATGGCTATATGAATGAAAAATCATCAAACCTACAGAGGTGAAGGATGGGGTAATCCTCCGCAGCATCAAGTACATAATTCTTTCATTAACTATTTCACGTTAGTTAGGAGCCTCTTACATCAGTGGTTATATAGCTGCTGGAATGTCAAGCAGCAGACAGATTAAGTGACTGGGCAAAACCATGGGAGAATTACAATAGGGCTTAAAGGGTTACTTTATGAAGATAAGTTGCATAAATTTAGTGTGTATGGTTGAGGAGTAATCTAATGGAGGTGTTTATGAAAAAGAGATTTGACATAGTTGAAACAGTAAAAACCATTTCCTCTGGTGGGAGAATCCAGAACAAGCAGCATAACCTTAAATTTAGAGCCAGGCCATTTAGGAGAGAAATCAAGAAACACTTTTTCATACAAAGGGTACTGGAAATCCCAAACTCTCTCCCTAAAAGGTCCTGAAATCTTCAAAAGTGAGTTCAACAGATTTTTGTTAGGTAAGGGTGCTCAGCAATTTGAAATACTGTCGAACGAATGAAGTGGAGGTACAGATTGGCCTGATCAGTTCAATGGTGGAGTACGCTCAAGGGGCTGAATAGCCCATTCCAATTTCTAAGTTCCTATCTCCTTAGGGTACACTCAATTAATTTATCTTTGTGTCTGCAAACAGTTTTCAGAAAATATAGAGTTCCCCCTTCTTCTACATGGATGAACTATAAATAAAGGTCCAAGGCAGCAGCCAAGCACCAAAGAGAGGAGACCTTTTTCCAAGTGAAAAGACTAGTAACATCTCCACTCAAATCTGTGGTGCATCTACACTCAAAGAACACTTTGCCTGCTTCAGGATCAAAGAATGATTAACCAGAATAAATACTGAATCAGTTTATGCATTACACCCCAAACAAATACATTTCAAGGCTGCATCCTTGTGGAACAAATTTGGGCATGGTGGTGAAGGAAGGCATGGTTGCCTGATGAGCAGTACAATACTAAGAAGCAATTACAACACAGAAGGTGGTCATTTGGCATATCATGCCTGTGCTGCCTCTTCAAAAAAGAGCAGTCATGTTTAGTCCCACATCCCTATTTTTGTCTGTAACCCTATAAATTCTTCATCCTGAGCTGTCTATCCAAATCCCTTTTAAAATTTAGGAATCTGCTTCTATCATCTTTTCAGGTAAAGCATTCCAGATCCCAACAGCTCACTGAAAAAAATGTTTCGTCTCTCCTCTACATAATTTACCAATTATTTTAAATATACGACTCAGGTTATTAACCCTCTTACTGGACAGAATAGAATAGATACCTACTCTATCAAAACCTCCGTTAGTATAAGGTCACCTCTTAATGTTCTCTGTTTCTAGAACAGTCCTAACTTTTCTCACCTTTCCTCATAACTAGTCCCTCAACCTGAGTAAGCCTCCTCTGTATCCTAAGGCCTTTACATCTTTCCTGAAATGTGTTGGCCAGAATTGCCAACAGGACTCCAGCTGAGATGAGACTTAACCAGTGATTTATAAAGTTTTAGCATGATCGCTGCGCTTTTTTATTCTATTCATCAACTTATAAACTCATATACTTTTTAAACCACCTTATCATGCCACCTTAAAGGTTGTGTAATTAACACAAAGGTGCTTATGTACCCTTTTGAATTATATTATACTGACTTTCCATATTCCGTATCTGTCTCTTGTGGCTGCATGCATAGGTCCCACCTTTCTCTAGAGTGACTGCTATAAAGCCCGAAGTTTCAACAGCCCTGTTATTAGTGTATGTGGCTTCCCTATTCAAAATCACTCTGGTATCACTCAGTGACTAGAACTTGCTTCCTGGTGTTTATAATGAGCAGAAAAAACGAAGTTAACAAACGTGTACACAAAGATGTAGTGTATGCTTTGAAACACAGATGCCTAAACCCTAGGTCAATAAGCAATGGGATAGATATATGATGAGCATAAAATTTGCAAGTATATCAATACAGGAAGTGAAACATTCTCCATTTCAAGTGTTAGCATCTCCTAGATTTACTCTCCTCCAACAATGCAGAAGAGCCATGTATTAGTACGACATTTTACCCATTCCCAGAGCCTCTGTGATAGAGGCTGCCAACTTCAAACATAGGTCAGGTTTGTGCTTTAGCCTCATGGCCACAAAGAACTGAACCAGGTCTCCAGAAATTCATTTCATGGTGGAGGTTTACAGGAACCAGATAGAGAAGGCTTTCAGACCTAGGAAACATTCAGTCCTCCATGACTTCAAACTTGCCAACCAAATGGTACTATTGAGCCAGTAGAGCATGGGGGCTCTAGCTATATAATGCTGGGGCGTCTCAAGTTATCATTTGAAGGAAAGGCAATATGTTGTCATAAGTTTGGATCATACCCCTGACTGAAATACTAATCTAATGTATTCTCATTGAGCAAGACCCTTTACCAATTCTTGAAAGGCATGAGAAGTTTTATGTCAAAAATTATGCTTCTAAATACAACATACAAAGAAAGGACATTCAATTTCCAGATTTCCATTAGTATTGTTGGCACCTCCATTCCAATTATCAGCACCTAACCTGGCTCAGTGCTTAGAGTAAATGCAACCTTAACACTATGTCAATCCAGGCTCCCAACACTCCCAGACTGTAGCACCATGCAAACAAACACCTCATGCCCAATTTGCTTATCTCTGGAGGGTATCATGTCTTCAATAGAGTCCATTCATATCACCATTCAAGTGTATGGTCAAGCAGTGAAAAATCAGCAGGCTAACCAACCAGTCAAGCTTAATCTGTCTCACCTGACATTTACACAGCACAGTGGATCACAGAGGTCACGAACAATGATCAGAACCAGAGATCCTGACTGATTTTCCCCTCACCTTATCCATTGTTGTAAGGCCAATAGAAATGTCAGCTGCTGTCCTAGCTAACTCAGCACAGAGCAGGGTTGAAACTAGGAGCTTACTGATCTTTAAATTTAGTATTACATCGAGTAGCGCATAGGGGAGACTTTGAAACAAGCTGTTACGGAAAATTCAGTCCAACCTTTCTAAATATGTCCCTCAATTGACACAATAAGTCCAATGTTTATGAATCAAATGCAGGCAGATTTTGATCATAGCTGAAAAAATAATCTAATACACATACAAAAGAAATGAAATAAAATAATTTTGCTCTAAGTCTGTTACTATGTTACAAATGCAACTCACAGCTTCAATTAATATTCCCCCTCAAAGTCTGCAAGACCTCAATTATAAACCTATTTTGCAGTTATAAGAATCACTGTACATTCAATAATATACAAACTAAATATCAATGTTTCTTGATCTTCTCCGTTGCTGTTATAATGGTGTGCCTCTGAGTAAACAGTCTCCAAAAACGACATGAAAACGATTTTCAATCACTCATGTTTTATCGTCTTCATTTTCCGGCTAAATGCCCCTCATGCAGATGCGTTGGAGATGATCATCCAACTAATCACAAAGTAGAAGAGGAATATCGGGTAAACAGCAAGGGCCTTGCGATTGGGTGGCTGGCTGTCAGCCAGAAATGCTGTTGAGGCTGAGAGACAGAGAAAGAAGAATAAATGATAACATACATCTTAAGGGAACAAGATTTTTTCCAGTTGTGTGTGATCATTGACCCGCAAGTCCCTTTACAAGACATTCTGGCTGAGAAAGATAAGCATCTGATCCCGGGCCTCTATCAATCCAGCTCTAAAACTGGACACTGGTAGATGCCTAAGGCTGTCTCTATCTAGGAGGTGACAAGCAAGCTTCTGATTTTTCAGCTAATATTTATGTAGCCTAGTGATGCTTTTCTTCCTTCAAATCAATTTTTAGATTTTCATTCCTTATTTCATTTTTTTCTTCTAATTTTCTGTCTGATTTTCACCCATTACTGGTCCTCCAATGAGTGGTGAAACTCCTGCACCACGAGCACAGCAACCCTCCTATAGCTTACTAAGTAGACACTAATGTGTAAGACTATACATATAGTTTGTGAGAGAAGACTGAACTATGAAGGACACCACAGCAGATTCAGGTCTCATCATTACCATGTGTGCACATAAACCTTCCAGCAGTCACTGGATAGTGATCTGTAGGAGTCACTGGTGCTAATTTTTGCACCTCTACAGCCACCCCAGCTGAGTTAGAACATAATTTAGATCGATTCAGCTACTTTCCTGGTCTTAGGGTTCAATGCCACATGGGGTAGTGTCATTACTCACTATGGAAATCCTAAACTGTTTTAAATAAAAACTTTTTTTCTTCCTTTTCATCAAAATACTCTTCAGATGCAGCAATAATTGCTATGGTCCTGAATAATAGAGACATTTTTAGTGAAATAGGAACTTGTGGCTCAATGTAATTCCAAGATGACACATCTGGCAGTAGAAACTTGGTCAGCCTTCTGTGATGAACTTGGTAATTTACATCATCCAGGCAGGTCCACACAATCTGGTTTGGCTGTGACCAAGTAAGTAACAAAGGAATAAAGTGAGAGCATTCCTATCAAGCTGTACAAGTATAAGGGAATATGGTGTGATGGATGTGTAAAATGCTGAAGAATGAATAAATGCACATTAATCTCAGAACACCATTGTAATGTGATCGGAGCTGTTTTTGTACTCTAAGTTGTACAGCTTTAGCTGATTAAGTACAGAACTACTCCATTCCATTTGGGTTTTCCTCATCTTGGCTCACCAAATCTGTACTTAAAAGTTCTTTTTGTATTGTGCTGGGTAAACAGGATGTGTCCTGAGGGGTGGGAGGGTGCACAATGGACAAACTGAAATCTAACAAGTGAGTATAAATTCACAGCAGCTTGGATTGGAAACTGAAACATGGCCATGGTTTTCCAAGCATGTAGACACATGGCTGACCAAAAAAATGCAGCAGCTCTGTTTGCAGCCATGTGGTGGCGCCAAACACAATACAATATATCCAGCACAGTGTCATCAAGTGCATCAAATCAGGTACTACAAGAACATTAGGCACATCAAAATAAAACCGATCAAAGCCAATCACATATCTCTTTCATTGAATTGCTACAGCATATCATGCCCCAGTATATTTTGAACTTCAAACTAAATTTTATATTTTAAAACTGAACATAAAAGGCTGCAAAAGATGGCAGTGCATGGGCAAACTGACTTCTTTTGTAGATTGAAACCACTCCCCTGTCTCAAGGGGGAACAAAAGGAAACACGTCAATTCTGCCTGTGACAGAATTGGGGACTGCAATCTGGGTAAAATCCATTGCAAATTAGCTAAATCTGGCTTTAAAAAATATTGGAAGTAGAAGGGTAAAGGTAACATAGCTAAAATTGTTGAAACAAAATCAAAAGGGATCATAGCAGTAATCTTTGGGAATACTAACAATAAAAAGATGGCTACTTGCAATGTAAAAGCATTTTTTGCAAGAGGAATACTTAACTTGGCCAAAATTAGCATCCTTAAGCACAAAACAGCTACAAGCCATAACTAAGCAAGTAAAACTTAATAAGTCATAAAGTATGGAAGCCCAAAGTACTAAAGATGCCGGCTCAGCATCTTGGCTTCACTCAAGATTCAGAAAAGGTAAATGATATAGAACCTGAAACAGACCAGATTGCCTTAACCAAATTTCACCTAGAAGAGAGTGGAGGCTAGAGTTCGAAGGCCAGCCACAAGGACAGGAGCAACATTTCCAGCTGAACCAGAGGTCTGGCTAGAAAAAGAAAGAGTTACAGGCACAGAAGGATAGGGAACCAAGTCAAAGTGAGGTAGCTAGGAAGAATTTGACTCTACCTATTTAGGGCAGGGGAGGGAGACACGCACCGGTAATTTGAATACCGCTAGCCCAAAGAAAACCTCCAATTTCCTAAAGCATTCCCGATTTGTCCCCAAGTTTGAAGAGAATGTAGATGAGGAAACTTTCTTCACAGCCTTTGAGAAGCTGGCAGCTCAGTTAAAAATGGCCAGCAGAGGCTTGGGCACTCCTAACACAAGGTCAGCTAGTAGGAAACTCCTGTGAAATTTATACCATGCTCCCTACTGAAATTTCTGCCAGTTATGAACAGACAAAGGCTGCCTTTCTCAGTGCTTATGAACTCATACCAGAGGAATACCACCAATAATACCAGAACTCCCATAAAAAGTCTAAACGAGAGAATAAAACAGCTAGCATTTGACTGGTGGGTCCGAAACCTAAAGTAACCATACCTACAAAGGGTTTAGAGAAATAAGTACTGCAGCAGGAGTGCATAAACCATTTTACATACAGCCTTAAAACTCTCAGAGGAACAAAGAGTTTCCAAAATCAGAGATGCAGTTATCATGGCTGATGCCTATGAATTAACCCATAAATCTCAAACCAAAACAAATTTGGATATATTAAGGCCTACCAGCAAGAGGATGTTAAGGAGGAGGTAGATGCAAAAAAGATAGACTCAAGAGATAAGGAGAGTAGAGAATATAGGGCAAATCAATCCCCAACTTTGAAAAGAAAGAACCAGAAAGTAAAGCAAACCCACCCTGCCTGCTTCCAGTGCAGAAAACCTGGGTACAACGAAAACCGTTCTTTCGCCACAAAGACCAACAAGGAGGAGCTGC
This sequence comes from Carcharodon carcharias, assembly GCF_017639515.1. Classification (NCBI taxonomy): domain Eukaryota; kingdom Metazoa; phylum Chordata; class Chondrichthyes; order Lamniformes; family Lamnidae; genus Carcharodon; species Carcharodon carcharias. The sequence goes on from NC_054475.1 coordinate 131,064,363, forward strand.
AGTCAGAACAGTGTCCAAAGACTAAAAGGTTGAGCCCAGACTCAAAAGGAGCAAGGGTAGGACAGAATACTTACCAAGGCTTCTTGCACAAAAGGACAATAACTCATTTTGTATCACAAGCTCCAAGAACAGAAATAATTTTTTTTAAGAGAAACAGGGTGTTTTCAAACATTCCTTGTAGCATAAGTTGCCAAGATGCCATCCAAAATCAGGACAAACATTGCAGTGCTAGTAAAAAGGGTTTACTGGCAAATGTTTAAAGGTTCCTGTAGTAAAAATTCACCTACAGAATAAGTGCGTCACAGGTGCAGTAGCAGTTGGGGTTGTTTCAAGCTTGCCTATACAAAGAGTGGACCATTGTTGGGAAATACTTGGTGGGATACCAGCTACTGTGCCCAGAGAGTCAAAAATCAGTCCACAGGGACTGGGGAAACAGAAAGGAACCAGAAAAATTCTGCTCAGCTGCAGGAAGCTGGGGAAGTCTCTAACATCCTACAGGGCATGATAGAGTCAATAAGGATCAGGGAAATAGAAGAAAAGCCAGAGGACTTTCCAGAGGCCAGGGAAGGGCCGACCAATGTAAAAAAAGGTCAGGGTAGATTCCATAAAAATTAGAGGCCAAAACCACACCAGTAGAGCTCAAAAGGGGCTCAGGCAAGGCCTGTAGAATTTAAAAAGTAGGGGCTAAACCAGAGATCTGGTTAGCAGACCCCTTCTTCCTAGATTCAATTAGGAACAGAGAAAGTTCCCAAACCAGCAAACAGACAATGAGAGAGACACCTTACCCACTCAAAGTACCAAGGGCAGTGTAGCAGAAGCTGGCCAACCACCTATGGGCAGCAATGTCCCAATAACATGGGAAAGTTTGGAGATAAACCCATTCCCAAGGTAACAGAAACAGGCAAGACAATACACTCAGAAAAACTGCATTTGTGAAAACCACAAGGGAAGCACAAGTGCGTCAACACAGAACTATCCACTAAACCATCACAGGGTCAAGTTCAAAACCAGGGATTTTAAGAAAAAGGAGAGGCAGCTGACAGAGAAACTGTATCAGTACCAGGTTCTTGCATTGGTGTCCGAAATGTGTGGAGTGAATGTGGACGTTACTTTGCTTCCATGTGAAACAAAAGAGAAAGAAATATCAAGATTCATTTTATTTTTCTTGCAGTAGAGGCATGTAATGCCCTGGTATATTCTGAACTTCAGAACTAATTATATTTTAAAACTGGACACAAAAGGTTGCAAACGATGGCTGTCCAAAGGTCACCAGACTTCTTTTGTGGGTTGATATCACTCTCATCTCAAGAGGGAACAAAAGGAAACAAATCCTGTCCTTGACAAGTACAAGACAGAGCAGGACGGAACTTTAAAATTAACATAGGCTCCATGGCAATGACATCAAGTAACAGCTGTATTTCTTTTAGTAGAAAAAAGTTTCCTTTTTTTTCACTCACTAACTCCAGATCATATACATCAAGCATCAGAAGCAACTAGGTTCACAGCCTGTTGCCAGGATACTGTTAATAAGATTCTTACCAGGCTGCCAGAAAGCACAAGATCCTGGGAAGCCCATCTAATTCCACCACCTCCATCTGCACTACACCCACCACCATGTCATGAGATGGCCCAGCCTATGCTGCAGTATCATTTTGGAGCCAGAAATAACTTCAATTTTAGCTTGCCTCAAGTTTCAATCTTATTTTATAGTCTTTAGAAGAAGCACTTGAATTGTAGTATATTTTACATCTCAAATTACACTTTTAGTCCAAATAACGTCAATACTTTTTATATTTTTAAATTATTTTTTCTGGAATAATTTGCTAATCCATCTGGGGAATTTCATAATTGTTATTCTCCTTCTCACACCTCACTAAGCTAGAGCATGAATGGCACTAAAAATTTATTTCAGCGGTTTTAATTTCCAACGTCTGTTCAAAATGTTGTGCACTACAGTGTTTAAGTTCTAGCCTCAATAGTATGAAAATTGGTCCTAATACAAAAATTTTAGTCCAGATTAGTTTTTTTTTCTCATTTTACTCACTACCTCTTTTCCAAGATAACATAACAGAGCTAGGGAACCTGCAAAAGTAGAGTTCGGTTAAAAAGGGAATCAAATTTGCTTCCAATACCCTGTGGTGCAGTTTGTGAAACCTCCAACCCATTGCACCACCCTCAAAGAGATACCACTGAGTATGCCTGCTAATTTACTGCACCGTTTTAATTACCGTTCAATTATTTAAAGAAAAGCAGTCTATTACTTACCAAATGTTGACCAGCCAAATGCAGCCAGCACAATAATGAAGCGAATTATAACCACTGCCAATGGGATTTCTGACGTGGGGTGTGGAGCTAGCCGGAGAAGTGAGCAGACGATCATAGCTACAGTGAGTGGCAATATGCAATACCCCAGCACACACAGGCTCTGAAAGAAGGAGCTGGGAAGCAAAGAGAAACACAAAGAAATAAATCAGTACAGTCACTTTCAATCTTTTCTGTGCCCACTTTGCATTTTTCCTCTATTTCCTCCTTCTCTACATACCAACCTGGAACCATCCTTAAGTCAGAAGAGTAGACCTTATCACAATCGATGTGGCTCAGTTTTTCATCCTGCCATTCAAGAGTTTGACACTATTTTTGGATTTATCTCAAGATAGTGAGATTCCCCAAAGAGTCAGCTGATTTAGCTCATTTTCCAATGCGGATTTGAGCCATTCACAACAGGAAGGCCCCAGGTTTAATTTCCCACTCTGTACAAGTTAGATGGTATCAGCCAGGACAACATAAATGATGTTACAATCAGTATACCAGAGTTAGGATACTGAGAAAGAAGGGGAAAAAATAGCCAAGGTTCCTGCTCCTAATTATTATCCAACAAATAAAATACAGTATTTAATGTAGAAAATACCCAAACACTTTGAAGGTGACAGGGATACAAGATTTTTTCTCTTAGCTATAAGGGATATTGCTTTGGTAGGTAAGTGAAGAGAACTGGCTGACAGCTTGTTTGAAAAGATAGTTCTTGCCAGTATTTTATAGCTGGAGAGATAAGTAAAGGGACAGAAGAGAGAGTTTAGGGAGAAAGATCCAGAGATTACAGCTTAGGTAGCTGAAGGCTCTGTCACCAATAATGGACAAAGGGAGAGCAGGATATACGGAAGATGCATGATGTAGTGTCTGCTTTCAGCCACATTGTGGCACTATACACAACATATCCCACTGGTTCCAAGAACACAAGGAGCAATAACAAGTGGCACAGATAGAAAAAATGAATTGCATTGATATGGATTACTTTTAAAGACAGTCACTTGTTATACAAGCAAAGACAGCAACTAAGATAGCAAGTCCCATAATAAACAAATGAAGTGACCAGATAATTTGTTTTCAGCCATTCTTGTTGACAGGGGAAGTGTTGCACAGAACACGGAAAAATCCCATTATCCTCACAGTACCACTGATCTTTTATGGCCGTCCAAGCCAACAACCAGAAACTTGGTTTAGCAGGTGACGATGATGCTGCGGTAATATCACTGGACTAGTAATCCAGCAGCCCAGGGTACTGCTCAGGGGACAAAAGTTCAAATTCCAGCATGGCTGCAATTAATAAAAATCTGGAATCATGCCATAAAATATCATAAAACCCATCTGGATCGCTAACATCCTTTAGAGAAGGAAATCTATCATCCTTACCTGGTCTGGTCTACATGTGACTCCAGGCCCACAGCAATGTGGTTGACAACTGCTCTCAAGGCCAATTAGGAATGGCCAGCAGCACCCACACCCAATGCGAAAAAAAAGTCTCATCTAAATTATGGCACCTCTAGAATTGATATGGATTACTGCATTATTGCACTTATGTAGCCTAGACTATGTGCTCAGATCTACAGGGGAAAGTTAAACCCAAAATCTGCTAACTCAGGCAAAAGTGTGACCACAGAGCCAGGCTTCACAGTAACTCCATGAACTGATGCACAAGTCAAAGGAGAATTTTGTGCACATACTTTATTAGCACAAACTTTAAGATGACACCACAGAACAGTTGTATTTCTTTTAATAGAGAAAAGGTCCATCTTCTCTGCTCCTTCCACTAGGAACCCCCAACCACCCTGCTCTGAATACCTAATTCAAGCACAGGGAGAAGAGTTACGAGCCTGCTGTCAGGGAATTTCCAATCCTGTGCTCAACTGGCTGCAAGGGTGCAGAAGAGCAGTGTGAACACTCTAGCAAATTAGCTGATTTCAAACAGGAGTAGCATCATTGGCATTAGCTTCAGCATCCCCAGGTTAGAGACAGGGAGAAAATAATATGCATTTAACACAGGAAACATCCCGAGGTGCTTTTTGGAGGGGGGAGGGGGAAAAAAATAGGTGGAGACACATGTAGAAAAAAAACTTGAGGAATGGCATAACAGATAGTTCAGCTGACACGGCTGAAGATTTCCACCAATGGTAAAGGGGATGGGAGTGAGCGTGGTGTTAAAAATCAAGGGAGCAAAGCTGTGGATTGGAATACGAGGCTTGAGGAATAACAGTGCAGGGATTTGAAGGCAAGGTTTAAAATTCAGTATGTTGGGCAATAGACTGAATGCAGATGAGCTTGTCAAGATAGGGCTTTTGGATAAACTGCAGTTTGTAGAGGGTAAAGGAGGGAAGATTAGCAAGGACAACATTGGAGAATGAGAATCTAGATGTAGCGGAACAGTGGATAAAGATTTTATTGGCAATAGGACTGTAGTGGATGGTAGTAAGTAAATAGAAATCTTTTCTTAAGGGCTAAGGCGCCTTTGTCAATTTATTTGTTTTTCAATTTTTTTTTAAAGGAACTGGTTTCCTGGGCCATATACCAACTGTAGCCAAGGCAAACTCATTTTGACCTGCACAAACAGTGGCAAACCGTATTATCCAGAAGCACGAGAACAGCAACTTTCAATGTTGTACTCTTCCTCTGGGTAAGCACATGCCTCTGCAAGGCACAATCCACAGCAACATAATTGCAAGAGAACTCAGTGGTGCTGCAGTGAAAACAATCATGGGCTTAACCCCATGTCATTGCTTGGTAGTATTCCAACCCATTGCAAAACCATGTCAGACAACCTTCGAACATCAGAAACAAAAACAGAAAATACTGGAAAATCTCAGCAGGTCTAACAGCATCTGCGGAGACTCTTATGTATGAGTAATACAGACTTGAAACAGATGCTGTTAGACCTGAGTTTTACCACCATTTTCTATTTTTGTTTCAGATTTCTAGCATCCGCAGTATTTTGCTTTTAACCTTTGAACATCATCCTGTTAAAATGGCAAGACATCAGAATAGAAGTGGAGTATTGCTGAAAAAAATACTTTTTTTGTCAAAGCTTTTCCTCTTGCACTCATCAGTACAATTCGCAAGAAAATGTCAATGTCTGAGGAAACAATAAGTTTGTATTGTTTGAGAAGAGCATGCTGATTAGTTTGCAAGTGGACTCTGTTTAATAGAGGCGTGCCATGGAGAATCCACCAGTTGATGGTGACTGACAGTTAACTCCTAAGCACTGTTTGAAATTTAATACAGGCAGCTTGACTCTGATTGGTCAAGGCATTGCCCTGAGGAATGAACCAGCGAATGGCTGTCACTTATTTTGTTTAGCTGAAACAGACGCAATGTATGTACATGTTATTTCTGTCTGCAAAGAACAGGGCCCGGTGTATTGTGTGGTGCTAGGTATGTAGGCTGTATGTTCCAAAGACTGGTGGATCATATAAAACAGCATGTCCCTTCCATTGTTTGCAACGGGCAAGGTACAGACTGTACCCTACCAGCCCGTGCTTGCAAACTTCAGAAACGTCCAACATTAGATGTGATTCTGCGATTGGACAACATTTGCTAAATAATCTTCAGTCTGCTAAGAATTACCCTGGCAACCAATTTAAGATTGTCAGTCAGGCTCACAGTGTGGCACATTTGTGCGAATTGAAAGCTACATATATTAATACATCAGACCCTGTTTTTTGCAGGCAGAAAGAGCATGTACATACATTGCACCTGTTTCAGCTAAAGAAAATTAAGTGACAGCCATTCACTGACTCATTCCTCAGGGTAATGTCTTGACCAATCAGAATCAAACTACGTGGTTCAACTTTCAAACAATACTTTGCAGTTAACTGTAGGTCACCATCAACTGGTGCATTCTCCATGGCCTCAACCAGAGTCCACTTGCCAATGAATCAGCGCACTCTTCTCATACAGTATAAATTTGTTGCTTCCCCTATTATTGGCATTTTCTTAGGAATTATCCTGATGAGTACAAAACAAAAAAAGCTCTTTTTTAAGTAATACTCAAGTTCTGAACAGAAGTCATTAAAGCAGCAGTTTTGAACAGTTTACTGTGTATAGCAAGAAATATTTGTCCAAATAGCTCCTGTTGCTTTATACTTTTCCCATTCTAGCATAAAATGCAATTTAACTTTATTGTGTTGGTTGCTGCTGTTGCCAGGTGGCTCAGTAGATAAACATATTGTGTGTTGCTGTGCTGTATAAAGCAACAAAAGCAAAGGTTCAATCCCTAATCTGCACTGAATTAGCTAAAGCTAACAGTAGGGATGGTACTGTTCCCCCGCTCAGTGCTTTTGAACTAGATAAGGGGGGAAAAAAACAATCTCTGAGGCTCACACAGAACAATTACTTCGGATGAGGCACTGGAGAGCTGCTGGTGCCTAAGGAACAGTACCTTAGTAAGATGCAGCACCTCAGGAGAGGATGAGAGAAACCAGGAAAGAAAACTCACATCGTGCCACCAAGCAGTTTGGAGTTCAATGTAATGATGACTGCGCCAAACCATACGATGACAAACACCTCAGCAAACTCTGGGCCTCCTTCATGCTTATTGTCAACAGAGCTCCCCTGTAACATCCTGCGTAAAAGAGAACAAGCTTCAAAACACCCTTCAAGTCACATCTATAGCAACAAAAGATTTTTTAAAACAAACCATGAACATACCTAAAAACCAATGAAAGCAGAAGGCTGTCATAAGCAGCCTACTGCCTCAAAGGCTCAGGGGCATTTCAAATAATCAATTGGTCTTTAATGGCTGCCAAGGTCTGATACTTGAGTTTGGACAGCTCAACATCATTGGAAATCAGAATAGAGATAAGAATCATTTCCCTGGAAAGACTGCACAGACCAGAGATATATAGCATGTGTGATAATACACCATGTGTGAGACAGAAGCATTTCCAGAAGGAATTTGATAAGATGCCACATCAAAGATTACTGCAGAAAATAAAAGCTCATGGTGTAGGAGGTAACATATTGGCATGGATAGAAGGTTGACTGGCTAACAGGAAACAGAGTGGGCATAAATGGGTCATTTTCCGGTTAGCAAGATGTAACCAGTGGTGTGCCACAGGGATCAGTACTGGGACTTCAACTTTTTACAATTTATATGAATGGCATGGAAGAAGGGAGCAAATGTATTGTTGCTAAATTTGCTGATGATGCAAAGATAGGTAGGAAAGTAAGTTGCGAAGGAGGCTACAAAGGGATATAGATATGTTCAGTGAGTCGGCAAAGGTTCTGGCAAATGGATTATGTGGGAGGAAGAATAAAAAAGCAGAGCTCTGAGATGCAGAGGGATCTGAATGTCCCAGTGCATGAGTTGCAAAGGGTTAATATGCAGGTAGAGCAAGTAATTAGGAAAACTAATAGAATGTTATCGTTTATTGTGAGGGAAATTGAATACAAAAGTAGGGAAGTTATGCTTCAGTTATACAGCCGATTTATGAGACCACATCTGGGGTACAGCATACAGTATTGATCTACTTATTTAAGGAAAGATGTAAATGTGTTGTAAATGTGTTTTGTAAGTGGTTTGCATACACCATTGAATTAGAAGAAAACCTCTGCCCACTCAGTAGCAAATTGAACAGGTTATTACTTACATTGCTAATAAAACACAGAGTATTAGCGGGCCCCATAGATCCCCTGTAATAAACAAACAAAAGGATTATTCGCATAATCTTGTACCAACTGGACACAGTTTCTACAATAAATCAAAAATTTACCTGATAATACCCGAGCTGATTTCTGCGGATTTGAGGACATTGCCAGGTTTGCTACTGGATTTTGCAAATGGCGTAGGTTCCATATTCCATGCCCAGACTGTGCTGAGTAAGCTCAACAGCAGAGTTTGAGACCCCAGCCACCACCTTAGTATTTTCAAACAACACTTGATCATATCCAGAAAAACTTAATTAAGTTTACACACATTGAAAAACAGAATACTGCAAATGCTGAAATAAAAACAGAAAATGCTGGAGATCAGGCAGCATCTGCGGAGAGAAAAACATAGTTATGTTTCAGGTTGATGACCTTTCATCGGTGTTCTGATGAAAGGTTACTACCCCAAAGGTTAACTCTGTTACTCTGTCCATAGGTGCTGCCTGACCTGCTGAGTATTTTCTGTGTTTATTTGAAGTTTTGACACAGCTTTGCATACATCAATATCAATGTACACCACTATCAAAGAATTGCATAGTTTACACAGCAAACAACAACCCTTACTGAGGTTTATGCTCCACACGTTTACATGACTACTGCAGCCAGGCCTCTTTAATGGCAGTCTCTGAAGCAGCATTTCTAATGTGCAGGAACAACCCATATGGCTTTACTTTCACTATTTTCCCCAAACTCTCTCCCCTCTCCCTCTTGCACCACCACCCCTTCATCCAACAGAAAGTTTCCCATTGTCACAAAGCATTCTTCTCCTCCAAAATATCACAACCAGATGCTCATTCCAAGAGATATTGTAGAGATGAATAAATATATTTTATCTCCATCATCAACAAGCTGTACCACACAGACACCTTCATGACATTTTTCAACAAGTTTAAGTCCTCCCAAAAACAATAATTGTGTCGACACTGGCCATTTTCTAGTAACTTGCCCAATACTGTCCTTAACTGAAATCCATATAGAAATTTTCCAGCATGGGTCACTGAAAAATAATTAAAGGAAACCATATAGATTCTGTCCCCATTTCCCCTCCCCACTGACCCATGGTCACAAAGATTAAATCCTACCATTATCTTGCAGAGATCATCTTAATCAGCTCAAATTAGGAATCAAACTTTATCTGGGACTGTACGTTATATTTATCCTCAGAGGTACGAGGAGAGGTCCCTTCCCTGTAATGTATTTTCTATCCGACATGTTGTTGAAATTATATTCAATTTTACTCACAGTCTCTAAGGAGGCTGCTGCTCTTTTTAGGGTACATAACATGAACAAATTTCTTCCCAACAGCCTTCAGATCCCGCATCTGATAAACACAAAGCAAATGAAAAATATGACACTTAGTTATCAAGGGATATTTGGAATCACACCAATACACTTAGCGGATATAGTTAGCACTGGGAAAGAAATACTTTAAATATAAATGCATCAAACAAAGTCTGGGAATTTACCAGGTATCAATTGCATAGAATGAATGGGAAAGTTGGGCACAAACCTGGCTGCGATGATTAGTGACCTGCAATGCACTTCCAGCATTGCAGGTGATAAATATGAAGAATTAGATTTATAACAAGACTGTTCAATGCTTTGTACAATAAATTGTCTTAGACTTAAAGATCTGCATTTATATAGTGCTTTTCAGCACCACATCATACATCATTGTGTTTTACAGCCAATCAAGTACTTTTGAAATGAGTCACTATTGTAATGTATGGAAAACAGTGCCAAATAACTAGCAATCTTACATCAGTAAGATGTTTGAGACAGTACTTCCCACATACCCAGATGGTTATAAGAAAGGCAGGTACCATCCACAAAATGGAAGCCATACAATTTTAGTCCTATCAATTAAGTGGCTCCAGCCTGACTCTATCAACCTCTCAAGCTGTTCACTCACACCAGATCTGGTGGCATACAACCTTACTTCTGTTCACAGTTAATGAAATAACAACAATGCTATTAACTATATATTTTATTAATTCAATAAAAATTACACCAGTTTGAGACCAATAATTATTCTTGCTATTACATCAGAACACTTCAGTTGGGTATCAGCCTGTAAAGCATTCCCATGTTTCCGTTAGACTCCAGATAAACCACCTAACTACTTCTGTGCTGGAAAAAGAGCTCCATCCTGCTTCACATCAAAAATGTCTATTTTGTTTCGCTGTGACAGATGTCAATAGGTTTGTGAACTGACACACATCCATTAAATCCAATGCTAATCCATTAATGAGGAGATTTATGGGGAGGCGATGGCAGTTTCAGTTTCTGGTCAATGGTAAAACCACCCCCCCCCCCCCCCCCCCCCCCCCCCCCTGTTCCTGTGTACAGCACAGGAACAGGCCCTTCAGCCCTCCAAGCCTGCACCGATCATATTGCCCGTCAACTAAAACATTTTGCACTTCCAGGATCCGTATCCCTCTATTCCCATCCTACTCATGTATTTGTCATGCTGCCTCTTAAACACCACTATTGTACCTGCTTCCACCACCTCCTCTCGCAGCAAATTCCAGACACTCACAACCCCCTGCATAAAAACTTGCCCTGCACACCTCCTCTATAGTTTTCTCCTCTCACCTTAAATCTATGTCCCCTAGTAATTGACTCTTCCACCCTGGGAAAAAGCTTCTGACTATCTACTCTGTCCATGTCACTCATAATTTTGTAAACTTCTATCAAGTCGCCCCTCAATCTCTGTCGCTCTAGTGAGAACAATCCGAGTTTCTCCAACCTCTCCTCATAGCTAATAACCTCCAGACCAGGCAGCATCCTGGTAAACCTCCTCTGCGCCCTCTTCAAAGCCTCCATATTCTTCTGGTAATGTGGCGACCAGAATTGCACGCAATATTCCAAGTGTGGCCTAATCAAGGTTCTATACAGCTGCAGCATGACTTCCCACCTTTTATACTCAATACCGTTGCCAATGAAGGCAAGCATGCCATATGCCTTTCTAACTACCTTATCCACCTGCGTTGCCACTTTCAGTAACCTGTGGATCTGTACACCCAGATCCCTCTGCCCGTCAATGCAATTAAGGGTCCTGCCATTTACTGTATAATTCCTGCCTGTATTAGACCTTCCAAAATGCATTACCTCGCATTTGTCCAGATTAAACTCCATCTGCCATTTCTCCGCCCAAGTCTCCAACCGATCTATATCCCGCTGTATCCTTTGACAATCCTATTCACTAACTGCAACTCCTCCAACCTTAGTGTCGTCTTCAAACTTACTAATTAGCCCAGTTACATTTTCCTTCAAATCATTTATGTATACTACAAACAGCAAAGATCCCAGCACTGATCCCTGCAGAACTCCACTAGTCACAGCTCTCCATTCAGAAAAGCACCCTTCCACTGCTACCCTCTGTCTTCCTATGAACAAGCCAATTCTGTATCCATCTGGCCAGCTCACCTCTGATCCCGTACGACTTTACCTTCTGTACCAGTCTGCCATGAGGGACCTTGTCAAGGGCCTTACTTAAATCCATGTATATAACATCCACTGCCCTTCCATCGTCGATCATCTTTGTCACTTCCTCGAAAAATTCGATCAAGTTAGTGAGACACAACCTCCCCTTCACTAAACCATGCTGCATCTCACTAATACGTCCATTTGCTTTCAAATGGTAGTAAATCCTGTCACGAAGAATCTTCTTCAATAATTTCCCTACCACTGACGTAAGGCTCACCGGCCTGTAATTTCCTGGATTATCCCTGCTACCCTTCTTAAACAATGGAGCAACATTGGCCATTCTCCAGTTCTCTGGGACCTCACCCGTAGCCAGTGAGGATGCAAAGATTTCTGTCAAGGCCAGTGAGGATGCAAAGATTTCTGTCAAGGAATTGGTCTATGCTGAATTAGCTGATCTCTAAAGGATAGCAATTGCAACTCTACAACTGGCCTTAGCATCACTGGGACAGAATGGAGAAAAAAAACAAAACCAAATAGGCTGTGTGTGTCTTATTGCTTCTCAATAGCCATGCTAGAAAAGTGGGTGTTTGGATGCCGGGTGAGTTTTTTATGTTTTCCACCATTACAGCCAATTCACTGCTGATGCATAAGGTACAAGAGGGCACTTAGCGAAACAGTATCCTAGCAGAAGTTGCTATCCTCAGAAAAGCATAGATTGTGGGGGCCGGCAGTGGGGGAGTGAGTGATGTTCAACAATACTTACAATTGTCTCCTTAACAGGTTCATCCAGTGTGGAGTAGTCATCCTCTTGTGACTGGGAACTGACTGGAACTGTGATTTGTCCCTCCACGGGGACATCGTTAGATATCGATACATCAGCCAAGTCTGAAAACTACAGTGCCAAGAAATATTAGATCATCTGTATATCATTTATTTACACCCAAATTTTTCAGCCTTTCCTACTCTGCCCCCACACCAAATCCCTAGTTCAAACAATGTCACCCTCGGAGCTATTGGGTTACGTGCTTTCAGTTCTGCAATGATACCTCTCTAAACAATTATTCCAAGAAATACACAACCCAATTTTCACTCCCCTTGATCTGGTCTTACCACATAGCACAGGTTGAGGCTTCAGCATTCAATATTCTACATCACTTTTGTATTTTTCACTATTTTTTGACTAGCTAGTTAGATTTAAAAAATTAATCTGATCTTAATTCAACTGTATAACAATGAGAGCTTTATTTCCCTTTGGATAAATGACACTTGTTTCAGAAGTTGAAAGAGCACAGCACAAAAGGTTTGAAAAGCAATGTGCTAGAGGCAAGTATACAATAACATCGAATGTGGCAGGTGGCTTTGCATCTGCAGTTCCAATTCCTCAACTGAGGAAGGTGCTGATTAGAGGACAGCTGGAAAATACCCCATGATTGAGAGTTAAATTTATCTATATCCAAGATCTGACATAAGTGTTTCCTCAAAAAAGGCATCAAAGGAGCTCTAGGTCAATTAAGTGATCTTTCCTTCATTATCACTCCCAAAGGAGGTGGTGGCATAGTGGTATTGTCACTGGATTAGTAATCCAGACACCCAGGGTGCTCTGGGGACCCAGGTTCCATTGTTGATTGTCATAAAAGAAAAAACCCATCTGGCTCATTAATGTCCTTTTGGGAAGGAAATCTGCCACTCTTACCTGGTCTGGCCTACATGTGACTCCAGAGCCACAGTAACATGGTTGAATTTAACTACCCTCTGAAATGGCCTAGCAAGCCATTCAGTTGTATCACAATCGCTAGAAAGTCTATAAGGAATGAACCACATGGACTGTAGTGGTTCAAGAAGGCAGCTCAACACCACCTTCTCAAAGGCAATTAGGGATGGGCAATAAATGCTGGCCTAGCCACATTCCATGAATGAATATTTTTAAAAAGTACAAACAGATTTCCATCCTATTACTTTCACCCTCAACCCAATAATGCTACAGTTACAGATATGTAAATACATCAGGATTGGGAAGAATCCATGTCATTACGAAAATGATAAATACAGCAGCATGAACAAACACCTTTTATCTGGTTGCATCAAGTAGGTGAACGTCACAGCCAAACTGGATTCTTATGTCATAATTTAATACTTGTATGCAAGAACTTTCCAGCAGGGATCACTGGAGAGCAATCAAGAAAGAGTCTTTGCTGCTTTTACCTTCCTGACCCAGGTCAGAGGGCAATTGTTATATCTGAACCACTGCTTCAGCTGATCTCAGCTAACAAACCTAGAACTTGCTGATGCGAACAGTTCAGGCAAACCTCATCTCTTAAGTTATCAGGACAACAGTGGAGTCTCTTAATTAAAATCTATTTTCTACATTATTTGTGTATTATAACAGCATCCTTGATCATAGGAATACAAATGTAAGTTCAGTTCCTCATAATTCCCTGGCATATTATAGTGGGTATGTCCAGTGAACAGCTGTCACATATTGGTTTTCAACAGGATATAGGGGGAGGAAGGGCAGGTAAAAGGAAGGGATTAGCATATATCAACTCATTTCTGAAGTGCAATTAAAATGGGCTGCGTCCATGAAATAAGATATTCTGCCAAAATACAGTTAGTTTAAAAAAATCTTGCCAAGATGAAAAATGCAAACACTGGCTTGGCACTTAAAGCTAGAAGAGTACTGGGAGAGACTAAATGCCTATTCATGTTTCTCAATGAGTTAAATCAAAGAACATCTGAGGCAAACAGATCAGGTTGTGTTCTGTCTGTAGTGTTCATCTCAGCTTAGGTTGCTGTAAAGCACTGCAACTGGCTGCAGTACACCTGGACTTTTGAAATAGGAACAGGATGAGGCCAATCAGCCCCTTGATCCTGATCTCCTATTCAACTGGATCATTGCTGATCTGTATCTTAATCCCATTCACCCGCCACGGTTCCATAACCCTTAATACCCTTTACTAACAAAAAATTATTTCAGTTTTGAAATTTTCAAATAAGTTAGCCTTAGCAGCTTTTTGAGAGGACCAGTTTACCAATATATGTTGCTGGAAGTACTTACTGACAATTCCTTAGCACTAACGTTAAGATTATGGCCCTTGTCTGGGCTCTACCAGCAGAGAAAATAGTTTGTCTACCCCATCAAATCCTTTAATCATCAAATTACAATTAGACTATATCTTAATCTTCTATATTAAAGGGAATACAAAACTAAGCAATACAAACAGAAAATACTGGGAAAAAATGTGACCTGCAACCTCTACCGTCTAGAAGGACAAGGGCAGAGGATGCATGGGAACACCACCAACTTCAAGCTCCCCTCCAAGCCATACACCATCCTGACTTGGAACTTTATTGCTATTCTTTCACTGATGCTGGGACAAAATCCTGGAACTTCCCCTCCCTAACAGCACTGTGGATGCTCCTCCAACACATGGACCGCAGCGGTTCAAGGAGGCAGCACACTATCACCTTATTGAGGACAACTGGGGATGGACAATAAATGCCCACATCCTATGAACAAATAAGTAAATACCCAGATCAGGCAGTACCTGTGGCGAGAGAAAGAGTTAATGTTTCTGGTTGGTTAACTTTCATCAGTCCTGATCCATGCAACCCTTCCTCATAATTTAACCCTTTTAGCCCTGGTATCATTCTGTAGCAGCATCTGTGGTTTTAGTCCCATTCTCACCCAGGGGTAACAAAACACACTTTTCACAATCGAACACCCCTGAAATCCAACAGTAGGACAGATTCTGCAGCAATTGATTGTGTGGAGTTAAAGGAAGTCAATCAGGGTCCCTGCTCATTATTCAATGGCTCCAGCTGGAAAATGTGGATTGGAGAGTTCAGGTCCAGCTCTGCTGTTGCTGACCGACAAGGCTTCCACATGAGGCTGGGATCAGGAGGGCAGCCGATACCAGTGAACCGGTAACCCAGCAACAGGCAGTACCTTCCAGCTGTGGAGGGCCCAGAGCTTCACCGCCGCTTCCTCCACTCTATCAGTCCCCAGACCCGCTTGAATCCTGCGTCTCTTCCTCTAAAGGTTTATGTCCATCACTCACTCACCAGCGGCTGTTTAGATTCGCTCTCCACCTCCGCCATCTTCAAACCCGCTGACGTGGAGACAAACATCGAACGTCATCCCTGCGACAATACCAATTAATTCTGGCGCACAGAAACACGTCTGTGAAAGGGGCGGGGTAGCAGTGTCACAACCAACCATTAACTGGGAGCCCGAATCCCCATTATTTTGTTTAACCTTTACAACGTGCGGGGTGGTTTGATGGCTGCAGGGTCCGAATCCTTGACCCCCTTCCAAACATTCCCTTCCCCAACATGCTCCTCCTCCCAAACATTGCTCTCCCTCTGCTCTTCACCTCACCCTTCCTAAGATTTATATCCCTGCGCCCTCCACCACTTCCTTCCTAAATATTGCCGTTCTCCAACCCTCAACCCCTTCCCTAAATGTTGCTCTTCTCACACCACTTCAATCTCTCCATTTTTGGCACTTTTTCTCCACCATCCCCCCTCCCTGAACAACCTCTTCACTACTTCCCTCCCATTTTCTTCATGGATCCCCTCCCTTCCTAGTAGTATTTCTCAACTACATTTCAAAATAATTTAACAATCAGAATGGTCAGGAATATATGGACAATTATCTCCGCAGAAAATTAGAGAAAGTCTCCATAATTTTTGTCACAATCTTCCACTTTGAGTTATAAAAATAATGAATGAACCTGTAGCTTAAATTTTGATATGTCTACACTCATTACACTTTTAGTGTAGCTAAAACAGATTTGCATCACTATTTTTAAATTATCACCCTTTTAGCACTCAGTTGTCATTTGCTCAGACTGACTATTTCCACTTATAACATCACCACTCTACCCCCTCTGAGCTCATCTGCTGCTGAAATCCTCATCTATGCCTTCATTACCACTAGACTAAGTTATTCCAATGAGCTCCTGGCTGGCCTCCCCTACATTCTACCCTCCACATACTTGAGGTTCCTGTGTCCTTACTTGCCCCAATCCTAATCGTTATCACCCATATTCTCGCTGATGTACATTGGCTGTCAGTTAAATAACACTTCCATCTTAAACTCCATGATTTTAAATTCCACGGCTGCACCCCTTCCTATCTGTGTAATCTCCTCCAGTCACACACATAATTCTTGCATCTTGAGCATCAGATATTTAATTGCTCCATCATCAGCGGTTATGCCTTCAGCTGGATCAGTCCTTACCTCGAGAATTGCCTCACTGAACCTCTATGCCTCTCTATCTCATTTTCTTCCTTTAAGACAGTCTTTAAAACCTTCCTCTTTGACCAAGTTTTTGGACATCTACCTGTCCTATGTCTTCTGTGACTCGGAGTCAAAGTTTACTTTATAACACTCCTGTGAAACATCTTGGCACATTTCATTACAGTAAAGGCACTATTTAAATACAAGCTATTGCAGTTGTACTGTATCTCTTGGTCTGCAATGTATGTACCTGGAGTCAGGTGTTCGTTAAGAGAGAATTCAAATCAAGTTAAAAGCAGAGAATAAGAAAGCGAGAAGAGGAAAGACAAATGATTGAAGAAAAGAATGATGTATTACGATCTTTATACGTAATTAAAGATGTTAATATTGGCATTACCAGTCCATGCAAACAAAAGCCATGTTGCTTTGTCATTTTATAAATTTAGAGCATTGTTTTTCCACTGTTTGTTTTAAATTTAAAACTTATAGTTTTTGACAAGGCTTTTTCTAAGTAACCTGAAATCTTTGATGGTGAAACTGTGTATCTGAAATGGAAAATGTTCCATTCCTTAACATTCTCATCCACTTCAACCAGTAGAAAATTAATGAAAATTAACAATATTAATATTTTTGATGGCAAGCCCTTGCGTACAATTGATATGTGAACATATAACAAAAATGTCATTACGTGTGAAAGGAAAATATGTTTTCAGTGATGTAATTTCAGTTTTCCAGTTTTTCATTTCTATTTCCTATTTACAATACTATCTGAATGGTGAAAGGAAGGTTACAAATTATTGGGCAGCAGTTCGTTTTCTACAAAATGAAACAAATATGAACTCTATGGTTAAGACAACAAAATAATTGCATGCATTTACATTGAAGTTTATCAAATAACTGAAACATCCCAAACCGACAGAAGCTCACTGAAGAAACCTTCTGAATTGTTTCATGTCAGCTCAGACCTCACAAAAATCACGTGACGCAACGCATGCCGTGTTATCAACATCCAATGAAATCGCAGTCTCTGCGATTTATTATAATTATTCGTGCATCTTTAATTTTTTAATATTTTAGCTATAATGCCTAAATATTAGTTTTATCTTAACAGATTTGATTAAATATTTTACAAATTTAATCAGAAATGAAACGGACATGTTATGATCAAGACTAGACAGCAGTCACCCTAAATTACAAGTAGATCCTTTTCTGCAGACTTTATAAAGCTCCGGGTGGGTGAGACTGGTTGTGGGGTGAAGCTCACTTTAGAGGTCACATGCTGAGTGTATAATCACTCCCAATCCCTCGGGGAAGGTCTGAGAGAAGAGCCAATCACTACCCTTGCAGGGTATCACCTGATTTGGGTGAGGAAGTCACCAGGCATGTGGTCTGGGTAGGAGCAGAAAGCAGGAGAAACAAACCAAGGTTTGGGCATGTACCAACGTGGATGTGGATGCAGCTGCTGCCTAGAATGGGAATGGCTTCCGGCTGGCAAAGTTGAGTTCAATGTGTGAGATGAGACATGAGAGCCTCACAACCCAATTCAGACTACTCTCACCCCACGCTACTTTTATTAAACAAAAGATTGGAATAGATGTGTTGAATGCTGGCTCAGGCAGAGATTGCACCATATGGAGGGTAAGTGCTGTTACAGGTAACACTTGGTCAATGTGATTTCCTGGACTAGTTTCTGAAGGGAGGGGAACTAAGAGGAATTTAGAGTATTATTGACCCTTATTGGCCCTGGGTTTATTCTATTTATTTACCTTTCCTAGGAGACTACATGGCTGCAGGGGTAGGAGTGGGTTGAGTAAGTCAGGGGAAGAAGGATTTAGCCCTGCCTATCATAGTGTGGGGCAGCTTGTTGGACCAGCTGATCTTCTTTAACTGTCATTTTCACATTTACATGCATAGCATCAAAAGCATTCAGAGGAATAAGCAATAGCTCCAGGGCTATCTGCTGCACAGTACCTCACAACAGAGGTCATAATGCCAGATTTACAAACGTACAAAATATACAACTTTGGAGCAGGAGTAGGCCATTCAGCCCCTCGAACCTGATCTGCCATTCAATAAGATCATGGTTGAAGTGTTTGGAGCCTCAGTTTCACATTCAACCTACCCCTGATAACTTTTGACTCGTTTGTTAATCAAAAATCTGTCTACCTCTGCCTTAAAATTATTCATTGACCCTGCCACTCTCCAGGGAAGAAAATTCCAAAGATTCATGGCTCTCCATCTTAAATGGGAGCCTCCATATTAATAAATTGTGTCCCCTAGTTCTAGTCTCTCCCACAAGGGGAAACATCCTTTCAGCATCCCCCCTATCAACTCTTCAGGATTTTATATGTTTTAATAAGATCACCTCCCAATCTTCTAAACTCCAATGGATCCAGACCCAACCTGTCCAACCTTTCCTCGTTAGATAACCTCTCCATCCCAGGTATCAGTCGAGTGAACCTTCTCTGAACTGCTTCTAACGCATTTATGTTCTTCCTTAAATAAGGACACCAAAACTGTGCACAGTACTCTAGATGTGGTCTCACCAATACCCTGTACAACTGTAGCAAAAAATCCCTTCTTTTATATTCATTTGCCCGGCAATAAATGACAACATTGTATTTGCCTTCCTAATCACTTGCCATACCTGCATACTAATTTTTTGTGATATTTGTACCAGGACGCCAAGATCCCTCTGTACCTCAGAGTTCTGCAATCTCTCTTTATTTAAATATGTTGCTTTTCTAGCTCACATTTTCCTACATTATACTCCATCTGCCAAATTTTTGCCCACTCACTTAACCTATTTATGTCCCTTTGCAGACCCCTCCTGTCCTCTTCACAAATTACTTTCCTACCTATCTTTGTGTCATGAGCAAATTAGCAATCATACATTCAGTCCCTTCTTCCAAGACATTGATATAAATTGTAAATAGTTGAGGCCTCAGCACTGATCCCTGTGACACTCCACTTGCCAGCTGAAAACAATACATTTTTGTCTACTCTCTGTTTCCTGTTAGCTAACCAATCCTCTGTCTGTGCTAATATGTTACTGCCTACATCATGTGCTCTTATTTTGCATAGTAATCTTTGATGTTGCACCTGTCAAATGCCTTTTGGAAATCTAAATCAGCACATCCCAGGTTCCCCTTTATCCATGTTGCTTGTTACTTCCTCAAAAAACTCCAATAAATGCGCCAAACATGATTTCCATTTCACAAAACCATGTTGACTCTGACTGATTTCATTGGGATTTTCAAAATGCCCTGCTATAACCTCCTTAACAATAGATTCCAGCAATTTCCCTATTAAGCTAACTGGCCTGTAGTTTCCTGCATTTCTCCCTCATTTCCCAAGTAGAGGCATCATACTCACTATTTTACAATCTGATAAGACATTTCGAGAATCTAGGGAATTTTGGAAAATTAAAACCAATGCATCTACTTTCTCCGCAGCCACTTATTTTAAGATGAAGTCCATCAGGACCTGGGGACTTGTCAGCTTTTAATTCTAATAATTTTTTTAGCACCCTTTCCCTGGCCATTATAATTGTTTTAAGTTCCTCCTCCCACCTGTCCCCCCTACCTCCTGATTCACAATTGTTTCTGGGATGTTATTTGTAACCTCTACAGTGAAGATAGAAGCCAAATATCTGTTCAATTCATCCGCCATTTCCTTATTTTCCGGTATAAATTCCCCATTCTCACTCCCTAGAGGACCAATGCTCACTTTACTTACTCTTTTCCTTTTTAAATACCTGCAGCAAGTCTTACCATCTGTTTTTAAATTTCTAGTTAGCTTTCTCTCGTACTCCAATTTCTCCCTCCTTATTAATCTTTTGGTCATTCTTTGCTGTTCTTTATCCTCTGTCAAATCTTCTGACCTGCCACGCATCTTTGTGGGATTATGCACTTTTTCTTTCCATTTGATATTATCTTTAACTTCCTTAGTTAGCAATAGATGGTGTGTCCTTCCCTTAGCATCTTTCTTTCTCACAGGAATGTATCTTTTCTGCATAGTCTGAAATATCTTCTTAAATGCCTGCCACTGAATCTCTACTGACCTATCCCTTAACCTAATTTCCCAGTTCACTTTAGTCAGCTGTCTTCATTTCCTCATAATCACAAATATTTAAGTTTGAAACACTAGTCTTAGAACCATCCTCCTTCCCTCAAACTGAATGTGAACTCAATCATATTTTGATCACTGCTACCTAGGGGCATCTTCACCATGAAGTCATTACTTAATCCTGTCTCATTGCACATTACCAGATCTTATATAGCCTGCTCTCTGGTTAGAGCTAGAATGTGCTGTTTTAAGAAACTTTCCTGAAAACACTGTATGAATTCACCATCCAGGCTACCTTTGCCAATCTGATTCGTCCAATCTATATGTAGATTAAAATCACCCATGATTATCGCAGTACCTTTCTCACAAGCCTCCATTATTTCTTCCTGCATACCCCATCCAACAGCATGGTCACAGTGTGATTTTTCTCCTTAATGCTGATACTATAGCCATATAGTTCTTTGGCTGCGATGTCACCTCTTCCTTGGACAGGATAGCTAAGCATTTTGGATAAATAGTGAAAGTAATTGACATGGCTTCAGCAAAGTCATTTCTTGCTATAGGTGATGCAAAAGCAGGGGCACACTAATGTTGCCTCTATTGGCAACGCAAGCACACCAGTACAACACTTCCATCCAATGATGTGATATGTACAGAAAGTAAACAGTGCTGGATTATTGTTTTGCAATGCAACCTGATTTAGGTGACATGCTCCCAGACATTGAGAACCACTCAGAGGCAGTCAAATGTCAGACACCTCAAAGATGCCAGCAGTGGGGGCTGCACTGAGAAGGAGCACCAAATTAGGTAGGTCGTCGAGCACTGACAAAAAATTTGGCAAAATGGTTCCTGAGTTGTATTTGTTTAATGTAATATTTCTGAAATACTAGATTTAGTGCACAATATTTTTTTGACAATTGTTGGTTATCAAACCACAGCCTGTCTTTTATAATTGTTTTCAGGGAGTGGATTGACATGTACAGTTTCAAAATCTCCTGCTGTTGTGAGAAGATAACCCCTTGTGACATCTGCGGGGTGGGATTCGTCTGCCCTGCCGTTACCTCAGTGACTCATATTTCCAGGCACCATATTTAAACACCATCTATGCACACATTCACTCTATGCAGCCCAGAACCTGTTGTAGCAGTGATGGCCCTCAGAAGAGACAAGTTTGGAGACAAGATACTGACAACACAGTCAAGGACTGGCAGTACACACTTTACCTCTGTGATGGAATTGGAGGTCCACCAACTTCACCACCAACGCTTGGGAGGAGGTCGCTAGTGCGGTCAGCCCCTGCGGTCCTCAGAAGAGGCTGCTGTCCTGTGCAGGAAGAGAATGAATGACCTCATCCGCTCCACCAGGGTAAGTCAACCCTCTCCTCAGTCTCAACTCACACTCTCACAAGGCCATCAGGCCTTCGCAGAGTTAGTCCACAGGGATCTCACACACTACCTCCACAAGGGACATCACCACTGATTCTCTCACACACTTTAACATCTTCATCTCTTGTGATATTCTGCATAATTCATGTCTTCAGCCTTACATTAGTACAATCAGCACACACAGCAAGGAGACATGCTTATCATATGTTTTGGCAGCTGTCCTGCTCACTTTCTGTACATCTGTCTTTATGCAGGAAAAGTTCACCCACCACAACAGGGAGAGATCCCAGAGAGAAGGGGGGATGCTGGAGCTCAGGCCCTTTGAAGAGCAGGCAGCAGAGCTGGCCAAAGAGGACAGGGAAAGTTCCTACGCCAAAGGTGAGATCGATGTCTTCTGACAAGCCAATGGAACCCCATGCACTAATTTTCGCCCACCCGCTGAAACTGTGAGTGCTCTTCAATGTAGGTGACTATCCAGCCAATCCCTAATTATCTCTTCTCTCTATTACAGCCACCAGTGAGAAAAGGAGGAGACACACCTCAACCCCAGACCAGCTCAGATGAGGATCTTGTGCACCCACTAAATGTACAGCCGTCATTACATTCACCTGCACCCTCCACCAGCGCAGAGACACACACCTCAGTGGGACCTAGTTTTAGAGGAGGCTTGGGCTCGCCATCTGGTGAGCACAGCACAGATTTGGGTCCAAGGCAGGTCACCGACATTCAGAGGACTGCTGGAGTCCGATGAACCTCTGGAATCTTCCCTCAGAGCTGTTGGAGTTCCAAAAACAGGCAGAGACACAGCTGGCAGGTTTGTCAAAGGTTGTCAGCAGTTTAGAAAGGAAAAGCCCATCCACATTCTGTCTGATGTCATGGCGCCGATATGCCAGCACATCAAGGTCAGTATTCAAAGGGTGGCGATGGCCATGGAGACCTTGGTCCAGCAGAATGCTCATTTTCGGCCGGATAAGTGCGAGGACCTACACACCATCCCTATAGCCATGTGGGATCCATCAGTGACTATGCAAAAGGCAGGTGGGGCACCTCAATCTCCCTCCAGGAGTCAGGGAGGGGCCTTTGGGCAACCACATGGAGGAGGAGCGTCAGCCAGTCACCCCGAGGCAATCCACCCATCTCCTGGATTGCCCAGCCACTCCAAGTCCTCTCTGTCTGTGACCCCAGCATCTCCAGCTGCTCAGGCCAAGGAGGATGCTCCTGTCCCACAGCATGAGACCCAAAGCAGGCCTGGGCCCTTCAGATCTCGGCCCTCCAGAGAACGCCTGCTAAGGTCATCACAGACAACAGGGCATATCAGTCAGCAGGCTGTCTCCATCTCTGCTGCAGATGTCAGTGAAGCACCTAGATGTAGCAGTAGGGTAAGAAAAATTAAAACATATTAAAAGCACAAAAGTGTTCACTTACTGTATATACTTTGCATATCTGTGTAAATATATTTTGCCTATCTGAAATTGTCGTCAAGTGAATGGCTCTTCTACCTGATGCAATGCTCCGAGGTTATACATTTGTAACAGGTGCCCCCATCCTCACTTATCTCCCATTGCATGCCTCAGGTCTATGGTGTTTCACACAATGTCAGTATAGTGAGTGGCCTTTCTGTCCACAATGGTGGCATGAGCAGAGCCTCTTGCTCTATTAACATGGTGGTTGGGCAATGTATATCTTAGACTTGTGTCAGAGGATCATATCATGTGGCATCATGATTATAGAGTTGACAAAACAAAAACAGAATTACCTGGAAAAACTCAGCAGGTCTGGCAGCATCAGCGGAGAAGAAAAAAGTTGACGTTTCGAGTCCTCATGACCCTTCTGCTGAAGGGTCATGAGGACTCGAAACATCAACTCTTTTCTTCTCCGCCAATAGCGGAGTAGCGTGTAGCTACAGCCTGTAGTGTGACATCATGACTGCGTGTACAGGTAGACATCACCCCATAGTAGTTCCCCATATCTATTTGCATAATGCAGAGCTATGAACCTAGCACTTGGTGACTCCTGAAATGCCTACTAGATATCAACAACCATGAGAGATCAGAGGTGTGTATCCCAGGTGCCGTACTATTAATTGGGAGGATACTGCATTGGTCCTGAAGGTCTGGCTAGCCTGGCTTGACATAATCCCTGAGTCAGCTCTCCGATGGGCAATCTGATCATGGCAATGCCATCAGTGTGGAAGTTTTCTTGTGTGTATCTGGGATGAAAATGTGGAGGCCTCAAATGGAATCAGAGCGAAGTTCCACTATATTTGATTTGTGCCCTTCACTTGGTAACTTCATTGCTAATAATGTCAAAATGCTGTGCGGAGATTGACTGGGCCACCCCACTCCCAGATGCCAAGGCAATGCAGGATGGGAACTTGGAAAGCTCCAGGTGAAAGCTGAGTCACGAGTGCTTGTCAAAGATCAGACGATGGTGCTGCTGAAGCTCTCTCTGTGCACACAAAGGTGACCTGACTCGCAGGCTTGCATCCATGACTGAGCGTGACAGATCTCTGTGTCAATAAGAATGATCTTATGCTGGAGATTCAGTCAGAGGATGAGGCCAGAACATTATTCTTGCAGGAGGGATGGCCTGTGGAGAGATGCTGCAGTCCGGATTCAGAATTGTCTTCAGACATTCACACGAGAACCGGGGTTTGATGATTGTCCTCCTTGAGGCACCTTGCAAATCTCCAGGCATACCGCCATAAGTGCGCTGAAGTTTGCAGTGCTGCTCCTGCCTCTTGAAGGCTGCTATAGGCAGTGAAATGTTGGCACGATGCTTGAAAAGACTGCAGCATGTCAAAATCTCTTCACAGTGCGTGCTGGTTCTTACCCCACAACAGAATGGCCACATGCTCCAGAGACTGAAGACTTCATTGAGATGCTGAGGATAGCAAAGAAGGTGTGAGTGTCGAGCCTACATGGAGGGCAGAGGTGAAAGAGGTTCATATGAGCTATTCGTCATCATCGTCCAGGAACTTTGTGGCTATAAGGATCTCACAAGCACATCTGCTGTGTCTGGCCTATGCTATGGCCTCTTCCTCTGGGGTCTCAACATCCTCACCCTCATCGAGCTCATCCCTCCCGATGCCCTCCATCTCCCCATCTGGCAACTCATCCCCACTTTGGAGCACCAGGTTGTGTACAGCGCAGCAGACCATGATGATGCGGGACACCCTCTGGGGAGGGTACTGGACAGCGCTTACCATCTAGTCCAGACATCTGAAACGCAGCTTCAGCATGCCAATGGTCTGCTCAATCAAGAAGCGTATCGCAGAATGAGCCACATTGTATCTCTCCTGTGAAGCACCTTGTGGCCAATGGATGGGCATCATTGGCCACATCTTTTGCGGGTAGCCTTTATCACAGATGAGCCAACCCTGGATGCACTGAAGGCCTTTGAAGATCTGTGGCACCTACAAGTGACTCTAGATGTAAGTCCTGCAAGCTCCCAGGGTATCTCACACAGACCTGTATAATCTGATTTTGGTGGTTACATATCAGCTGCATTTTGAGAGAGTGGAAGCCTTTTCTGTTGATGAATCTTTGTGCTGCTGCCAGGAAGCTCTTAAAGTCACATGTACACAGTCAATGACACCCTGCACCTGTAGGAAGTTGAGATCACGACAAACCTCACTGCTCTGGCAGCCTGGCTGGCTTCTTCCAGGGAGAACTGGGCATAATTGTGAGCCTTGCTAAATAGGGCATTGGTAACCTCTCAGACACATTTTATGAGCAGAGGATTGTGATATTCTACAGAGGTCCCCAGTGGAGCCCTGGAAGAGCCACTCCCAAAAAAGTTGACTGCGGCGGTCACCTTGAGAGCTACTGGCAGTGGATGGTCTGCCAGGCCGTGCGGCATCAGATCCTCCTGAAGAATGTAGCAAATGTGAGCCACCACATCCCTTGAGAAGCGAAGTGTCTTCAACACTGTCTTTCGCTTATCTGCAGCTATGAGAGGCATCTTTGGTACACTCTAGGTCGCACCAAATGCCACGGTGGAACTGGTCTCTCCTCCTCAGCTTCTGGGTTATCATGGGGCCCCACTGGCCCATGTTCCTCAGGGTGAGGCTTTTCCCCTTGCCCTGCCTGACTGCGATGGGCCTTTCCTCTCCTCCTCAGATGCATGAGAGCCATGAAAAGGCAGCATTGCCTGCTGCCTCCATTCTGCACTCACTCTCGTCTCTGTGGAAAAATTGAACAGAGACATGACTGAACATAACCTTGCAATAATCACCTTCCATTGCCAAGCCAGGAAGTCATTGTGAAGCCCTTGGGCTACCCTCATTCCAGGCATTACATCACCAGATCCTTCCTTGCAGCTGTCACAGTCTTAAGGATCGCTGGAAGCTGAACCCTGCCCCCACCACTGCCAAATATCACAGGAATGGCAGCACTTTCACAATGGAAGTTGGACCTGGATGAGTTCAGACAGGCACTATGAGCCTCAGTCAGGGCACTGTCAAGCTGCTTCCTTTGGAGTAGACTAGAGTCCAGCTTTGGACTAATGTAATGACTGTAATTGTTGAGCTGTGTAAAGCCTGAATCTCTCAACTACAATTTGTAGAGTTCTTTGGAGAATTTGCAAATGCTCTTTAACTGTTACCCCTTTACAGTTGGACCTTTCTGAGCTATGCACATTCCTATGAGAGGGACAATTGGTCTTTCAAACCCAATCAATATTTGGCCACAAACTGTAATGGATTCTCACAAGAATGTGCACCATGAGCTAAGGTGCCCAAATCCTTCAACTGGCATTTGAGTCTTCCTAACATGTCTTAGCTGAGCCTTGCTCTCCATGTCCTGAATCAACCCAAAAGTGCAGAAGTTGACTTCCCCCACAAGCCCTCAGACCCCCTCCTCTGGCAATGTTTTTTTCCCTAGAACTGCATCATTATATTGATTGTCAAAATGGTCCTGCTCCACTTCTATTATGAGACCAACTTAAAACCTCGCCCCCGTCCCCGTCCCATGTCCATCCAAGTCCCTCCTATCATTCTGGAAGGGCATGATGTGCAATTCAAAAAAGTCTAATGATGATCATGGAACCATTGCCGATTATCGTAAAAAACCCATCTGGTTCACTAATGTCCTTTAGGGAAGGAAATCTGCCGTCCTTACCTGGTCTGGCCGGCATGTGACTCCAGACCCATAGAAATGTGGTTGACTCTTAAATGCCCTCTGAAATGGCCTAGCAAGCCACTCAGTTAAAGTAGGGATGGGCAATAAATGCTGGCCTAGCCAGGGATACCCTCATCCCATGAGCAAATAAAAAAAGCTTCCCTCCCACCAATCACTCTCTTTCTTGGAGCCCATTGTAAATCTGATGGATATCCCTGTCCTCCCCTCTGAACCATTTTCTGTTGATGTCCTGAAGCCCCATGTCAACATGACCCCTCCCCATCTTGAGGCCCTATGCACAGTGACCTACCAAGACTACCCCCTATGAGACCATCGAGTGCCCCCCTCTTTGTTACCAGTTCCCCATTTACAGGCTGGAGATACCTCCTCTGACTGTGACTGTCCCATCTGTGGCCTAGTAACAACCCACCAATCCCCGGACCAAAATGTGTGAGGGAGTAACCATGCCCTGTACACCATGCTGTGCACAACTGACACAGGACGGACAAGCCCTGCCCCTCCCTGGACTGGGACCAGGATATGTGTTCCAGGCACAGCCTTGTAGCATGGTGCGCACTGCCCCAGGACTCTGTTTTCTGGCCCCCAGAACTGCATCAGACTCATGCCCCCTCTTCCTTCCCCCCTCCCTTGAGTCATCTGTCTCCCTCCACCCCCAATTCTCTTCCGTGCTCCAGACACCACCCCGCTCCCACCTGCGCCCCTGCCCCCTGCCGCGCCCCCCCCCCCCCCCCCTTCATGTGTCTCTGTGTAACCTTCCTCTCAGACTCCAGTCAGACATCCCCCCCAGTCATGTGTCTCTGTCCACCCCTTCCCTCCCAGACTCCAGGGAACCGCACAACCCCCCCAACCCCAGTCATGCATGTACCTTCCAGCCCCTTCCCTTTCCTCTGTCTACTCTCACCATCCCCCACAGTCTAGCATGTACCTTCCAGCCTCTCCCCTCACCTTGCCTTCCTGCTGGTCTTTCCTGAGCAGCTTTGGCATGGAGTCGGAGCAGCCGTGAACGCAGTGCAGTGAAAGGTAGGTGGGTGCAGCACACACAAACCTCAAAGTGGCAAATGAAGTGCAGTTCACCAGATACATGTCTGTTATGTCCAGCCGAGAATCAGACCAGTCTAATTAGCTGCCGGCATGGCCATTTGATTTTGTGGGGGGGGGGTGGGGAACATGATTCTGGCTAGCTGAGATTTTAATAAGCATTCCTGAGATTAAAAGACATGCGAATGTGGCTCCCGAAATGGAGGGATGAGGAACCCCTCCTGGCATGAGAGTCGGGAGCAGAAAATTGCAATCCATTTTTCTGGTGAGAAACTGACTTTTAATCATGCTCTGAATTTTCCAGCCCTGCCCACTGATGGCAGGGCCAGAAAACTCCATCTTAAATCTCTCTACTTCTCTTTCCTCCTGTAAAATATTCTGAAAAACCTACCTCTCCAACCAATCTTTTGGCCATCTAACCGAATCACCTCATGTGACTTAGTGCCATATTTTCCTTTATAACCTCCTGTGAAATAGCTCCAGGTGTTTTATCATTTAAAGGCACTATATAAGTACAAGTTGTTGGTGTTTTTGTTGTTCTGCAGTACTGCATCCAACCACCAGAGACCCTAAGTGAACTATGTAAATATAATGGTGCTATAATTCTCTTTTGGCGTATGTTCAGTATATATTTGTGCACTTTTATGCAAATTACTGGCACAGATAAAATTTGAATTTGCAAGTTGAATTTCCTTCCCAAATCCATCTTTTTGGCCGGAAATAAACACAGAAAATTCTGGAAATACTGGCAGAATTTGCAGAGAGAGAAACCATGTTAACATATTAGGTCCTGTTTATGGATCTTGGAAATGGGCTAGAAGCAGGCTGTTCAGGGTTGAGGACAATGAGGTTTGAGGCCGTGGAGGGAAGATCTCCAGAGATGTGGTCAGTGACAGTCTTGGAAATGGTGACTTGATGTTCAGTGGGAGATAGAATGAGGTATCAGGCATTTGGCATTTAGCCTTTATTGAATTATCTTAGGTAGAGGGTGATTTGCCAAACAACAACAGTGCCACCGTTGTCAACAGGTTTGATGACGTTAGAGTTGGACCTGAGAGAACGGAGTACTGCAACTTCAGGGGGAGGCAGGTTGGAATGAATGAGGAGAGCAGAGAAATTGAGATGGTTGATTTCACACCAGCTGTTCTCGATGAAGATAAGAAATAGGGAGCAAGAATAGACCATATACCCCACCGAAGCAGATCATCCATTCAGTGGATGATCTTCAGCTTCAGTTCCACTTTCCTGCTTGTTCCCCACATTCCTTGATTCCCTGAGAGATCAAAAATTGGTCTATCTCAGCCAAAATATTTTCAATGATGGAGCATCCACAACCCTCTGAGGTAAAGAATTCAAAAAATTCACAACCCTTTGAGTGAGGAATTTCTCCTCATTTGTCCTAAATGATCATCCCTTCATCCTGAGAAAGTGCTCTTGTGTAGATTCCCCAGCCACAATGTGTATGATGTCTTCCCTAATTGGTCCTGTCACCCCACCTCCCTTTTTTCTTTCCCTATCATTTCTGAACACCTTGTATCCGTCAATACTAAGCGCCCAGTTCTCAACGCTTTTAAGCCACATTTCCATTATTTCCACTGCATCATATTTCTACATGGCAATTTGCACTTGCAGCTCACCAACTTTATTCACCATACTTTGCATGTTTATGTACATGCATTCTAAACCTATCTTTGTATTCCTCATAGTCTTAGACTGCTCTTATTTAATATGGTACTACTTCTTTCTATAGTACCATCCAACACTCTCATTCCTTCATGCACATTATTCCTGTTTCCTCCTTCGAAATGCTGGCTTCCACCCTCCTGCCAATTATTTTGAACCCACCCCAACTACACTAGTGAACCTCCCTGCGAGGGCATTGGTCCCAGTCGTGTTGAGGTGCAGCCCATCCCTTTTGAATAGATGCCTTCTGTCCCAGTCCTGAAACCCAATACTCCAAGAATCTGAAGCCCTCATCCTGCGCCATGACTCAAGTAATGCAATGATCCTCCCTATCTTCCTTTTTCTATTCTTGCTGGCATGTAGCACTGGGAGTAATCCAGAGGTTACTACCTGCAAGGTCCTACTTTTTAACATCCTCTCCTAGCTCCTGAAAGTCTAACTGTAGGACCTCAATACTTGCCCTCTCTATGTTGTTGTACCACAACTCTAGTTCACTCCCCACCACCCCCCTCAACCCCCGCAGAATATTCTGCACCCTCTTCGTGATGTCCTTTACCCTGGCACCAGGAAGGTAACACACTATACGGAACTCACAATAGCAGTTACAGAAATGCCTGTCTGTCCCTTTAACAATGGAATCTCCTATAATAATAGCATTTCTACACTTGGCTGTTCCCCCCTGCACAATCTCTTTCCCATTAGTGCCATGATCTGGACTGCAGTCCTTCAAGGTATTGTCACTCCCAGCAGTTTCCAATGCTCAGTATCGGTTTGAGAGTGGTGCACATCACAAAGATTCCTATACTTCCTGCCTCCTCTTGCTCTTCTGGGTGGCTGCCAATCTATTATCCTGAAATCTCTCTGTCTGTGGGGTGGCAACCTCCTGGAGTGTACAACCAAGTAAACTCTCAGCCTCCCTGATACTCCGCTGTTCTTCAAGCTTGGAAAACCAGGTCTCAATCTCCAGCAGCTGGAGACACATCCTATACACAATTTTCACAAAAATATAGGAAGCATTCTGGAGTTCACAAATAGCACAGGCATTGCAAGTGGCAGATCTCAGCTGTCCATTCATAATCTAAAAAAATTATTTTCTCTTTTAGAATCTTATAAGCACTTTGTTAAACTATTAATTTTAGTTAATGCCTCTCGACTTTAGTCTCACTGTCTCTCACTCCCTCACTTGGACAAATCCTTGCTTTTTTAAAATACCAGAACAATGCCACTTCCCTCACTATACAGAAGTTCTTCACTCATCAAATACCCCAGTGTGTTGTACCCTATAGAAGAAGTACTCTGTAGAGCTGGACTCCATGCTACTTACTTGGAAGCAGGAAGAGGCAGCAGTACTTGAGGCACACCAGCTAGCACCACAATCATTCAGGTGAGGTGTGTACACAAAGTTTACATTTGCCCAGCTCAATCTGAATTGTAACCCTGGAATCCAAAAAAATGGCTCTATTCAATTTCTAGGTCTTTGTCCTTTTGTACAACCAGAGGCCAATTAGGTTTATTGGCTGTGGGTAGCAAAATTTACTCAGCACGCACAGCCAAGTGTGACCTTTTATATCTTATTTAGTTATTTGTTTGTTTAATGTGGTTTATGAAAAAAATGCTGGAGGAGAGGCTGGTCAGGAAACTGTGGCCATGCGATTCTGAGAAAACTTGTTCTAAATCTACGAAATGCAGATACAACTGAAGACGGGGTGACTGCATTTGCTCTCCTTAGGACACGTGCGTGAGTTTGTTCAGCTTCTAAATTTCTAGGCTTCCTCCTTTCCAGGGTTCGATTGGTTAGACGTTGAGATGATTTTTCCACTTCAAGAGGATTCAAAAACCAGAGAGCACAAATATGAGATAGGCACTAATAAATCCAACAGGGAATTAGGAGAAGCCTCTTTACTCAGAGACTGGTTAGAATATGGAACTCAGCACCATGAGAATTGGCTGAGGCACATAGCATGAATACATTTAAACAGAAGCTGAGGAAGAACAAAATGAAAAGATGCATTGATGGGGTTAAATGAAGAAGGGTCTGCGGAGGATGATGTGGAGTATAAACAGCAATACGGACCTGTTCGGCCAAATGACCTGGTTCTGTGCTGTAAGTACTTTGCAATCTCTCAGTTACAACAAATAAACTTAACATCAATGGCTGAATTATTTCCTTGGAAGATCAAGTAGGAGCAACAGAGAACATGGGTGTGTGGCAGAGAATGAAAAGAGGCTTGCAAACAGAACACAATCTCTGGATGGAGAGAATGAAGCAGAGTAGCAGTCTGAAGGAGAGAAGACCCTACAGAGGAACAACTTGAACAAAGAGAAACAATATGGAAAGAAGACCACACGGTGGATCAGACTATATATAGCCTTATCCTGTATTTTGAAAGCATTGCCAATTCAACAACAAGCACTTTTTTTATTTCACAGCATGTAGGCATCCAGAAATTTCACCTGCGTTTCTGCCCTCTGCCATTTTGAGCAGCATGGGAAAGTGTTCGAGCAGCAATCAGACCCGCACCTATTAAATACCTCATTGAGCTCATTGAGGCCACAGTAAAAATCCCAATTTAAATTGCAACACTATTTTCACAGAGACAGGAACTGGGAGCCCTCAGCAATCACCCTCAGTGAGAGGAGGCATGAATAGTGAAGAAGGCTAGTCAGCAGGTAAGGAAAGTGTGTATAACCTAATTTGAATTGTTTGAACTGGCTGAAAGGTCTCTACATTTGCTGAAAAGTTGCAGGAGCTCATCAAGGCAGGGTAGAGAGGCACAGGGAGGTCACTGGCACCTCGGGACATCGAATGCAACTGGTATTGCCAGGGTATCTGGGCATTGAACCAGATTATTAGCAGCATGACCTGGGCAACTAGAAGAGTACATCTATAAATGGGACTTGCTTCCTCACACATACAGGCTGGGTGGTTGAGGCATCACCAGAGCAGCATGCACAGCGAGGAAAGGTCCCCAGGCATCAGGAGCTTACAGCCACAGTCACAGAGAAGAAGGAGAGGTTGCCTGGAGTGCCGGATATACCGGAACTGGCTAAGCTTTGTAGACATTTCAGAAAGGCAATGCCTAGGGAAAGTGTGACTCTCCAGGATGATGATCACAGATGGATTCTAGGGGACAGGGGCTAGTTTGTGAAACAATGGCTCCTAACCCCTCTTCAACACCACAGAATCCATCCCAAAAGCATTATAATAACAGTCATCTGCTGCCAAGAACCCTCACTGAACATCCATCAGCCTTCTCAAGATGTGCTTTAGTTGCTGGACCGCTTGGGTGATGCCCTGTAATACGCGCAGTCCAGGGTTTCTCACATGATTGTGGTCTGCTGCATGCTTCACAACATGGTTCAGCAAAAGGGAAGTGACCCTTGAAGAAGTGGAGAGAGGAAGGTGTGATGTCCTCTGAAGAGGAATGAGCAGGACGTAGGAGAGGATGTGGCAGGGAATGCAGAGGGGGAGCCTTCTGTTGCACGAGATGGTCCAGGTGACCATGGAGGTGGCTAGGCCCCGGGTCTCACAATGAGGTCTGCCCTGGAAGCCCACTGTAGCAACGGAGATCCTGATCCAGCAAAGGTTCAGCAGATAAACTCAGAGGCCTGAAAGACAAACCAGATGGCTGTGAATGCAGCAGGCATGCCCTGGCACAGGAAGGACAACTGAGCATCCAGCCTATACAACCTGCCATCCCTGAGAAATGGACTATTGTCACCAGTGAGAAGCTGGTGTTTTATTCACAAACTATTACTACTGTTTATCACAAAGTTTTAAAGAAAATGCAACTTTTTGCAATGAGGAGTGAATTTATTTACTGAGTTAAACTTAATTCTTGCATGTAACATCTACAACACATCACAATGACCTACTTAGTGATCTACCTAATGCGATGTACTCTGAATTCAGACACTCCTACATTGTCGTCTCTGCAGGAGCATCCTTGCAAGACAGCTGTCATCACTGCGAGCCAGCACACGGCTGCATCCTCTACCAGGGGGGTCAAGGATGAAGAGGGAGACATGAGCAGTGTGGGACCATCATCTTCCTCTAGCACATCCTTAGCCCCTGGAAGGCTTTCCCATTCGCCTCGGGGAGTTTCCTGCTGGGACACACTTAGCATCCCGTTGACCAGCAGCGGGCCACCTGTTCAAAAGTCCTGTCCAGGCTGCTCAGTGTTTCATGTCTTCCATGGACATCAGTACGTAGGCTCTGAACTGACTAGTCCAAACTACATAAAGCACTCTACATCCTGTGCCAGACATAACATTGTCTTTGCTTGCACACCAGATGTTGCCACATATGCCTCTTCATGAGGTTGACCACTGTTCACAGGAGGAGCTCATGCACTTAAAGCCCTGAGACACGGAGGAGCTCATCTGCTCCATGTACTCCTCCAATCACAGTCCATGAGCCTGCACGGCCTCAGAGATCTCTGACAGATGGCCAAACATCTGCATCTGGTTCTCCAAATACCATACCCCAAACTGTGACTCCTGAGGCCCTTCCTCACTGCCCAGTGAAGCATCCCTCCAAGGGCAACCGGCCATAGATGCCTTTGTCTCAGACCACCTCCTCCTGCACATGAGTGTACCTCACCCTGTGCCATCATTTCTACATGCACACATGGACCCATTGAGGTAATAGTACCTGCACTGGTGGATAGTGCATGGTGCACTAATCTGCTGTGACGATGCATCCAAATAAGAACATAGCATCGTCGGACAACTCCGTCTCCTGCTGCTGTCCGAGGGATTCCTCAGAGGGACAGGATGGCCTGAGACTGCTGGGACCTGTGTGAGACACTAAAAAATTGATGAGAGTTAGTCTTAGAGACCCTGAATGCTCTCCAGTGCTAAAGCCTTCCACACCACCCAATGCTCAGCTTGCTTTCAAACGAGATGTCGTGCAGTGGCACTACCCTTCTCGAAGCACCACAACACACCACATGCGCACGGGCCTCTTTATCTGCCATGTGTACCTGAGGTTTCGGTCTCACCATCACCAACCTGTGCCTGCTCGGGGACCCTGGTTATCTCCATAGCCGCCTCCTCGATTGCCCTGGTGGTTCTCATCATTGGGGCCCCTAGACCAGTCTGGGCCGTTTCGCTGGTGTTTTTCACTCAATTCTCCTGCAAGGCACTGCAGTCTTGCTTGGCGTAGGGCAGCTCCTCCACATGGATTGAGGCAGCATGTTGGTGTCTTCACCTGTAACTATGAGTATTATGCTGCAAAGTTTCTCCAAAGACTGAGTGAGTGTCCTAGGCACACGCTCCTCCAAAGGTGAGGAGCAGCGTGAATCGTGTGTCCCCTCAGCTGCTGGGCCTGTAGCAGGCTGTGTGGCCAAGGGCCTAGGTGACTTCTCGGAGGTCAGACTCACCTTTCCACGTGCAAAGGGTCATTGAACCACTTGTGGCAATGGAACCCAAGTGTGGGGCTACTCCCCTGTGGCACTGACACTCCGCGATGTTGATCATGCCCTTTTGATTATTGACAGCGAGAGTTTTGGGCTGGGAAATCAATTTCCCTCCTGAGTGTGACCTCATCAACTAGAAACTGAAGATCCGCACCTGTGAATCTTGGGGCTGGCGTGCACCAGCTCACCTGGCTGCTGTCTAACCATGACTGGGGCCTGATGCAGCTACACATCACTGAGTGCAGACACATGCAGGGGTTAGCAGGGAGAGGTTGGGCCACCAGTTTAGTTGTGAGGGGTGTCTGAGATGGCAGTGTAAAAGCTCATGGAGTCTGCAATGGTTTCACTATTTCATAAGGGCTCAGTAATGCTGGGAATCTTTCAGAGAGGCCGTCAGATTGTTATATTATTTGAAAAGAATTAGAATTATATTGTTATGCGTATGTATGTGTATGTGGCCAGGATGCCACATCACTCACTACTACACTACAGTCTGTGTATTGAACTGACAATGGTCAAGATTTTCCGTGCCCACTGGCGTCGGGCGTGTTGGGTGGCAGGAGTGGACGATATGACACGATCAGTTTCATGCAGCATGAAACCAGATCACGATCGTCCACTCAGCCCACCAATGGCGGGCCACGTTCTCCGCCATTGGACATCAGGAACCTCATTTTAATACATCAGCATATCATTATTAGGCCTGCTCAGCGGAATCGTTCCCCTCCCCACCCCACCACCCCCGCTGGATCTTCCACCCAGCCGACATGTTTCACAAGAGCACATGAGCGACGTGCGGGCTGCACTTTGCTCGGGACTTCAAGATTTGTTTGCCTACCTTGCTTCAGTCAGCACCCACAGTCATCAGTGCCAGGCTTCACAGAGAGCACCACATCACTTTTAGGGGGGGCTCACGGCAGGTCCCTACCTACCAGATCAGCCATATGTGGGTGGCTTTTCAATGGCTGCAGGGCAAGGCCTTGCTTGGGGAAGGGGGAGAAGTGGCCTCAGGCAAGGGAAGAGGCTGCAGGACAAGAACTGCACTGGAGAAGGGGGGTATCCCAGCTTGGGTGTGGGGGCACATGTTGATCTATGCAAATGGCCTCAAGCTGGTGAGGGCTGAGGAGGCAGTCTCCAGAGGAGATGAGACCAGATGGTCCACCCACTAACCTGTCAATGGCCAATTGAGGCCAATGACAGGATCATTAAAACAATTAAAGGACCTGCCCGTCCAATCTTAAGGCTGGTGAGCAGGCCAGGAGCCCCAGCGGGCTTCTGAAAAAACATGAAACCTCATCCACCGGTGGGATGAGGCTTCATGTCGGTTTTAAAAAAGTTTAATAAAGCTTTGGTGCAATTTATTAACATGTCCCATCTCATGTAAGGGTTGTGTGTGAGAATGGGTGGTGAACTGGCAGTGAGTGAGATGCTAGTGTGTGTGTGATGGCTTGAATATGTGAGTTTAGAGTGATCAGATGGCTGCCATACCCTGGCTACTTGGATGAGATCATTCATCCTCTATCTGCATTGGATGGCTAGCCTATTCTGTTCAGCATTGGCACTGATCACCACTGCCACTGCCTCCCAAGCTTGGTTGGTCATGCCACTGTCCATCCTGTGGCCAGAGCAGGGGTAAAGGTCATCCCAGCAGGCCTCCACAGCGTTCAAAAGGCGTTCCAATGATGTGTCACTAAACCTGGGGGCTGCAGTCTTTTTGACTTTTGTGGGCATCTTCCCTGCAGTAGTCATGGGCTAGAAACACTGAGATCTGTGCGCGTGGCTGGACTTTAAATATGGCATCCGGCATGATGAAGTTGTGAGGTGATGGCATGACAGGCGAATGAGAGCCCGCCCACCATGGAAACGGCATGTTTCCCAGGAATGCATAACCAACGCGTTGTGTTTGGGACAAAAAACCTGCCTTTACAGCTGATGGGTAAAATGTCATTTTACCCGCCCGCTATCGCACTTGGTGCAAATCTGGGATGATTCCGCCCAATGTATCATTTCACAGCATATGGTGAGGTCTGAAAAATACATTTGATGTCAGCTCCAATACCTGTGATTAAAAGTCTGATTATTGCAAACTTTTGAGAACCACAAGACATAAATATTGCACATCAAAGAGAGATAAAATGACAGTCAGTACTCACATTCCAAACTGCAGCCAACACTTTTAAGCCACCAAACTATCTGCCAGCAAAGGTGCCAAACAAGCTCCAATCTTTAAACAAAAATGCCGATATAGGACTTTCAGCAGATCCAATCCAGAATCATTCTGCCTCTAGTTCTGGTGCAGGTCTTCTAATGCAGACAGCAGACCGCCCCCTCCTCCCACCTCCCCACTCCCACCCACGCCCCAACCCCTTCCAGGCCAGTTAAGACCCGGGTTGCAAAATCTGCTACCAGCAGCTTGGAGACTGAGGCAGGCACATGACTCAGATTTGGTCCCGACTCCAGGGGCTGAATTTTTCCGTCAGTGAGGAGGGGACAGTGCCTGCTTGCTGACACATGATGATGTCGGGGAGAACTCCCAACGTCATCCCGCCCTATTTAAATATTCAGGAAGGCGGGGGCACAGTGCGATCAGCTGTCCACCCACCGACCTGTCAATGGCCAATTGAGGCCATTGACAGGATCATTAAAACAATTAAAGGACCTGCCCGTCCAACCTTAAGGCTGGTGGGCAGGCCAGGAGCCCCAGCGGGCTTCTGAAAAAACATGAAACCTCATCCACCAGCAGGATGAGGCTTCATGTCGGTTTTAAAAAAGTTTAATAAAGCTTTGGTGCAATTTATTAACATGTCCCATCTCATGTGACATTGTCAATGATGGGGACATATTAACGGTATTTTTATTTTTCTATTTTTAAACTTTGAAAACCTTTCAGCGATCTCCCTGAGGCACCACTTAACCTCAGGGAGATGTGTGGTCTTGCATGCACATGCTCAAAAGAGCACACTTTTGCATTTGGGGAATTCCCCCCAGCCCGCACAGGAAGCGCATAGTGCTTCCCGTTGGGCATCACGCTGGGTGGGCCTTAATTGACCTGCCCACTTAAAATGGCGGCGAGGCTCATTTCGGCGGCGGCGATCGGCTGCCCACCCACCGCCAAGTCGGTCGGGCCCGCCCACCCGTCAAGGGCAAAATTCAGCTCCAGGTTTCTGCCTCCATGGGAAAATTGGGTTCCTCTTGTCCAACTATACTCTGGATAGTTACCTGCCTCTGATGGGATCTCTGTTGCATCATAGTAATTCATTATGGAATTCCAAGGGAGGAGTGCTTGCAACTGACAATTATATTAAAAATAATTTTAATGTACCTACCACAGCTTCAGTCCCTGTCCAACCCCAACCAGTCACTTAATGGGTAAAACTACTACTGGCATAGCGCTTATCCATACAAACCAAAGGGTCTCAGTCTATCTTGAATTAACAGGACTTCAGCATGGTAGAAATATGCAAAGGTTTCACAAAAGTTTAACTTATTTTTCTTTGCATTGTGGGTTAAATTCATGGACCCATCCTACACAAATAATATGAATACACACCACCAGCCTATACAGACATGTGCAGCTTAAATCTACAAGTACAGCCTTTTCTTTTACTTTCTAATTGTACTCATCAATGCAAAGAACTTTTGTATTGAAAAATAGAAATCCTCTCATTTCAGCACAGCTAAATTTAGATTAAAGCTCCTTTATAACATATAGTAAAGCAGGAAAGATGGCTCAACCATGGCTTACAAAAGAAATTCAGGATAGCATTAGATCCAAAGAGGAGACATGTAAAATTGCCAGAAAAAGCAGCAAGCCTGAGGATTGAGAGCAGTTTAGAATTCAGCAAAAGTGGACAAAAAGATTGATCAAGAAGGGGAAAATGGAGTATGAGAGTAAACTTGCAAGGAACGTAAAGACTGACTGTAAATTTTTGGATATTAGGGGCGTCAAGGGGTATGGAGAGAAAGCGGGAATATGACTTTGAGATTGAGGATCAGCCATGATTTTATTGAATGGTGGAGCAGGCGCGAATGGCCGACTCCTGCTCCAAGTTTCTATGAGTTCCATATCAGAACCTACCCTTCGAAGAGCACCCATGTGCGAGATTTGAATTCACATGTTACAGGTGGGAAGTCAACATTTAACTCATGGGCCAAAATTTTTCCATTGGGGGCGGGGCCCACTCGCCAATGTGAAAATGTTGTGTGATGATGTCGGGAGGAACCCCCGACGTCATCCCGCCCCATTTAAATATTCAGGAAGGCTGTCCCCGCCGACCTGTCAATGGCCAACTGGGGCCATTGACAAGATACTTAAGCCACTTAAAGGACCTGCCTATCCAACCTTAAGGCTGGCGGGCAGGCCAGGAGCCCCAGCGGGCTTCTGAAAAAACATGAAACCTCATCCAATAGTGGGATGAGGTTTCATGTCTGTTTAAAAAATCGTTAATTAAGTTTTTGTCATATTTACTAACATGTCCCATCTCATGTGACATTGTCACATGAGGGGGACATGTTAATAATTTTTTTAGTTTTCTGTTATTGAAGTTAATAAAACTTTCACCGATCCCCCTGAGACAGCACTTAGTCTTAGGGAGATGTGTGCTCTTTCGCGCGCATGCGCAAAAGAGTGCACTTTGACGGTTGGGCAATACCTCCACCCCCCCCCCCCCCCCCCACCCAGCACAGGAAGCGCATAGCACTTCCCGTCAGGCGGCCCACCCACTCAAAACAGCAGCGGGGCCCATTTCGGCAGCGGTGGTCAGCTGCCCGCCGCCGCCGAGCTGGTGAGGCCCACCTACCCATCAAGGGCAAAATTCTGCCCATGGTATCACTCATTTCCACATTCCAATTCATCTTTGTACAGGCACTGTGATAGCTGCATACCCACCATTGTACCAGCTTGGAGACATTATCAATATAATATTTAAAAGCAAAATACTGTGGATGCTGAAAATCTGAAATGAAAACAGAAAATGCTGGAAATACTCAACAGGCCTAATAGCAGCTATGAAGAGAGAAATAATATTAACATTCAAAATCTCTGACCTTTCTTCAGAACTGAGAAAAATTAGCAACTTATTAGATTTTGAGCAAGTGAAAAGGCTGAGGGTGGGAAGAACAAAAGTAAATGTCCATAATAGAGTGGAAGACAGGAGAGAGTAAATGGCAAAAGGCTTCATGGTACAAGGTCAAAGGGAGTGGTAATGGAATCCTGAATAGCTGCTGTCCAAAAGCAAAGTAAAGGAAATAAGAGAGGAAAAAGAGAGAGAAAAAACAAACCAGCAAAGAAAAGCAAAACATGAGCAGAGATTACGATCCAAAATTGTTGAAATTAATGTTGAGTCTGGAAGCCTGTAAAGTGCCTCGTTAAAAGATTAGGTGCTATGCCTCGAGCTTTGGTTAAGCTTCTTTGGAACAGCGCAGCAGGCAAAAGACAGAAAGGTCAGGATGGGAGCAAGCTGGAGAATTGACAGGACAAGCAACTGGAAGCTTGGGATCATGCTTACGTACTGAACAGACATGTTCCAGAAAGTGATCGCCCAATCTGTGTTTAGTCTCCCCAGTTTAGAGGAGACAACATTGTGAGCAGGTAATATGGTCTACAAAATTGAAAGAAGTACAAGTAAATCACTGTTTCACTTGGAAGGAGTGCTTGAGGCTTTGAACAGTGAGAAGGAAGAAGGTAAAATGGCAGGTGTTGCAACTCCTGTAGATGAATGGAAAAGTGCGTAAGAAAGGGAAGTGCTCGAGTGACTGAGGAGTGTACCAGCTTATCACGGAGGGAATTGTCCCTTTAGAATGCTGAAAGGGGAGAGGAGAGTAAGATGTGTTTGGTGCTGGCATCACACTGGAGATAGCAGAAATAGGATTATCCACTGAATATGGAGGTTGGTAGGGTGAAAGATGAGGGCAAGAGGAATCCTATCATGGTTCTGGGAGGGAGGAAAAGGAGTGAGAGCAGAAGAGAGCTTGAAAAATATAACAGACAAAGTAGAGGGCTGTCAACCATGGAGGTGGGGAAAACCTCAGTTGAGGAAATAGGAAGACATATCAGAAATGCTGGTATGGAAGGTTGCATCATCCAAACAGATGCAAGTGAGAAGGAGAAACTGAGAGAATAGAATAGAGTCCTTACAGGTTGTGTGAGATATTATCAGCCTTGACAAGTATTATACTAACTTGAAGCTATATTCCCACCCTTGCAAGGTCACATGCTTACTTGTAACTCTTGCGAGTACAAACACATTTCCATCTGTTCCTATTCAGATGAAGTTACATTGTTTCATAGTTTGCCATTGTGAGATTTGAACTCTTGATCTTGGGGTTACAAACCCAGTACCATAACCACTTGGCTATTCAGGCTTGTAGCTGCATATCCACCTTGTGCAGACATTGAGTCATCCTAGAGGTACATTATTTTTATTGTATCAGGGTGGATAGCAGACATCAGTGAACTCAGGAGAAAATTAGAGAGGGTGGAGCAATGACACACCTCTACACAAACATTCTCAGTTCTCCGTAATTGTAAGGCAAATTTTGTCAAGTAAAATCTCAGGAATGTAAACCAAATCCAGGGTGAAAAGGGCAGTACTGCCTTCAAATAAAGCTGTAGAATCAAGATAAAGTTACAGCCTAGTGGGTTAGTTAAAAACTCATAATTATTATCACAAAATCACAAGATAATTATGGATCTGGAGAAGTGTTGATCTCTTTCTGTGTAAGGAAGAAATTCCTGATATCAATCCCAATTAACTTTTGCTAGTTTAAACCTGTGCCCCCTTAGCCTATTCCCACAGCTTAAACTATACTCTAATTTACCTTTGACATATGGTTTGCTAATTCATACATCTCTTTTAGATCACCTTTCAGATGCCTCCTTTCCAGGCTGAGAAGAAACTGGTTGTTCGTTTAATTAAACCATATCAATCACTTTAGTTGGCTTAGAGCATTGATTTTCAATTAATCATTTAAATAGGTTGATGACACTTTCATGCATATATTTTAGGCCTGATTAGGCCACACCTAGAGTATTGCATTCAGTTCTGGTCACCAGATTTTAGGTAGGATGTGAGTGAGGGTCGTTGAGTGGGTGCAGAGATGTACAAAATGGTTCCAGGCGTGAGGGGTTTTAGCTACAAGGTTAGTTTGGAGAAACTGTTTTTTCTCCTCAGAACAAAGAAAATTGAGGGCAGTTTAGTCTGAGGTGTATAAGATTATTACAAGTTTAGGTAAGAGAAACGAAGAAAAGCTGTTCCCTTTAGCTGATCATACAAGGACAAGGGGACATGGATTTAAGGTTTGGGGCAAGAGATACAGAGGGAAAGTGAGGAAGAACTTTTTATATAGTGAGTTGTAATGACCTGGAACTTGCTGCCTACAAGTGTTAAAAGTGAAGGTGATCAGTGATTTCAAAAGGAAATTGAATGGGCTTTTGAGGGAAATAAACTTGCAGAGCTATAGGATTGAATGGGGGAAAAGGACTGACTGGATTGCTCTACAGAGAGCCGGCATAGACTTGATAGGCCCAGTAGCCTTTTCATGTGCAGTAATGACTCATGACACTATATTTGTGAAAAATCTAACTGATGCAGAACTCAGACATCACCATGCCTGAAAAAGTAGATGAGTGGGGTAGAAATTGACTTACATTGTTCCCAAGTTCTGGATGCTAAATGAGTGCTTGGGAGATGAATTTCAGTCAATAGAATTCCCTAGATGCTCCCCCCTGAAATGTGGTTGGTGCCCACAGGTGTTAGACACCTTGAACACACTAATCTAAGGCCTGCACCATGCGTGTTTCACTCAGTTTTTCCAGGTCTACTGTGGCCTAACCATCAGTTCTTAAAGGGACTGCTGGCAAAATGCAAGTAATTAAACATAGGTCTCCCCTTTCCATTTGCCTTCCCTCCCATCATTGCCCGCTATCATCTTCACAACCATGTGCCCCGCGCCCCCCCAACACCCCCAACAGGATCTACCTGTGGTCAGATGTTCCAGGTGCTGCCCAATTCATGTGTCTGGTGTGAAACCAACTTCTCAGCCATTGTGTCTTCACAGGCCCTGGTGTAACTTTTCACCGTCTGTTCTAGAATTCAACAGAAAGCTTTAGATAAACTCTGCCGTGGACTTTGCTGAAGTGGACTCAGATATTAGATCGGAAAAAAATTAACAGCAGAATGATAAGGACAGTGATCAGGAATTTAGCCTTTCCACTGGATTCTCACCCTGTCCCTTGACATTAAATCAAAGCAATGAAATAATTCCACCTAACAAGTTTTCTCTCCTCTCATGAAAAGGTTGACTTATGTTGGAACAACTGCTGACAAGCCTTTCAGAATGGATGTTGTTCATTTGCAAGTCAGAAAGTTGTTTGAATTTGATGGAGAGTCATCATTAATCTTGCCCCTATCCAGCACTTTAAGCACTGATTGGCAACTCCCCAATCGGGACGGGATAGACAATAAATAAATGGCTCCATCACAAATTTCATTAAAGGGGACAAGTTATGCTGAGGATGGGGCCAAACAATCACCCTGCCCTCACAAAATTGATTTCTAAACGAATGCACATACTGGGCAGTTTACGTCCCGCAGGCGGGCATGCGCCCAACCCGATCTGGTGGCAAACTGCATGAGAAGACGTCAGGCGAGCGTCCCAACATCATCCTGTGTTCACACGATATTTCGTCCTGCAGGCACGTGCAAAAGTTGGAAGCATGCCCGCCAACAATCAAGAGGGCAATTAAGCCAATTAACGGCACAATTGACTCCGATTTTTCGGGATCCATCCAACTGAAGATGGCTGATGAGATGAAACTAGCTCCCAAGAAGGGAGCCATGAAAGCCTTAAAGAAACCGTCAGCAAAGGGCGGCAAGAAATGCGAAGGTCAAGGAGGGAGAGTTACTCCATCTACATCTACAAAGTGATGAAGCAGGTTCACCCCGACATCGACATCTCTTCCAAGGCCGTGAGCATCATGAACTCATTATTAGTCTGTCAGTCCTCCAGTTACCTGATGTAGTTTCCCAAACACTGGTATAACGTTTGAGTAGCCAGTTGATTTCTCAGATTTATATTAATTGAAATGAGCAAAATCACAAATAAAAATATAAACTGAGCGCAATGCTTAAAGCTTAATGAAACAAGCAAAGGTGAAAGGGTAAAATACAGAAAGAATAACCTATATGACTGTCACTTTAAGATCAGCTCAACAGAGGTAGGGGGTCACATGATTTGTTCAACTAATGTGTGGCTAGCACGGGGGAATAAATTCCTAGGAAAAGGAAGATGACTGAATGAGGGGTTGACTGGACAT
This sequence comes from Carcharodon carcharias, assembly GCF_017639515.1. NCBI lineage: Eukaryota > Metazoa > Chordata > Chondrichthyes > Lamniformes > Lamnidae > Carcharodon > Carcharodon carcharias. The sequence continues at coordinate 131,109,062 of NC_054475.1, forward strand.
AAGCAGCCACAGAAGCTCTCATGTAAATATAGTTTGTTTTGTTTGACTAAGAAGTCTTCCAGATTGTGTTTCTACAACGACCACAAATGAACTGTGGCATGTACCCTGCTGCACATTGTCCCCTATAAAGATGGTGGCCACTAACCTGGGTCTATCATCACCATGGAACTGCACATGTATGGCACTGGCAGCAAACACAGCTGATTGGATCATCTGTTTAGTGTTGTTGAGCGAGAGATAAACATTGCTCAGAACACTGGAGAAAACTCCCCTGCTCTTCTTTGAAATTGTGCCACGGGATCACTTCCATAAAATTTTAGAATGGTTACAGCACAGAAGGAAATCATTTGACCCAATGTGTCTGTGCTGACTGTCTGTGAAAGCAAATCAACTAGTCCCACACCCCACCTTTCCCAGTGGCCATGCAAATTTTTGGTCTTCAGATATTATTCCATCTGAGAGGGCAGATAGAGCTGCCGCGGTTTAACATATCAAATCATTATACATAATCGCCAGGAACAACTCCCCCATTATAGGTAGTACTGGATACTTCGAAGGCAAAGTATTGGATAGCCATCCACATCCATATACAGCATTCCATTGTTAGAGCCTTATTAAATGTGTAAGGTGTAAGGATCTTGGTAGAGACCAGTAGCTTTCTTAAAATAGAAGAAATATGAAATCCCAGTTATTTAGCAAAACGATTAAGTCACAAGATTCCACTGTCTAAAACAGAATATTTTTACAATGCAAGATACAACAAAAGAAAAACTAAATACTAGGGTCTTAAAAGAAGTGGCTAGTGAGATAGTTGATGAATTGGTTATAATTTTCCAAAATTCCCTGGATTTGGGGAAGGTGCTGTTAGATTGGAAAATAGCAAATGGAATTCCTTTATTCAAAAAGGGAGGGAGATAGAAAGCAGGAAACTACAGGCCAGTTAGCTTAACATCTGTCATAGGGAAAATGTTGGAAGCTATTATTAAAGACTTTATGGCAGAGCACTTGGAAATTTCAAGGCAATCAGGAAGAGTCAACATGGTTTTGCGAAAGGGAAATCATGTTTAACCAATTTATTGGAGTTCTTGAAGTAGTCACGTGCTGTGGATAAAGGAGAACCAGTGGATGTAGCACTTAGATTTCCAGAAGGCATTTGATAAGGTTAGATCTTGACCTTAAAATCATCAAAGGTTTTTGTGGAAAATAAATGCTCATGGTGTAGTGGGTAACATATTGGCATGGTTAGAAGATTGGCTAGCTAACAGGAAACAGAGGGTAGCCATAAATGGGTCCTTTTCTAGTTGACGGGATGTGACAAGTGGTGTGCCACAGGGATCAGTGCTGGGGCCTCAAGATTTTACAATTTACATAAATGACTTGGATGAAGGAACAGAAGATATGGATGCTAAATTTGCTGATGATACAAAGGTAGGTAGGAAAGTTGTGAAGAGGATATAAGGAGGCTACAAGGGTACGTAGATAGGTTAAGCAAATGGGCAAGGATCAGGCAAGTGGAGGATAATGTGGAAAAATGTAAAATTGTCTATTTTGGCAGGAGGAATAAAAAAAGAAGCATGTTATCCAAATGGTGAGAGATTGCAGAGCTCTGAGATTCAAAGGGATGTGGGTGTCCTAGTGCATGAATCACAAAAAGCTAATATGCAACAACAGCAAGTAATTAGGAAAGCTAATAGAATATTATCATTTATTGTGAGGGGAATTGATTACAAAAGTAGAGAGGCTATGTTCCAGTTGTACAGTACACTGGTGAGACCACATCTGGAATACTGGGTACAGTATTGGCCTCCTTATTTAAGGAAGGATAGGAACACATTAGAAGCAGTTCAGAAAATGTTTACTAAACTAATACCAGGAATGGGTGGGTTATTTCATGAGGAAAGATTGGACAGGTTAGGCTTGTATCCACTGGAGTTTAGAAGAGTAAGAGGCGACTTTATTGAAAAATACAAGACCCTGAGGGTCTTGACAGGGTGGATGTTGAGACAATGGGTGGAATCATCCCAGATTAAGTGCGGTAGCGGGTGGGTAAAATGACGTTTTACCTGCCGGCCGCAATGGCGGGTTTGCACGCTGTATCATCCCAAACCCGCCATATTAGCTATGCATTCCCGGGGAACACACCATTTCCATGGCAGGCGGGCTCTCATTCGCTCATCATGCCATACCTTGCCACATCGTCACGCCAGCGCCATACTTAAGGTCCTGCTGTGTGCATACATCTCAGTGCTTCTAGCCCATGACTACTGCAGGGAAGATGTCCACAAAAAACAGAGAGACTTCAGCCCCCAAGTTTAGTAACGCATCACTGGAACACCTTTTGGATGCCATGGAGGCCTGCCACAATGTCCTCTAGCCTCACTCTGGCCGCAGGATGAGCAGCGAGGTGACCAACCAGTCTTGGGAGACAGTGGCAGTGGTCAATGCCAATGCTGCACAGAAGAGGTTGGCCATCTAATGTAGATAGAGGATGAATGATCTCATCGGTGCAGCCAGGTTATAAACTCGCATGCTCAAGCCCATCACACATTCACTGGCATCTCACTCTCTGCCAGCTCAAGAGACATCACCACCCATTCTCACACACATACCCTCACAAGTCCATGTGAGGAAACTACCTCCTCAGCCCTCACCACTTGAGGCCACTTGCACAGATCAACATGTGCCCCCACACCCACCCTGGGTTACCCTCCTTCCCCAGTACAGCTCTCAACCTGAAGCCTCTTGCCTGAGGCCACTTCTCCTTCTTCGCCAAGCAAGCCCCAGCCCTGCAGCCATTGAAAAGCCACCCACATATGGCTGATCTGGTAGGTAGAGTCCTGCCGTGAGCCTCCCTAAACGTGATGTGGTGCTGTCTGTGAAGCCTGGCACTGATGACTGAATGCTAACCAAAGCAAGGTAGGCAAACAAACCTTGAAGTCCTGAGCAAAGTGCAGCCTGCCAAGTGCACGCCGCTTATGTGCTGTTGTGAAACATGTTGGCGGATGGGCAGATGATCCAGGGGAGGGGGAACAATTCTGGCAGGCTGGCTTAATAATGATATGTTGATGCATTAAAATGAGGTTCCCGACGTCCAATGGTAGAGAATGGGGCTGAGCGGGCGATCGTGAACTGGTTCCAAACCGTCATGAAACTAATTGTGTCATATCGTCCAGTCACGCCACCAAAAATGCCTGACGTCGGCGGGCATGGAAAATCCCGGCCGATGTTTCCTCTTGTGGGAGAATTTAGAACTAGGTGTCACTGTTTAAGGGGTTCCCCATTTAAAACAGAAATGAGAATTTTCTTTTCTCTCAGAGGGTAGTGGGTCTTTGGAACGCCCTTCCTCAAAAAGCAGTGGAAGCAGAGTCTTTGAATGTTTTCAAGGCAGAGTTAGATAGATTCTTGATAGACAAAGAGGTGAAAAGTTATCAGGGATAGCGGGGAGTTTACAGTCAGATCAGTTCTAATCTTATTGAATGGTGGAGCAGGCTCAAAGAGCCAAGAGGCCTATTCTTGTTCCTAACTCGTATGTTCGTTTGTTCATACTTATCCTGTAGGGGTTCCCCTTTTCCCTCAGAGACCCTCCCTACACTCAAGTTTTGTGACACCAGATTCACAAGCGTATGGCTTGAACAGAATGACCAGCGAGACAAGTTTCTTCTGATAATTCACAATTACTTTATTGAATCACCCACAACCCCACAGTACAAAACCCAAAATTTAAAACAACTTATTCACAGTACCCAACACAAAGTCACCACAACTCGGTTAAAACTTACAAAAACACAGGCAAAACACCATGTCCTGTCCTGAAACTGTAAGAAAAAAACCCTCAGACCAAGATCACAAAGATCTGCCTGAAACAAGTTACAAGGTACTGGCAAAAATCTCCCAAGTTTTCCCCCAAACTTCACAAAACCCTCAGACCAATATCATTACGATTTCAGTGAAACTTACAATCCCCAACACGGCTGGTCTGTCCGGTGTTGACTGTAGGCCTGAGTCAAGGTGACTAAACTCAACCCTTCTTCTGACTGCAGCCCAAAACCTTCAGGCCAGTATCACCACGATATGGCTGAAAACACTTAAAATCCCCAACACGGCTAGTCCTTCCAATGAGAACTGTAAGTCCCCGAGACAGGTTGACCCTTCCTGACCCTCCTTCTTGACTGCAGTGCCAAACCCTTTGCTCTTTTAGTGATGATCCTTATTGAAATATCATGAACACATTTCCTGAGGCCACCCAGCTGGATGGTTAGTGTTCAGCACCTTCTTTGATCCTTCAAGTCTGTTCCCAACAGACCTACTCAGTGCTGATGTTGCTTCCACAACTGAAAACAATGAATCCCACAAGGTAAGGCATCCCTGGCTCCAAAACTGACCTTTATATGAAAGGTTTCTCTCCTTCCGTTACAGAAGTAAATGGCTGTTATCTAGGGCCATTTGGTTTAACAATGGCCTCCTTCACTTCTTAATTAGATTACGTGATGATGATTATTCTGTGTTCACTGCTGTGATGATGTCTTAAGTTCCAGTCCTTTTAATAGTATCAGTTCTGTTGTGATGTTGGAATATCTGAGATTAACCCCCACCCCACACTGTAGCCTGCCTCGGGTGTGTTTTGTTTTAGGCTGGGCTTTCATTCACAGTACGTGTGTCTGTGGGGGTTTTGGGGTTCTTCCATCACATTTTATACAGTCCAGTTGTAGGGGATTCTGATCCCACAATCCTATATGCTAACATCCAGAATTAACATGAGTTAAACATGAATTAACAGACAAATTGTGATCAAATTTAAACTATAAATATAAAGATACAACTGAGACAGATCTTACATATTGCCTCAGCAGTCCACTCAGATTTTTTTGATCATCGTGAGTCACAAAGTCATTCAAACCCTATCGTCCTCATGAGGAATTTTAGCTCCTCTTCTTCTAGAAGCTAGTGCGATTCCCAAGCAACAGCAGCGCAAAACCAACCCAAGTTCCACAAGCACAGTCTTCACAAGTGGCACACATCTGCAGAACCTGCTCAGTTCGGTCTGGATAACATAGATCCACCAATGTTATCTTCACGTAACAGAATCAGCTGCAGCGACTTATTCCTTTGCTTATTCTGAGCTTCTGGATTTTTGCCTCTTCTTCTTGAGTCTTCTTCAGCTTGGACTCAACAACTGCTACAATCAGCTTGGAGTGATCTGTGCCATTCTATTTCTTTCAAGCTTTTGTTTCAATTTCCCAACCTCAGCTTGTTCCTGACTTCCTTGGAGACTGGGCAGCTCAATTTCATTTCTGTGTTTAACTTTCCTGCTTTCTTTTAGTTTCATTGTCAGTTCAGCTTCTGTTTTGAGGTTGGGTCTGCCTCAAAACCATACAAATTAAATTTAAAAATATAGATTCCCTCACAAAGGTTAGAAAACTGTTGCTGGCAATAATTATTCGAACAAGCTAACATCTCAATGAGAAAAGCACAGAGGAAAGTTATATAAACACGTGAAGTATTCCTCTACTCATATCTACTGATATTACTAGCAATAATTTCTGTGATAGCATTTAGTTGCTTTGAACTGTAATAGGGCTTTCAGATAATCATTGACCTCATTAGATGCAATGTGCATTAAGTAGTGTCAAATAATGATAAGCCCCATTAGTGTAGGATTGTTATAAACTCAATTAGATATAATAGATTTTGTATTTCATTTTTATAAACCTGTTTATATATAATATCAGATAATGAAAAATCTCATTAAATATAATTAATTTACTAATAATTTCATTAGGCATAGTATAAAAGATAGATGTTTTGCTAAACTGATGGTCACGTTAGCTTTTGTGTTATCGTGAAGATTTGGCTTTGATTTGCCAATCTAACTATACAGTTCCACTAAAAAGGCAGACCCTGCTTTTCTCTTCGTTTCATGTGTAGACCCTCCAGCAGACCATCCCAGTTACTAGCCAGATTCTCATTGCTGCTGCAATTTTCAAGTTCTACAGCCACCGCTATCTCACTGCTGTGAGATTTAAGTACCCACGTAAGATTTAAGTACCCACATCCATTGCCTCCTGTGAATCCTGGTCTTCCTCTTGCCATGTTACCCAATTTCCCTGCCACAATGAAGTTGGGAAAGAAAATAAATACAATAAAAAGAGTCATCAAAGAAAGGAAGGAGAGTAAAAAGATAAAACAAAAGCGTGAAACAATACAATCAAAATATATAATGATTTGATCAAATATGTGTATATATATATATAAAATTTTGAACTTTTATGAAATAAATACAAATATGAACGTTAATGTACAATTGCTTCAAATTTATATGTCTACTACTAATTACACAAAGGCTATATATATATTTCCTATGTGTAATTTTTGAAAATCCAATAAAATATTATGAACTCAATTACATGTAGTGTCAATAATTAGTGAGTCCATTCAGTTTCTTTGTAGTTCAGTTTTAAACTCATTAAGTACAGTATTGGATTAAAATACACGTTGTTAGATTGGATTTACCTGTTTGGAGAGCATCATCTCTTTTGATGCCATTGTAGACAAGGAAATGGGCAAAAGGCTTTCAAAAGCAAACAGCGATTCAGCAGACTCTACAAATAAGTGTGGAGCAACCACAGCCTCAGAGCACAGGCCAAACTCACCACCTCACCACCTTCCTGCATGGCACCGAGTCATGGGTCCTGTACCACCGATATGTATGCCTTCTAGAGCACTTCCATCAGTGCTGCCTCCGTAGCATCAAGGTTCACTGGTAGGTCTGCATTACAAATGTAGAAGTCCTGGAAACAGTTAACATATCCAGCATTGAGGCTATTCTTCTGCAGTCAACTGCACTGGGTGGGTCACATTGCCTGGATGGACAACAGCTGGCTGCCCAAGATTATGTTGTATGGAAACCTGACCCCCACTGGCAAACAGAACAGAGGGGTCTGACCCAAAGGTCTCAAGGACCCTATGAAGAAGTCCCTCCTTTTGTGCCATATCAATCCTCATCAGTGGGAAGCACAAGCCCTAGATCGTGAAGCCTGGAGGTGCTACAGATACCTTTGAGACCGAGCAAAAAAAAACAGCATAGAAGAGAAGAGGAGGAGAAGGAAAGATCAAATTTCCCCCAGCAATTACTGCACCTTCACTTGCACCCGCTATGGAAGAATCTGCCGGTTATGGTTAGGCTTGACTAGCCACCAGCAGGCTTGCAATCATTGAGCACAAACATTCCTAAAATCTTCATCTTCAAAGAAATGCTGAGGGAGAGAGAGATTGGATTGTTACAAACTCACTCTCACATTACAGAACTGGTGCAACCCGAAACTAAGCTTCCCCCCACACTTCTGCATCATTACCTAAACTGCTTTATTACACTTACACAAAAGTCTCCACTAGTGCACTATCTTAGCCTCTCTGCAACTAAAACCCCAGTCCATGCCTTCATCATCTCAAGGCCCGACTTCTTTAGCATCCTTCTAGTGACCACCTCCAACACTTTTTAGAACCAATGATGAAGAGAGCCCAGACAGCTATTCTAATACTAGAACACCTGCACCTCAGAGAAAACGTTGTTTGATTGACAGCTCAGGCTCTCTGATCTCTGCAGTCAATTTCACAATGTTGATTTAACTTAAGTGGTTACAAGGGTCTGTTGTTTTTGAAACTTCAAAGGGACTAGATGATTGACACTTTTATTATCTTGCAGTCCTGACAGTATTTCAAGGATTACTATTTTTTCAAAGCTTTTTTTAAACACATCTCACTATACATTGATACTAGAAAGTGTACAGTGGGCATGGAAATGCCATAGATTGGCATATGGGGCCTGAGGTCATGGGTGGAAGGATAGAGGCTGGCATTTCTTTTATTCATGTGGGATGTGGGCGTCACTGGCTAGGCTAGCATTAATTACCCATCCCTAATTGCCCTTATTCAGCATCAACCACATTGCTGTGTGTCTGGAGTCACATTTAGGCCAGATGAGGTAAGGACGGCAGATTACCTTCCCTAAAGGGCATTAGTGAACCAGATGGTTTTTTATGACAATCAGCAATGGTCATCATCAGACTTTTAATTACAGATTTTTTATTGATTCAAATTTCACCATCTGTTGTGGGATTTGAACCCATATCCCTAAAATACTAGTCCAGTGACAATACCCCTATGCCACCACCTCCCCTATATGAGGAGACATGGGGATGGGTGGGGGTATGAGATGGCATGAATGGGGCATGGGGAGTGTTTGGAGTGTGAAGGGGCATGAGGGTGAGGGCTGGAGGATCTTTGTGTTTTTTTTTCACTGGGGCAAAGTTCCACAGCATCGAGACAGGCCTTTTAAATATCTCACCTGCCAACACCTGCGGCTGCCTCCACACTTCTTCCTTGGTCAGCTGGTCCAACTCCAGCCTGCTTCCGGCTCCCACCATTGATGATCCCTCCTTTGCAGGCTCTTTTTCCCCAGTGGTGGGGAGTGGGGTGATGATCTTGGGTGGAGCTGCAGCAGAAATTTTCCTGACGCCCCCCCACCCACCAGCCGCCTTGAGGATGAAAATTCAGGCCCATGTGTTAAGGATGAGATATTAACCTGGTTGCCTGATGGATGTAAAGATCCCATGGCAGAATTTCAAACAAGAGCAGGCAAGTTATCAGCAGACTTTTAATTACAGATTTTTTATTGATTCAAATTTCACCAGCTGTTGTGGGATTTGAACCCATATCCCTAGAATACTAAACAAAAACAGAATTACCTGGGAAAAACTCAGCAGGTCTGGCAGCATCGGCGGAGAAGAAAAGAGTTGCCGTTTCGAGTCCTCATGGCCCTTCGACAGAACTTGAGTTCGAGTCCAAGAAAGAGTTGAAATATAAACTGGTGTGTGTGTGTGTGTGTGTGTGTGGGGGGGGGGGTGGCGGAGAGAGAGAGAGAGAGAAGTGGAGGGGGTTGGTGTGGTTGTAGGGACAAACAAGCAGTGATAGAAGCAGATCATCAAAAGATGTCACCAAAATAGAACAAAAGAACACATAGGTATTAAAGTTGGTGATATTATCTAAACGAATGTGCTAATTAAGAATGGATGGTAGGGCACTCAAGGTATAGCTCTAGTGGGGGTGGGGAGAGCATAAAAGATTTAAAAATATTTAAAAATAATGGAAATAGGTGGGAAAAGAAAAATCTATATAATTTATTGGAAAAAAACAAAAGGAAGGGGGAAACAGAAAGGGGGTGGGGATGGGGGAGGAAGCTCAAGACCTAAAGTTGTTGAATTCAATATTCGGAAGGCTGTAAAGTGCCTAGTCGGAAGATGAGGTGTTGTTCCTCCAGTTTGCGTTGGGCTTCACTGGAACAATGCAGCAAGCCAAGGACAGACATGTGGGCAAGAGAGCAGGGTGGAGTGTTGAAATGGCAAGCGACAGTTTTTATCTCTAGAATACTAGTCCAGTGACAATACCACTATGCCACCAACTACCCTATATGAGGAGACATGGGGGTGGGTGGGGGTATGAGATGGCATGAATGGGGCATGGGGAGAGTTTGGAGAGTTTCGGCGGGGGTGGAGTGAATTTAAAGGTTGAATCTGAGGGAGGAGGCGCTAGGAGGCATCGCATGGACCAGCGGTTGTTCCTGGCAACGCTGAAAGTGAGCTGAAGTTCCAGGAAAAACTCAGCAGGTCTGGCAGCATCGGCGGAGAAGAAAAGAGTTGACGTTTCGAGTCCTCATAAGGGTCATGAGGACTCGAAACGTCAACTCTTTTCTTCTCCTCCGATGCTGCCAGACCTGCTGAGTTTTTCCAGGTAATTCTGTTTTTGTTTTGGATTTCCAGCATCCGCAGTTTTTTTGTTTTTATATCTGAAGTTCCAGGGCCGGCCCGGCTGATGCAACAGGCACCAACCAGCCAGGAGCCGCGCCTCCCTCCTCACTCCAACAACACTGACAACCCCTCAAGATTCAGGGTTTTTTTTTTCCTTGGTGTCCTGACCAACGTTTATCCCTCAATCAATATCATGAAAACATTTTAACGAACATATCTGTTCGTTATTGTTGTTTCTGGGAGCCTTCTGCACGCAATTTGGCTTCTGCCTTTCCGACATTACAACATTTGGTTGTAAAGAGCTTTGAGGGGGGTCCGGTGGTCGTGAGAGGCGCTATATGATGCAAGTATTTCTTTCCTCTTTCAGTGTGAGATGTGTAGACAGCCCACTGGATATGAGTTCCCCCTGGCCCGCTGTAATGTTCAATGACGAATATCCTTAGCCATGACGCGGTATGATCGGCAGGAGGAGGAGGCTCAGTATTTTGAGAGAGAGACTTGGGGCAGGTCGGATTCGGCTGTACTCTGGAGATTGTCCCTGGCTACTTCATCCTAAGAAAGCAAACAGTGAGTTTTTAACCTGCCGCCGAAATGCTCATTATTCCCCTTTTATCTCGACGATGCGGCCGATGAAGTGAGATTAACCAGAGACATAGGCTGGAATGAATGGATGGCGGTTTGAGCTGTGTGTCGGCTACTCATGAATAGGCTTATTGTAGTCAAATATTTAAACCGGGACGCCGATTAAAACCTTAAGAGATTCGTTATGTGACAGCAACACACGATCGGATTTTTTATATATATATATATATATATATAAAGATCTGCATAAACCTACACTTTGGGGAGGGGGGGGTCACCATGCGTTTGGCGCCTAAATGCTCCTTTTTTGACGGGTTTCGACATTGTGGTTTATTTATGGCTTCGAGCACTTGGGTGTTCGGTTTGTATTTAAAATGACTTGGATCGCGGCGGGGGGGAAGGAGGGGATTAAATTAAAACGCACATTTAATTAAAAGTAGGCAGCGGGAGCTGAAATAAATTCATACGCCTGCGCGGGATTGTCTTCCAGGATTTACATTTTAAATAGATATGTCAGTAAATAAATAAGTACTGTGCACGAACATATGGGTGGGGGGAAGGAAAGGAAAAAAAAGCCCTGAATCTTGAGGGGTTGTCAGTGTTGTTGAGTGAGGAGGGAGGCGCGGCTCCTGGCTGGTTGGTGCCTGTTGCATCAGCCGGGCCGGCCCTGAAACTTCAGCTCACTTTCAGCGTTGCCAGGAACAACCGCTGGTCCATGCGATACCTCCTAGCGCCTCCTCCTTCAGATTCAACCCTTTAAATTCACTCCACCCCCGCCGACTTCAAAATAAAACCCACTTTTTTAAAAAGCAAATACAGATTGTGAGGAGGGGCTGCGGGGTAGGGGTAGTGACCCTAACCTCTGGTACATAATAAGCCAGTATAAAGGCTCCCCGCCCCCGACCTTCTGCCTTTAAGGAGCGACATAGATGATGTCCCATGCCCAAATATGGCGAAATCCGAATTTGTTCATTTCTCTGCTCGACTTTTTTTAGTTTCCACTCGAAGGGAAACGGTGTTTTTCTCATTGTGCATGAAGAGGAGGAGGAAAAGGAAGCGGAGCGGGTTAAGGGTTGATCTCCTCATGTGTAAAATAACTTTAGGGTCGTGAATTTCCTGCCTGAATTACGCTGAAATTTACACAGTGGCAGAAACCGTACATTCGGCCCAACTGATTTGTGCTGTTGTATGCCAGTCTTTCTGACAAGTTGCAACGAAATTTGTTGAGAGTTTTAGCATGTGTTGGAATGTAAAAACTGCATAAGACAAGCAGAATTCAGGGTAAGGAATTGGGCCAGTGAAAACGCAGGATGTATACTAAATTCCTTTTTTATGCATGGAATTCAAAGTTTGAAACCAAAGAACCAGTTTTTATGCGCATGTTTCAGAAAATGCAATTGTGGAAGTTTTTCCATTTTTGATGCAAATTATTCCAATGCCTAAAGATACAGCCACAAATACATAACATACACCTTTGAGCCTGACTCAATTAGATTTCTTTTAAATTGCTTTAAAAATTGCCAAGGAGGAACAAAAATATGACTTTGGTTCCTGCTGCATTATTACTTGGGGATGGAGCTATTCTAATGAGTGGCAGAGGGTTATATTATTTTCTCCACAGAATCAATGCAAAAGATCAAGGAAATTCATATGGCACTTAATGCCTGACTTTCCTCAATCTTTTGCAGCAGATTATGCCATATAAATGCTGTTGTTTCGAGGTATGTATTCAGCAATTTCCAGGCCTATGTTTTTAAAAGATTTGGGAAAGAAGGGTGAGGGGCTACAAGGCAGAGTGTTTTAGGGAGAGTTTCACAGTTCAAGGGCATCATTAATTATGGTTTGGCTTCTGATGCGGAGTGGGAGACAAGCAATAAAGTGGAGAATGTTAAAGATTTGGGCTGGAATGAGGTATAAGCAGTTTTCTTAATATTAATTGATCTCTTGCTGCATTACAGACAAAAAACAATTTTAAAATGGTATATGCATACAATACCATATGTTTATTTAAGCTCTGCTTTTTTCATTGCTTACCTACCTGAACTAACAACTCTTGTTTGTTTTCTAATAAATGGGAAGAAATGTTGAACCACCTTCTCCTGTTAGTGATATTGATTTAAAAAAAACTGAAGCTGCTCTATGAAATCACTGTCATTATGATATCCTTGCTTGATATGGTCAGTGGTCACCGGGGACCAGTGAATAGTGGCTTTTGTGGAAGATAGCTATCAAAACTTTTTATTTTTATGGGTTGCATTAAGTAGCTTTTGGAGCCCATATATGTAATTTAACTCCATGTTACCATTAATATGCATACATTTCACGTTACTGATACTATCAGATCTTGGTGTTCTAGTGTAGGATTTATCCTACCAAGGAAGCAACAATTTAAGAACAGCTCATCCTTTACTTCCAGGCACCTAACATCAAGGAGGACAGATTTGTAAATAAGAAATATAGCAGTTGCATGTGCTTTGAGAGTTATATATACACTTATTTATAATCAATATAATATTTTCTGTCTTCTGAGAATAAACCTGGTGCTTGTTTGATTTGCTTTTATATAAATATGTTCATATTATTTAAAGTAAATCAGATAATTTAATTAGATACAAGTGCCATTGTATAGCTATGCAATAAGTTTGGAGTAAATATTTGAACAGTTTGTTACATGAGTACTGTGGGTTGCAGTTTCATTTAGTCGTCATATTAGAAAATCCCTGGGACATTTCTATAGTTACCACCATTATAATTCCCAATTTTAGACAAAAATCCATCCTGTTTTGCTCCTTCCTCAGCTCATTTGCCACAAACCCCTCTAGACTAAAGTATTCCAATTCACTCCTGGCCACATTCCGTAAACTTGAGTTTATCCAAAACTCTGCTACCTATGTCCTAACTCAGTTAGTCCCATTCACCCATCACCCTTTTACTTGCCGACCTACATTGGCTCTCCCAGTTAAGTAATGTCTCAAGACTCTCTCCTGCCTCGTTCCATTAATTCTAGCTGGCCTCTTGAGCATCCCTGATTTGAATTGCACCATCATTGGCAGCTGTACCTTTAGTTGCCAAGGCTCTAAACTGTTGAATTCACTTCCTTAAACATTTTTGCCCCTCTATCATTCTTTCCACCTTTAAGACACTCCTTAAAAACTACCTCTTTGACCAAACTTTTGGTCATCTGTCTTGATATCACGTTATGTGGCTTATAATGCTCCTATGAAGCTCATTGGGATGTTTTGCTATATCAGTGGTGCTATTATAAATGCGTTTGTTGCCGTTGCTGCTGCCGATTTTCTTGACCAGTTTCTGAAATGTGGGCCAGGATTTTTACTGAGTCAGGTTAACTGAGAAGCCCTTTAAACATGGCGGGTGGGTCCTGATTCCGGGATTCCTGACCTCATTCCCAGTCTGCGATTTTTGGGAGTGCCTTTAAAGGATGAGGGCTGCTTACTGTCAGAAGCCCGCATCCATTACTTCCGACCTGGCCGGGTCCATTGCGGAGATAGGCATGCCCTCCTGCTCCACAATTTTCATGCAGTCTGGCCAGGTGTTTAGAGAGTCATGGTTCATGGCTCCTTAAAGGAGCCGTGAACCCACGGTACATGAGGGGACCTTTAAAAAGGTAAGATCATAAGGTCCCCTCATGCCCCCTATGCCAAGCTCTGCCTTTCTGCCCACCCTCTATGCCCCCTATGCAGACCTCTGTCTTTGCACCCACCCTCTTAGGCCCCCCCAGGCCCTATATGTCAGGTTCAGCCCTTCCACCCACCCTGTTTGTCCCCTCATACCCCCTATGCTAGGCTCTGGCACACCTATTGATCAATAGTACACTTTCTAAAACTAATGAACACCACAATGTAAAGTGGGATGTTGAAAACAAAAGCTCTGGAAAAATGTAATCCATTGATCGCTTTCTCCATTGGGAAAAAAGTCTGGATGGCAAGCTAATAAAAGTGTTGATCACCCATGTCCTTTGAAGTTTCAAAAACCACAAAACATGAACACTTGAAACCACTTACTAATGTCAGTAAACATTGTGAAATTGATCGCAAAGATCAGAGAGCCTGAACTTTCAATTTCACAATATTTCTTTTGGGGAGCAGGTATTCTGTTATTCTAATAGATGTCTTGGCCTCGGACCGTGTGTTGGACAAGTTTGTGCAAAGCGCACAGAGATCCAAATCGAATTGTTGTAGTCAGGCACTTCATGAAAATCTATTTTAATCAATAGATGGTTGTATTTTTGAAACACACACTTTTCACAAGGTCTTATTCTGCAGTATGTTTCTTCAATATATGAAGTTTAATCGTGGATTAGCTACTGACAAGATAGCTGTTGTAATAACAGGCTTTGTTGCAGCCACTTTTGGCAGAAGTTGATTCAGGAAGTTTATCTTGTTACTGGTATTGTGAATTTCTGCAGCATACTGGGAAACAGCCGATATTGCACAAGTACATGGTTTAAGAGAATATTTCCATCTTTTATGGTATGTATCTTTTCAGTGTCATTCAATGAACAAAGCGTCATTTGGGGATCACTCCTCCAATTCCTTATCGAGTGGCTTCACACGGACACTTCCAAGATTACAAAATACACAACTTTTTTTAAGCAATGGGTTCATTTTGTAGGACAAATTGTTTTTCTTATCTCTGTTTCTTCCCTAAGGAAAAGAAACTATGTAAAAAATTAAAAACAAAAAACTGCGGATGCTGGAAATCCAAAACAAAAACAGAATTACCTGGAAAAACTCAGCAGGTCTGGCAGCATCGGCAGAGAAGAAAAAAGTTGACGTCTCAATTTCTCTGCTCCTCTCACCCATTCTAATCTGTCTCTCTCTGAACTTACTGCACTCCGTTCTCTCAGGTTCAACCCCAACATTGTCATCAAACCCGCTGACAAGGGTGGTGCTGTTGTTGTCTGGCGCACTGACCTCTACCTCACGGAGGCTGTGTGTCAACTCGCAGACACTTCCTCCTACCTCTCCCTGGACCATGACCCCACCACTGAACATCAAGCCATTGTTTCCAGGACTGTCACTGACCTCATCTCCTCTGGAGATCTTCCTCCCACAGATTCCAACCTGATAGTCGCCCAACCTCGGACAGCCCGCTTCTACCGCCTACCCAAAATCCACAAACAGGACTGTCCCGGCAGACCGATCATGTCAGCCTGTCCCTGCCCCACGGAACTCATTTCTCATTATCTTGACTCCCTTCTCTCTCCCCTTGTCCAGTCCCTTCCCACCTACATCCGTGATTCCTCTGACACCTTACGTCACATCAACAATTTCCAGTTACCTGGCCCCAACCGCCTCCTCTTCACCATGGACGTCCAATCCCTCTACAGTTCCATCCCCCACCAGGATGGTCTGAGGGCCCTTAGCTTCTTGCTCGAACAGAGGCCTGAACAATCCCCATCCACCACTACTCTCCTCCGTCTGGCCGAACTTGTTCTCACACTGAACAAATTCTCCTTTAACTCCTCTCACTTACTCCAAATAAAAGGTGTGGCTATGGGTACCCGCATGGGCCCCAGCTATGCCTGTCTCTTTATGGAGTACGTGGAACATTCCTAGTTCCAGTCCTACTCCGGCCCCCTCCCACAACTCTTTCTCCGGTAAATCGATGATTACTTCGGTGCTGCTTCATGCTCTCGTCGGGACCTGGAAAGATTTATTAATTTTGCTTCCAATCTCCACCCCTCCATAATTTTCATATGGTCCATCTCTGACACTTCCCTTCCCTTCCGTGACCTCTCTGTCTCAATTTCTGGTGATAAACTGTCCACCAATATCCATTACAAGCCTACCGACTCCCACAGCTACCTCGACTACAGCTCCTCACACCCCGCTTCCTATAAGGACTCCATCCCATTCTTTCAGTTCCTTCGCCTCTGTCGCATCTGTTCTGATGATGCTACATTCAAAAACAGTTCCTCTGACATGTCCTCCTTCTTCCTTAACTGAGGGTTTCCACCCACGGTGGTTGACAGGGCCCTCAACCGTGCCCTGCCCATCTCCCGCGCATCCGCCCTCATGCCTTCTCCTCCCTCCCAGAAACATGATAGGGTCCCCCTTGTTCTCACTTATCACCCCACCAGCCTCCGCATTCAAAGGATCATCCTCCGCCATTTCCGTCAACTCCAGCATGATGCCACCACCAAACACATCTTCCCTTCACACACACCCCCCCCCCCCCCTCCACCGCGGCATTCCGTAGGGATTGTTCCCTCCGGGACACCCTGGTCCACTCCTCCATCACCCCCTACTCCTCAACCCCCACCTACGGCAACTCCCCATGCAAACGCAAAAGATGCAACACCTACCCCTTCACTTCCTCACTCCTCACCGTCCAAGGGCTCCTTTCAAGTGAAGCAGCCTTTCACTTGCATTTCCCCCAACTTAGTCTACTGCATTCGTTGCTCCCAATGCGGTCTCCTCTACATTGGAGAGACCAAACGTAAACTGGGCGACTGCTTTGCAGAACACCTGTGGTCTGTCCGCAAGAAAGACTCAAACCTCCCTGTCACTCTGCTCTCTTGCCCACATGTCTGTCCTTGGCTTGCTGCATTGTTCCGGTGAAGCCCAACGCAAACTGGAGGAACAGCACCTCATCTTCCGACTAGGCACTTTACAGCCTTCCGGACTGAATTCAACAACTTTAGATCTTGAACTCCCTCCTCCATCCCCATCCCCTTTCCGTTTCTTCCCCCTCCCTTTTGTTTTTTCCAATAATTTATATAGATTTTTCTTTTCCCACCTATTTCCATTATTTTAAGTCTATACCTTTTATGCCCGGTTAGTCTTATTCCACCCCACCCTCACTAGAGCTGTACCTTGTGTGTCCTGCCATCCATTCTTAATTAGCATATTCGTTTAGATAATATCACCACCTTCAACACCTCTTTGTTCTTTTGTCTGTGACATCTTTTGATTATCTGCTCCTACCACTGCTTGCTTGTCCCTACAACCACACCACCACCACTTCTCTCTCCCCACACACCCCCACCTTAAACCAGCTTATTTTTCACCCCTCTCCTAATTTCACTCAGTTCTGTTGAAGGGTCATGAGGACTCGAAATGTCAACTTTTTTCTTCTCCACCGATGCTGCCAGACCTGCTGAGTTTTTCCAGGTAATTCTGTTTTTGTTATGTAAAAAATGAACATCTCACCTAATGACTTAGAAGGTTAATTCACCACCTGATGCATTAATGAACTGTACAGGCTAGAAGGTCATTCATTTAAATCCCAGTCAGTGTTCAGTTTGCTCATCTTGCTTTTAGTATCTATGTTTAGGGTAGAAGGGCCAGAAAGATTAACCAGTGTTCCTGCTCCTGATTGGTATCCAGTACCTTGTGCTGGTGTTGAGGGTGAATATGATCAGGTTTAGCTGTGCTACCGTACTTCCTTGTCTTGGTCAAGTTGCCTGTAGACATTTTATCTGCAGGTGCACAGATGAAAAATGACCACCAACGGAAGGTTGTGGAGAGAGAGTCGCCTCTTTCTTTAAATGAGGTTAATAAGGCATATGGGATCCTGGGCTTTATAAATAGAGGCACAAAGAACAAAAGCAAGGAAATTATGGTGAACTATTATGGGACACTGGTTCAGTCTCAACTGGAGCATTGTGCCCTATTCTTTAGGAAGGGTGTGAAGGCTTTGCAGAAGGTGCAGAAAAAACTTAAGAGGATGGTTCTAGGGATAAGAGACTTCAGTGACATGGATTGGCAGATAGACGTGACATGGATAGACTGGGGTTGTTCACCATAAAAAAGAGAAGGTTGAGGGGGAATTTGATAGAGGTGTTCAAAATCATGAGGGGTCTGGACAGAGTAAATTGAGAGAAACCTTCCACTGGTGGAAATGTCAAGAACCGGAGGATACTGATCTCAGGTTAAAAGAATGGTACCCTCTGTATTTGCAACTTGTACTTGGGACTTGATTTTGAGGCCCCACCGGTGGAAGGTGCTAAAAATAGTGCTGCTGACTGGAATGCTGGTTCCCCAGCTCTATCCTTCTCCCCTGAGCCATTTTCGCAGAGGCGGGATGAGGGAGCACGGTTGCCAGCAAGGCTACTCACCAGCACTGGTGGGTAGCCAACATGCTTGTTAAGGGTCAATCAAAGGAGGCTGTGAGATTTTCCAGTTGGCCTCCAGGTTCCCGCAGGCAGCGAGGGCCAACTTAGGTGCCTGGAGATGGCCTCCCAGTGATAGACTTGGGTGGGGGGTGTGAGGAATGGTGGGGCAGCCCACTAGGCAGGCTTTGAGGCCCTCCCTGCCAGCCTGGGTGCTGTAGCATCTGTGGGCTGCTGTTTCGAGGGGTTTCCCACCATCCCCAACAATGGTGGCCTGGCTACAAAATCAATTTTTTAGTTTAAGTTGAAAAATGTTAGAGAAAGAGCACCTCCATTTTGGGGCATCCTCTCCCTTACTTACCCTCCACTGCAGACTGCTGCTCATTTCAAGCAGGAAGACCGCTGATTGACCCTGCAGCTTCTAGAGCCAGTGTCCTACATTAAGTGACAAACCCACCCTTCAGCCATTAATTGGCAGTCCCAGGGAAAATCATGATGAGTGACTGTTTCTGTGGCTTGTGGCCCACATTTCAGCCTGACGGTGAGTTATTTTCACATGTATTTCCTGGTTACCTTTGCTTCCTTTTCAAGTAATTGTAGGGTCACAGCCCCAACGTTTCGATGATTTCCTCATCATGTTGTGTAATATGAAGGTCTGTGTTTTATGTATAAGGACAGCAGTCTTCTTCAGTGTCTGTCTCTGTGAGAGGCTTTATAAGTTGAATAAAAATGACAGCCTACAGTGACTTTGCCTCAATACAGAGTGACATGACTACGGCAAGACAGATGTGACATCAGACTGGTTACATTTCATAACCCAAATGACCTGTTTTTTACAATTTTTAGTTTGCAGAGATCTCAGACTATTTTTATATTCATTTTAATAACTAATAAAATCAAATCTTTGAAGCTAAAAAGTACCACTTTTAGTTTATGGGATGCCTTTTTCATCTGAGGTTCTTGACAATGGCTTCTTTAGCCAAGGAAATCAGTATGTCAGCATGAGTCGTCATTGCTAGAAGATAAAGGATAGAGAGGAGCAGAAGAAAGATTAGATTACAATTGTTCCTGTATTGAATGAGCTTTATTGCACAAGTCCAACTTTAATTGAATTCCTCATGACCAGAAACATGTTCGCAATACTGGAAATCTTTGTATCAACCTGTCACTGCTTAAACTGTCTAACAGTAATTAGTTACGAAAAGCAGGAAGGAAGATGATTTAATCAGAGACTAACAAACTTTCAAAACATTTCTTTAAAGCTGCAGTTCATCGTCAGGAATACAAGTGACATGCAGACAGAGAGGTTGTATGGAAAATATATTTTTTGAAATGGATAAATGTGTTTTAGTGCCCTCCTTAGGTTTAGTACCATGTTTGTTTTGAGTGTAGAAATAACCCCAGCATTTGTGCTTCAAATTTGGATTAAATCACAATTTTTTTCTTATTTCCTATAACAATCCTCCTCTTTTTGAATTGCTGTCAAGTTACTTTAGTAAAATGCCCTGAGTCTAATGACTATCATCATATAGGTAAAGAAATACTCATTTTGCAATTCTCTGAATTGAGTCAGAAAATGGGATACACAGCTGATTCCAATGGGCAATTTGGGGTAAAAAGGGCTACCAGAATATATGGCCTTACATATTATAAATGTACCTTTAAAATAAACCGATAGCAAGGGCGGAATTTTCAATTTTTGAGTCTAAGTGCCATGGCGGGCAGGTTTCATGGTGCATATCCTGCTGCTCAAAAGGGTGGGAACTCATGCACAATTCCATGCTTGGAAGTTCATTAGTTATGCACAGGCGAGTAATTCTCTGAATCACTTGGCAGGTCTGTAGCTGATTTGCCCACCTGCAGTTAGCTGGCAGGGTTGAAGGTCTGAGCGCCATATTTAAACACAACTCGAACACATACATGTCATTCTCTCCAGCCCACCTGTTTCCAGGAGACCATTAGTGATGTCTGCGAACCAAAAGAAGGCAGCTGCACCCCGCTTCACCCGCTAGGCCCTTGAAGCCTTGATCAGTGGGTACACAGGGATGTCTGTATCCCAGGGGTGGCTCCAGAAAGCACACCAGCCTTACCTCTGCTGCCTGGAAGGCCATCACAAAGGAGGTCAGCGTGGCTGGTAACCTGATGACTGAAGACTACACTGTCTCCCTTCCCAAACCACCTCCCTAATGAGTTTGTGCACAACTCATCCCTCTTGCGACATACTAATAACCCCCAGCTTTCCCTTTCAAGAGTCTGTGTGCATTTCCTCCCATTCATACATGTGGTATCCCTTTCGCTCCCTTGTTTGTTAGCCTTTCAGTTACCCTTGTCAGGCTCCAGCTTCCTACCTCTCAGTCTGCCCTCTGCCTCTCATCGTTCCCCCTCCTCCTCCACTACCTTGCAAAGCCCTCTTGCCTCTCTGCCTTCCAAGGTGCTCCCTTCCTCCCCCAACCCCTTGCATAGCCTTCTTTTCCCATTGCCCTGCCCTGCCCACCCCCTTCCCCAGTTGATATGCTGGTTTCTGAATGCTTGGCCCTGTGTAAGTACCGCTGTACAGTGCTGTCCTTCTAGACAAGGTTGGCACCCTCAGGGAGCTGACCAGCCCTAAACCCCCACCAATGCTGGTCAGTGTCTGAAAGTTGAGCCCTGTCTGAATACGGCAGAACAGTGGTGTCCTTGTGACTACAGAGGCAAGCACCAGCAGCAGACCAACACTACAGCCCAGCAGTGTGGTGTTCCAGCGATGTCACAACGAGACCAGCGCGGCGCTACGGAAGATAGGCTATTTGTGTTGCGCTCACCTCGAAGTCTCGAGCAAAGTGAGGTTGGACATATTCGCGCCACCCTTTTTCAAACGAGATTCAGACCAAAGTGATTTCCCGCTGCCGTGATTGGAAGGTGGCACATGATTCCGGCGAGAAGCTAATTTAATAAGCATTCATGAGATGGTAATGAATGGTAAGGCATTCGCACAACTACTCAGCAGAATATTCAACCCACCATTGGGAGAATCGCAGACAATTTTTACGTCGGCAGGCTTCTGACTTTTTGCCTGACACTGGATTCTCTGCTCCCGCCTCCCACAAAAGCCGTGGCAGCGGGGATAGACGAATTCTGTTGGATGTGGGTGAGAGACCATTCATTGCATGCTTCTTATCTATAACTGGATATAAAAACCTGCCCTGCACCTACAAAGCTCTTTAATTAAAATCCTATGAAAAGGTTTCTGGTGGAGATTTTTAATTAGTCTTCCTGTCAGTATGAATTTCTTTTTTTTTGGATAGTCCTTGATTTTTTTATGCCCTTGCCAATACTTTTGGAAAGCTGGCCAATGCTATTGTTCTGGAAAATGTTTGAGAGTGAATAGAATTTGGCATGGCTGTAAGGCACTCCATGTGTAAAATAGCCCATTGCTATTGTTTGGCTTCATGCAGGAAAAAAGTAGGCAAGATGCTGGGTGCATATGGGACTGCAAAAGTTAGCACCTTGAGGGTAGAAGGAGAGATGTTTTAGTGGGAAGAGAGAATTACATAACTTTGTACCAATAGCACTACAGTGTTTCACCCAGATTTTTTTTAAAAATAGTTCATCGCAGATCAGGACAGCTCAGGAATGATAGTTGACACCAGAATATATGGTTGGGACCATACTAAGAGATAAAACTGGTGGGCAGCATGCCTTGGCTTTTCTGCTCCAAGGCCAGAAGAGGAGAGATTAGGGTAAACAATTATCAAAGCAAGTGTATGTAATGTGGGTGATTGAAAGTTACAACATCTGAGTATGTTGCTGCTTGAACATTCTGTTCCTATGGGGTTTACTGGCTCATTTCACTAAAATCATTAGCCTAAAGAAATGGCCATTGCACAAGGAGGTGAGGGTGGAGGAGTTGGGGGGGGTGGGGGGGGTTTGTTCTCATGAGTTACAATTTTCTTCCAAAGTTGCAAAACAGTTGACTAAACTTCTCTGATGTTTTTATGACTCATGGCTGAACTTTGCAGTGCAAAATCAGAGGAAATCACAGCATGTCCCATTCACTGCTTTGACTTAGAATTAGCGAGTATTAGGAAATCATGCATGTAAAACTGAGGCATTCATTTCCTCTAATGCTTGATAGATGTTCTACCAAGACAGCAACTAGTAAATGCAAACACAACCTTTGTCTTTAAAGCAGTGGTGCACCTCCTATTGCAGTGATGCAGAATCATGACTTGCATTGCTTTGACATCAGCCTTGAAGTGCTTTTGCTGCCTGATTCCTGAGTATGAGCTTTGTGTGTAAATTGCTTAAGAGGTGGTGCCAGATGCTGCTTCAAGACAGCCATCCAGGTCAGGAACCAATAATACAAGCATCTGTTTTGGGCTACATTCAAAACAGCTTTAAAGGTGTGCCAGTTGTTCAAATAGAAGACTCCTGCTGTTCCATTTGCGTCTTTTTCACAAAGCATTCCTCAACCTCCTTTTAGGCCTTTTTGTTTGTCACTTTCATGTGACTTTTCACCCTCTTCCTATTTGGCATTCCATTCTCCAATTTGAAACCCTGTTGTTTTGACATTTTTACTTGGCCTGATTTGACCTACAAAGGCTGGTTCAGGTTTCTGATTTTGATCTAGTTCTGATATAAAATGCAACAGTATTACACAGTGAAACACACAGAGAATACTAATAAAATAACATACAACCTTGTTGCAACTCTGAAAGTTCATTACTTTTCCTTGGTGTTTCCCTCTGAAAGCTTGATCTGTTCTTCTCTTCCTTGACTTTTGCTGACTTTTGAAAGATACAAAATAAGCCATGAAAATCTCTGAGAAATTCTTTCAAAAATGATAAAGCCAAACATGGGTTTCTACAATCTACTGATGGATTGAGGGCTGAGTCATATTCATCATCTGGAATCTGTGTAAACATCCCACAGGGCTGGTTTACTCTGAGTGGACCATAAAGAAGCTGTGTGATTGTCAAGCAGGACATGAATTTCTGTGGGGTGGTATGATGAAGGTTTTATCATTGACTGAGTTCCAATACTGCATGTTAATTCATGTTATGGTCCAGCCAAAAATTGATCAAGGCCTTCTGAAAATGTCAGCTGTGGCTCAGTGGGTAGAAATAACTCTTGCCTCCATGTTGTTAAAGTCCCACTCAAGTTGCTTGAGCACAAAACCTAGGCTGACATTCCAGAGCTCCACTGAGGGAGTGCTGCATTATCGGTGGTGCCGTCTTTTAGATGATATGTTAAAGCAGGACCTCATCTGCTCTCTCAGGTGGACATCACATGGCACTATTTTGAAAAAGAGCAGGAGAGTTATCCCATTATCTTAGCCAATTTTTATCCCTTCATCAGTACCACAAAACAGATTATCTGGTCATGATCATTTTGCTGTTTGTGTGAGTTTACTGTGCACAAATTGGCTGTAAAGCACTATGAGACATCCCATTGTTGCAAAAGGTGCTTTATAAATGCGAGTCTTTGAAGGTTTCCTTTTTTTCTTTTGTTGGCTCTTCAAAGGTTCATTTGAATGTGTTGCTTAGACATAAACCAGGAAGACCCCCCCCCACCACTATTGAATTCAGTCTATGCTGTTAGTTGACCACAAAAGGGAAGCTAAAATTGGCTTCTTTAAACTTGGGTGAGGGAGGGTCCTGGTCGCAATCGCTATCCTGTGAACCTGCTGGAAGTTGCATGTGTGTTGATGCCTGGTTAGGATGGAATTAGATAAAAACAAAAAAACCGTGGATGCTGGAAATCCAAAACAAAAACAGAATTACCTGGAAAAACTCAGCAGGTCTGGCAGCATCGGTGGAGAAGAAAAGAGTTGACGTTTCGAGTCCTCATGACCCTTCAACAGTTCTGTTTTTGTTTAGGATGGAATCAGGTTCAGCAATGATTCATCCCCACCTTGGTCAAATATCCTGTTGACGCACTCAGTTTGTTGGATAACGATGCCATTAGCCACAGGATGATGGTGTGTTTTTAAATACATTACATTAATTTTCTAGGAAAATACCTAATTGTGCAATGATGACTTTCATCAATGTGATGTGCATACAATGAAGGATATTTATAAACTTTAAGTTTCTGTTCTAAATATGGATTTAAACACTTAGTCTTCATTTCAAAAATAGTTTTTACAATAAAGGAAAATTCTTGTTCACAAAGTTGCCCAACAATTACTTAACTGGTTTTTTGATGCTTCAACTCTCTGTTTTTGTAACTCTTTCCCATACAGCCTGCACTGATCTGTACTCTTGGCTGTTTGAGTAAACTTGTGCTGGCAAAAAAGATTCTGCTTTCTGCAGCCCAAATTTAATACTATATTTTTCTGTTATCCTGAAGCTTCTGAATATTTTCTCTGGTTACTGCCACTCACAAAATTGTGATTACAATCCTTGGCAAAATCATAAATGAATTATTTTAGGATAATTTATGATTTCACTAGAAATAGTTAATATAAGAAGTTGTGCCATTATGTTTATGACATCTGTTAACACAGTGACCAGAGGATCACTCTCCTCCAATTTCTTTGAGGCAATTCTGTCACAGGCAGGCATTGATTGCATCTCTGAGTTCCGAACTTTGTAACTTCTCACCAAATAGGCAGCCATCTCCTAGCCTTTAAAGACTGTCCAGTCATAGGGTAAGAAGCATTTTACCAGCAAGATCTTCACGGAGATTTCCAAAATGTTTTTGTTCACTTATGTGCTGGTGGTAGAGTACCTGTCCTATCGGAGACAGATATCAAAAAATCAGCTGTGCTGCTTACGATTTTTCTGATGTGTGCTACAGCCAGGCAAGGTACCATGTGCTGTGGAAAAGCCTTGGTTAGAAATGTGGAAATGTTGTCAGTGTAAAAAGATTATTCATTTTGCTAATGATTCCTTTTGAAATAAAAAAAAGGAACAATTGCCTTGCCCCTGCTCAGAATAATACCCTCCCAGTTTTATTTGACATGTTGGATTAAGTCAGTATTAATAAGTAAATAAACCTAAACAAAGTGTTTGGCATAGCAGGTTTTGTTACAATAATGGAGTTAAATCGATACGGAATGGTCAATCGTGCTCTGTTGTCATGTGTTTGTGGTATGATCCTTTAAGTTAAACAGTGTATTCCTTGTTGAAAGGACTGGTGGCAAAGCAGTTTCTGTGTAATCGGATCTAACTAACTGTGGTATGCTTTTGAAGGCTTAAGGAAGCTTTAAAGTGTTTTTGAATTAGTTCAGTGTTCTTGTCCCTTTTGGTCACGCTCTGATCATGGAAAAGGGGAATTCTAATGAATCAACACTTCCTTCTCCTACTGTAACTATAAACACTAGAAGTCTCACATCACAGTTAATTTGGAACGTGAAGGTAAGAACAAGGATTCAGGGAAAGCTATATGAAATGCGGACTAGTTATGAGATGATAGAGAAGTAAATGTAATAATTAGGATTTGAATACTAGGTGATCTGTGCTTTATGGTCAATGCAGGCTGTAGGGATAGGCTCCTCATTTTGAATTTCAATTCAACAGAGCAATGCTGCAGATTTGCTGGCAGGATCAAATTGACAGTTGTTTTTTTTTTGAAATCATGAACAGTATAGGGAGACCAAGACAGTCAGTGGTCAAGGCCATATTTTTAGTGTGATTAGAGACCAACTGATCAAATTAGCAAAGGAGTTCCACACTTAGCGTCTGAAGACTGGACAGATTGCATTCTCAGTGCCATCAGTGTGTACCATAGGGCAGCTTTTCACCTGTGACAGAATGATAGGAGGGGCGCGAGGAAACTTAAAATTCATAGAGCATTGTATAACTCTAACATCACTGACTGGCTGTATATTAGTGACATGCGCTATCATGTAATTTCTCTTACTGGACTCACCAGAAAAGCACTTTTAGAGGTTACTTTTGTTAGATGGAGTTCTAAAAAAATATTTTTTACCAATCGTCTTGAGCAATTACAGCTGAGCTGTGCAAAATTATTGTTCATATGATTATAATTGTTTAAGAATCTGATCTTTTACTCATTTTTTTGAAAGATATTTTGGATGTTTGTTGCTGGGCAGGATTCAAGAAGCACTTGATCTATGTACATAAACTGTTGGGCTTCATCTCTAGTTTCTAGCCTTGTAATTGAATGTAACTGAAGAACAGAGAGAGATCAGAGGACAACAACATTAAATTGTTCCTTTAAATTGGTCTCTACTGCAAAGAAAATGGTTTGAATTGCAGAAAGGCTTTGTCAGCCCTGTAAATGTTATGATCAGGTACTTGTGCCCTTCAGATTTAGTTAGAAGAATTTAAATGTGGAGTAGTAGTTAGGATGTAAATATGGAGCAGTGAGTAGTTTGGAAAGGTGCCCTTGAGTACTGCCTGTACATAAGTTTCTTGGGCTTGGTAACTGTGCAGTTGGAAGCCTGGTCAGATGCCCAATTCATATACAGCAGGCAAGGAAATGGACAGGTAAATACCAAATCCACTTGTTAGTGGACGTCTGTATTTTGAAAAGAAATTAACTATGGGCATTAGCATTTGTCTTTGTTTTTGAGTCTGGTTACCATGTTCTAGTATCTTCTGTCCTTCACATGTTAATGATTAATCAGAAGCTCTACAATGTTGTCAGTTGTTCTGAAACTGAGCCACACACTATGCAACATCTCCTGCAATGTCTATCGCTAGAGGAGCCCTGCACTGTTGCAGATCTTGCCGAATTCAACAACAAGGCGCAAAAATGTGTCCAGTTCTGGCTGGGCCTTGTATACACTGTCCGTGGACATGATAAGAAGAATTGTTCTGTAACCTGAAGATCTTGACTCTTGCTGTTTGTAGTTAAATATTTGCGTGCTATATTGAAAATAAACAAATTAACAATTGCATTATAACAATACAGACTGGAATTCCTGTGAACTCTTAGCATACACAAGGAATTAAAACATTGAATGTTAATTAAAACATTAATCAATGTCACACAGGCAAGATCTCTCATACTGAAACGATATATCAAACTGTGTTCCTCATCTTTCTTCTCTTCTTACCAGCTTCAGTCATTTAGAAACCGACACTTAATCGCTGGTTCTGATTTATCTTGTATTCTTTTCTGTTCTCAAATTTGATGTTGGATCTGCATTCCTAAATAAGACTTGCCAATTTTAAAAAATCTGATCTTTTATCCAATGTGACTTAATCAGTGATCTCTCAAGTAGTTGTGATACCAGCCCCTTCCTATATAGACAAGATTTATTGCCTGCATACAAGCTTTCCTGTAAATAGAGATTAGTTTATATATTATTCCATCCCTCTTCTTTTTGACAATCGGTTTAGGTTTCAAAGTGTGTTTTGTTTTTAACAGGTGTGTCAAATATCCTCTCATTCATGTCTTTGGCACTTCCACTATGGTCTAATCTTGATTTTTACAACTTTCTTATAGCTGGGTTCCTATACAAACTTAACTCGTTTAGAATTTTGCCTGCCTTATTTCATGTCCCATTTTGCAGTCCTATCAACCTGCAGTACCTGCCCATCCCCACTTCACTTCCCGTTGCAAAAAATCCTTCACTTACAAATGTGTCCATGGCCTCACAGCAACCCTATCACTACAAATTCCTTCAACATTTCCTTTTCAGCTCTCACCTCCATTGTTCTGAGTCCAAACTGCTGTGCTTCTTCTCTGTATATTTGTCTTTATTCATCATGACCTATTGTTTGGACTCTTCTCTAACCTTCTGCTTTTCTGATTCTCCTGTGACCTGGAAAAGAACTGCTGAAATCCACCTTATCAACCATCTCTTGAGGAACTCTCTCAACGTCTCTCTTGTCCTGCTTGCTGTTCAACTATCTCCTTTGCGAAGCACTTTGAGATGTTTTGATGATGTTGTGTAAGTTTTAAACATTTGATAATGGGTGATTTTCTTTTATAAACAGCACTTCTATCAATATGGCAAGTAAGATGATGGAAAATTTTGGGAAGAAGTTGATTCGTAGACGAATTGTTGACTGCAACACAGATGAAACTCGGTTTGTCAGATGTCTGACAACATTGGACCTAATTGCTCTGGGGGTTGGCAGTACTCTTGGGGCAGGTGTGTACGTTTTAGCAGGTGAAGTAGCCAGGGACAAGGCAGGTCCCGCTATTGTCCTCTGTTTCTTGATCTCTGCTCTTGCCTCGGTACTTGCTGGCCTGTGCTATGCTGAGTTTGGTGCCAGAGTTCCCAAGACTGGATCTGCTTACCTCTACAGCTACGTGACCGTGGGTGAAATATGGGCTTTTATAACCGGCTGGAATTTAATCTTATCTTATGTACTGGGTAAGTTTGAGTTTAATTTTGTCTTACTTTTCAAGTTGGCCAAAGGTCTAAAGCTTAGCTTTAATGTTTCTGTATCAATGATTTTTTTTTTTTGCTCTCTTGTCTCTTGAGCCAGAAATAAGGCTTCAAGCACCGTTATTAGATCACATAGGGATAGAATTGTCATAGCAGTTTTCCCAGTTATCTACTGCAACTTCAGCAGAGGTCGCAGAAGTGGCCTTTTATGCTATTTCATTGGAGTTTCTGCCAAAGTTACGGTGGATATTCAGGAGAACCCCAATGGAAGTTCTACACTATAAGCTAGCGTGAAACTTCAGTGCAGTATTGAGGGAATATTCATTGGAGGTGTCATATTTTGGATGAACCTTTAAACTGGGTCCTGTCTGCCTTCTTGGATGGATATTAAAAGATCCCAAAGCACAATTAGAACAAGAGCAGCAAACTCTCCCCGCATCCTTACCAATATTTATCATCTAATTAACACCTCCAAAATCAGATTAAATGGTCATTTGGGACGTTGCTGCATGGAAATTGGCTACTACCTTTGCCTGTTAAACAGCAGTAACTAATAAAGTATTTAATTGGTTATAAAGCATCCTGAGAACATGAAATGCACTTTAAAGAAAAAAAACAAACTTGCATTTATAATCAAATCAGTGGAGATGGTGGAGCAGGTCAAAGGCTAGGAATCCTGCAAGGACTAACTCACCTCCTGATTCCCCAAAGCCTGTCCACTATCTATAAGACACAAGTCAGGAGTGTGATGGAATACTCTCCACTTGCCTTGACGAGTGCAGCTCCCACAACACTCAAGAAGCTTGACACCATCCAGGACAAAGCAGCCTGCTTGATTGGCATCACATCCACAAACATTCACTTCCTCCACCACCAACACACAGTAGCAACCGTGTGTACTATTTACAAGATGCACTACAGGAATTCACCAAGGCTCCTGAGACAGCACCTTCCAAACCCACAACCACTACCATCTAGAAGGACAAGGGCAGCAGTTAGATGGGAACACCACCACCTGGAAGTTCCCCTCCAACTCATTCACCATCCTGACTTGGAAATATATCGCTGTTCCTTCAATGTCGCTGGGTCAAAATCCTCCTTTCCCTTCCCACACTATATAACTGATTAAATATTTTATTACAAAAACAGAATTACCTGGAAAAACTCAGCAGGTCTGGCAGCATCGGCGGAGAAGAAAAGAGTTGACGTTTCGAGTCCTCATGACCCTTCGACAGAACTTGCGAGTTGTTTAACATGCAAAGGGAGTAGCCAATTTCCATGCAGCAAAGTGACCAAAATCCTCCTTTCCCTCCCTTCCTAACAGCACCGTGGGTGTACCTGCACCACAGCGGTTCAAGAAGGCAGCTCACCACCACCTTCTGGAGGGCAACTAGGGATGGGTAATAAATGCTGGCCCAGCCAGCGAAGCCCGCATCCCCATGAATGAATAAAAAAAAGAAAGTTGGAATGTTCATACTATAGAAAGTAAACTAATGGAGACTTTATTGAACCTTTCACAGTACTAAGGGTATGGTTAAATTAGACACGATAAATTGTTTGACATAATGACACATTTTGTAACTAAGGGGTGGATTATACTCTCCCCAATTGCCAGGTTTGAAGGTGGGTATGGAGGGGGTGGCATGTAAAATCCAGCAGGCAGTCTGCCCACCATCCACCTGTCCCCACTATAATTTTACAAGCAGTGGGGTTGGTATCTGACAACCTGTCAGCCAGTGGACCAATTGAGGCTCTTAAGTGGGCAATTAATGGCCACTCAAGGGCCTCATCCTGCCACTGCCAGAATTTAAATGGTGGTGGGAGAGGCCCAAGCCAAGCTCCCAACCTAGCAGGTTTCCCTGTGTAGAATAATATGGTGGGCTGGAGGAGGTGGTCCCTCCATAACAGGCCCCATGGGCATTTTGGAGGAGTCCCTTTAGTTGTAACCGCTCGGAGGCCTGATCTGAATGCCTCCTCGAGCTCCAAGTGCAGTACCAGCACTGGCCACCATTCTGATTGGTCGGGAGCTCTCTGAAGCATGACTTCCTGGTGGTGGGAGGGTGGGGTTCAACTACAGTGCCCTGTAAAATCCAGCCCCAAGGGTTTGGACTCAAGGTCAGAAGAGGGTAGGTGTGCAGACAGTTTAGATTTAACTGTTTTCTATGTGGATGTGTGCAAACAATTGCCTAAAGAAACAGTGGAGGCAGATAATGTTGGAATATGCTAGACCTGGCTGGATGGTTAGTGACAGAAGTGATTGAGGAGTACAAGATTCAGAATTTTTAACACTGGTGTGTTTAATCCTGTCGATGCATTTCTGTGTTCCTAAATATATTTCAGAAAATAAATGGTGTGCCATTTTAAAGGATTAATGCAACATTTCTTTATATGTCCAGATCCACATTTGTAAAATACATTACAGTAAGTATGGGTTAGAGGTAAATTTTTGTGCTATTCACCCAGAAAGAAGAGTATTGGTGCTGGCAAATGAAATATTTTTCAATTTCTATTACCTACCCAAATCCACATCAAGTAGTCCCAGCTTTAGCTTGACACTAATAAGGGAGAATGCAGATAGAAGTGTTCTCTGCTCTGTTCCAACTGAAATCTGTCTCAACTGACATTTGTCTTTAATTCTCAGGCACAGCAAGTGTCGCTCGAGCTTGGAGTTCTACATTTGACAATCTCATTGACCAAAAAATTTCAATTTTCTTTGGAAATTACCTGAACATGAATTTTCCTGGTGTGCTTGCAAAATATCCAGATATATTTGCAGTCATCTTAATCTTGCTTCTCACAGGTAAGCTAACAACCTAAATAAATTCTGTTATGAAAATTAGCTGATCAGTGGAGTCTAAATTTAAGATCATTATGCTCATTTTAAGGGCCAAAACTGAAAGTTAATGAACAATTTAGCAGTGCAAAGGCCTATTTCTGATTTGCATAAATGTTTGGTCAACTGTTAAATTGGTCTGCATCTTCTTTTAGTCAGCAGCACAGACTCCATTTCAATATTGAAATAAAATGTGTGCTTATTTCAGATGCAGACTTTTAAATTTGTTTACTGTAGTCTGAGCTTGCTACACATCCAGCTGGCATTTCCAGGTCCTGGCTTGCCCAATTAGTGACCCTCAGAGGAACTGCTGGAGGCTGCTCAGAAAAGGCCCAACAACTTGGAAATCTTCTAGAGTTAAAAAGCACAGGAGTGCTCCTCCTAGGCCCAGAAAACAAGTGGCACTGATATCAGCCAACTCTGGAACTGCCTCCTGATCACGTCACCCCTCCCCTACATGCACGCCCCACTCCCCAGACATACTTCTGGGTTTTGGCACAGACTGAAAGAAATTTGTTTGGCACACCTGATTGGTACTTGCAGCTTGCCTAATTTATTCTGTTGAGGCACAAGGTAAATGTGCTTTGAAACCTCAAACTTCCTTGTTCCAGCTTGCATCACTTGGCACTGCCAGAATCACACCCTGTTTTTGGATGTGAAGAAATTTAGGCTACAGCATTTAACGGGCTGTCTAATTATTCTGAACCTGAAATTATAATAAAACAATGCTAGGCTTGCTCTCTTTGAGAAAGCAAAAACTGAACTGACCTAACTGAAGTCTGTAAGAATATGAATTGTTAAAATTGATGCAGACATAGTTGTTAACTGTTGTGAAGGCTTCAGGTACCAAGAGCACAAGGTAAAATTAAGAAAAGTAAGAGTGGAAGTCAAATGGATACATCTCATCTGCCCATGATATAAACAATATATAAACAATACACAAGCACTGGCCCACTATCTATCATAAAAATCACTGCATCTAAACTGCATTACATAATGATTTTGAATTTTCCATCAGTCAGGTAGCAACACTGAGTACAGACCTTTTCAAAACTATTGGACCAAACCAATGAGTATAACTACAAATAGAAATTGTTTCACTTCAACTTTGGATAGGTCCTCAGATCTCAGTTTGGACATCCCATCACTGCATGATGCAACCTTGTATACTGTCCTCTTCAACAGCTAGAAATGCTAACTTCTAGGAAAAGAGGGGGAAAAAAGAAGAAAGAAAGCTAATGACTCTGGAAAATTTCTTCCTGACTCCAAGGCAACTAAGCAAAATTCAAAACCATGGTCACTTATTCACTTACAATGCATCACCAGGGGCAGTTGGCTAATCAACATACTCTGTGTTGCAAAGCTTCTTTCTCTCATGAATTTGTCAAGTCCACTGGAAAAAAAACTGAAAATAGCAAGAAAATCAATAGTATAATTATGTTAAACAATTTTAAGTGGAAGGATAAAAAAATGCCTCTGTGTAACTGTCTTGTGCTTGTATTTTTAAAGCTCTTTTGGCATTTGGAGTGAGTGAGTCAGCACTAGTGAATAAAATCTTTACTGCCATAAACCTAATGGTCCTGTGCTTCGTCATTATAACGGGTTTCGTGAAAGGTGACATCAAGAACTGGCAACTGACAGAGTCTGATTACAATGAGACCTACATCAACAGGTGTGTATAAGTCCTTTCTCTTTCGAAGTGTCTTGAGTTTTCACCTTGTGTTTTCATTGTTTTTTTTTTCTCAACCCTGTTCCCCTTCTTTTCATTTGAAAGTGCTGATGTGTTTTTTGAGAATGATAAGATAGGTACTGGGAAGCCCTCAACAATGTGGCTTAAAGTTTCCAGTCAATATTATTTTAATTCTGGCTTTAATATATGTATTTTAAATGAATTAAAGCAGATGTTAAACTAATATCAATCAGAATATTCAACTATGCAGTGACATTAGAGCTGAAGAGAGCATGTCCTCAGTTGATGTTGATATATGTGATGTTTCTAGCAGGAGTCATTAATTGCAATCAGAATTTTTCCTTCACTCCCTAGCACAGGAACTGAGTTTTATCAAATTTGCCAACACCAGATGTGCGTTCGGTTTGTGTAGGTGTGAGGGGGGCTAAATTTAAAACAGAATTGTGTGCATTAAGATGTAGGATGTTAGCACTGGAGTTGGGACACTTTAAATGAAGAATAAAGCTCCCTCAGTTGTATCCCAAACATGTTTCAGAAGAATATTCTGTATTGGCCCAGGTCTGGGCTGAGTTGGAGTGGTGTCGATCGAGGGTGGGTGGTGGTGGGGGCAGATAGGTCAACCGATCACGATGTCTGTAAAGAGGTAAGCTTGGAGAGCTGGAGGAAACACTTCTGTTCCACCTGGCTCTCAGACAGTCTTTTAAAAGTACTTGCCTTATGAATCCAGCCTTTCTTGGTTTATTTTGCCTGCCTGGTAAAATACCTACCAAGCTATGGGTAACTCAGGTGATATTAGTTTAAAAATAAAAATCATATTAACATGAGGAATGCAGCCTCCTTAAAAGATTTCAGTGATCAACCTGCCTCCTGAGAGTGGATTGGTTGTCTGTCTCTGTTAAAATCGGAAGTGGGCAGGTTGGGTTTGAAATTTTTAATGTGTTTACTTCTTGTCTGAACCAAACCCACCCTTTCTTGGGGTTTAACTTACTCCCTTTGTATGAAGGGATAACTTTATGTCTCTGAATTTTCTGCTTGTTTGGTTATACAGTATTTGTTAATTGTTCATTTACACGTATTATGTTTGTGTCTGTCTCAGTACTGAATCTGAAGCAGGAAATTTTGGTTCTGGAGGATTCACTCCATTTGGATTTTTTGGAGTTCTCACAGGAGCTGCAACTTGCTTCTATGCCTTTGTAGGATTTGATTGTATTGCAACTACAGGTAAGGACAAAGTCTTTTTGAAACATAATTTCAATTTTCTTACTCACAATATTGTTCTACAGGAGCATGTCAACCTCTGGTACATCACCCAAACATGGTTTATTTTTCCTTTGTTTTCTGAAAGGGAGTAATGGTGAAAAGGCTGTATTTGTAGCCCATTCCTAGTTGCTATGAGAACATTCTGGTGGACCACCTTGAACTGGTGCAGTTCTGAAGCCATCCAGTGATGTTAGAAAGGGAATCCCAGGATATTGACCCAATGGTGATGAAAGAACAATGCCTTGTTTCCCAAAGCAGGATAGTGTGTGCTGTGAAGAGGAATTTGAAGATGATAGTGTTTTTTGCCTTGGCAGTAGAGGTAGCAGGGTGCTTTCAGAGTGACCTTGACAACTTGCCTCCTGCACCTGTTAATTACCTCGTAGTTCACTGTTCTTGACTAGTTGTGTTAAGGCTACAGAGCTTGCTCTGACCTGTTGGTTGCGAGACCACTTAGCTCCTTTAGGTGATTAGCATGCAGGCGGCTCAGATTTAATGTCTTCATTATGTTGATGCATCATTCTAAGGTGTGCCTAGTGCTGCTTCAGCATGTCCTTCTATACTTTGCACTGAACCAGGATTTGTCTCCTGGTTTCATGGTGATCAAGGAGTAGGGCATGTGCTAGACTATGAAATTATAGACTGTGGTTGTATACAATTCTGCTGCTAATAGCCCGCAGCGCCACACCAATGCCAGTTTTGAGTTGCTAGATCTGTCATTAGTCTTGTCCATTTACTGCAGTGGTAGTACCATGACACATGATGGAGGGAATCCTCACAATGGAGACAAGGGCCAGGATCTTTAGGTTGGCGAACGGGGGGCGGGGCCCAATCACCGATGCATAAAATGACGCGGGATGACGTCAGATGGAACTTCTGATGTCACCCCGCATCATTTCAATTTTCAGGTTGGTAGGGGCGCAGCCAAATTAGCTGTGCGCCCACCAACCTGTCAACTGCCTATTGAGGCCACTTAAAAATTAATTGACATAATTAATGGACTTGCCCGTCCAACCTTTAGGTGGCAGACAGGCCAGAAGACCTGGCGGGTTTCAGAAAAGGCATGAAATCTCATCCATGGGCGGGCCGAAGTTTCATGAGGTTTTTTAAAAAGTAAATAAATGTTTGGTTAAAAATGATGGACATGTCCCAATTCATATGATAATGTCACATGAGGGGACATGTCTGACATTTTGTTTGTGCACCTTCATTTTTAAATTTGGCGCTGATCTCCCTGAGGCAGCATTTAGCCTCAGGGAGATGAGTGTGCTCTTTTGTGCGCATGCGTGAAAGAGCGCACTCTCGGCTGAGGGAACCACCACCGCCCTCCCCCCCCCCGCCTGCACATGGAGCGCTTAATGCTTCCTGGCAGACGTCACAGTGTAAAATGGCGGCACAGCCCCAATCAGGGGTGCCGATTGGAGGCGCACCTGCCTGTGCCCACTCCTGCACTAACCCCCCTCACCGGGAGATAATTCTTCCCAAGGGTTTGTTCCCACAAGAACTGTGCGTTGATCACTTCTACCTATGTTATCTTAGACGCTATGAACCTAGTTGATACTTGTTGACAACCTGTTTGATCATAGAGGGAACTGCAGCTGAGCTCAATCCTGTCATTAACTGGTAGCCACACTAGTTACCTGCCGGCTGGGAACATTGAAGAATGATCCAAGCAGGAAACCCAGGCTGATTTGTATGCCCCCTACTTCAGAGGCAATGATGCTAATTGTAGCATTCCTAGCCCAGCTGAGATAAACAAAATCAACACAGATCAGAAATTGAACCTGAGACCTTACTTGTCTTTATGGTTTGACAGGTTTAGTGTGGCAACTAAGGATGGTGCTTTAAACCAACTTCTTGCAATAAAATAGTACCATACCTGAAGAATACCTAATTTAATATTCATATTTTAAAACGTTTCTACATTGCCATTTTTAACACTGCCATATTTTAAAATAAATTTGTGTTCTCTGTTGGTTTCAGGAGAGGAAGCAAAAAATCCTCAGAAGTCAATTCCTATTGGGATTGTGGTTTCCCTGCTGATCTGTTTTGTGGCCTACTTTGGTGTATCTGCTGCTCTCACACTCATGATGCCTTACTACATACTGAACAAGAAAAGCCCACTGCCCGAAGCCTTCCAATATGTTGGCTGGGAACCTGCACGCTACATTGTAGCTGTTGGCTCTCTCTGTGCTCTCTCTACCAGGTATTTAGAACTATTGTTCAAGGGAACACTATTGAAATACTTTAAAAAAGAAAACTTTAAATAGTCTTCTGATGAAGACTTCCCAATTAGGAGTTGAATCATACAGGCCAGAGGGGTCAAGTAGTCAAACCTTTTTGGTCTGAGTTGTTGGCATTTATCTGAATGGTAAAAGGTACACTACTTCTCTGGGGCTAAGATTGTGCAGAAATCTGACAGAGTTTCTGCTCCTGATTTACTATCCACAGCTCCCCTGTCCTTGCTGAAAATGTGAATATTGTAAAGATAGGATTGAGCTAGGCTGATAACCCCTCCAGTTACGTAGTTTGCCACCACTTGCTCACTAGACTTGTATATAAATAATGTTCGCATGGGCAATTATTTGAAGACAGCATCTCTTTGTACTCCAGCAAGGCTCAGCACCTTCAGAAGGGATAGGGGAAAAGTTACAAAAATAAATTGTTTTTATAACATTAAAAATTAAATTTACGAACTAGAACAGCTAAGTAAACATAAACAATATATCAGTGACCCGTAATGTTGATAGCTGTCATTCCAGAACGTCTGGTATCAGTACTTCAGATAGTACATATGGAGTCTAATCAAAGGAGGCAGATAGCCATTCTAAAGCCACCGGTTTCATAAATCCCTCTACGTGAAGCGCACACGAAGAAAAGTGAAACTAAGTGGGCTAGGCTTTCTGTGGCTCCTAATCAATTATTCTCTTCCCTTGTATCCAGCCTGCTGGGCTCCATGTTCCCTATGCCTCGTGTTATATACGCAATGGCTGAAGATGGATTGCTTTTCCGTTTCTTGGGGAACATGCACAAAAAAACTAGGACGCCAGCGCATGCGACCATTGTTTCTGGCATTGTTGCTGGTGAGTACCAGTTATGACCAATGTTGTAAGTAGCTATTTCATTGAGATGCCCTACTGATCTAGCAATTTGTTTCTTTGAATTCATGGAATGATAGAAGCTTATGACGCAGAAGGAGGCCATTTGGTCTATAATTTCAGTGCTAGCCCGAAAAAGCTATCCAACTAATCCTTCTTTCCAGCTCTTGGTCCATAGCCTTGAAGGTTATGGCACTTCAAGCATATATCCAACTGTTTTTGTAAATGTGACAAGGGTTTCTACCTCTGCCACCCTTTCTGGCAGTGAGTTCCAAACCCAAAACACCCTCAAGGTAAAAAAATTTCTCCTTAACTCTCCTCTGATACATCTACTAATCAATGCCCTGTGGTTATTGACATCTTGCTAAGGCAAATTGATTCTCTCTATGCACTCTACTTAGGACCCTCATAAGTTTATATGCTCAAATTAAACCTCCCCTCAGCCTCCTCTGTTCCAAAGAAAACAACCACAGCCTATCCAATCTTTCTTCAAAGCTAAAATTTTCATATATATTTGTAAAAGAAGGGGCAATAATACTGTAAAAGAAATACTTCTATTGACTCCAAATGCTCTGGGGCAAAGAAAGAGATAAATTGATTTGGGGCATTTTTTTGTGCGTACCCAAGGAGATTTGGAAAATGCTGTTTGGTTTTATATTCATCTATTTTGTATGAAGGAGAGAAAAAGTGAACTAAATACATTGAACAGCAAAACTGGCTTTCCTGTGAACTGACAACAGGTTTCTGGAATTTAATAGGATGTTGAATGGAAGTGTGATGTGCCTATGAGTACATTCACAATTTTTTCTTTTTTTAACCAGCTATCATGGCTCTGCTGTTTGACCTGGATGTTCTGGTTGACCTCATGTCTATTGGTACACTTCTTGCCTATTCCCTGGTGGCAGCTTGTGTTCTTATCCTCAGGTGAGCAAAGATCTTGATGTTAGCACGATTATTATGGTCATCCTTTACCAGCCAAGAATGCAGGCTAGCAACACATTGCCATGGCACTGCTAAAGTCATATTCAGGTTGTTCTACAGTGAACTCGGGGCCCATTAAAAACAAGTTGTATTATTGGTTGGATGAGGTTGTGGGGTTTCTTTTCCTGCTCCTTCTGTTCTTTGTAAAATTGATATATACAAATACACTACTCTTATACACTACTCTTTGCAGGTAGACGTCCTCCATTTGATTTCCCCCCCACCTTTAACAAGCAATTTTATTCTCCACATGTATAGAAAACTGAATTCATTTATCATCCTATCCCAATATACTGCACTAAAGCTTAACCTTAAGCTGTATTTTGTCTGCAGATACCAGCCTACTGAGCTCCTCAAATGTGATTTGTACGAAATGACTCAATTTGGAGAAAACAAAAGCAGCCTGACAAGCCAAATGAACAATGAGGATTATCAGGCTGAAGAGAATACCTCAGTGAGCTTAAAACTACTATTCTACCCAGAACAACACACCCCAACTAAATGTTCTGGATTAATTATTTATATCAGTGTTGGAATCCTCTGTAAGTATCCTGGGATGAATGTACTATGACATAACTTTTGTGGTGTGTGCAATAGACACTATGTAAATGGTTACTCTGGTAGTGGGCAAGGTTGTACCCTCTTTTGGAAGAATTACCAGAGAAATTTATATCAATTCCTTTGCTGATCAACATGACTTGTCCTCCTTGCAAATATTAGCTGGTCAGGTCTTTTTGAGAAACCAATGAAGTCCAGTGCCCACAGAGGTATTATCATGGGATTATTAGGAGAAAACTAATCAGGAAGTTTGGTGAATTGCATGAAGGGAGTAGCTGCAGAGTGAAGGGACAGTTTTGTTTTATATTGCCTGCCAACTGCCTCCTGACATTGTTCAGACTTATAAAGATATTGCAACGTTTTGGTTGGCAGCGGTTCTATTAAATGTATTTACCATGATTGTACCCTCATTACGATTATGAACATGTTGGAATTGATATTTATGAACC
Organism: Carcharodon carcharias; assembly: GCF_017639515.1. Classification (NCBI taxonomy): domain Eukaryota; kingdom Metazoa; phylum Chordata; class Chondrichthyes; order Lamniformes; family Lamnidae; genus Carcharodon; species Carcharodon carcharias. The sequence goes on from NC_054475.1 coordinate 131,148,681, forward strand.
ATAAGTGGGCAGTTGTGCAGTAGATTTGGGGCCCAATAAATTACACTATTTCATGTTGAGCCTTTAATGCCAGTGCATATTAGTATTCACAGTTTAAAGTTTCAGTCTGAAGCCATAAGATCAGTTGGAATGGACGTAAGCTATACCTACTGCAGAAGAAGAGTGGTTAGGATAAAAATTAGGGTTCGATTAGAGGGAATGTAGCTCTGCAAGTAACATGTGCTCTACTAGAAAGAGGAGATTTTCATCCAGTCATCATAATCTAATTCAGCACAAAGCCCATTCTTTTTCATTAATAGAATACAGTTGCCTCTTACTTTAGTTAAGTTTTCTTTTTGTTTATTCCATTCTAGCGATTATTTTGACATGCATTTGCATTGTACTGGCGAAATGTTACAAGGAATTATTCAACGGACATGCCCTCTGGGTGACACTACTTGTGATGCTCTGCCTGGCTGCTGCTGTTATTACTTTTATTATGTGGAAACAGCCACAGAACAATATGTCACTTTCTTTTAAGGTAAATATTTTACTTTTGAATCAGTGGGAACAGCTGAGGAAATTCCCATGTCCCTTTATCCTAAAGGAACTAATATCTGTAGGCTTATAATTCCATAGCTGCTAGCTGTCCTTCACTACCTCAGTCATAATGCATTACATACCCCTGCTCCAACGTGCTATATAACCATTTTTTTCTGGTCAGGGTATGTAATAGCCTGTGATTAGCAATTATTTTACTATGCTCCTTCACTTTGCTTAATACTTTGACTATTTTTTGAAGTTTCTAATTGTTTATTTGGGGGTGGAGGAGAATTGCATATGACGAATAACCAGTAAACTCAAAATAACTGAGTTGTGCTCTTCTTCCTTCAGCTACCCTGCCAAGTATGGAACACATATGTATTATCCCAAAGGCTGTCCAGATACTTAGAATTCCCAGGGCATGAGGATGCAGAAGCATTTAAAATGACAATGGATTCTGCATCACTATTTATTTAAATGTGCCTAATTGACCATATGTTCCAGTAAGCTAGCAGGTCCAGCCCCCTGTTTGACCTCAGCCAGAGCAGCAGTTGTTACAGTTGACCTCGGTAGCCCCAGATTAGGGAGAGAAAAATTCCAATCCTGACCACCTTTCATGAGCTCCTACTGGAGATTGCTGATTTTGGGTAAAGTTTGGATCAGTGTCACCTGTGATGGTGGACAGTCTGCCAACACTCAATTCCTCAGCCCATGAAGAATGGTCACTTGGAGGACTATGACTGTATGTGATTTTCCGATCCTTCCAGCAGCAGGCTTTGTTGGGGGTGGAACGGGATAATTTGGAGAGTAGCCAAAAGTCAACTGACTTCTGGCTGCTCTCCAAAATTTTCCCATCCCAATCACGACAATGCCCGCTATTGATGAGACCAGAAAAATCCCACCCTATGAAGCTGTCTCACAGCAAAATTTAGCGCCTTCAGGAAAATTGAAGGAGAAAAAAATTGTGATTTTTATGGATGTTTGATATAACAAGAAATAAAATATGTTTTTGCAAGTAGAAAACATATTTACAGATTCATTTTGTCTTTGCAGGTACCACTCCTTCCCTTCCTACCTGTTGTCAGTATGTTTGTAAATGTTTACCTGATGGTGATGCTGGATTTGGGCACCTGGGCCCGCTTTGGAATTTGGATGCTTATAGGTAAATACACTTCTCCAAGTTTGAGCCCAAAAATAACACTGTGATAAATGTACAGTTAACACCCCAGTTAAAATAGTGGACAAACACAAGTAAAAGCACAGAACAAAAATCCCATCTCCTGCTACAGACCACACACAAATTAGTCCAGTCTTCGATATCATGCCCCATAGTACCTCTTGAGGAAACATTTTGTATAAATCCTCAAGGTTACCTAGCAGGGCTCTACATCACCCATCCATACTCCCATCTCTACTCTTCAACCTTGAGCTGCAACCCATTGCACACCATATTCCTCCCAATTCACTGTCAACAACATAGAAATCATTGTGGACTATTTGACCTCCCCTGAAGATCAAGAATCATATTTTGCTTCAGTCTTTTCTAAGCTCAATTCTACAAATGTTTTCTCATAGTTTAAGAGTCCAAAGACAAGGAACCTTCTTTAATGAATCAATGTTCTTCTACTTAAAATTGCGCACATTTCAAAATAGTTGTCTGTACAAAGTTGAATAACTTACAATCAAATAGCCTTAAGCTGCACACTATTTTTGACTAACTCTGTTGAGAATAGCTTTGCATTTCAGTGATGATCAGCAATCACATTCAAATTCTTGTTTTTGATCTTGACTAATAAAAACAAAAGGCTTTCATTATAAAATATTCTCCCATAGAAACAGCAAATTAAGTGCAGAGGCTGGAGGTGCAGATCAAGAATAGGAAGGGGATACCAGGAGCATTGGTGCTCAATCATGATTCCATACTTAAGTAATATTTTCCAATTTCTCTGGACACCATAACTTCCACCATGATTGTGGCATCAGGATTGGCCCCACGTGGACCAGATAAATTTAAAGTAGTCAACTGCTTTCCAGCGATGGGTGGCACCCTATGCCTGATCTTAGTTGGATTATGATGGTGAAGGGTGGAAAAATTACACAACTCATGCCATCTTAACCCCCACCCTGCCTGGAGCATTCCTGCTGAGAATAGAAGTTTAAAATTTACCCTTTGGTGTCTAGTGTATCTATTTCCTCTTACTGTAAGGTGTTCCAGGATGATTATTGGGAGATCAGGAGCACTATATAAATACAAGATTTTGATAACACCCTGAGGTTATTGTAAGGTTGTTGGTGTAGTTTCTCTGTAGATTGATAATTATTTCTTTTTTAACATTTACAAAGATTTGCATGTGGCACATGCGCTCTAAAACCTTTTTGGTGTTTTATGAAATATTTGATATTTCCCTATTAATATAAAGTATTTTGAGACCTCTTCCTCTGGGGATGGTTCTATAAAAATGTTACTGTGAAGTTACATTTGTCTTTTAATTTCTCTAGGTTTTGTCATCTATTTTAGTTATGGAATCAGGAACAGCTCCGAGAACCAGAGATCCTCTTTCACTCCTGTGGGTTTGGGAAGCCAAGAGAAAATGGATAAAATGCTTGACTGCAACACTCTACTTTCTATGGAAAAAATGAAGGAAACATCAACAGCATGAAAGCAAAAAGATTGAAAGGAGAGATCCCTATTCCCATTGCTGAAGTGTGCATTTCCTTACTAGCTGTATTCAATAATGCTTGTTTTTTTTTTTTACTTCTATGGAAGTGAGCTAGGCTGTTATCAATCAGGCTGCACAAACAAAATTACACTCAGTCCAGCACTGATTAACTGGCACAAAGCTGTACTTGAGGTTATGATTAGGGTTTCCTGCTGGGAATGCTGGCCAGGGATTGCCAGTACATTTTTCTTTCAATTTTTATAAAGATAATCTATTAAAAAAGAACATTGGCTTGTTTACAGCTTGTTCTATAATCATTGTACTGTATGTACAAGATAACACACAGTTTGCATTGTGTTAAAGGCAGTAGCAGAATGTAAAAAGTTGAGATGACATCTTTTGCCCTTTTATATTCCTGTGTTTCCCACTTAAACATAACTGAGGTGGTGTGCAGCCCTCCCAAGTGAGAAATCACTAGATGATTTTTATTCCCAGGGACAAGGCACCAGTGATGAAAATAGTAATTGACTTCCATCGATACTGCTTTTTTAAAAATTCATTCATGAGATGTGGGCTTCGCTGGTTGAACCAGCATTTATTGCCCAGCCCTAGTTGCCCTTCAGAAGGTGCTACTAAGCTGGGGCCTTAAACCGCTGCAGTCCATGTGGTGTAGGTACACCCAAAGTGCTGTTAGGAAGGGAGTTCCAGGATTTTGACCCAGCGACAGTTAAGGAACGGTGATATATTTCCAAGTCAGGATGGTGAATGCTTTGGAGGGGAACTTCCAAGCCGTGGTGTTCCCATCTGTCTGCTGTCCTTGTCCTTCTAGATGGGAGTGGTCATGGGTTTGGAAGGTGCTGCCTAAGCGAATTCCTGCAGTGCATCTTGTAGATGGTACACACTGCTGCTACTGTGCATCGGTGTCAGAGGAAGTGAATGTTTATGAATGTGGTGCCAATCAAGCAGGCTGCTTTGCCCTGGAAGGCGTCAAGCTTCTTGAGTGTTGTTGGAGCTGCACTCATCCAGGCAAGTGGGGAGTATTCCATCACTGACTCCTGACTTGTGCCTTGTAGATGGTGGTCAGGCTTTGGGGAATCAGGAGGTGAGTTAATCATTGCAGGATTCCCAGCTCTTGTAGCCACAGTATTTATATGGCTATTCCAGTTTAGTTTCTGGTCAATGGTAACCCCCAGGATGTTGATAGTAGGGGATTCAGTGATGGTAATACCTTTGAACGCCATGGGGCAATGGTTAGATTCTCTCTTGTTGAAGATGGTCGTTGCCTGGCTCTTGTGTGGCGTGAATGTTACTTGCCAGTTGTCAGCCCAAGCCTGGATTATGTCCAGGTCTTGCTGCATTTAGACATGGACTGCTTCAGTATCTGAGAAGTTGTGAATGGCGCTGAACATTGTGCAATCATCAGCGAACATCCCCCACTTCTGACCTTATGGTGGAAGGAAGGTCATTGATGAAGCAGCTGAAGATGGTTGGGCCAAGGACACTACCCTGAGGAGCTCCTGCAGTGATGTCCTGGAGCTGAGATGACTGATCTCCAACAATGACAAGCATCTTCCTTGGTGCTACCAGTGGGGAGAGTTTTCCCCACTCATTCCCATTGACTCCAGTTTTGTTAGGGCTCCTTAATGCCACACTCGGTCAAATGTGGCCTTGATGCCATGGGCAGTCTATTCCTACTTCACCTCGGGAGATCAGCTCTTGTCCATGAGGACATCAGGACCACCATTTTATTGTGACTAAGCTCTCATTCTACCTACACAAATTGGATTTTAACATTACAAACCATCAAGGAGCTACCCCATTCTTTGAGAAAAGTTCAAGGCCTGACTGGGCAAGTTAACTATAACTGTACATCCTATATATATATATTATATATATATACATATATATATATATAAGCAGTGGATGAAAAGATTGGGAGTTTTGTGATGTAAATAGATTATTGAGATGAACAGTGTCATCCCAACCACCTTATTTGTTACTGCCTTGAATCAGATGCCAGAGCCTATTGCTCTTAGTTGGTTTGCGATTCAGCTAGTGTGGATATTACTATTCAGTTAAGTCAGTATTACAGAGGAATATCACAGCTACTTTGCAGTAATGTAAAATGTGGGTGTTTTTGTGAAACAAACTTGTTGCTTGATAAATATTCACTGCCAAGCATATATATTTATATGCAGTTGATATTCCCTCTGCCATGACTATGCTGTGCTGTCATAATAGTTTGTAGTGTGGGAGAGGGATGATGAAAATGTCTTATCAATTTGTTGCTGAACTCAGATCTTCAGCCTGCCCCACATGGCTGTGTCTTCTTTCCCAGTGAAGTTTTTGAATACAGAGACACCAGCTTATATTTTTATGTAAATGTTCTGATATTTTATAGATGTAATCTGTCACATTACAGCCAAAAGACTTGGGGGTGGGGGGGGCGGGGGGTTGGCGGATGTGTGGTTGCAGTTGGTTTAGTTCAAGTGTCAAGTCTAGGGCTGGGGGTTAAGAAAGAATGTAATGGATTTAGAACTTGCTGCCAGAATGTGAAACTGCAGTTGCAACTCTGTTATAGAATCTGCCCAAGTTCCATTTCCTGTTAAATCAATGGAAATAAAAATTAGGGATTTTCATAATGAACAACTAATCAGTTGTGCAAATTTTATGCCTGGACAACAAACTGAAAATATACCCCAATGTATCCATGAAACTCCAAACAGTGAAGAGATGATGAGTTATAGCTGTTAAAAATATATATTTTAAACAGAATATTTTGAACTAAACGAGCAAATGGGTGAAATAGTTTTCATTTTGGCCGAATTAACATAATAATATACCTGTATTGGGAAAGGGGCTGTATTTAATTCAATGTACATGCAGGACAATTTTATAAAGGATTTGCCGTGATATGTTATCCCATGTCCTTCATTTTGAAAATAACTTTTCATTTGTCGCAGTACAAGTGATTTCATCCAGCGGATGTTTACTCTGAAGTAATGATACTTGATTAGAGTTGCTTTCAACGTGTATCATTATTGAAACATTCCAATGTATTTTTTAAATGACAGAGAACACAAGCTGATTTGAAAAGTTAACATTGTTAACCGTGAATGACAGCAGGTATTACATTTCTTACTTTAGCCTTCACTAAAGTGGATGTGCTGATTAAAAAGGAAGGTGCTTGTGATGGTATTTGTAAATGTACATTGTGACCAAAGAAAGGAAAATATTATCAAATGACAATTTTGTTTCTTTGGAATGTTTTATGTATCAAGATATGTCTTCCATAATAGGCTGTTCACTTAATGATTTCTTCCGTGAATTTTTCATATAAAACTTAAACAGTCATAGATTGTGTTTTATTGTTAACTTGAGGGAATGTTTTTTTTAAAAATGGAAACTGACTGTAAATATTTCATGCTATTGTTTGTTATTTTATGTTTGTATATATAACTATATATTATGTCATTGTGCTTAACTTGTACAGTGTTTTTGCAGTGTCTTTTATCAATAAAAATAGAAATAAATTGTTTTTTTTAATCTATGAATTTGTTTATAAAACCAACCCATCTGTGCATTCTGCTTAATTTTCAAAAATGATTGCTATTGTAATGCACGTGGTGTTGGTCCAGTGAAGCATCAACAATGTGCCATTACTCCAGTAACACTTGTAAAGAAGACTAGCAGCCAGGCTTCATCTATTATACAAACCATTCTCATCCAATAATAATTTTTTGGGTTATTCCGGTCCTAGGTAGGTTTTCTTTACAATAGGACAATAATACAAGCTCACTGGGCTCTGTAAAACATGGAAGTTTGTCAAGCCACAAACCATGTTTGAAATTTCTTTTTACTGGTCTTACCTTTTCTAGCACGATACTTTTTCGGGAGAAAAAACAAACTTCTTGGCTACAGTTCCATGTGGTCATCCATTTTTAATGTACAAATGTAGCAATCTGTTTCAGCAGGATAATTGATTGGAGTACACTCCACTGACACCCACCTTGTCCTCATCGGTCAATTATACATGTACACTATAGCCAAAAGAAGTACAAGCAGGATTGTGAAGGAGTACCCTCCACTTGCCTAGATTAATATAGCTGCAACATAGCAACTTGGACTTATATATGTCTTTCATGTAGTAGAAAATCCCAAGGTGCTTCACAGGAGCAGTATAAAACATAATTTGGCACGAGCTACATAGGAGATATTACACCAGATGATCAAAAGCTTGCTCAAAGTGTTGGGTTTTAAGGAGCAACTTAAAGTTGGAATGGGAAGCAGAGAGCTTTAGAATGGAATTCCAGAGTTGGCAGCTGAAAGTATAGCCATCAGTGGTGTGAACAAAACTAGGGATGTTCAGGACACCAGAATTGGAGGAGTGAAGGTATCCAAGAGGGTTATGTGGCTGGAGGAGATGATAAGTGTCATGATTGTGCTCTATCATTCAGGACAAAGCAGTCCACTTGATCAGTATATCAGCCTGAATGATGACACCCTTCAACACCAGCACACCATGGCTGGCTTGTGCACACCTACAGGGTTTGAGCCAGGGTTTCTTTGGCATCACCTTACAAACATGCTAACTCCACCACTTAGAAAGGCTGGGTTGTGGATGTATGGGAATATTACTGGAAATGACAAGCTTTCTGTCTTGCATTCATCCAGACAATTCACAAAATTCCAATAGTAAAGGGAACACCAATTTATACTACATGAGAAGAGAGTGCTGATTGATTGGCAAGTGGACTCTGATTCCATGGTGTTGCCATTGAATTGAAAGCTAGTCTCAGTAATGCTTGCCATAAAAACCTACCTGGTTCACTATTGCCCTTCAGGGAAGGAAATCGGCCATCCTTACCTGGTCTGGCCTACTTGTGATTCCAAACCCACAGCAATGTGGTTGGCTCTTAACTACCTAGTTTCCTTTGAAATGGCATAGCAAGCCAGTCATTTCAAAGGCAGTTAGGGGTGAGCATCAAATGCTGGCCTTGCCAGTGATGCCCATATCATGTGAAAGGATTAACAAAAGATGCACACATCAGTTTCCCTGATTAGGAGAAGCTGTATTAAACTGGATGGGTTTGATTTTAGTCTGTGCTGAATTATCTGATCTGGAATAGGACAGCCTTTGGTATGCTGCATTTGGACTTTAACACACCTGGATTGTAGAGAGGAAAGATCAATGAGTGCTCTCTTTCTCCTGATGTCTGCTAGAAGGTGTACACACATAGATGTTGCAAAGATAGCATTGGTCTCGGCTTTGATACCAAGTTGAACGATCCATCAGAACACACTGTCTGAATTTATAACATGGCGGATTAGGTGCACAGGGTAGCAAGCAACCATAGAATCATATTTTAGCATGTGTCAGCAATCTTTAGAAGTAAAAACTGAAGGAAAATGGAACTGCTGGAATAAAATGAGATGGCAATGGAGGATCTTTCTAGCAAGGAAGTGGAAATACTACCCATATTCAACTTCATGTAGACAACACAAAAAACTAGAAATATATTTAATGAAATTCAGCTAATATATTCTCACTTCGTAGTTGTTCAAGCTGAACAGAAACAGGTCTTTTATTCAAATTTAGCAGTATACAATACCATAAAATCTAGGACTGCATAAAACAAAATCAGCATTTTAAGTGATTACAAGAGCCAGATATTTGCAACTTCAATTAAGAATTGCATGAAAAAGTGGGAAAAATTATCAACTTCCACACAATGATTTACTGGATAAATATACAATCTAGTACTGAGCAACATGAACAACAAAGGTCTCTGGTTCCTGTTTGATAAATGCCGTCATTGTTAGCTGTAACAATTGGCTTGTTACAATTAACTTCACTTCTCTTGGGCTACTGGGTTGGGTGAAGGAGAGGGGAGCTGTTAGACATAGTTCCTGCTGTGTGGTTGCTAAGTGAGGATAGACCTCCTTCCCACTCTCTTGGGTCCTTCAAGTGTGGACAGTTAAGAGAGATCGTAGAGGGTGACTGGTACCCTAGCGCCGAGGAAATGCGGGCAGAAAACTGAAGGAAATTAATATCACATTTTTGTTTTTAAACACAGAACTTTCATAGAACTGACACAACCTTCCCTCTCCAATAACTTATAGCAGCTCATGAGCAAGTTGTGAATGTTATCTCATACACCACAGCTATTTTTGTGCCATAAAAATAATAGATGACTGTGGTGAAATAGGGCCCGACAAGGTACCTTTACTTTCATTTCCCAAGGAAGGTAAACCTCTCATTCAGCTTCTATCTTCGGGTTTTATGCCTGTTCCTGCGTTGGTGTCTATCTTCCTGTTTACATCGATCTTCATCTCTTTGTCGTTTATGATCTCTTTCCCTGCTTCTGTATCGCTCTCTATCTCGTTCGCGCTTTTCTCTTTCCTTGCCTCTCTCCTCTCTTTCTCTTTGCCTTTCCCAGTCTCGGCCTCTCTCCCACTGCCAGCTATCCCTTGATAGCTCTCTGGAACTTGATCTATCCAGTTTGTCTGCTTGCCCCTCTGTGTACAGTTCTGCTTTCAGTGCTGGGAGACTGATAGGTTTCCTGAATGGACGATCTCGCCCACCAAACCGTAGCTGGCCCGATTCCTTTTTACCACCTAATCCCCCTCCAAGTCTCCTTGGGACCCATCCTTTCAAAGTGCGCTCCAATTCAAAATCCACAAATATTTCATTCTGGTCCACCACTAATTTATTGCTATCCCGATGTGCCTTCAGTAATGAGCGCTCATCCTTGTATTCGATGAAGCCATAGCATTTGGAAAAGCCAGTGACAATGTCACGCACAAGCCTCAGTCTGCGAATGTCCCCAAATCTGGAAAAAGTGTCTTTTAGCTTCTCTTCAGATGTCTGAGGATTCAACCTAGCAACAAAGAGTGTCAGATGAGGGTCTCCTAACACTCCCTTGTTTGGTCTATACTTGGCTGCAATTGCCCTGGAGACAGCTCGGTCATGTGGCTCCTCATCTGTGCCATCGATGCTTCCAGCTTTAAGTGGGTTGTAATGCTTCGCAATTGGAGTCCAAAGCTCATTCATTACCCTGAAACACAACAAAGTCTTGAATTAAACCACTAGAAGGCAGAATTTCTTTTATGTGCTTCCTTCACAACAAACTTAACACGATGACTGATACCACATAAATCCAACTCTCTACTCATGGTCTGGGTCCCAGAAATCTGGTCCAGACAAATGCAGCAAACAGCTGAATGCTGGGGCATTCACAGGGTACAGTATTAACCCAGCAATCACATATCTGGATAATGAATGTGGCTCCAAGCACAGCTTAAATATCACAACTCAAGTCAATCTTTTTCTTACATGACTGACATGCTGTCAAGCCGTGATGGTCACTGCAATAAACATTAAGCAGGAAACATGGCCATTTTTCACCTCCCTAACCCAGGACAACTATCGATTGCAGCATCCAATCAATGGGCCATTTAAAATTAGACCAAAGATCAAACCTGAGATATCCTTGCCCTCGGCAGTTCAATTTACCACAGACCATTACCACAAGGTTGAAACTGTTGTTTATCATTGGTTGCTATGGTCGGAGGAAGTGCATTCACTGATTGTTTTGAGTTCACAATGTGTTGTATTTATTATTGGCCATGAGGTTGCAATGCTATGAGCTGTGAGGTAGCACACTGCTACAATTTACACAGCTAAGTACGTGCAGAATTGCATTGGGAAACATATGACACAGACTGAACGATGGGGTCAGATATTTAGCAAATTCATCATAATCCCCTAACCACTCAGTCACAATATTTTTATCTTAATTTCCTATATCTTATTATACTTATTAACTTTATCCTTTGCTCTTCTTGTATTTGTGATTTCAAACTTACTTTCAGTCACTCAAGCTGCCATAGCTGAATCAGTCAATATTAATACCTGGCATTAGATGGCACTGCAGCTCAACTGACAGCAGTCCGTATGACCTCTGAAGAAGGGTCATACGGACTCAAAACGTCAACGCTGTTTCTCTCTCCACAGATGCTGTCAGGCCTATTGAGTTTTTCCAGCATTTTCTGTTTTTGTCCCAGGTTTGGAAGGAGCCTTGGTCAGGTGCTACAGTACATCTTGTAGATGGTACACACTACTGCCATTGTACCTTGACAGTGGAGGGAGTGAATGTTTAAGATGGGGTGAATGAGGTGCTAGCTACATGGTGATACAGAGGGATATGGGCATCCTGGTATATGAATCACAAAGTTAGTGTGCAAGTGCCACAAGTGATTAGGAAGGCAAATGAAATGTTGGCATTTATTGCAAGGAAAATGAAATATAAAAGTAGAGAAGTTTTACTGCAGCTGTATAAGATCTTGGGGAGACCACATCTGGAGTACTGTGTACAGTTTTGGTCCCTTCATTTGAAAAAGGATATAATTGCATTAGAAGCAATTCAGAGAAGGTTCACTCAACTCATTCCTAGGATGAGAGGTTTATCTTATGAAGAAAGGTTGAACAAATTGGGCCTATATCCATTGGAGTTGAGAAGGATTAGGTGATTTCATGGAACATGCAAGATCCTAAGGGGACTTGATAAGGTGGATACCGGTAGCATATTTCCTCTCATGTGGGAGACTAGAACTAGGGGACAGAGTTTAAGAATAAGGACAATCTGTTTAAGAATAATTTCCCTTTTAAGGCAGGGATGAGTTTTCTTTTCTCCTGGATTGTTGTTAGTCTGTGGAATTCTGTTCTCCAGAAAACAGTGGAGGCTGGGTCACTGAATTTATTCAAGGTTGAGTAAAATGGATTTTGCTCAAAGGGCCAAATGGCCTACTCCTGCTCACAAGTCCATCGCATCTTAGTAAAGATGTTGCTTGTTAACTCGTTTTCTCCCCTTTCTACACTAGTATATTAGAGCTGCAGACACATGCAGGAGTCTGGTTCCACAGGCATGGAACATCCTAAAAGATGTTCTTCATATGTGAGCGTGGACAGTGAGTTCGCAGACTGTTCATACGTTGGAAGCATCACCTGATCATCTGAAATCTACTTACATACACTTTCCAGCAGAAACCACTGAAGTGATCAAGGATCCTGACTGATTTACCCTTCCTTCGACTCCCCCCTTGAGACTGATTGTAAAGTCACTGCTCAGATCGGTGAGCTCAGCCCAGCCCAAGGATTGAACCAATATTGCAATAAGTATATTTCTGCACTCGGGGCAGCGCATGGGTACAATAATCCCACCAGACTAAGCCCTGGAAGGGAATAGGAGGTCAGGCACGGTCCCTGCCCTGGTCACTCGCCGCGGGGCCAAGGCCAATGCTCGGGGAGAGGGGAAAGCTGTGGGTGAAAGGTTCCCCTTGTCCAAACTCGGGACACCAGGGGATGTGAAGCGGTGAAGGGCGAGTGGGATCCCAGCGGTAGGAAGGGCGAAAATTCCACAATAAAACCCGAGCAATTGTCCCTCGGAACAAATGAAATGAATCAGAAAGAAGCCGACCTGCCGTGCGCCACCACGTTAATAAATTATCGCTTCGTATCTCCAGAGCCGATACCTCTGAACACAGGCCATTTCCGCTCCTTCCAGTTTTATGCTCCGGCTTGCTCAACTTCCGGGCGACCGCAGATAAGGGTTCCGAGTTTTTGTTCCGTTTATCTCGGCCTGGGCTCTGGAAATGAAGGGAGAGTGAACTAACTGGTTTCTCCAATGAAGAAAGCCTGACCCCTTTACTGATCTCAATCATTTTTTTTTAAATGCCAAATTCCTAATAAAACTTAAACTGGCCCTGGCTAATTTCCTGTAAATTTCTGTGCTTGTTCCCGGTCTGGGCAACTTCCAATCTGAACAAAAACGTACATTTAATCAGCATTTTTAATGTTTAAAATGTTGCAAGATGCATTATCAAATAAAACTCTACACCGAGTTATTAAGATAGTATTCAGTCAGGTGACAAAATATTTGGTCAAAGAAATAGGTTTTGAGGAGTGCCTTATAGAAGGAAAGAGATCTTGTGGCGAAGTGGATAGTGTCTCTAAGCCAAAAGCTTGGGGTTCAAGTCCCATCCAAGGCCTTGATGCCTGTGGAAAATACATCAATAATGCAGCAGAACAAATTGATTATCAACCTGTTAAATCCTTCCAACACACCTATGGTGGGCAATTAGAGTAGGCAAGACTCTATGCACAATTCAGACCCTCAAGCTATAGGCTCTGGCTTCAAACTAGCACCCTATTCCAGGAAAAACAAGCTATGGAAAACAGACATAAGTATGATCTTTGTGTGCCTAAATGTGTGAAATCATCTAAATCTAAAGAAATTAAGAGTGGCAAAGTGTTTGCAAATGGGGAGCGAATTCCAGAGCTTAGTAGCTGAAGGTACAACCATTGATGGTTGTATATGGTACAACCATATCTATGATTGGAGTATTTCTCCAGAACTGGAGAAGTGCTGATATCTTGAGGGGGGAGGGTGTACATTGCTGGAACATTGTGGAGATAATGAATGGTGAATTATGGAGGGATTTGAAAATAGACAATAGCTTTAAAAGAAGGACATTAACAGAGGTAGAACGCTAGTGAGGTTATTCCAAAGCTAAAAGCAAGGCAGTTGAAAGCATATGAAAGCAAGAGACCAGAATGGGAGAAGTGCAGAGATCATGGGGGGTTGCAGAGGTGAGATAGGGAGGACCAAGGCCATGTAGGCATTTGAAAACAAAGATAAATATTTTAAAACCCAGACATTTGTGGACTGAGAACCAAAGTAGGTCATATATGGAGAAATGGGACTTGGTGCGAGTTCACATACAGGCAACAGAGTTTTTGATAAGCTCAGGCTTATGAAAGATGGGAGGCTGCATTGTCAGACCATTGGAATATAGTCAAGCCTGTAACAAATCTCATTAAAATTTCTGCCATAGTGTCCAAATTAAGCCTAACTCCACTGTCAGCATTTAGTAGAATTGCTAACACTCTGCCCTTCACTCCATCCTGCAGCCCCCATCAATCTGGACCCTGCAATTGTAATCACCAGCTGAAGTTGGCCATGACTCTTGCTGAGTTGAAATGAATAGTTAGAGAGTTCGTGCAGTAGCAATAATTGTGAATGATCACTATAGAATATCAAACTATCTTTCAATGCAATAGCATGTTGTTCAGACACCCCATTTTGAAAGTTAATTAAAGTCACTCAGATTCACTGTTCTGTGAATTTAATCAATTGAGAGATAAGTATTTGGCTAAAGGCCCAGTGGTTCTTTGACACCCCATGAACTTTACAAGGTTTGATCCTACAGTAAGGATACTATTAATGGAAAGCTTGTAATGCAAATAAGCTAGTACCAGTGCTGCTGGAGACATTGTAACTATCCATCAGAAAAGATCTGATAGAAAATGACAGCAATGGACGTGGGCCGGGGTCAAAAATACTGGTGTCTGTTGGCATGCTGGTTTCCTAACACTATTCCAGTGTCAGCACGTTTCACCAGAGTGGGTGAGGGAGGCCCCAGGTTCCTGCCAATCCATTAACAATGTCAATTAAGATTGCTAAAGAGCTCATTGAGGGGCATGTTCTGACTCTGACTGAGGCAGATGGACTGTACATGCTGTCTGGGGTAGACCAGACCAAATGGAAGCTGACACACAATGAGGAGCCAATCATGACCACCCCAGTGACTATGAAAGGGTGAACAACATAAAAGGGCACTTGGCCACTAGACAAACCTGTCATCAGCTCAGTGCAGATTGCAGAGAGCAGTCAGTAACTGCACGGGTAGTACAGGTGGTCATCACCCTCCTGGCATCGTGGGGACCTAAGAGGTGGGAGCAAAGGCTCCCAGACACAAGTTGGGGAACCACCTGACCTCAAGGAAGGCAACAGCTAGCATTGGGAGCACGACTCTCTGATTTTAGGTTCAATGACAGAACCCCATGCATCAATGGGGCAGAGGAGAGAAACGATGGAGACAGGGAGGCCTTTTGCATATGATCTACCACTGAAGGCAGAGATTGAGAGGACTGAGAAGCATTGCCACAGGAGACGTGACTCTCCAGCTTGATGGTCACAGATCTCTGCCCTCGTTGCTGAAGATCTCCCTCATCATAGCACTGGTTGTCATGCTCTGTCAGTAGCTGTCAAAGTCACTGTGGTTGCCTTGAGCTTCTTTATCACTGGCTCCTTCCAAGGATGAGCTTGATGGCATTTCGCAAACAGCAGTGCACCACTGTATCTCGCAAGTTACTGATGTACTTTTTGAGAGAGCTGGACAGTAAATTCATTTCCAGATTGATGGATCCTCACAGGCAGAGGATTTCAGCTTCATCTCAGAATTCCCCCAGCTGTGGGGCATCACTGATCGCACCCAAGGGGCCAGCAAGGCACCCAGTGACTAAATATCAACAGGAAGGAAGTCCATGCCCTCTACATTCAGCTAGTCTGTGATCTCAACAAGAGTTTTCTCCATGTGTCACTCGCTTTCCTGCCAGCTTCCATTACTCCTTCAACCTCTGCCTGTCCAGGCTCAAACAGAATTTGGATGATCGCTTTATGGAACACCTCTGCTCAGTCCACGAGCATGACCTCAATCTTCCAGTGGCCTTGCTTTTGTCCTTGTCCCACCCAGCTCTTCACTCCATGACTTAAACTGTGTGGTTGGTTTCTAGGAATCAAGGGATATCCCTCAGAGAAATGGCTTTAATTCTCACTCCCCTATGAAAGCCCCAGACAGAAGCACTGAGGCAATAAACCAAAGCCATCTGCTCACTGGGGCCACCAGTAAGCAAGCCATTAGGCTTCTGAAGAAAAACATATGTGGATAATGGAAGTTTGAAATAGAAACAGAAAATACTGGAAAAACTCAGCAGGTCAGGCAGCATCGCTGGAGAGGAAAAAAGAGCTAATGTTTCAGGTCTGTGACCTTTCATCAGAACTGGGAAATGTTAGAAATATAATTGATTTTCAGCATATGCTGGGTGGGACAAGGACAAAAGCAAGGCTACAGGAAGATTGAAGTCATGCTTGTGGACTGAACAGAGGTGTTCCACAAAGCGATCATCCAATCTGTGTTTGAGTCATAGAGTTATACAGCACGGAAACAGGCCCCCCAGCCCAGTGTCTCCATGCCGGCCATCAAGCATCTATCTATTCTAATCCCATTTTCCAGCACTTGGCCCGTAGCTCTGTAGGCCAAGGCGTTTCAAGTGCTCATCTAAATACTTCTTAAATGTTGTGAGGGTTCCTGCCTCTAACACCCCCTCGGACAGTGTGTTCCAGATTCCAACCACCCTCTGGGTGAAAAAATCTTTCCTCAAATCCCTGCTACACCTCTTGACCCTTACATTAAATCTATGCCCCCTGATTGTTGACACCACTGCTAGGGGAAAAGTTTCTTCCTATAATCTCCCTAATGTAGAGGAGGCCACATTGCGAGCAGCAAATACAGTATACTAAATTGAAAGAAGTACAGAGAAATTGTTGTTTCAACTGAAAGGTGAGCGGGTCCTTGGACAGTGAGGAGAGAGGAGGTAAACGGACGGGTGTTACATCTCCTGCATTTTCATGAATAGATGCTGTGGGAAGGGGATAGGGTGTTGGGGGTGTCTGAGGAGTGGACTGATCCCCTGTGCACAGCTGCGGAGGGCTTTTTTTGTCTTCCTTCCTCCATGGAGGGCTGACCACAGCTGAATTTCCTCTCGCACCTCCTCTTGCACACTTGTACCATGTTCCTCACCAATCTAAATGCACAGTGCGATGAGGTAAGGGAGTTAGTCTCCTTCTCTTGACCTTTGCACCTGTGGGAGGCACAAAAAGAGATCATGAGAGCTAGGCTTGGAGAGCAGAAGCCTCTACAAGTGCTGAAATATCCTAATGCAATTCAGTTTCAGAATGCTGTCAGACAGTGTGGAGTTCAATGCACCCTCTTAATGAATGCATTCCTGGATGTGGACCTTAAAGTCCTCCTCAAGTTGGCAAGGAAGATAGGGAGGTCCTTTTCCTGGAGAGTAGTAGGAGGAGGCCACCCACCCAGACTAGCAAGCCTAGACGGAGATGGCTGACAGATCAGCAGGAGTGTGATGCATACACTCATACACTCTGCCCTCATAATCTCTAATCATCATCTTCACACGGATACCCATCCCACCTTGCCCAAATTCCTCTTCTGCAACCCTGGTGATATCCATGGCTTCCTCCTCCATGACAGCGATAATGTGAAGGTCGGGAACTCGTCCTCCAGTCTGGGCCCCCTCCCAGTCATTATGTGTCCATTTCTTGTATCAGGAAAAAGAGAGATAAGGTACTGGTGTCCTGAATGGCCAATGGTAGCCATTCCTATTCAAGAAAAGCTGCATGGTATCAATGGTTACATGTCTTTGGCAGCACTGCAGCTCTGAACCATTCTGAGGCGTCAGTAGGTGACCTGGGTATACACCCCTCCCATGTTCAGGAGCAGCATGCATCCTGAGGCTCTTCAGCTGGTGTGCCTGCTGGAAGGTGAATACCCAGAGGAGTGTCCTGAGGGTTGGGGTTGCATTCACCTTGGCAGAGTGTATGAGGGCTTGAACCTTTTCCTACACTGGTTCTAGTTTTTATACACCACATTCCTGCTGGCTATCATCTATTTCCATCAGTCTTGCCTAGTTTGGGTGTGTGGCCTCCTCCTGCTATCCCAAAAGAAAAGGACCTCCCTCCTCTCCCTTGCAAACTTGAGAAGGACCTTCAGGTCTACATCCAGGAATCAAGGGCTATCCTGCACCGAATTCCAGGCCTCTGCCTCTCGTGAGATATTCTATGATCTTGCAACTGAAGGTGAAGCAATAAAATCGAGGCCATTACTGTGGTCAGTTTAGAGCTCATGCTTGAACAGTCCTGCTTCTGTTCCCATCCCCACAGCTGTTAATTGGTCACCAAACCCATCTCGCAACCAAATAAGGGTACTTCGTCTGTCAAAATCGGGGCTGATAATCATTTCCTCTGACTCCCATTTCCTGCCCTCAGAAGGAAAATCCTGCTTATAGTTTTGGCTGTTCCATAGAAAAGTGGCCACTTGAATGAGGGACTAAAATGCAACTGCCACTTCTGGAACTGCATTTCGTCAAGAAGTAAAAACCTTCAGCAAAGCACAGGAGGAAAATTGGACAGGGTGTGGGAGACATTTAAACAAAAATTACAAGTAGATAAAAAGATAAATGCATTTGTATTATATTGATGGTAGGATGAATTAAATTTAACAAGGCATGCCTGTTACCTCTGCATAGGAAATCCGGTGCTCAGTAATAATGCACATTACACTAAATGTTTAATGGATTTTCCTGGCTCCTTTCCTGAATCCTGAATGTTGCTGTCAATCATCATTCCAAAGGAGAAACAATAAAGAGCATGCAGCTCTCAGGAAATAAGAACAATGCCCCTTTAGGGACACACATTCCCATAAAAATTATCTTCTACAAAGTATTAACATTGACGATATCTATAATAAATAGCTTAATCATGACTTTAAATATTTAATGTCAATATATCAATCAGCAGCTTGTAGCTGATATTATTTTGTACTATTATTAATAAAGTTATTTTTATCATTGTTGTTGGACTTTCATTTTAATAAAATGGACCGAAATCAAATAATATGAGATGTTATAAATGCTACAACTGATGTACACAATGCGATGCAATCTGCACATTATTGCTTGCACAGTAACAATCCAAGGTAAATACAGCATTTTAACAGTATAGTTTTAACAGTACAGTTACTCCAGGAGCTCAGTCTCATCCAAGCACCAGCCTAGAAAATGAGTAGCAGTAGGTATTTAATTGTGGGAGAATCTCAACCAAGCCTCATCTGATGCACCCGGATACTTTCCAGATGGTGAATTTATTACGAACCACCAAAGAATGGAAAAAAAAAGGGGAAAAGATAGGTCAGAAAAAAATGCAGATAACAAGGTGATAATAATGAATAACTCATTATTCAGTCAGATAAAAGTAAAATTAATGGAGAAAAAAGAGGGGGCATTTTTATAATGTATCCATAACTGGTTTCTAGATCAACACTATAAGAATGTGGGGAGAGCAGTGGAGATATTTCTTTCACACAGAGGGTTATTACCACCAAAAACAGTGGTGGAAGCAGAATCCATTGCAACTTGTAACAGGGTAGTGGATAAAAGATAAGTTTAAATTGGTATGTGGAATGATTTGTATCACTTGACGCAAATATTAGGACATGAAGGCCTAAACCTTCTGTTCCCCACCACCCATTCCCCACCCCCCAACCCACCCTAGCGCCCACCAAATTATGTTGAGGGTGCTTTCAGCCTCAGGAGCCCACAACTGTGCTGTAATGGCAGCAGTCTTTATGTTGTATGCAAAACTGGATTTTTTTCTTGAGTTTTCTTGGGTCTGTGCAAGATAGTCCACCCTGAGTGCACAAGGCTGCATATAGCTATTGAAAAGTGATGTCTGGTTACAAAAAGCAATCCTCGTATTCAATGTTCAAACAGTGGAAAGGGTATACAGAGGCTTTTTCTCTCTTTATGTAAAGTGAACAGACACCTAGTCACTCGGTGGAATGTAAAAAGACCTTTCAAAATGGTAAGAGGGTGGCAATGCGTGCACCTTGTTAGTTTTCCACTATATAAAAACAAAAAAACTGCGGATGCTGGAAATCCAAAACAAAAACAAAAACAGAATTACCTGGAAAAACTCATGACAGAAGGGTCATGAGGACTCGAAACGCCAACTCTTTTCTTCTCCGCCGATGCTGCCAGATCTGCTGAGTTTTTCCAGGTAATTCTGTTTTTGTTTTTGTTTTAGTTTTCCACTATGCCTGGCCCAGATCTGCTGATCTGGGGTGTGAGGGAGAAGGACGGGAGTAGAAATCCTAGGTTGGAATGTCCTATTGGAAATAGTAATGGAGAATCCAATCTAGTTTTTAAAAATTAAGTACATAAATATTTGGGAAAAAAAATTAAGGAGTATTGTGAAAGATTAGATTTGAAATAAGGAGACAACTCTTTCAAATAGCCAGTATGGGCATCAAAGACTGAATGGCCTCCTTCTTAGTGTAAAATTCTATGCTACTGTGTCCCCTACAGTCCAAGATTTCAATTACTGTCTCAGCTCACAAGTGAAGAATGGCCACTTGTATGAGCTTCAAGAGTTGCTGTTGCCCCTGAAATAAACCCCAAATACATTCAAAACCTTCAGGAGAGATGGGGATAAAGTGAGAGAAAATAAGTTTCATAAAACTTCTGCAATTTATAAAATGAGAACATAAGTTGTAGCGCCTTAGCATGTATGTCACTGAAAGTTCAGTGTGATATATTATGTATACAAAATTAATGCGCATTGCTTATAACAATGAAAGGTTTATTTATCTGTGTTGGATGAATGACGTCTCTGTCCAAAATATTATGAATGAACAATACTTACGTACACAGGATCATTTTTGTTCAGTCATTGTTACAGTACAAATCATATTACTTATGTAATTTAAATATATTAAACCCTTTTGTGCTTTCTTTATAAGTTGTCATCCATTTGATTTAATAGCATGTCATTCAGCTCATTACTGCTATATCCCCTATGGGAAAAAATGGTTTATATTCAGGTGAGAAACTTGATAATACTATAATTTGTAATAAGTAATACCATATACAATAATTGAATGAGTTGAGTGAGTCATGGTCTTAACTAATTGTCGCCCGAAATGGTGGCAATATAATCTAGGCGCATAGAAGTTCTGATGTAACTGCCAGATAGTGTGTAGTAAATTAATGTTCCCTAGTTGGGTAACATTATAATATATAAACAGAATTTTCCTGCATTTATAATACTTCATCTACAGTGGTATTAGTGTTGGGCAAGTGAGCTAAATGAATATTGCTTTTGTCAGCAATGATAAACTTATAGTTTCATCTTACCATTTCTAAATTTTCCCCTCCACTTCCAAAGATGGCCATCCCATGGACACCAGTCATCCTTTGCTTTTCTTCATGAAACCATTCTTTATGTGTAAGCCTAGACAAGCTGTTTCATTGGGATTGACATCACAGCCAAGCCCAAATAGAAAACAATAATGAAATCAACTGTGGCGGGTCGTGATGTAGTAACGCAGGCAACCTGACAACCAATTTGTGCACAGCTAGCTGTCACAAACAGCAATGTGATAATGATCAGATAATCTGTTTTTGTTATGTTGATTGAGGGATAAATTTGGCTAGTGCACTCAGTTTAACTCTCCTGCTCTTCTTTGAAATAGTGTCATGGGATCTTTTATGCCCACCTGAGAAGCATATGTGGCTTTGGTTTAACATTTCATCCAAAAAACAGCACTTCCAACAGAGCAAATTCCTTTAATATTGTATGAATTGTCAGCCTAGATTTTTGTGTTTGAGTCTCTGGGGTGGGACTTGACCTCACAATCTTCTGCCTCAGAGGCAAGAGCTACCAACTGAGCCACAGATGGTGGTAATTTAGTGTTTATTATGTGTTTATTATTAGTTATTAATCTCGCTTTCCTCTTTATTTTGGCAGTTGTACAAAACAATTCTCTTAGCCTCTTTTTTCTAGTACTGAAAAAGGATCTCCACCAAAATAATTGGCTCTTCTCATTCTGATGCTGATTATTCTGTTTTCTATCAGTCTCTCAATGTCACATGGAATATTAACACCACCACTCATTGTACATATTTTTGGTAAACCGGATTTCTAAGACACACAGAGAACTATCATCATGTCTTGCAATAAATTGAGAAATCTACAACTACAGAATGGATTTTTGATGTGGAGTGCATACTCTCTCCTCATAAGGACACAATCCAGAAAACTGAGGCATAATGTGGTAAGATCAAAAGCTTCATTATTCCCAAATATCTGCGTGATACTGCTGAAGTTTAACTAATTAAAACACACACCCTACCAACATAACTGATTAGACTTTTGTTAGGTAATGTTATCAAAGGTATTGAGCAGGTAAATGGAGTTGAGCCATGATCTAATTGAATGGTGGAGGAGGTTCAATGTGCTGAATGGCTGACTCTTATTCCTTTGTTCCACAAAGCACAGGCGAATTACTTGCTTATAGCTGTTAGTACGTTGGCTCAAAACAAAAAATAAAAAATAAAAAATACCTGGAAAAAATCAACAGGTCTGGCAGCATCGGCAGAGAAGAGTACAGTTGACGTTTCGAGTCCTCATGACCCTTCAACATGGCAGCATTGGCGGAGAAGAGTACAGTTGACGTTTCGAGTCCTCATGAAGGGTCATGAGGACTCGAAACGTCAACTGTACTCTTCTCTGCCGATGCTGCCAGACCTGCTGAGTTTTTCCAGGTGTTTTTTATTTTTTGTTTTAGATTTCCAGCATCCGCAGTTTTTTGTTTTTATATCAGTACGTTGGCTCACATGGTTTTGTGGAACTTTAGGATGAGTTCCAGTGCCTAAAGGACTTAGGACCCCTTAATGAGTCAGGCAATCATAAGAAGTGTTCTGGAGTACGGCAAACATGCCTGCTTTATTTATCAGATTACCAAATTTACCAAATAAGATTGACTTGATTCCATTATCACACCATCAGGCATGTCACCTTGAAGACAACTGCATCCTAAATTAATACCACGAAAGATTGTTATTAGTCAGGCACTAGACAGCAGGTTTGAGTCCTTGTGAGGTGGAGAACAGATACCAGAAACATCTCAGGGGCGGCACAACGAACCTTAAAATGTATGAATACATTGTCATCATCCTCTTGACCGTAGCATGGACACACAATATCAATGAGCCGTGGTCCAATTGAAGGTGCTTCCTTGTCTTAAAGATAGTATTTTCATACATACTGAGATTATAATGAAGATAATGAACATTATCATAAGATAATAACATTCTTGAACGGTTCCTCATACTGTTCATTTTTCAACTCTTTCTTGGACTCGAACTCAAGTTCGTTCGAAGGGTCATGAGGACTCGAAACGTCAACTCTTTTCTTCTCCTCCGATGCTGCCAGACCTGCTGAGTTTTTCCAGGTAATTCTGTTTTTGTTTTGGATTTCCAGCATCGGCAGTTTTTTTGTTTTTATTTTTGTTTATATCCTCGTTCTGTTGCTAGTCAGAGGTGGAGGAGAAAGACTACAACACCCAGAATGCCTGTAGATATGCCGGAAATGACGTGAGGTTCCCGGGCCTGTCGACCGCCATGTTGCCGGGTGCCGGTTATAAACAGGAGAGGAGGGCAAGTTGTAGCCATTGCCAATGTGTGGTTTACTGCTTGAAGTGGTGATTTTTTTTTTAAAAAAGCTTAACTCGGATTAGTTGTGAGGGGAAAGCTGTCAGTTGGTGATCGGGCTCGGTATCGGTATCAGGATGAACTGGTGAGAGGGAGTTAGCCGGCCGGGGCTCGGGGGTGGCAGGAAGGGGCTTGTCCCAGTCTGGCCAGAGAGAGGATCCGCTAGACACAACCCCAGCCCAGCCCGCACTTTAATTACCTCATGGTAAGCTATATTCCGGAATTCACTCAGAAAGCGACTTACTCTAAAAGAAGGAAATCAAAATCTTCCTTGAGAAATTTCCGGTGGCGGCCGGCAGGTTGTTTCCAATGTCAAGGCAGAACACCTGCCCACAAAGCTGCCTTTCAGTGTGAGACACTGCGGGTGGTCAGCGGCTTCCACGCACTCTCAGCACGGCTGGGCTTCCTTGAAATCCCGGGGGTCCTCACAGGTCTGATTAAAGGCACAGGCTTGCCTCTCCCCGCCAAATCCTCCTCTGGTCTTTCATACCGCAGTCAGAAAGATCCCTTGACTTCTCCACCTGCCTATACTGGGTGCTACGTTTAGTTTGCAACCGTTTCCAAGATGTCTTCTGCATCTATTGATAAGGTAGGTGTTTCTGTTCACATTTCTAACTTGGTGGACTAATTGTGACAGTTTTCTCTTGACAGATTTAATAGCCCCAAACTTTGCTTTGAAGGCAGTAATAATGTTGGAATTGTTCGACAGCTGTTAGAGGAAATAATATGCATGTTTGAAGTTGTGAACACTGCTCCAGCCCGCGTTAGTGGCTGGAGAGGAGGATGGATTTGGTAACAAGGACATGAAGCTTGTGGCAGGAGTTGAAAACCATAGCTTTGGTCGTCCCGTTCGACCATGAAGTTTGGAAAGTATGTTGTTGATCTGAAACTGGATGTGAACAAGGAGCTTGGTACCACAGAGGCAATAGATGGGTTTAAGAGAGATGGTGGTGATGTAGAACTGAATGATGAGGGCAAGAATGTGGGAGACCATAACTTGTTTAAAAGGAGGGGAGAGGATGATATTTCTTAAGAGTGAAGGGGTTATAATAGTAGGTTTGAAAGGGAGGAAGAAATTGCCTGAGCAGAGGAAGTAATTGAAAATATGAATGAACATGAGAAGTTGGATAAAAAAAAACAAAAACAGAATTACCTGGAAAAACTCAGCAGGTCTGGCAGCATCGGCGGAGAAGAAAAGAGTTGACGTTTCGAGTCCTCATGACCCTTCGACAGAACTTCTGTCGAAGGGTCATGAGGACTCGAAACGTCAACTCTTTTCTTCTCCGCCGATGCTGCCAGACCTGCTGAGTTTTTCCAGGTAATTCTGTTTTTGTTTTGGATTTCCAGCATCCGCAGTTTTTTTGTTTTTATGAGAAGTTGGATGGTCAGTGATTTGAACCCATTTTCCAACTTTTGGTCCATACCCTATAGGTTACAGCATTTTAAATACATATCCAAGTTTCAGAATTAATTACGTAATCATAATTTTAAAAAATTCCAGAATTGCCAACTGTACTATTAGTCTCTGGATTTTCTACATTATGTGTATCGTAGCACAATAAAGGGAGAGAATGGGTTACTGTTCTATCTACATGCCTCCAGCAAAAAAACATTCTCTATAGTTGCTGATTTTTAAAAAAAAAAATATTCATTCATGCAATGTGAGCATTGCTAACAAGGTCAGCATTTGTTGCCCATCCTTAATTGCCCCTGAAGGTGAGCTGCCTTCTTGAATCTGATGTAAGGTAGATCTACAGTGCTGTTAGAAAGAAAGTTCCAGGATTTTTGACCCAGTGACAGTGAAGGAACAATGATATAGTTCCAAGGTGGGATGGTGTGGATTGAAAAGGGAACTTGCAGGTGCTGATGTTCCCATACATCTCCTGTCCTCCTTGCTGTTTGAGATAGTGAAAGTCACATGTTTGGAAGGTGCTTTTGAAGGAGCATTGGCAAGTTGCTGTTGTGCATCTTGTAGATGGTACACACTACTACCACTGTGCGTCAGTGATGGCAGGAATGAATGTGTAAGTTGGTAGATGGGGTGCTGATCAAATGGATTGCTTTGTCCTGGATGATGTCAAATTTCTTAAATTTTGTTGAGCTGCATTGATCCAGGCAAGTAGAGAGAATTCCATCACATTCCTTGTAGATGGTGAATAGACATTGGGGAGTTGCTGGGTGAGTAACTCACTGCAGAATTCCCAGACTCTGACCTGCTCTGGTGGCCACAGTATTTATATGGCTGGGCCTCTTCAGTTTCTGGTCAATGGTAACCCCCCAGGATTTTGATGGTGTGGCATTGAATGTCTACAGAGATAGTTAGTTAGATTCTCTTTTGTTACAGATGGTCTTGCCTGGCATTTGTGTGGCACAAATGTTACTGGCCACTTATCTGCCCAAGCCTAACTATTCAGGTCTTACTGCATGAAGGCCTGGGCTGCATCAGTATCTGAGGAGTCATGAATGGTGCTGAACGTTGTGCATTCATCAGTGAACATCCCCACTCCTGACTCTTGATGAGGACAGGGTCATTGAAGCAGATGAAAATAGTTGGACCTCAGGCACTACCCTGAGGAATTTCTGCAGTGATGTCCAGGGACTGAGATGATTGGCCTCCAATGAACACAGTCATCTTCCTTTGTGCTAGGCATAACTGCAACCAGTGGAGAGTTTCCCCCCCGATTCTTATGACTTCAATTTTGCTAGGGCCCCTTGATGCCACACTCAGTTGTATGCTGCCTTAATTTCAAGGTTACTCACTTTCACCTCGCCCCTGGAGTTCAGCTCTTTGTCCACACTTGGACCATGGCTGTAATGAGGCCTGGAGTCAAGTGGCCCTTTAGTACCCAAACTAAGCGTTGGTGAGTAAGTTATTGCTGTGTAGGTGCTGCTTGATAGCACTGTCGTTGAAACTTTCCACCACTGAGAGTAGTCTGACGGGGTGGCAATTGGCCATATTGAATCTATGCTGCTGTTTGTGGACAGGATGTCGTACCTGGGCAATTTTTCACAATGTCGGGTAGATGCCATTGTTGTACCTCTACTGGAACAGCTTGACCAGGGGCATGGCAAGTTCTGGGACACAAGTCTTTAGCACTATTGCTGGGATGTTGTCAGGGCCCATAGGCTTTATATCCAATGCCATCAGCTGTTTTATGATCCATTTAACCTGTTGGCATGGATTTATCTATTGGTTATGGGCAGATGTAAGGGACTTGTATGAGCAAGGCATTCAGTTTCTGATAAGATTGAGAAACCCCAAGCTGACCAGTTGCACCGACAGTGCTGCTATGGCAACAGTGGGATCACACACTAGTGTTGCATGAACAGAGAGGGAAAACAATTTATGGCCTATAGCTTTGTATGCTACCCCCTACAGGGAATAAAAACAAAGATTCCTTACAGTAGGCTTTCAGTTTGTTTAACTTTGAGTTGAAGAGCGAGCCAAGGTAAATCTAGCAATTTTTTTCAAAAAACTCTCTCAATTTAGCTTCTGTATTCTTAAATATTAGTAGATTTGTATTTTTAAAATTCTTTTCAGAAAATTGGGAAAGTAAAAAGGAGGAAGGTTAGAGCTCCATTTTGTTCTATACTCATCATACTTCAAAGTATGCTGTTTGAGGAGTGTTTAAAAAGAAAATTTGACATAGCTGTGAGTGGTTGAATATTTTGCAGTACATTGCAGATGAAAATTTCTCAATCAGGAAGAAGTTGCTGAGTATATACATGATCCTTTTTTATAAAAAGGATTAAATTAACAAGTATCCATCTAAAATGGTAAGATCTCTGTTTTAATAGATCTGATGGTGCCTGCTCCTACACTCTGCCTAAAACAATAACTTTATCTCTTGTAGTTCTTATGTGGTTGCCTCTTAACTGCCCTCTGAAATAGCCAAGCAAACCATGACAGATAGTTGAATAAGAATAAATTGAATGGACCACCTGACATCCACAAGCACCGGAAATGACAAAGGCGCACCCTGCTAAATCACCCTCATTAATATCTGGGGGCTTGCACCAAAATTGGGAGAACAGTCCCACATATTAGTCAAGCAGCATCTGTTATAACCATACTCATTGAATCATATCCAACAACCAATGTCCCAGGCACCACCATCCCTGGGTATGTCCTGTCCTGCTGGCAGTGATGCCAGTATAGTGGTATACATTCAGGAGGGAGTGGCTCTGGGCATTCTTAATATCAATTCCGACCCCATGAAGAGTAATGATGTTAGGCCAAATATGGTCTAGGAAACCTCCTCCTGATTACCACCTACTGCCCTCACTCAACTGATGAAATGGTACTCTTCCATGTTGAACACCACTTGGAAGAAGCACTGAGGGTAACAAGGACACAGAATGTACTCTGGGAGGGGGGCTTCAATGTCCATCAGCAAGAGTGGGCTTGGAGGATCACCACTGACTGAGCTGGCCAAGTCCTGAAGGACATATCTGCCAAACTGTCCCTATGGTAGGGGATGAGAAAGCCAAGAAGACGGATAAACCTACTTAACCTTGTGCTCACCAGTCTACCTGTTGCAGATACATCTGTCCATGACACTATTGATATGATTGACCACCGCACAGTCCTTGTGGAATTGAAGTCCCGTCTTCACACTGAGGACATGCTCCATTATGTTGTGTGTCACCATCTCTGTGCTAAATGGGATAGATTCAGAATAGATCTGGCAACTCAAAACTGGGTATTCAAGAGACACTGTGGGTCGTCGTCAGCAGCAGCAGAATGTACTCGATCATTTATCTATAACCTCATGGCCTAGTATATTCCTCACTCCACTATTACCATCAAGTCTGGTGACCAACTCTGGCTCAATGAGGAATATAGAAGAGTATGCCAAGAGGCGCAGTAGGTATATCTAAAAGTGGGTGCCAATCTGGTGAAGCTACAATGCAAGGCTACATGCATGCTAAACAGTAGAAGCAGCATGCAATAGACAAAGTTAAGCGATCCCACACCCAACAGACCAGGTCAAAGCTCAGGAGTGCTGCTGCATCCAGTCATGAATGGTGGTAGACAATTAAACAGCAAACTGGAGGAGGAAGCTGCGCAAACATCCCTAAGCACAATGATGGGGTAGTGAACCCAGCATATTAGTGCAAAAGATAAGGCATTTGCAATTATCTTCAGCAAAAAGTGCTGAGTTGATGATCCATCTTGACCTCAACATCACAGATCACAGCCTTCAGCTAATTAGATTCACTCCAAGAGATATAAAGAAACTGCTGAAGGCACTGGAGGTGAGAGTGATTGCCCTTGATATTAAGGCAGCAATTTGTGGAAGATAGTGTTAATGTCACTGGATTGGTAATCCAGAGACCCAAGCTAATGCTCTGGGGGTGGAGGGGGATGTGTTCAAATCGCACCATGGCAGCTGGTGGAATTTAAATTCAATTAATAAATCTGGAATATAAAGCTGGTCTCAGTAATGGCGACCATGATAACTATCATCGATTGTTGTAAAAACCCATCGCTAATGCCCTTTTAGGGAAGAAAATCTGCCATCCTCACCTGGTTTGACCTGCATATGACTCTTAAAATGCCTAGCAAGTTACTCAGTTCAAGGGCAATAGAGGGTGGGCCACATTTTATTCATTCAAAGGATGTGGGCGTCGCTGGCTAGGCCAGCATTTATTGCCCAACCCTAATTGCCCATGAGAAGCTCATGGTGGGCTGCCTTCTTGAACTGCTGCAGTCCATGTGGTATAGGTATACCCACAGTGCTGTTAGGGAGAGTTCTAGGATTTTGACCCAGTGAAGGAACTGGGATATATTTCCAAGTCAGGATGTGAGTGACTTGGAGAGGAACTTGCAGGTGGTGGTGATCCCATGCGTCTGCTGCCCTTGTCCTTCTGGGTTTGGAAGGTGCTGTCTGAGCAGACTTGGTGAGTTCCTGCAGTGCATCTTGTAAATGGTACACACTGCCACTGTGTGGTTGGTGGAGAGAGTGAATGTTTGTTTGTGGATGGGGTGCCAATAAAGCAGGCTTGCCAGCGGTGTCCACATCACATGAAAGAATAAAGAAAAAAAATTGATCAAGTGTGGCATCAAGGAGCCCTAGTAAAATTGAAGTCGATGGAAATCGGGATTGAAAACTCTCTGCTGGTTGGAGTCATACCTAGCACTAAGGAAGATGGTTGTTGGGGGCCAATCATCTCAGCCCCAGGACATCACTGCAGGAGCTTCTTAGGGTGGTGTCCCATGCCCAACCATTTCCAGCTGCTTCATCAATGATCCAACATAAGCTTAGAAGTGGGGATGTTCAACTGATTGATTTCAGTATTCACCATTTGCAACAACTCAGGTACTGAAGCTGTCTGTATCTATATGCTGCAAGACCTGGACAACATTCAGACTTGGGCTCAAAAGTGGCAAGTGACATTTGTGCCAGGCAATGACTATCTCCAGCGAGAGTAAGTCTAACCACCACATCTTTCTTCTTTGCCCTCCCTTGACATTCAATGGCATAACCATCGCTGAATACCCACCATCAACATCCTGGGAGTTATTGTTGACCAGAAACTGAACTAATCCAGCCATATAAATACTGGCTACAAGAGCAGGTTGGAGGCTAGGAATCCTGCAGTGTGCAAGTTGCCACCTCCTTCACCAAAACCTGTCCACCACCCATGTGGCACAGGTCAGGAGTGTGTTAGATAATAAAAAACAAAAACAGAATTACCTGGAAAAACTCAGCAGGTCTGGCAGCATCGGCGGAGAAGAAAAGAGTTGACGTTTCGAGTCCTCATGACCCTTCGACAGAACTTGAGTTCGAGTCCAGGAAAGAGCTGAAATATAAGCTGGTTTAAGGTGTGTGTGTGGGGGGCAGAGAGATAGAGAGACAGAGAGGTGGAGGGCGGTGGTTGTGATTGTAGGGACAAACAGGCAGTGATAGAAGCAGATCATCAAGAGATGTCAACGACAATAGTACAATAGAACACATAGGTGTTAAAGTTGGTGATATTATCTAAACGAATGTGCTAATTAAGAATGGATGGTAGGGCACTCAAGGTATAGCTCTAGTGGGGTTTTTTTTATAATGGAAATAGGTGGGAAAAGGAAAATCTTTATAATTTATTGGAAAAAAAAGGGGAAGGGGGAAACAGAAAGGGGGTGGGGATGGGGGAGCTCACGACCTAAAGTTGTTGAATTCAATATTCAGTCCGGAAGGCTGTAAAGTCCCTAGTCGGAAGATGAGGTGTTGTTCCTCCAGTTTGCGTTGGGCTTCACTGGAACAATGCAGCAAGCCAAGGACAGACATGTGGGCAAGAGAGCAGGGTGGAGTGTTAAAATGGCAAGCGACAGGGAGGTTTGGGTCATTCTTGCGGACAGACCGCAGGTGTTCTGCAAAGCGGTCGCCCAGTTTACGTTTGGTCTCTCCAATGTAGAGGAGACCACATTGGGAGCAACGAATGCAGTAGACTAAGTTGGGGGAAATGCAAGTGAAATGCTGCTTCACTTGAAAGGAGTGTTTGGGTCCTTGGACGGTGAGGAGAGAGGAAGTGAAGGGGCAGGTGTTGCATCTTTTGCGTGGGCAAGGGGTTGTGCCATAGGAGGGGGGTGAGGAGTAGGGGGTGATGGAGGAGTGGACCAGGGTGTCCCGGAGGGAGCGATCCCTACGGAATGCCGATAAGGGGGGTGAAGGGAAGATGTGTTTGGTGGTGGCATCATGCTGGAGTTGGCGGAAATGGCGGAGGATGATCCTTTGAATGCGGAGGCTGGTGGGGTGATAAGTGAGGACAAGGGGGACCCTATCATGTTTCTGGGAGGGAGGAGAAGGTGTGAGGGCGGATGCGCGGGAGATGGGCCAGACACGGTTGAGGGCCCTGTCAACCACCGTGGGTGGAAAACCTCGGTTAAGGAAGAAGGAGGACATGTCAGAGGAACTGTTTTTGAATGTAGCATCATCGGAACAGATGCGACGGAGGCGAAGGAACTGAGAGAATGGGATGGAGTCCTTACAGGAAGCGGGGTGTGAGGAGCTGTAGTCGAGATAGCTGTGGGAGTCGGTGGGTTTGTAATGGATATTGGTGGACAGTCTATCACCAGAGATTGAGACAGAGAGGTCAAGGAAGGGAAGGGAAGTGTCAGAGATGGACCACGTGAAAATGATGGAGGGGTGGAGATTGGAAGCAAAATTAATAAATTTTTCCAAGTCCTGACGAGAGCATGAAGCGGCACCGAAGTAATCATCGATGTACCGGAGAAAGAGTTGTGGAAGGGGGCCGGAGTAGGACTGCAACAAGGAATGTTCCACATACCCCATAAAGAGACAGGCATAGCTGGGGCCCATGCGGGTACCCATAGCCACACCTTTTATTTGGAGGAAGTGAGAGGAGTTGAAGGAGAAATTGTTCAGCGTGAGAACAAGTTCAGCCAGACGGAGGAGAGTAGTGGTGGATGGGGATTGTTCGGGCCTCTGTTCGAGGAAGAAGCTAAGGGCCCTCAGACCATCCTGGTGGGGGATGGAGGTGTAGAGGGATTGGACGTCCATGGTGAAGAGGAAGCGGTAGGGGCCAGGGAACTGGAAATTGTTGATGTGACATAAGGTGTCAGAGGAATCATGGATGTAGGTGGGAAGGGACTGGACAAGGGGAGAGAGAAGGGAGTCAAGATAACGAGAAATGAGTTCTGTGGGGCAGGAGCAAGCTGAGACGATCGGCCTACCGGGGCAGTTCTGTTTGTGGATTTTGGGTAGGAGGTAGAAGCGGGCCGTCTGAGTTTGGGCGACTATCAGGTTGGAAGCTGTGGGAGTGTGTTAGATAATATCCATTTGCCTAGATGAGTGCAGCTCCAACAATTTCAAGAAGCTCGACACCATCCAGGATAAAGAAGCACCTTGATCAACATTCCATCTACTACCTTAAACATTCACTCCCTCCAGCACACAGTGGCAGCAGTATATATCATCTACAAGATGCACTGCAGCAACTCGCCAAGATTCCTTCAAGAACGCCTTCCAAACTCATGACATTTACCACCTACAGGAGCAGCAGTCACATGGGAATACCACCACTTGCAAGTTCCCTTCCAAGCTACACACCACCATCTGAACTTGGGACAGCCTCATTATTGTACTCTTTTTCATTGCCACTGGGTCAAAATCCTGGAACCTCCCTCTTCCCATGGATCTGGTTTTAATAACTAATTGGAAAAGCAGCAGCACCAGAATGATTTCAAAGAAGGAATGAAAAAGATGTTATCTTTTGCATCAGTGAATGGTGAAGAGCAGCTTGGTGTGCTATATCTTGGTCTGGGTGGGAGTGAAGAGAACAATGAAATATGATCTAAAATTAATTGGTAAATTAATATTGTTTTATTTTAAGCTAACAAGTCATTAGCTACAGGACTTGTAATGTAAATGTAATTGAAGCATGAAGCTGTTGTTCTATGGGAATAGTTTATCTAACAATAGACTGTTGCCTAGCCTAATGAAAGCAGACCCAACTCAGTTGACCAGTTAAAAAGGAAATGCATAGATTCCTGGTTCAGCAGTGAATTAAAAAAATCGGATCAATAGCAAGATGAGAGGAGGCAGGACGTTGTCTCGAGTGGTTTACACAGTGAAGTAAATGGGCTAAATTGTGTCTGTTTCTTTTTTTTTTTTTAAACCAATAATCTGAGAGGAGAGCAATGTTTTGATCTAGGATATCATTGTAAATGATCGCAGGTGGTTCTTTTCCACTACATTGGATGCTGCTGTGGTTAGAATTGTTTTTATTATTAAACATCATCCCACAGTAATGGCAGGATTAATCTTGTGCGGATTAATTCCCAAGAGGCCAATTAAAATTGCAAATGTTCACTTGAGGTTTCCTATCAACCATGAAGTGAAGAAAATGAAACTCCCTGATGGTCTTGAAGTGTGCAATGCAGTTGAACTTGACTAAAACCCATTGTTAAATTGATGGCAAATGCCTTTTTGCTTGATATGCATTGCCATGAATGGCAGTTACAAACTGATTTGGTTAAAGTCCTAGAGGAAAACAAAATAGATGGCATGTGTACAGCAGACTGGTGTTGAAATTGCTAAGGATGATGCTGAAAGAGACTTGGAAGTCTTGGCACACTCAGCACTATGCATGCCGAACCAATCCAATGCTAAATAAACCTGGAATAAAAGGCGAATATCAATAATAATCATGTAACTACCAGATTGTCATAAAAACCTATTTGGTTCACTAATGGCCTTTTGTTTAAAGAAGGAAATTTGCTGTGTTTATCCAGTCCAGCCTATATGTGACTGCAAATCCACAGCAATGTGGAATTGAGAGTTCCTTTCACCTAGAACTCTCTAATTGAAAGGCTGGTAGAGATAGAAACCCTAATTCCATTTAAAAAGCACGTGGGGTATACACTTGAAGTGCAGTAACCTACAAGGCAATGGACCAAGGGCTGGGAAGTGAGATTAAACTGAATAGTTCTTCAGTCAGCACAGACACAGTAAGCTGAATGGCCTCCTTCTGTGCCATAAATTCCAATGATTTTGTGACTCTTAACTATCTTTTAAATTGCCCAGCAAGCCACTCCATTGGCAAAACCATTACAATGAAGTATAATTAAAAATAAACAGGATGGACTACCCTGCCTGAACCTAGGCATTGGATTCAGACAAAAGGCACACCCAAAACAAAAACAAAAACAGAATTACCTGGAAAAACTCAGTAGGTCTGGCAGCATCAGCTGAGAAGAAAAGAGTTGACGTTTCGAGTCCTCATGACCCTTCAACAGAACTAGGTGAATCCAAGGAAGGGGTGAAATATAAGCTGGTTTAAGGTGTGTGGTGGGGGGGTTGGTTTGGGGGAGAGAAGTGGAGGTGGGGGGGGGTGGGTATCCTCCAACCCCCCCACCACCACCACCTTAAACCAGCTTATATTTCACCCCTTCCTGGGATTCACCAAGTTCTGTCGAAGGGTCACGAGGACTCGAAACGTCAACTCCTTTCTTCTCCGCCGATGCTGCCAGACCTGCTGAGTTTTTCCAAGTAATTCTGTTTTTGTTTTAGAACAAAAGAACACATAGGTGTTAAAGTTGGTGATATTATCTAAACAAATGTGCTAATTAAGAATGGATGGTAGGATGGTAGGGCACTCAAGGTATAGCTCTAGTGGGGGTGGGGGGAGCATAAAAGATTTAAAAATAATGGAAATAGGTGGGAAAAGAAAAATCTATATAATTTATTGGAAAAAACAAAAGGAAAGGGGGAAAAAACAGAAAGGGGGTGGGGATGGAGGAGGGAGCTCAAGACCTAAAGTTGTTAAATTCAATATCCAGTCCGGAAGGCTGTAAAGTGCCTTATTATATAGATTTTTCTTTTCCCACCTATTTCCACTATTTTAAAATATTTTTAAATCTTTTTTGCTCTCCCCACCCCCACTAGAGCTATACCTTGAGTGCCCTACCATCCGTTCTTAATTAGCATATTCATTTAGATAATATCACCAACTTCGACACCTATGTGTTCTTTCGTTCTGTTCTGTGACATCTTTTGATGATCTGCTTCTATCACTGCTTGGTTGTCCCTACAACCACACCCCCCCTCCACTTATCTCCCCCAAACCAACCAACCAACCAACCAACACCCCCCCCCCCCACCCAAACCACCACCACACACACCTTAAACCAGCTTATATTTCACCCCTTCACCCCTTCCTTGGATTCACCTAGTTCTGTTGAAGAGTCATGAGGACTCGAAACGTCAACTCTTCTTCTCTGCCGATGCTGCCAGACCTGCTGAGTTTTTCCAGGTAATTCTGTTTTAGTTTTTGTTTTGGATTTCCAGCATCCGCAGTTTTTTTCGTTTTTATAAAAGGCACACCCAGTCCATTTGACCCTACAAAGAGACCTTCTTTAACATCTGGGGATTTGTGCTATATTTGGGCAAGCTGTCCCACAAATTAATCAAGCAACAGTCTGACATAGTCATGCTCACATAATCATACCCTTCTGTCAA
Source organism: Carcharodon carcharias (assembly GCF_017639515.1). Taxonomy (NCBI): domain Eukaryota; kingdom Metazoa; phylum Chordata; class Chondrichthyes; order Lamniformes; family Lamnidae; genus Carcharodon; species Carcharodon carcharias. Next base: position 131,184,086 of record NC_054475.1, read on the forward strand.
TATATCAGTCACCTACGTCACCATCATTATCACCGGAACAGCTGTAGTCGGTGGCACAGTGGTATACAGTCAGGCAGGAGTGGCCATGAAAGTCCTCAACATTGACTCTGTGCTCTATCAAGTCTTGTGGAATCCGATCAAATGTGGGAAAAGCAACTGCTGATAAATTAGTTCTCCTCCATGTTGAACGCAACTTGGAAGAAATACTCGGAATAGCAAGGGCTGTCAGAATGTTATCTAGAAGCTAAAAATTGTTTTACAAGGTAAAATTAAAATAAGTGACACTCTATAACCACACTTGTAGTTGATAGCAGATGTCCTTGAGAGGTTTTATGAAACTGGGCCCCCCAAAGTCCTTCATTAATCATTGCCTATATTGTATAATCAATACATTAAAAGCATTTTATGCTTATACCTAGGTTCAGCAGCTTCTGACTACAGAATTAACCAACAAACAGACTTGGAGTAACAGTGAAGGGAAAACGTGTAGTTTCAGCACTCCAAACATAATAATAGCTGGAGTGATAAGACCTCTCCTTCTGTTGTGTCCAGTAGGTTAGCTGTGCAGCTCAGATATTTAGCTTTAGATCAGATTACAAGGAAAATTGGGGCTTCATGAGCAGCATGTTCTCCAAGTATCTAATTTTTTAAATTGTAAGATTACAAGCTTTATTTGTACATGCTGGGCACTTTAATGGGTGATCCAAATATGTCAGTTGGAAGCCACAACATCACTATCATTTATGCTAAAACATTCCAATTTTTATATATATATTTGCCTGCATTCCCCATTGGTGTTCTGCTGCAACAGAGATTCTATTTTATATTAAAATTATGCTTGTGTTGTAAAGGAGGTGTCTTCTATAATCAGGAGATGAGTTCTCCCATCATTTTTTTTCCGGAAATGTTGCTATGGTAATGAAAAGGGACTATGTTGTCTGACTTGTAAGCAGGGCCACTGTTTCACAATGCCTGAAAAAAAATTGAATTTGACTTGGCTTGGAATATTTACGGGTATTCTGGGGATTGCATTCTAGAATATAATCAGTTTATGCATGGGTTCACTAGTTGATGAACGACCAGGTTTATTACACAATTTCAGGGTTTTGTGCATTTTATTGATGTTTTTGGGACTGTAATGTGGGATTTATTTTTGGTCCAATTTTCTATGACAAATGCAGGTCAGACCTGTTCTTTCTGATCCTTTCAAGTTACTTTACCTTAGCCGTCCCTCATCTTGTCATTTGTTGACTAAATTAGGAGTGGGGGTCTCTTTGGCCTTTTTCTTTACATTCTACTTGCTTGTTTTCTCTCTCTTCCTTGACCATCTTATGAAGACTGATTCTTGACAGGTGCTTGCTGGCATTTAGCATTTTTCACAGGTGGACCATTATTCAAATAAAGTTAGTGTCAAGCTAGCCAAGCATCATGTAAACCAAGTCCCACAGGGATGCTGTGTAGGGTTCTGTTGAAGAGTCATACGGACTTGAAATGTTAACTGTATTCCTCTGCAGATGCTGTCAGACCTGCTGAGTTTTTCCAGATATTTTTATTTTTGTTTTGGATTTCCAGCATCTGCAATTTTTTGCTTTTACCCACAGGGATGCATATGGGTTGTTTTTAATAACCTAAATTTATCTAACAGATCACCAGTGGCTTTGAGTAAATCATTTGAACAGGGGAAAATTGAAGATGCTAGCTTTCAGATGGAAGAGATGTTTTTCATGTTTTAAATTTTAAAGTTGTGGGGAGAGAGAACTTTTTTACATTGAAAGTGCTGGGCTTCCCATCAAGATGAGCTTTAATCATAAACAAAAACAGAATTATCTGGAAAAACTCAGCAGGTCTGGCAGCATCGGCGGAGAAGAAAAGAGTTGATGTTTCGAGTCCTCATGACCCTTCAACAGAACTGATTGAATATTAGAAGAGGGGTGAAAGATAAGCTGGTTTAAGGTGGGGGTGGGGGGGGGTGCAGGGCAGAGAGAGAGGTGGAGGGGGTGGTGTGGTTGTGGGGACAAGCAAGCAGTGATAGGAGCAGATAATCAAAAGATGTCACAGACAAAGGAACAAAGAAGTGTTGAAGGTGGTGATATTATCTAAACAAATGTGCTAATTAAGAATGGATGGCAGGGCACTCAAGGTACAGCTCTAGTGGGGGTGGGGTGGAAAGACTAGTAGGGCATACAAGATTTAAAAATAATGAAAATCACCCTGATTCAGGTGGTCACGTTGTTCCTTGCATTCAGAACATCATCTAGGCTTCGTTTCTTCTATTTTTTTTCCCCCAAAATATACATTTATCCCCAGCCCACCAACAAAATTGCTCTGCTGGACTAGAACATTTTGTAAAATTATTCAGAATTATCATCCATCAATGTAGCATTGTAACTGAGATCCCCAAAGTAAGAGGTGTGTTATGCCTCTGGCTTTTGTCCATCAATAATTTGATTGAGAATGCAAAAGCTATCTACAGTCAGAACGTTACTGCCCACACAGAGGGGGTTTACAATGAGACTTCCATACTGTTAGTCAAGGCTGGGCATAAGCTGAAAAGACATGCTCTAACTGACTGCAGCTTTAAATCTTAGCTTGTATGTGCTAGGTGTATGCATGCACGAGTAATGGAAGAAGGCGGTTGATGTCGTTCTTAATTAAAATTCTAGCTGTGTTTTTCCATTTATTGCTGCTGACATTTTTCACTCAATGTGTAATTGTGTTCCAGTCTGTGAGAGTGTCCCTTGTCTGGCTATAACAGATGGTACTGCAAGGACCAGTGGGATAGGCTCTGACTTTGCTTGAACCTATTGTTCCAGAGTTCGCTTTTGCGACTGTCCGTAGTCATTGGCACCAGTCAGTTGCTTGGCCCTGTAACTTTTTACTCATCCTTGCATTTTTCCTTTCTCTATTTTATCATCCTCCCCCTTATACTTTATTTAGGGTTGGAGTTTGAGATAAAATAAGTGAGATGAACTGGGTGGCACTGTCTTTAAAATTTGACTGGCGCTGATGGTGAAATTCCTGTCTTTCTGTTTTAATATAATGGCTTCCAACTTCACACTGTATAGTGTACAGTTTTGGTTACCCCTATCTCAAAAAGAATATAGAAAGATTTTGGATCTTTGTCTTATATTTATGTAGTGCCTTATTTTGATGTCCCAAAGCACTTCAGTCAATGAATTACTTCTCTAGTGTTGTGATTGCTGCATGATTTATTACTGAAGGTTCAATGACTGACAATTCCAGGCCTTTGGGGGATAAGGAAGAAAATCTCAATTAACAAGCTTAATTTTACTTTCTCTAGTGAAACTAAAGCCTTGATTGATTTTTGGAAATAAAATATGTTAAAGTAAGCAAGCTATTAAACTTGGTTAACGAGTGTAGGACTTGGAAGCTTTATTTCTGTTCAACTCCTGACAAATCCCAAAAGTGAGCCCTCAGACTTCATATCCCATGAAGTACTTTTACTTTTCATATTTAAATATGTAAATTGAATGGAGAATTCCATTTTTACTTTTATTGCGGTTCACTGGTTTATTACATATCCTTATGACATGCCTTTGGAAGGCAGAAGGATTGCACTTTGCCACACTATAACTGCTTTTTAAAAAAAGTTAAATGGTGAACAGTACCTTTTTGATGCATTAGATTTTAAACTAATAAGTAGAAAACATAGTTCTGGCTTTTTTCCTCTACCCACACCTCTTCTCAAGTAGATTTTCCAATTTAAATCAGACAGGCTGAGAAATAACTTCCAAAAATCAGCAGGGCCTAGCACATTTAAATAAATGCTTACATTTCAAATGGCTTCCAGCCAAATATGGAGGTATTTGCATTTTAATTGAATCGGGTTTCCGCACCTTCCTCATTGGTCCCCCTCGTGTGTCTCAAGGAATCCCAAGATTTTTTGCCTCCCACTTCTCCATTGAATAGTTCTTTCCAAATGTTAATCACTCTGCAGAACTTCTTGCTGATGGTCTTCCATGTACTCTTCGTTAGTTTAAACTTGTGTCCCTTTGCAATATAATTTAACTAGTATTCTGACTTTCTGTAACTACTTTGTATACCTCCATGATTACTTCCTAGGTGCCACCTTAGAAGACTGAAAAGCTCTTGTTTCTCTGACTTTCTCTTGTAATGTAGGCCTCCCACACTATCTATCGTTTGTAGCTCCTCTACCCTGCTGATGTTGACTAACATTTTAAACTGCCCCCTTCATTTTCTCCCACATTATTCATATGCATATCTTTATCCACTTGGGTTCCATACTCTGGAATTCACTTCCTTAAATCCTCCAACTTTGCACTTCCCACTCCTCATTTAAGACCCTCCTTAAACCCACCTATTTGACATTTCTTTTTGCTCAGTATCATTTTTACTTCGAATCTTTGAAGAGCCGCAGTTGGGATTATTTTTTTTTTAAAAGGTGCTATATAAATGCTAATTACTTTTGAAATTCCTTGAAATTTGCTTGATAATATTTGTCTGGATTCCATTCCACATCAGTTTTTTGAACCTTGTTGATATTTCAGGAATATGGTGTACCTTTTAGTATTTGCCCATTAGCTTGTTAAAGCTCTAAGGCAACCAAATTCACAGATCCAATTTTTTTTTATCTTCAATCTGTTCCTTTCTTAAATTGTTTCTTCATACTGTAGATTTGCTCTCTGGCATCATTACAAGGATCAAAAAGCTTTACAATTTTTTTTCTGTCAGTTGTCAAATATTCTTTATGCTTCTAACAGAACTCTGCAGGAACCATTAATATTTAATGGCTGCTGTCAGCCTTTCCTGTAAATATTGAATTAACATATACATTGTCACTTGAGTAGATTTTTTCAAGATATCTTTGTGGCTAAAAGGTGCCACAGTTCATAATGTATTTTTTATGAAAAATATATTAATGGCATAAAGTGCTTGGACACAATTTCTTTGATCACGGGTACCTTACTTTTTTCCCCTCGGGATTTTCTTCTCTCTTGTAGAAATGCACGTGTCAGCATCTTCAACGGTTGGCTGATTAGTTGCCATTTAGACAGATGTCAGCAGGTTACTTAACTGTTGTGTGGTGGGAGGGGCATTATGGCTGATTCTGTCAACCATAAATGTGCAGTAACCAGTGACTATCAATGGATAGTAATTGGAAACCGGAATCGTGACTGATTTTTCTTTTTTATTCATTCATGGGATGTGGACTTCACTGGCTAGGCCAGCATTTATTCCCCACCCTTTATGAAGGTGAGGTTAGCTGCCTCCTTGAACCACTGCAGTCCATGTGATGTAGGTGCTGTTAGGGTGGTTGTGCCAGGAATTTGACCCAGTGACAGTGAAAGAACAGTGATATATTTCCAAGTTAGAATGGTGTGTGGCTTGGAGAAGAACTTGCAGGTGGTGGTGTTCCCATGCGTCTGCTGCACTTATCCTTCTAGATGGTAGTGGTTGTAGGTTTGGAAGGTGCCGCCTAAAGAGCCTTGGTGAGTTCCTGCAGTGCAATTTGTATACGGTACACACTGCTGTCACTGTGCATTGGTGATGAAGGGAGTGAATGTTTGTGGGTTTCAATCAAGCTGGCTGCTTTGTCTGGGATGATAAGCATTTTGAGTGTTGTTGGAGCTGGACTCATCCAGGCAAGTGGGGAGTATTCCGTCACACTCCTGACTTGTGTCTTGTAGATGGTGGACAGGCTTTGGGGAGTCAAGAGGCGGGTTACTCGCCACACGATTCCTAGCATCTGACCTGCTCTCATAGCCACTGTATTTATATTGGCTAGTCCAATTCAGTTTCTGGTCGGTGGTAAGCCAAAAACTTCCCTTCCCATTACCCCCACTCAGCCACGACTACCTAGCATAGCCCACTCCAGTGATATCAATTGTAGACCATCTACAATATCACCCACTGAGATTAGTTAGCTAATTTGTACACTATAAAGATATACATCTGTATATTGTGCACCCTGTGCTATCAGGATGTCTGGTGAGAAATATTTTGTTTTTTTTATCAGTTTCTTCGATGGTGAACCTGCAGAAATATTTATTGACCCTCACAAGCTCCTGTGATCTGAGAGAATCTTTCAGACTACACCAGGTACATTGCTTTAGTCTGTCTTTAGTCACCAATTCATTTTTTTTGTTTCTTGTTTCTGTTGCCTACAGGTAAACCTGCGTCTTATTCTCGTTAGTGGGAAGACACAGGAGTTTATGTTTTCACCGAATGATTCTGCTGCAGATATTGCCAAACATGTCTATGAAAACTGGCCTATGGGTAAGTGCCCTAGATATTTCCCAGGTATTTTGTCATAGTGGATATACTTGATCTCTAGGGATGATTTTCCCCAGAGCGCTGAATCTAACTTGGGCTGAAATCCTGAACCATGTGAGCAAAGCTGGAGCAGCACACGATTTTTGCTCTGAAATAACTCTTCAGTACCTTCTTTATGTACAATTTTTTTGTGGTTCAGGATTTTGTTTTCTCTTATTTGTACCAATGTTTTAAATTTAAAACTAAGAAACCAGGCTGAAGAATCCATGTCAAAAGCCTACAGTACTACCACTGTTGAAGCCATTAGGAGGGGAGGCAGAATAAAACAAAGAATGTTAGTTTGGTGAGAGCACATTTGGGTTTGATGAGCCTATAAGAAAGGGGGAAATTTTAGTAATTCAAATTAGGGGTCACCCTTGAGACAGAGATGAGGAGAAATTTTTTGAGGGTTGTGCAACTTTGGAATTCTCTGCCTCAGAAGGTAGTGGAGATGGGGTCATTGAAAATTTTTAAGGCAGAGGTAGGTAGATTCTTGTTAGACAAGGGAATCAAATGTTATCGAGGTTGGATGGTAGTGTGGAAATCGAAACACAAGATCGTTAGCCATGATCTTGTTGAATGGCAGAGCTCGAGGGGCCAAATGGCCTACTCCTGTCGCTATTTTTTATGTTCTTACCCCAGTATTCTCTTCTGGCAAACTGCAGATTTAGTTCGTTAAACATATATTCCTGTGCAGAAATAGGGGTGGGGCTTGTTTAGCAGTGGCTCTTGTCAATTTGTGTTTAAACTCTCTGGATTTGGTTAAATGGGGCTTGGCCCTTCAGAGAGTATGTGCAGTCTGCTTCAGGCAAACAAAAATTCTATATCTGCAGATTTCTTAGTAACCTGGGTCTCAAACGTAGTGATGGGTTTTTCTGGTCAAGTGTGACAGACACTGAGTGAACAAAAGAAGTCTTTTGTTGTAATGAATAGGAAACTGATTTTGGAATAGAAGTTTTATAAAGATTTGGCATGTTAAAAATATGATTAGAATGAAGCTCATTGCACAAGCCTGAGTTAGCCTATAAGAGATGAGCATAAAGATCAAGCAGATTATTAGCTCTGTGCCACTAAGTATGCTGCATGTCACATTTCAACTTGTTGCAAATCCTGATCCTAAAAGGTGGCAGTCAACCACTGATTGATAACCTGCCAAGATCACTCAGTTATTTACCTTTTGATAGAAGTTGGCTTTCCAGAATTGCATGCCTATTTATGTTGGGTTGGTTTTTAATATGCCACTGTCTATTATGTCCATTACTGAGGGTTGTGGAAAAAATCTTTGTAGTGGCCATTCTCGTGTGAAATGTACAGTGTTTCATCAAGTTCAAGGGTGGGAAGATAGGAACAGCTAAAGCCGATTTTTCAGTTCTACCTTTCATCACCATACTTAATACTTGGGGTCATTGCAAAGTGATCAAACCTGGGATCTTCCAGTATCCATGGCTAAAAATTGTACTAAAGGTGCAGTTTGATCAGAGGAATCCTATTAGTACAATTTTAGGCATACTTCTCAACTTCCTTTTGATGCCTCCCTTCCACTTGTTGACCACTTTTTCCTCCTTTTTTGCCTTTAAACATTAAGATATCATTCCTCTTCCTATTGAATTGTTTGACAAGTCTTTATTCTTTTTGATTTTTTTTCCTCTCCTGCCATGAGGGTCTGACTCATCCTGCAATATAGCTCCACTTCAGAAGTTGAAGATTCAGATTGGGAAGTTTTTATGCTTGCCCTGATTTTTGTTTAATGCAATATTTTGCATTTGGCAGCTATTTTTTCCCCATTTTCAAATGGCACTGCTCTCCAGTTGATGAAATGCTATATTTAGAAAATGTACTTTTAATTGAATGTTTTAAAAATGTTTGTTTTTACAGTTGAATGTAAAATTTTGTTTGCTATCCTTGCAGACTGGGATGAAGAACAGGTTAGTAGCCCCAACATTCTTCGGCTCATTTACCAAGGAAGATTTTTACATGGAAATGTCACCTTGGGGGGTAAGTTGCAAATGTTGAGAGTTTTGTTTTTTGTTTGCAAATGAAAAGATTTTGGGAAGATTGAGCAATGTGTTGCTCCTTTATTCTGCAATTTAAATAGAAATCTGAAATATGAAACTGCTGGAAGCACAGAGCAGGTTATCAGTATCTGAAAAGGAAAGATGGGCGATCATTTTCTGTCCATGCTGAAAGGCCTAATTAATGTTCACAGTATATTCTCTTCGTGAGTAGATTATTCAACAGTTTGAATTTGCAGTTAGATTATGGCTGCCCTGTACCTCGATTCCTTTACCTGCCTTTATTGCATATCTTTTGATACCCTGACCAACAAATCTATTAATCTGAGTCTTGAAAGTTTCAGTTGCCCCCCTTCTGGGGGAGGGAATACCAGATTTCCACTATCCTTTGTGTGGGGAAAAAAATCTTTGATTCCACTCCCAAATGGCCTGGCTCTGACTTTAACGTTATGTTCAATTATTCTGTTTTTTTTTCCCCCTGCCCACCAAAGGAAATGGTTTCTCTGCATCTATGTTACCAATCCCTTTTATCATTTTAAACACCACAACTAGATCATCCTCAATCTTTTGGACTCCAGGGAATACAAGGCAAATGTTTGCAAATAATTTAACCCTTTTAAGGCGGTTATCATTCTGGTGAATCTGTGCATACCCACTCCAAGGCCATATAAAGCTCTATCCAACTGAAGCTTAACTTCCTCCCCTTTGTATTTCGTTCTCTAGAGGCAACGACCAACCTTTTGCTTTTTGTCTACTCGCTTTTGGTGATTTGTATACAAAGACATTAAACGTCTTTGCTTCCCCAGAGTTGCTAGTTTCACACCACTTAACTAAGTACTTGAATCCCAGAAGGGTGAAAAAAAATTATAAAGTGGATGACCTCACCTGTGCCCACATTGAGCTCCATTTGACAGTTTCACCCGTTCACTGAATTTGTTTACGTCCCTTTAACTTGCTGCTCCCATCTATACAACTTCCTTATATTCTCTTTCTTTTTATCCTTGTCACTGATAAATATGATGAAAAACTGTAGTCTCCGTGCAGAGATCCCTGGGGAGCACCAGTTGTCCCATCCACCAATCAGAGTACTTTTCCTTTACCCTACTGAATCCTACCTCCCAACTTATGTTGAAAGATTGCCTCCAGTTCTCTGCACATCTGGTATAAGATTTTTCTATCATGCTAATATATTCTGAAATATTTGTCCCTTTGACAGCTCTGAAGCTTCCTCCTGGAAGGATGACAGTGATGCACTTGGTTGCCAGAGAGACATTACCAGAACCTAATTCGCAAGGTGAGGTTGAGTCACATAATGTGTACTCGGGAACTGAAGTTACTGAAGCGTTCTATAATTCTCCTCCCCACTTTTTGTTTGCTTCAGATTTTTTTTCTCTACCCCTTTCCTGCTGAGTTACAATTCCAAGGTGCCAGCAATTGCCTGGTACACCACTCAAATAATTATTCTTCACATGTGAGCCCTGCCCATGAGGTTCACAGATTCTTCAGCCATGAAGAGTATTGCATTGAAGTCGTAATCTGCCCTCACCGATAATGCCCACACTTGTGGCCTTACCAAATACCAGCATTGGATATAAACCCTGACTTTCTACTTATGTCAGTTGTAACAGTTATCCTACTTTGGCACTGCCAAAAGTTTTTTGACCTGGGATTTCCTGAGCTGACTGGCTCAGTGCCACACTAAGCACTTGACAAGTAAGCTGCCAAGAAATTCCTCTTTGAAAAAATCATTAACAAGAGGCATCCATGTTGTGGTTTGACAGGATTGGGGGGGGCAGTCTATTCTTTTGAGGAGGTACAGTTATTGTGCAGTCAGTTGACCTTGTTAAGTATCACATCAGGGTCTGAGGGTGGTGCATGTTATATGATTGTTTTCCTGTTACTGATATTTATTTACTGCTCCAGTCAAGGAAAGAAAATTTCATGTATCCATCATCACTACATTTCAGTAAATGGTAATTTTGATATTGACACAATACAGGACCTTTTTCTCCCTTATTTAAAAATATATTCAGAAATATGATGGATAGAGGTGGTATTCAGCGAAGGCAAACTCTACTCAGCTGCTAGCCTTGACGTTCTTCTGGAATGTGTGTATTGAAATGACTTGCTTTGGTCAAGATTGTTAATGTAAAAAGAAACATTTTTTCCTGCACGGTTGGCTGTCTCTTATTCTCTTCCCTCCTTTTTCATGTTCTCTCTTCATGATAATGTCAGCAACAGTTAAAAGCCTGGAACCATCAGATTTGTGATTCAGTACTGCACTTGACATTTACCCATTATGCTATTTGGACAGGGGTGGGTGCAGTGAGGAAGCTTTTAATATCCTTGTATAATCTTGACAAAGTATTATCTGGCCAAAAAAAAGTTATTAGGAAAACTGAAGATAGCCTACTGGAAAATATGGGCCTAAGAATGTTAGTTTTGTAGCCATTAAAGAATATTATTTTTCAGTATTGTTCAAATTGTTTGTCGCTTTGCTCCCCCCCACTCCCCACCCCAGGTCAAAGAAATCGGGAGAAGACAGGAGAGAGCAATTGTTGTATGATTTTGTGAGAACTGCTTGCCTTGTACGAAGCAGCTACAAATCAAAAGAAGACTTTTTTTAGGAACTTACAAGAATTGTCCCAGAGTCTTCCCACTCGATTGGTATGCAGCTGACACGTGACATGTTATCACTTACTAACTTCACCAACCTGTGGAATTCCACTGTGACATTGCATTAAGAATTTATATCCTGCCAAGGCAGAATTGCCTGGGAAGAACTTATCTACATCTGATCTCATCTGTACAAAGCAAAAGAAATATTCCTGCTGTGGAGAAGCAGCAGTTACATTGGAGCCAAACCTTTCCATTGTGATCTTATTTATTTTTTCTAACACTTAACTTTTTTTTTCTGAACTGTAATTTGGGTTTCTCCAATTTTCTTTCCTTCCCTTCTGGAAGTATTACTTTCTTGTTGGACACAGCTCCATGTGCATCAGCCACTCTCTGGTGCCTTGTCCAAGAGACTTAATTATGTGTAGGTCTTGACACTAAATATCAACAGACTATTTGACCACTGGAGCATCACAGCTGAGCCTGATCCTGTTCTCATCTGATATCTGATCATGCACTTTACAGAAAAATTTCTAATGATCAGTAGAGGTAACCTTGGCTGACAATTTTCTTTGTTAATCGGGGCATTGAGGCCATTTTTGAATCCCTACTGGTGCTTTAGGTTGAGACTTCTATGATCTGTACATGCATTAAGGATATTTCCATAGCCTTTTTTAAAGAGTGGGGGCAGCGGGGGGAGGGGTGGGTGTGATTTGATTTTCTGCAATAGTCACCTTGATTGGAGAATGTGGGACACCCTTGCTGTCAATTTAAGCCCTTGTGAAAATGTCCTTCAGCAGACATTGCACCTGTTTAAGCATGTGCTTTTGTAATGGGTCGTTTTTTTTTAAAAAAAGTTTGAGCACTGTGGGGTAATGTCCAGCCTTTTTATTAAGTGTCTAGTTGACACTTTTACCAGACACAGTGAAGAAGGAGTTTGTACTTTGGAATCAGTCTACCTATCATGTGAAGATGTTTCAGGATGTTTCACGTGAGGTTTTGTTGTTGAGGGCTAAGAAAAGTTGCATTTCTAGTCTATAATTTGCATGACTGAGGTTCCCAAAAAAAAAGCTACTCTTAATTAGTTCAATTGAATGAAACTGCTGCTATTTTACCTGTCCTTCCCTTCCCTCTCCTGCACAACACTTTGGGTCAAAAGCTTAAATGTGTTTGAACCTGCGTCACAGCATTCCAGACAAATTTGATGAACCATCTTACTACTTCAGGCTCTTAATACATTTATTTTCTATCTGCTTAATATTGAAGAAGTTTTTATTTAGTCACCTTTCAAAGTATTGTTGTACTAAATATTGGCCGAGCCTGGTCCATGCTGCTGGGCAACATAAACCTAATTTTGTGCAACCTGCACCACACAAACGGGTATTTCATTCGGATTCCCGTCTCTTCCACCTTCAATTAATGTGGCTGATTCTACCTCAAGTTCATTTCCATACCTTCTATCCATTCCTTAATTTTCTGTATAGACAAGGATATTATCAATCTTGTTCTTGAAAATTTCAATTGATCCAGCACCTAAAGCCTTTTGGGAAAATAATTCCAGATTTCCACTATATTTTGTGTGGAAGTAGTGCTTCCTGATTTTAAATAGTTTAACTTGTTCTGCCACCTTACCCTTCACCAAAGGGAATAGCTTGTCTGTACCTACCCTATCAAACTTCCAGTTTTTAAACCGCTCGATTAGATCACCTCTTGTCCTTCTAAACTCATAAGAGTAAAAGCCAAATGTGGTCTCAGTTTAACTCTTTATAAAGTCCTGGTATTATTTTGGTGAATATGTGCTGAACCCTTGCAAGACCAAAATATCTTTCCTGCGGATCAGTGTGCAGAATAATATTTCAGATGGGGTCTGACCAAGTCTCTGTACAACTGAAGCTTAATTTTTTATTTGTTCTTGGCATATAAACATTGCTTGCAAGGCCAGCATTTATTGCCCATCTTTGATTGCCGTTGAGATGGTGCTGGTGAGCTGCCTCCCTTGAATCGCTACAGTCTATGTGGTGTAAGTACACCCACAGATCGTTGGGGAGAGAGTTCCAGGATTTTGACCTAGCAACAGTGAAGGAACAGTGACATAGTTCCAAGTCAGGATGTTGTGTGGCTTGGAGGGGAGCTTGCAGGTGGTGGTATTCCCATGCATCTGCTGAGGAGTCCTTCTGGGTGATAGAGTCTGTGTGTTTTGAAGTTGCTGTCAAAGGAGCCTTGGTGAGTTGCTTTAGGGCATTTTGTAGATGATGCACATTGCTGCCAGTCTGTGCTGGTGTTGGAGCAAGTGAGTTTAAGGTAGTGGATGGAATACTGATCAAGCGGGCAACTTTGTCTTGGATGGCGTTGAGCTTCTTGTGTGATGTTGGAGCTGCATTCATTCTCGCTTTCTAATTCCAAACCCATTGAGATAAAAGTCAACGTTCCATTAGTCTTATATCCATTGTGTTGTGAATTAGCTTTTACTTTGTGTATGTTCCCCAAATCCTGGAACTCCCTAACAGCACTGTGGGTGTACGTACACCACTTGGAATGCAGCGGTTCAAGAAGGCAGCTCACCTCCACCTTCTCGAGGACAACTGGGGATGGGCAATAAATGCTGGCCAGCCAGCGAAGCCTGCTTCCCATGAATGAATAAAAAAATGCGTGGATACAAAATCCATTGTTCTTCCCATTGAGCTCCACCTGTCATAGTTTTACTTTTTTACTTGATATGATTATGTCCCTTTTAACTTCCTCCTCTGTTCACACACCTTATTGTGTCTTCAAACTTGATGCCTCCAACAGACCACTCAGTCTGCAAAGGGCAGAAACAGAAATAGACAGTGGTGCATTTGGACTTCATGGGACATCTACCACCTCCAAGTTCCCCTCCACTTCACATGCCATCCTGACTTGGAAATATGTTGCCATTCTTTCATTATCACTGGGTCAAAATCCTGGAATTCCCTCCCTGTAACAACACTGGGGAGTACTGTCACTGCATGGTATGCAACAGTCCAAGAAGGCAGCTTGCCACTACTTTTAAGGGCAGTAGAGATGGGCAATAAATGCTAGCCTTGTCGGTGATACCCACACCACATGAATGAATAAAACAAAAACAATTAACTGCAGTGTTGTGATATTACTCACAGGTTCCTTTGTTTCCCCCCCCCCCATTAAGAACATTTGTTGAATAAGAAATAAAACCACTGTGCCAACCTAACTCTTTTCGTAGCTGCTCAAGAAAAGTTACATTTGTGTAACAAACCCTGACACATTTACCTGTCAAATGGTTGCCTGTTTACAGACATCATCAAAGAAAAGAGTACTGTAAATTTTGGGGAGGTTATTTAAATTGTCTGCCTGTATTTGTATGTCATGTGGAAAACTGCCTAAAGCACATACTGAAGCTGACTTGAAATCCTTGCTATCCTGACCCTACATTTAAAATCCCACCAGTGGTTTTGTTGATAAATTTGATCACATCCAATCCCCGGATGCAGTCACTCTATTCATGATAGTAATAGTCATGTTGTGAGTGATTTGTTTTTGTTTTCACTAATCGTGATACTAGGAGTGGTCAAAAAGGATCCTTATTTCCAACTTCCTTCTCTTTGGCATTCTGCTACCATTCATTTATTAAAATAGTTGTTTTGACTTTATTTATGCTTTTCCCCACTTTTTGCTTCAGGAATAATGTAATCATTAATATTGGTGTGTCAGTCTTAAGGATATGTTTACACCACTATTGTAGTGTCTGTGAGAAACAATTTTTTCACTTTATCATGGTGTAAATATAGCTTAATTTCAGAGTTGGAGCCTGACGACACTAAAGAGTTAGATTCCTTGGAGCACTTAGAGTTGATTTATACTTTAACTCCACATTTATAATACCATCAGAACGAAGTCGAAACTGTCACACCAACACTAAATTTATAGTGGAAATGCACCCTGTTATTAGGCTCTCTGACCCTCCTTTATGGTGGAATTTACTTGTTTCTAAAAGTGATCACTTTTGTGATGAGTGACATTGATGATTGGAGTAAAATCTCACCTCTTGAGTTATACAGATAGGAGAGATGGTATCTGGTTTTATCCCTTGTCTGTATTGAATTAGTAGTTCTTAACTTGGCTGATGATAGAAATGATGCAATTGATCACCGCACTTTTTGAGGTTAGGGAAGGGGAAATCAGTTGGCTTCAGATGTCTGATTTTTCTATTCTGCAAGAGGGCAGGATTGTGAAGGCCTCCACAGTTCAGCTGGAGCATCCATCAAAACTCTGTTGTTTCATAAAGTGAAAATTTCAAATTTTGGAAACCTGTAATAAAAAATATGCTGATATACTCAACAGTTCCATCAGGATCTGTGAGGGGAAGATAAATAGATGTTTTGGTTGTGTACCTTTGATCCAACTGAACTTATTGATCTGTGTATTACTTCTTTTAATTTCGCGATTTTATTCTGCATTCTTCTCTCCGACCCTCAAAATAGACTTTGTTGATCCAGTTACTTCTTGGCTATGGCTTTTTAAAAAGAAGCTGATCTCTTAATATAACATTCACCGCAGAAGCAATGAATAAATGGAAAACAGCTCATAAGAGACTGGCTGTAAATATGAACATGTTTTTGCAACAACTGTGAATGATGTGTCAAAACCTTGAAGGAATTGAAATACTGAAGCTTTTTCAGTTTTCTGTAGTTCAAAGTTCTTCATTCAAAAGGACTTTTAGGGAATAGAAGAACTATTGTATAATAAACTAAATCATGAATAATGTATGGCTTTTAATAACTGTATGATCTAATTTAACACAGGTATACAGGTATGTGTTAACACATTTATTTCTGTAGATGGGTTGGATATGCCTGCTTTAAAAAAAATCTTGGCTCAAAAAAGTTGAATTTGCTTAAATGTATAAAAGCTTTAAAATAAGAAAATATAACCAGTGTAATACTTGCAGTGAAGAGTCTGAATTGTTTGCACTACATTTTATGCTGAAAATCAAAGCTTCTGGCTTTAGCCATGCTACTGCGATGAACGTTTGGGTTAATTCACTTTTCCTCTACCAAATTTTCATTTGTAAGGCAATGAGCACCACAGATTCTAAGATCACAATAATCATCATAGCTGAGGGTAAACTGTCCTCACTCATGTCCATACGTGCAATTTACAGCTTAAACAGAGTGTAAGGCTGTCGGCTGTAACATGTCAAATGCGATCATCTAAAGTCAACACATTACCAAAGGACCTGCGTGGTCTGTATGACTCAACTTCTCATTGCCTCAATTAGCTGAATCATCAGAGAATACAAAGTTTTTTCAGTGTTCTGGTTTTCCAGGTTAATTTATCACTGCACATTATCTTGAAGTTTGTTCTGTATAATCCATTTAGGAGTAGTATTATGAATAATACCCTTGAGGATTGAGCTAAAAATCAAATCGAATTTAAACCAACATTTCCTTCTAATTTGAAATTTAAAAAAAAATGGGACTCTGTTCTTTGGAAAATACCCAATTTAAAATTTTCCAGATTATAAGGGAATAATATTCACTGGTAAGAAGTTCGAGTGGTGGTGGAGGTTTGGATAGTGAGGAAGGTCCACCAGCCTAAAACAAAGGTAAGAAACCAAGTTGGACAGTTGTTATCACAACTGAGGGAGATTTAGAATGTTACCAGAGAATGGTGTTGAAGCAAATAGCATCAAAGGAAACTGATGTGCTTCTGGAAAGAGAAGAGATTAACAGGCCAGGGACCTGACTGGATCCATCCAAGTATCTTGTGGGAGTTGCAAGAATAGTGGAAGCCTGATAAATCATTATCTAAGCTTCTATTGTGAGAGGATATGTGCAAGAAATGTCCAATGCAATACCCATTTCCAAAAAAATGGAAGTCGGCAGTTTAACATCTATTATGGCAAACTTTATAATCTATAAGATGAAAGTATTTAATATCTAGAAGCAAAAATAAATACAGCTGCTCATACCAATATCAGAAGAAAGATGTTTTCCAAACCTGACTGTTCTTTGAGGAGGTGATGGATGTGGGGAAAAATACAGTGGATGTGTGCATTGGCCTTTCAGAAATATTTGGATCTTAAACTAGGTGTTTACAGAGAAAAGGAGGCTGTGGAATGCAATAGTGGAGTTTGTGATTGAAAGGCCATGTTAACATTTAAGAATAGTTTATGTAGATGCTTGAAAGAAAGAGTAAAGGGCTATGGGGACAAGGCTGCTCTTGAGCGTAAACATGGACAGTTGAGATTAATGGCCTGATTCTTCTATCCTTTTCACAAGATGTGGGTGGCGCTGACTAGAGCAGCATTTATTGCCAATCCCTAATTGCCTTTGAGAAGGTGGTGGTGAGCCACCATCTCGAACTGCTGCATTTCATGTGGTGTAGGTACACACACGGTGCTGTTAGGGAGGAAGTTCCATGGTTTTGACCCAGTGACAGCAAAGGAATGGCAATGGCTTGTAGGGGAACTTGCAGGTGTTGGTTTTCCCATGCATCTGTTGCCCTTAACCTTCTAGGTGGTAGAAGTCACAGGTTTGGAAGGTTCTGTTGGAAGAGGTTTAGGGAGTTGCTGCAGTCTATTGTGTAGATGGTATACGCCGTGGCTGCTGTATCGGTGGTGGAGGGAGTGAATGTTTGTGGTTGGGGTGGCAATCAAGTGAGCTGCTTTGTCCTGGGTGGCATTGAGCTTCTTGAGAATTATTACAGTTGCACTCACCAAACAAGTGGAGAATTGCATCCTGCTCCTGACATGTGCCTTGTAGATAATGCACATGCTTTGGGGAGTCAGGAAGTGAATTACTTGCTGCTGAATTCCCAGCCTCTGACCTACCTTTGTGACTGGTCCAGCTCAGTTTTTGGTCAATGGTAATCCACCAGGATGTTGATAATGGAGGATTCAGTGAAGCTAATGCAATTGAATGTCAAGGGGAGATTTAGATTCTGTCATTGCCTCTGCACTGCAACTGGCCCCTGGGCAAGTTCCCCAATTTATGATCCCACATGAGATATCCCAAACTGTTATGCTCCCAGGTGAAGAGGAATGAACTGGCTCCCCTTCTTTATTCAACCCCCCTCGGTTGGTCGCAACAAGGTTAATTTATAAAGGACCCCTTCCCTCGTGGATACCTTTTCCCAGTCCAAATGTATTTGTTTTAGAAAAAGCCAATTTAACTAGGCTTTGAGTCAAAGAAAGAGTAAGTTTATTAGTTACTATAAACACGAGAAAAACAATTTAAAAACGCAACACACACACACACATCAGAAATGAGAAGTTGAGACCAAAAATAAAAGTTTAAGATATATGAATCAGTCTTTGGCTTGTCCATGAGCAGTACATGGTGAAACATTGTAGCTGTTAAGTAGGGTGATTCAGGTAGAACTGACTTTGGCAGTTGAGCAGTTGGAACACTTGGTTCTGCAGGTTAGCTAAAGGAATGTCCTGTTTCTTTTTTGACTGTGGCTTTGCTGAATTGCCTCCAGCCTGAGAGAGAGAAGACTTTTACCTGCAGGCTGCAGGGATGGCTAGTTGACGTTCTTCTGTGTGACCTTTACATAGCACACATCAGGTTTGCAGCTGGTTTTTTAATCCGTTTCCTTGTGTATTCCTGGAAGGGAAAAACAAACTTGTGTTACGTCTAGAATCTGCTTTATTTCAACCTGGACCATTTCCACATTCTGAGATATAACTCAACAGGAAATGGTTTATGCTAAGATGTGATAATCAGTGTCCATTGCCTCTACAACCACAGGAGATTAAAGTTCAGTCTTTTGCATTGCATTTCTTCCTTTTCGAGTATCTCTGTCTGAAGTAGGCCTTGACACCCTTTCAGGTATGACATTTCATATTCTCTCTGAATTAATCAGTCAAGTATAATCCAGATAGGAATTTTCCAGGAAATGGTTACTTTACATTCTCAGCCAGATTTTGCTTGTAGGTCTTTTTAAGAAGCACATCTCTTACTTAAAAAGTTTAATATGTTTGTAAGTAATTCAGAGCTTTGATTTGTTGTCATGACACCTGTCACTTGTGTGTTATTGTTACATGCCACTTATCAGCCCAAACCTAAGTGTTGTTGCACATGGGAACAGACTGCTTCAGAATCTGAATAGTTGCAAATGGTACTGCATCATGTGCAATCATCAGCGAACAACCCCACTTCTTACCTTATGATGGAGGGAAGGTCGTTGATAAAGCAATTGAAGATTATTGGCCTTGGGACACCATCCTGAGGAATGCCTGAAGTGAGGTCCTGAGACTGAGATTATTGACCTCCAACTATCTTCCTGAGAATTTTCTGCCTTATTTCCATTAACTCCAGTTTTGCTAGGGCATCTTAATAACGAGGACAGTCACTCTCACCTCAAGTCTAGAGTTCAGCTCTTTTACCTTCACCCATTTCTTGATATCACATGGAATGAATCATCAATTGGCTGAAGACTGGCATCTGATGTTGTAGAACTCGGGAGGAAATCAGATGGATCATCCACTCGGCACTTCTGGTTGCAAATGCCTTTGTACTGATGTGCTGGGCTTCCCTCATCACTGAGGATGGGGATGTTTGTGGATCCTCCTCCTCTGTCGTCTCCGTCTCCTCCTCCGTCATCTCCTCTGTCTCCGCCTCCTTCGTTCATTCAACTCTTCGTTGTGTTGTAATTCCTATGAAATGAAGGGCCACAAAACAGGTGGTGGAAATTTGTTTTTATTCAATGAAAAGGTTTTTTCTGCCATCGGAAGAGTTGGCAGGGAACAATCCCTGCTGCCCTGCAGTCATTTGGCGCTCGGCTCATTAATGGGCTAGAGGTAACTCCTGTCCCCATCTAGGGAGACGCCCTGCCTTAGCTGCTAGTCAATCAGGTGTCTGGCAGTTCTGTAGTTTCAGCAGTGCTAGATTTGAGTGGTGACTACTGTGGGACTACAGCCAGTCCCCTGAAGAAGAGAAATTAATATGGGCAGGATTGAAGGTGAGTCCAGGCTCAGCAGGGCCGGGCTGTTCCTAGTGAGGGGAGTGCAGGCTTTTGGGGGTCAGGTTTGAGGGGGGTGGGGTTGGGTGAGGTGGAGTGTTAAAGAGGGTATGACCTTGGTAGGTGGGTGCCTCTGGTGGATGCAGAGGATCCTCAAAGGAGCGTATTCCCTTGCCTGACAATAGCCTGCACAGCTAAAGCTGGTGGGCTACCTGCTTGGCAGAGGCCTTCCCATGCCCAGGGTAAATAGCAATAGGACAAGATGCGACACTCAACTGGCCATTAATTGGCCACCAAAGGGCCTCAATTGGTCCAAGGATGGCCAGGCAGCCTGAAGCCTCCACTGCCACCATAAAATGGGAGACTGGTCAGGGATGGGAAGGTAGGCATCGAGTAAGCCATGCACTGCATTTTACAAGCCTCCCCCAGCCACTCGCCTTCAAAGTCGTTGGTGGAGGACTGTAAAATTCTGTCCAAACTGCTGAAAACACTCAGGTCAGTTGGTATGTGAAGAGGACTGACTGATGCAGGGACTCTCTCAACAGATGTTGCTTGATATGCTTAGCAATATGGAAAAGAGATGGATAGCATTTTAAAATATGGAGTGATTTGCTGAAGCAAATGTCTTTTGTTTGTTGCAGGTTTTAGACTAGCTAAGACAAGCCAGATCACTTTCAGTATCTTCTCTGCCCCACCCCTCACCCGCAGGCTGCTGCTTCTCTGTGGAATTGATTTTGGTACAACTTTCTTGAATGGTTAAATGTTTCAACCATAATCTGGTATTAGGTGTGTGATATTCCAATGATTTTTTTCTCAGTGCATTTATTACAGGATGTAAACATTCAGGATTAATACTAGAGAAATAATGAGGAATGCTAGCAGAAATGTTTTTGTGTGAGGGGTTATTAGGGTATGGAATGTATCATCACATGGCTATTGAAGCTGAGTGAATCATAATATCTAAGAATGAATTAGATAATCATTAAATGATACAAGGAAAGCACAAAACTGATTGCGATAAATAGTCCTGGTTTGAACTCACCAGCACAGCCACAAGTGAATCTCGGCTGCAACTTTTCTATTTCTTTTATCATGCTATAATGAGGTACCTAAATGTGCACAATATTCCAGTCTGGACCTAATTTAGGTCTTGTATGAGCTCAACGTTACCCCCCTTTTCTATGTGTCTAAGTACAAAGAGCTGACACTTCTATATCTGCATACCAAGGTCCTCCTATTCCATGAAAAACCTTACCATTTATGATACATTTGAAAGCAAAATAAGGAAATAAAATATATTATGGTGGCTCTCACCTCAGAGTCAAAATATTGAGTTTAAAGTCCCATTATGTTCGAGTATATAATCAAAGTTGATTTAAGGAAGTGCTGCATTATTGGAGGTGGCATCCTTTGAAATGAGAAGTTAAATTGAAGCCTCTACTGCCTGTTGAGATGGATGTGAAAGATTCCACACTACATGTCAAACATCAAGGAACTCTTCTGATATCCTAACCAATGTTTCTTCTTCCCTCAAAACATATATTTTCTGGCAACTCTGGCTACCTAGGAGACCCTGAACCAAGTAGGATAGCTGAGAAGAAAGAAGCAACCTTAAAAAAAAGTCTCCCTGACATTTTCTGATGTCCAGTCCCCTGTTTATATTCACAAAATACAAATGAGAGAAACATGGTTTCTGCACAAATCTTCCCAATTTGCTTTTATTTTGATATTTTAATCAGAGAAATGGCTAGTGTGGGAAATGGACAAAAAAAAATCACACTGGTCTGCTGGGGCATAGTAAAAGGCGCTTTACTTTCCACCTCAGTGCCTTGTACACGGGCATGCTGGCACTGAGTCCTGGACATGTGAAGAATTCTATTCCCCAGAACTAGCAAGCTTAATTTTAAAAAAAAATTAGCCTGATTAACTTGCGTTTCTCCAAGCACTTAGAACTTTCAGCCTGCATTATAGATTCTATAATTTATCACTAATGAAAGAGAACTGACCCATAATTTCCTTGTTTATCCCTTTCTCCAATTTTGAACATGGCGATCATATTTGTCACTGCCACTAGAGGGCAAATGTGAAGTCTTTACTTGAAACCTTGTTTGAAGTTTAATTTTATCCTAGTTATAAAATTTCTTTTCAGTAACTCAGATTATCATAGTGCCTACAGATCCATGAGGGAAAAATTGGATAAGACCGATAATTAGGTGTAGGATCACAATGCATGATTAACCCCTGTCCATTCATTGTGATGCCAGCAGCACACAAACTTTGTGCTACCTGCTAATTTAAATGATAGTGGTGTGTAGCCAGCAGTATGCGTGTTGCTGAGTGGCTGCATGCTTCAGCAAGGGACCCAAGTTTGTGCAAGTCTAGCACCACTTAAAGCTAACCTGCCCTACCTAAAGCCAGCCTCACCTCTTAAAGGCGAGTTGCATTCTGTTGCAGCAGGCTTTGTAAGTGGCTGGGGAAGAATTTATGAGCAAGAAGAGTCGAGGTGGTGCAACAGGCCAGAATACATCCTCTGTAGGAGGCTCTGTAGACATTAGGAGGGCAATGGGGGCAGATAACTGTCATAGTCTATGCCAGCTGTCTAGCTCTAAGGACCTAGATAGAATGTTGCATGCAGTGCTGCAGGAAGTCCAATGACCTCACACAAGTGGTCAAGGTAAATGAATGCATCTTTTAATGCCATATCCTTACAAAGGAACCACTAGCCTCTCGCACTGTTCCATTCACCACTCCACCTTAACTCACCTAACAACGATCTCTATCAAGCATGGTGCATACCAATATTAATAGCCTCACCTCATCTTCACACACAGCACTGTTGTAAGCCTCACATTCACATCTCGCAGCTTGCATAGCTATTTAACAATGACATATGTCATCCAAATATATTGCACAATGCTCACTGACACACTGTCCTCTCTTTTGCAGGACAATATGGTGCAAAATCAGAAGTAGTACCACCTAACTGATAGGGTATGCAGCCCCACCCCCAGGATGGAGACGGTGCTTGCAATCATTGGTATGATCATGGCTACCAGCAGGACTGAAAGCATTGAGGGTGATGGTATGTTCCTACCTAAACAACATTCCCACAGCCCACTTACCCTTCATCCTACAGTTTCTTCTGATATATAGGACAGAATTTAATGTGTCACAGGTGGGCGTGCACCTGACCTGACTGGACGTAAAATAGCTTGTGACGACGTCAGGTGAGCACTCACAGACGTTATTGCACACTCAGGCGATATTTCAGTCAGCGGGCATGAACGGGTACCAGAGCTGCGCCCAACATTAATTAACAGGCCACCTAAGGCCATTAAAAATCCAAATGCCGTATGATTTTGTGCTCGTCGCATGGGCAAAATGGGCAGGTGGGCAGCCCACAATTTCAAAAACCTCATCCAAGGGCAGGATAAAAAGGATCACCAGCCTTGCTAGTGTGAGTATTGAGGAGTTTGGTAGATAGTTTGCTGCTGGTGACTTATTGGTAGCTTCATCTCTGTTCGGGGCTTCATTGTTAGCATTTCCAGGCTTCATTTCAGGATTATTGGTGTCTCCAAAGGCCCCCAGAGGATTCAGACCTTGTGGACCCTCCCAGGTATCAGACAGCCTTCTGTTACCCTGGTAATGGAGATAGTGGTCTCCACAGGATTGTGGTCTTCCTCTGAGGCGGAAGAGAGGGGCAGAAGGAAAAGGAGGTCAGGTGTCCCAATGCAGCTTCCAGGGGAGGGACCACTGGGAGGAGAGGTGCAGGCACAAGGGGCACAGGGCCAGCAGCAAGTCCAAGAATGAAGGAGCTGCAGAAGATGCCACTACCCTGCTACCAGGGTTTACAGGCACCGATGCAGCCACCTCAATATGTCTGGGGTGCAACGCCGAAGGAGGCTCAAGGGAGACAGTGACCTCCATTTGTCAGATGATTGGGCCTGATATCAGCTCCAACTGTGTGTGAGGTCACCTCATGCCTGTGGCTCTGAAGGTCACAGCAGCCTTCATTCTATGCTTCTGGCTTTTTCCAGGGGTCAGTGGGGGATCTTTGTGGAGTCACCCAATCAGCTGTCCATAGTTGTACCAAGCTGGTGACAAAAGATTTGTTCAGGTGAATACTGACCTTTATTCCTTACCGTACAAATGAGGCCAGCCAGACAGAGCGAGCCAGAGGTTTGAAGCGATTGCTGGGTTCCCCTGCACCTAGGGTGCAATCGACTGCACACAAGTGGCCATCAAGGCACCAATGTGCCTTCATCAATAGGAAGGAATTCCACTCCATGAATGTGCAGATAGTGTGTGACCACAGGATGCAGATTCTGCGAGTCTGTGCAAGGTACCCTGGCAGCTCACATGAAACTTACATCCTCAGACACTCCCAGGTGCCGAGGCTCTTCAGTGCTCCAGCCCAACTGGATGGATGGCTGCTGGGTGACATGGGCTATCTGTTGAAAAGGTGGCTCATGACGCCTCTCTGTCACCCAAGAACAGAGGCAGAGAAGCGTTACAAGTCAAGCCTCCACAAGGGCGGTGATAGAGAGGACCATAGGTCATCTCAAGATTCGCTTCCAATGCCTAGACCGTTCAGGGGGTGCACTACAATATCCCCCAGAGCAGGTGTCACTGATATTGGTTACATGCTATGCTATCCACAATCTGGCACTGGTAAGGGGAGACCCAATGGAGGAAGAAGAGCAGCAGCACAGGCCACAGATGAGTCCAGTAGTGAGTCAGAAGAGGAGCACGATGAGGAGAACGCTGACGGCGTGGAGGCAGAGACACCAGGGACACTTTGATTCAACCCTCCTTCGGCTAGGCTGCCACAGATCAGCTTCAACCTCACGCCAGGGCTGCGGCCTCCATCCCAGATGTCTGAAAGAACCCTTTCATTTGCACCTAGAGTCCACTCAGTGCCTGTGCAATGAAGTTTTGAGCCACCCACATCCAGTGTTACATACTTGCGTACCTTGCACCACATTAAATAAAAAAGGTGAAGCATACTCGAGCCATTACAACAAAACAAAATTGATCTCATGTTGACACTCATAACAAATTAACAAAACCTTCTCTGGTCTTCAACAGCAGACCAATTAAAATAAACAAATCATTGCAGAACAAAAGATCACCCGTGACTAGTCCCTCTTGTGCTCATGGTGCCATAAACTTACATTTGCAAGTATTATGCCTTGGTGCCCCCACCTCACTAGCACCGGCGTTGGAGGCAGCCTGCTGACTCTGGTGTCTTGTTGGTCTTGATGACCTTGGCGGTTGTCCTCAAGCTAGTAGAACCTATGCTGTCCCACCTGGGAGGGAGTGGCCAGTGCAACAGCTGGCATCTCCCCAGTCACCGCAGCCTCATCAGATGCCATGGTCACTGGCAGGGGGGCGGAGGAGCTGCTGCCGTCAAACAGAGCGCCCTGAGAAGAGCCCGCAGAAATGACTAGCAGCTCATATGCCAACATGAGGTCGCTCCAGGCCTCCCTGCTCACCATTGATGGACAGGCACCTAGCTAGATAATCACCTAGGGAATCAAAGGTTATCAGGGTTAGATGGGAATGTGGAAATTGAAGCACAAGATCAGCTATGATCTTATTGAAAGGCGGAGCAGGCTCGAGGGACTGAATGGTCTAGTCCAATTCCTATTTCTTATGTTCTTAGCTGGGTTACTGGGTGTCACATCCATCTCCCACATGGACACTGATCACCTGAGCTCAGTGCCTGTGTGAGGTCTTGCAGGTCCGAGCGCAACCCAAGAACCCCTGATTCTGTTCCTTGAGCTGCCTCTCCATGATATTCGCCACTCTCTCCATGGAGGAGGCAGTGCGCTTGGCCATGAGGGTCACCGCAGTGCTTATGCTCCATGTGGACACCTCCATAATGAAGACCATGGCACTCATATCCACACCAGATCCTCTCGGACATCTCGCAGGATCTAATGGACAACTCCAGTGGCTCATTATCTGCCTTTGACTCAGCATTGTCCTGGTCTCCAGAAGTCCTCTGACTGCCGGCGCCCTGGGCACTCTCTGCCTCCACCTGCACCTCAAGCGAGTGTGAAGTGTCCTCATCACTATGCACCGACATTCTAGCCGAAGATCTAACATCTACTGAGACGCTGGTATCTGCGCTGGTGCCTGGTTCAGAAAGCAGGTGTGACGCAGGTACAGCTGAAGCCTGGTGGGCCTCTAGTGTCAGGGGTGGGTCTTCGGGGTCCTGCGATTGGGTGTGTGGTGGCAAACCTAAGGGAGAACAAGGACATGTCATTAGTTAAAGTCATCACACTGTCACTGTGCATGCCAGGCACCCTGGTGAAACCATGGAGATCGGCATCATGGTGCCATCGTCCTTCAACAATCAATGGGGAATGCAATTTCAAGGCTCCCATCAATGATGAGACTACACAAGAATGTTTGCACCATCTGAAACTCTCATCTCTGTGCACTGCACTCTTACCTTTATCTGACACCCCAGCATCTCCACGGCCGGTTGGCCGAGGTGCACGGCGCCTCTCCAGGTCCAAGGCATCCTGCTCGTATTTGGACAGGATTAGGAGGTTAGCAGGGCCTCCACCAGTCTGCGACTCTCTAATGTTGTTGTGGGCAGTCTTCTCTTGAAAGGACAGAAGAGCATAGATGACCCCCCGCTTTACCTGCAGCACCATTGAGGCCTGGCCAGCCCCGCCTTTTTTTTCATTCATAGGCCAGCATTTATTACCCATCTCTAATTGCCCTTTTTTTTCAGGGCCATTAAGAGCCAATCACATTGCTGTGGGTCTGGAGTCACATGTAGGCCAGACCAGGTAAGGACAGCAGGTTTCCTTCCTTAAAGGACATTAGTGAACCAAATGGGTTTTTTACAACAATCGACAATGGTTTCATGGTCATCATTCGGCTTTTAATTCCAGATTTTTATTAAATTGAAATTCCACCATCTGCTGTGGCGGGATTCAAACCCAGGTCCCCAGAACATTACTCTGGATCTCTAGATTATTAGTCCAGCGACAGCACCACTACACCATTGCCTCCCTCTGACAGACATTTTGCAGGCACACCTGAGTCGTGGCCCTCAAGCCTTAAGGCACTCAGTCCAAGCAACAAGGGCTCACCCCCTTGGCCAGCTTTGGTGTCATTGACAGTTGGAATTAGACTCTAACACCCCTGAGCTCCATGGGAGGACGGCCAGACCTTAACATTTCAACAAGCTGATCCATGCCAACACGGGGCTCATCCTTCCTGAGCCTAACAAGTCGTTAAACCTCTTGCTGCACTGGACCCAGGTGCGCCGCACTACATCCTGGCTGCTGACCAACACTGTCACCTCCTCTCAAGCTCTTTTTGTTAGGTGCGGTTTCCTCCTCCTTCCATCCCTGGGGACAAGGGTGACCCTCCTGGCAGCCACCTCCTCTAGGAAGACAGCAAGGCACTCATCAGAAAACCGGGGCCGAGTGCCCAATCGACCTGCCCTCCCGCCTGGCGTCTGCAGCCGCATTACTTTCCATAATTTCTACTCGCCTGCTCACAACACCGGAGTTGTCCCCGTAGCCAGCAGCCTTCCAGGGCCTGACTGTGCCGATTTGAACTGGCCACTGGGTCGCCATTGGACCAGGCAGCCAACAGGCCCCGGCCTTGCCTGCCGTTTGCCGGCCAGTGAAGAGCCACGTTTCACACTGCGCGGGCCTTAATTGGCCTGCCAGATGGTGGAATTTGAATTCAATAAAAATCTGGAATTAAAAGTCTAATGATGACCATGAATCGATTGTTGTAAAAACCCATCTGGTTCCCTTTAGGAGTAGGAAATCTGTTGGCCTTACCTGATCTGCCTACACGTGACTCCAGACGCACAGCAATGTGGTTGACTCTTAAATGCCCACTTAGATGGCCTAGCAAGCCACTCAGTTATAACAAACTAAATCACAAAAATGGAATGAAACCGGACGGACCATCCAGCATTGACCGAGGCACCGGCAATGACAATGGCAATTGCAGCCCTGTCGATCCTGCAAAGTCCTCCTTACAAACATCTGGGAGCTAGTGACAAAATTGGGAGAGCTGTCTCACAGACTAGTCAAGCAACAACCTAATACAGTCATCCTCACGGAATACAGATAATGTCCCAGACTCCACTATCACCATCCCTGGGTACGTCCTGTCCAACTGGCAGGACAGACACAGCAGAGCTGGCGGCACAGTGCTATGCAGTCAGGAAGGAGTTGCCCTGGGAGTCCTCAACATCAACACCGAACCCCATGAAGTTTCATGGCATCAGGTCAAACATGGGCAAGGACCCTTCCTGCTGATTACCACCTACCGCCCTCTCTCAGCTGATGAACATCACTTGGAGGAAGCACAGAGCGTGGAAAGAGCACAGGATGTACCCTGGGTGGGAGACTTCAATGTCCATCACCAACAGTGGCTCGGTAGTACCACTTCTGATCGAACTGGCCGAGTCCTAAATGACATAGCTGCTAGACTGGGTCTGTGGCAGGTGGTGAGGGAATCAACAAGAGGGAAAAACATACTTGACCTCATCCTCACTAACCTGCCTGCTGCAGATGCATCTGTCCATGACAGTATCAGTAGGAGTGACCAACGCACAGTCATTGTGGAGACAAAGTCCCGCCTTATCATTGAGGATACCCTCCATCGTGTTGTGTGGCACTACCACTGTGCTAAATGGGATAGATTTCAAACAGATCTAGCAGCTCAAGACTGGGCATCCATGAGGCGCTATGGGCCATCAGCAGCAGCAGAATTGTAGTCAAACACAATCTGTAACCTCATGGCCCAGCATATCCCCCACTCTACCATTACCATCAAGCCAGGGGATCAACCCTGGTTCAATGAAGAGTGCAGCTCAGCATGCCAGGAGCAGCACCAGGTATACCTAAAAATGAGGTGTCAGCCCAGTGAAGCTATAACACAGGACTACTTGTGTGCTAAACAGCATAAGCAGTATGTAATAGACAAAGCTAAGTGATCCCACAACCAAAGGATCAGATCTAAGCTCTGCAGTCCTGCCACATCCAGTTGTGAATGGTGGTAGACAATTAATAGTGGAGGCTCCAAAAATATCCCCATCCTCAATGATGGAGGAGCCCAGCACATCAATGCAAAGGATAAGGCTGAAGCATTCACAACTACCTTTAGCCAGAAGTGCCGAGTGGATGATCCATCTCAGTCTCCTCCAGAGGTCCCAGCATCACAGATGCCAGTCTTCAGCCATTTCGATTCACTACACGATATCAAGAAATGGCTGAAAGCACTGGATAGTGCAAAGGCTATGGGCCCTGACAATATTCCAGCAATAGTACTGAAGATTTGTGCTCCTGAACTTGACACGCCCCTAGCCAAACTTTTCAAGTGGGAGGGGGTTGAGGTGTAGGGGGTGATGGAGGAGTGGACCAGGGTATCCCGGAGGGAACAATCCCTGTGGAATGCCGCCGGGGGGGTGAAGTTAAGATGTGTTTGGTGGTGTATCATGCTGGAGTTGGCAGAAATGGCAGAGGATGATCCTTTGAATGCGGAGGCTGGTGGGGTGATAAGTGAGGACAAGGGGGACCCTATCATGGTTCTGGGAGGGAGAGAAAGGTGTGAGGGCGGATGCCTTTACCTCCCCCCCCCCAGCGGCATTCCACAGGGATCGTTCCCTCCGGGACACCCTGGTCCACTCCTCCATCACCCCCTACCTTCAACCCCCTCCCACGGAGCCTTCCCATGCAACCGCAGAAGGTGCAACACCTGCTCCTTTACTTACCCTCTTCTCACCGTCCCAGAGCCCAAACACTCCTTTCAAGTGAAGCAACATTTCACTTGCACTTCCCTCAATTTAGTC
This sequence comes from Carcharodon carcharias, assembly GCF_017639515.1. Classification (NCBI taxonomy): domain Eukaryota; kingdom Metazoa; phylum Chordata; class Chondrichthyes; order Lamniformes; family Lamnidae; genus Carcharodon; species Carcharodon carcharias. The sequence continues at coordinate 131,213,807 of NC_054475.1, forward strand.
TACTGCATTTGCTGCTCCCAATGCGGTTTCCTCTACATTGGAGAGACCAAACGCAGACTGGGTGACCGCTTTGCGGAACACCTTCAGTCTGTCCGCAAGCATGACCCAAACCTCCCTGTCGCTTGTCATTTCAACACTCCACCCTGCTCTCATGTCCACATGTCCGTCCTTGGCCTGCTGCATTGTTCCAGTGAAGCTCAACGCAAACTGGAAGAACAGCACCTCATCTTCCGACTAGACACTTTACAGCCTTCCGGACTGAATATTGAGTTCAACAATTTTAGATCATGAAATCTCTCCTCCATCCCCACCCCCTTTCTGATCCCCCTTTTTTCCCAATAATTTATATAGATTTTTCTTTTCCCACCTATTTCCATTATTTTTAAATATATTTCCATCCATTGTTTTATCTTTGCCTTTTAGCCTATTTCGATCCCTTCCACCCACCCCACCCCCACTAGGGCTATCTGTACTTTCATTATCATATTCCTAAGATAATATCACCACCTCTTTGTCCTTTTTTCTAAGACATCTTTTGGTTATCTCCACCTATCACTGGCCCTCTACCTAACTCTACTTGTCCCACCACTACCCCCCACGCCCCAAACCCCAAACCAGCTTATATTTTTATATTTCACCTCTTCTATTTTTCCTCAGTTCTGTTGAAGAGTAATACTGACTCGAAATGTTAACTGTGTTCCTCTCTGCAGATGCTGTCAGGCCTGCTGAGTTTTTCCGGGTATTTTTGTTTTGGATTTCCAGCATCTGCAGTTTTTTGCTTTTATCTTACAGATTTAAGGTAACTGGCATGCAATGCGGTGTTTAGGATCTGGAATGCACTGTCAGGGACAGTGATGGAGGCAAGATTAATTAAGGCTTTCAAAAGGGAATTGGATTATTATCTGAAAAGGGAAAACATGCATGGCTACCGGGAAAAGGCAGGGAATGGCACCAGGTGAATTGTTCCTTCAGAGGGTCAGCACAGACAGACACGACAGACGGATGGCCTCCTTCTGTACTGTAACGATTCTATGAAATTTCCTGGGGAATTAGAGCATTTCCGTCTGTGGACCGGTTACAAGGAATATCAAAATTTAGCTTCTGCCCTAACGTTAGCTCAGAATAAGGTTTCATTTTATCTTTTGTTTGTCGTCTTGTCTACGCTCCTCCCCCAGGATGGAAGTTGTCAGCCCGGCTCCTGCCGCTCCGGATCCGTGACGGATAGGAGCATATGTTGTGACTATCTTTGGGCAATGCACAACCGGACTCCATTTTCCTGTGCACTGGGGAATTTCTTCCAGACGGCAGAAGATATTTCTGGAATATCGAGATCTCACATCTACTTAAGCTTCAGAGGACAGCATCTCGCTTGCTAATCCCGGGAAGCACACGCAAAGTGAAAGTGCCGCGATGTCGGAGCTTTGTTATAACCGAGGCTGCGGGCTGCACTTCGAACCCCACAGCAACAGAGAGGGTGAGTCACAAACTTTCTAAAGATCTTCAGTTTAATCAAACTGTCTCTCTCGCCGTCAGAGAGTTAGCTGGTGTCCGCGGGCGCGAGATAATTTACTTTTGTTGTTCAACTTTGTCAATAACCTTCATTTTTTTTTAGGCCGGTTAAGAAAGCTTGTTAAGCAGGACAGTGCTTGGAACATTTCTGTTCAAGCTTTCTCCGCTGCTCGCCGTGCTGGTGAAAGGACTGCCTTCATTCCTCTGTGGACAGTATATCCTAACAGCATCATATTCCATGTTCGTCACCCTCCTATTCCTATTTGATATCACTTACAGAGGCACATCTTCATCCCCACTAACCCTCCCCTCCGAAGGTGACGCTGTTTGATTGGATTACCAGTCTGGCCCAATAGCTCGGCAGTAAAGGCATTGTCCTCTATTGTAGCACTCCGTGAAACCTAGATAAGTTTACAACATATGAGGATATTTGACCCATTTCTATAGTGTCCTTAGCTGATTGCTAAAACTATTCCCTCTGCTCTGTCCTTTTCCACAGCTGCTTCAAATGCTTAGCCATTTTCACCTTGAAAGATTTGATGGCCTCTACCTGAACTGCTCCGTCAGGCAACATATTCCATACGTCAACAACTTTCTGCGTAATTACATTTCTGCTAGCCTGTCTCAATTAATTTAATGACGATTGAAATTCATAACCTTTAACCACAGATTCCATATCACAGACTCCCCAGCTAGGGGAAACACAGCCCCTGTTCATCTTTTCAAAAGCCTTCATTATTCTAAAAGCTTTTATTAAATCTCCTCTTGACTTATCAGCTCCACTGCTTCTAGTGGCATCTTTTAATTCTAGTATCGCATTGCTGGCATCATCCTGGTAATTTGCACTGTATACTATTTATTTTTAATTTAACTAGTAACTTGTAGATGTATATCATTACTTTGCTATTGTATGCTAAGTCCTTGTTTATAATGCTACTGTTTTTTATAGCTTTTATCTACATGCTATTGAACATTCTGTCCACAACCTTCAGTGCCTTTTCATTGACTGTGTGCTCTGAGACTTTGTATTTCCTTCTGAAATGCTTAACCTTTGCCTTAAATTGCGTCTTCCACCTGCCTGCCCATTCCCATTAAAGGTTCTAACAGTTTTCCGCTCAGTTTATCAAACCCTGCCCCTACCCCCACACCAACTGCCCCTTTCCTTGAACCCCCCTCCCCACCGCCACCCGTCCCCACCGCCACCACTACTACTTAGGTGCTGTCAAAAAATGTTGGTATCATACTTCAATACACTCACAATTACTTTATTTGTGAAGTTTCCTCAGCCTTCCCTTAGGCAATTGAGGAACCTAGGTTATTCAAATCCATCTCCAGCCTGGTTAAAGTCAACATTTTCCCAGCCTTGAATCCACATTCAAAGTGAGTGGACTGAGATTGTAAATGGCTGGAAACCAGAATGCATGATATATTCAACACTGATCTTAATTCCCACATTGTAATGCAGTACTGTTTTACATTGCCACATTTTGTTTTCCCAGCATTTATTTATTTAAATGGAGAAATCTATTTGATGGGCCAATGCCCAACAGGTAGGCATCATTGAGTTTGGAAGAATAGATGAGAAGATGTGGTAAATTGAAAATGTTAGTTAGTCAAGCTTTGGGACAGAGCCTGTAGACTGAAGGAGGAAGTGGAAAACTGTGAGAAGTAAGGAGAAAAGATGCATTGCAGCAACTCACCAGGCTACTTTAACAGCATCTTCCAAACTCGCGACCTCTACCATAAAGAAGGAAAAGGGCAGGAGATGGATGGGAACACCACCACCTGCAAGTTCCCTTCCAAGCCACGCACCATCCTGAATTGGAAATATATCATCATTCCTTCACTGCTGCTGGTTCAGAATCTTGGAACTCCCTCCCTAACAGCACTATGGGCGTACCTACACCACGTAGAATGCAGCAGTTCAAGAAGGCAGTTCACAACCACTTTCTTAAGGGCAATTAGGGATGGGCAATACATGCTGGCCTAGCCAGCGATGCCCACATCCCATGAACAACTGAAAAAAATGTTCCAGGTGCTAGGTGAGAATGAGGTAGAGTAAGAGATAGTTTAGTGTATTTTGATTAGTGTATACTGATAGGGGAACAATGGGATAAAGAATATAACCAAGCAGATCTCCTGATGCCATCTGTCAGGAAATCTTGCACAATTTTAAACAGTTCCTCCCTTTCACACTTTTATTTTAATATGTTGAATATAAGCTTTTGACTCTTTCTCCAACAGATGCTTGCTGTTACCATTCAGGCGTTCCCATCTTCCATGATGCACTCAAGGTAGGTTCAAAATCTATTTCCAGATATAATTAAATCCTGCTAAGCAGACTAAATTGAATTGCATCAAAATGAGTGTGAGCTGAATGCAGTGATGACTTAGTGGCTTGCTTCATTACTCACCCTCAAAATTTTCCCCATCTTTAACCTTTCATGCCATGTCACATTGCTAGTATCAGTCTCTTGAAAGCCAACCTCTGAGGATGAAAGTAACATACAGTCTGATCCTCCAACACTTGTGTGACACATGGCTTCTCTCTCAATGCTACAAAGTGGGTGATACAGAGAGTATGCAGGCAAGAGTTTGCAGTTACGAAACTATGCCCCACTACTCTGAGTTAAAACATGAGCCCTAATTAGAAAGGAGTTAATTGGGTCTACTGAGAAGTGTCTCTAATGAATTCTAACAGCTAATGATAAACTCAGCCACCCATTTGTTACTGGGACTAAAATCAGAGAATGCGCTCCGAGAGCTAAATAAAATAACGTAACCAGGGTGAACTCCCTACTATATGTTTCCAGTGATCCATACTTCAGGCTTCATAGGTATTTGGTGCCAGAGCATATTCAAATTAAATCACACATTTCCTAATCTAAATATAAAACATTCCAGTTACACAATTTTTTCACCAGATTTTTCCCTGCTTCCTCTCTTGAATTTAATGAAGCACACTTTCATGGGTTCTGGCCACCTCCAAAGTGATCATTTTCCATATGGGAACCTAAACAGCGAGTATTGACAAGATATTTTACTCTGTGGCATTAGGAAAAAAGAAAAACTTGAATTTATATAGCACTTTTCATGACCACCAGATGCCTCAAAGAGCTTTATAGGCAATGAAGTGTTTTTGAAATATATTTATTAAACTCCTGATGCTGCTCCAGTGAAGAGACCAGTCTTTACTCAGTTATAAATTTATTCACAAAATGAAACATTACAAATGTGTAGCTCCTAACTCTACAACATCCCACCAGTGTCACTGGGCCCTGCCGCTCCAGCTGCCTCACATTCCGCTCGGATTCCCCTAGGCCCTGTGCTCCAGCTGCCTCACGCTCCATTTGGGCTCCACTGAGCCCTGTGCTCCAGCTGCCTCACGCTCCACTGGGCCCTGTGCTCCAGCTGCCTCACACTCCACTGAGCCCTGTGCTCCAGCTGCCTCACGCTCCACTGGGCCCTGTGCTCCAGCTGCCTCACACACCACTTGGGCTCCACTGGGCCCTGTGCTCCAACTGCCTCACTCTCCGCTTGGGCTCCACTGGGCCCTGTGCTCCAACTGCCTCACGCTCTGCTTGGGCTCCACTGGGCCCTGCTGCTCCAGCTGCCTCGCGTTCCGGGCCTTGGAGTTTACCTCCAAAACTTACCTTCCCGCTCTTTGCTGATCAGCAGCAAATGCAGGGACGCACCAGCCTGTGATTGGCTGAGCAGCTTTACAGCATTTTTCATATATATGTTACCTGAATGTCCAACAAGTTTGGCGGGCCACATTGAGTTGGACAAGTTTGCTTTAAAAAGAAGGTGCCGGAGTGGCGCTCCAGTGCGCTCTGGTAGCATTACACCACCGTAGCAGTCAGACCTGCAACCCTGACACTTGTCAGTTTGGGTAAGTGGAAGAAAAACAGAATGACTATAATAATTCCCTGTTTCATTTAGGGATGGTCCTGCTGCAAAAAAAGGACAACTGACTTTTCAGAATTTCTGGCAATCCCGGTAAGTAGTCTTCATTGTTCTGAGTAATACGGAATCTCAAGTAAAGTCAGATTGTCATGATAATTAATATATATTGGAATTAAAGCAGTCAATTTTACTCCCCTGCACCTCTGAGTTCAAGTGGGTTCTGCCCAATGGGACTTAAAGATTTGTGAGTCAACTCATTATGATGGTATTATAATGACTTAGAAGCTCTCCCTTGGTATAGAATGTCCCTTGGGTAGGGTTTGTGCTCAGTGATGGAGGGGCAAACTGTACCTCTGTGCCAGGCTGGAAAGGATTACAGCAGGATCAGTGGTTGTCAACTTTGCATCCTTCTGGCTGTTGAGAAAAACATCAATGAAAAGGCCTGCTTGTCTCACTGGCCACTTGCTGTTGAGACAAGCTTCAGGATTGCAAACATTTTTGGTGCCCCCAGACATTGCTGATTTGCTGCCTATCCCTTCTCATAACTTCCAATTTTAGTGAACCTGGGTGCTGTGGCCAGAGCTATTTTTGGGCCTCTGCCAAGCAAAATCTCATGAAAACAAGACAGTGGATCTGGCGATATTGAGTGGGATTTTCCAGCCCTTCCCACCGGCGGGATCTTCTAGTCCTGCAGAAATGAATGGAAGTTTGAATGGCCTGCCACATAAACCACGGGGGAACTCGCCGCAGGAGAGCCGGAAAATTCTGGCCATAATTTCTGCCTCATTCATCATCATTATATTTACATCGTTGTGCTTCTCCAGGTACAAGCACTCCTCTGTACTCTCAGTGTATCCCATATGACCTTTCCTTACATGAAGGTCACCCAAATCCACAAACAAACATTTTCCAGCAGAAGTTACAAGAATATGAACAGGAGTAGGAACTCTGGCTGAATTATCTATTTTTGCCATCATTGGCTCATGTGCTAAGGCCAATTGTAGAGCCTCTATTGTACTGGCTGAAATCAGCAACGTCAGCAAAGACTAGAGCCAAACCTGGTACCTTTCTGGTCTGTATGGCTCAGTGTGGCATTGGATAATGTATCAACAAAGACAGCAGGAAGTGCTCCCATTTAGATTTTGTTTAGACCAATTTTATTTTCACACTATCTTTCAGTCTGTTTGTGGTACATGTGACAGTACAAAAGTCTGTATTTCAGAATGTAAGAATCTCTACACCACAGAGCTGATTCACTGAATGGTTGCACCCAGAGCACTAGTTGGGAAAGTGAAAGAGCAAGTCTAAGCCTGCTTCTCATCCCCTTCATTAAAAATTACCATTCTGCACCAATATCCAGTTTTGTGCATAAATGGTCAGCACATGTTTCATGTAATACCCTCATTAAGGCCCCCAAATTATTTAAATACATGCAAAGTGCCTGTTAGTCGTATTTCAAGTTTTTCATCAGGAGTGTATCAGCCTCAATAAGTACCTACTTTAAATGGGCACTGCAGAAAAGGACAGTCAGATATTGGGGTAGTGCAGTCCTAGAGGTAAGTGCCTTTAAGTTTTTACATATCTTTCATTGTGTGGTCTGTGGTTTGGAGTTTGACCCAATTATGCACTTTTTTTCCATTTTTTTTTCTGGAAGGAGCTGATATATTTTAAACCTGTAGTCTACTTGCAGCTGCAATTCATGTTGCAACTCCAATGCAGAAGATTGGTATCCAACTGTGTATATTCTCCCTTTGATTGTTTTAGATGACGGTCTGAGGATGGTGATCTGTCCACTTCTGTTTACAAAGAAGAATGTGAGGCAGGCTCCCCACACCCTCCCTTATCCAGTCAATAATGTCTATAGACCCAAGAAGCAGTGACCTAAATATGTTTGACCTACTATATTATATATATATTATATAATTATATATACCCCTAGGAATTTTTAAAGGTTTTTCAGGAACAAATGAATCAAAAAAAATTATCTCAAATCAAACAAGACTGTCAATCAAGGATGTCTGTTGCATCGATGTAAAAATGTTAGACCAAATACAATTGTCAGGAGACTACAAGCTTTGTTAGCTTTAATGGAGCATCCATCAAGAAATGTTATTCCAACTTAGTTTTGAGTCAGTCAGTTGGCTACTGTCATCCCAGCTCGTTTCTTCATAGAACTAAACCCGCAGGGCTACGAGATCGAGTGGGGGAGTGGGACTGACTGAATCACTCCGCGGGGAGACCGTGGAGTCGATTGGCCAAATGGACCCTTTCTGTGCTGTAAATGACTCTATGGCCAGGGTTTTATGGACCTGCCACGGTGTGTCTCCCCCTGGCGAATGCAGCGAACCATTTAAATCTGCATTCTGTTTGGCGGGACCGTAATATCTCCTGGGCGGGCGAGGCCATAAAATCCTGGCCTATTATTCCATGAGAATGTAAACTGTGGCTGAATGAAATACACAATTCCCACCCTAGGTTATTTATTCAAATTAACCTGGTTTTAATCTCCAAAGTACCGTTACAAAATCAAACCATGGACTTAAAAAAACAATGTTTGTACATACACTGCATGAAAGCTTTTCTAGATCCAGAATCCCTGTGAAAAATTTATCCTTTATGAAGTTTAACTAGGCCAACAGCCTGACTTTTTAAAAGAAATTTCCAGTCTTGCCAAGGAGATGCTAAAGTTGCTGAAACCTGGGGCGAAATTGTCTGTACCTACTGGCATCAGGCATATTCCATAGCATAAGCAGACAATATGGTGAGAAGGCCAAAAATCAGTTTCACTACACGGTGAAACCAGTTTTTAATCATCCGCGCTGCCCACCGATGGCAGGCTGCGTTTTCTGCCATCAGACATCAGGAACCTCATTGTAATACATCTGCATTGCATTATAAGCCGAGCCCACAGGAATCATTCCCTGCCCGTCATGCTGGATCATCCGCCCAATCACGCCAATGTGTTTCACAACAGCGTTTAAAAGGCATGCACTTGGCGGGCTGCACTTTGAGGGGAACTCTGAGGTGAGTGCACAGTAATGTTATGGAGTGCTCGCCCGGATCGCCTGTTGGACTTCAAGGTTGAGGTGCATTGAGAGGGGGGAGCAAGGGCTGCCCTACGGTTGAGGCGTGTTGGGGGATGGGGCAAGGGCTGCCTTGCAGTTGTGGCGTGTTGCTGGAGGAGGTGGCAAGGGCTGCCCTGCGGTTGAAGGGAGTACATAAGCACATGTGGGCTGGTGGGGGGATGGATAAGGGATGCGGCCATGCATTAGGGAAAATTTGGGCAGATAGTTTTGCTCGGTGGGCGGGCGCACATCTGACCCGCTCGAGCGTGAAATGAAGCATGTTGACGTTGGCTGAGCGTGCCAAAGTCAACGTGCAGTCGCACAATAGTTTGGTCGGTGGGTACGCTGCTGGCCTGTTAAGGTCATTAAGTAATCAATTAACTTAAACTTTTTGCTGCCCGTCCAACCTAATGGTTGGCAGGTAGGCAAAAAGGCCAAGCGGTCTTTGCATTTTTTTGGAAACCTCATCTACGGGCGGGGTGAGGTTTCCAAAAGCAACTAAAAATAAAATAAAAACTTTAATTTTTCATGAATAGCAGAGTCACATGAGGGGACATGTTTCATTACATTTTAATTAATTTTTTTTTCCCATATCTCTTCATCCCCCTGAGGCAGCTCTGTGCCTCAGGGAGATTATGAATATGAAGCACTCACTCGCATGCATGCACAAAGTTCATGCTCGCCCTAGGCAGCGCTCAGCACTGCCGCTCGTGTTTCATGCTGGGCAGGCCTTAATTGGCCCGCCAGGGTGAAATCGTGGTCCGGTGCCGATCGCGGTTGACTTCCCGAGCGCCCCCGTCGAGCCCGCCCGCCAAAGGCAAAATTCTGCCCCTTGTATAAAGTGTAAAGTGACCATTTCTCTGCAGATGAGCCAGTTCAGGCGCAGCCACATTGACATGATTGGTGTTGGGCCTCCAGCTTCTCTGCCCACTCAAGCAACGTGGAGGCATCAAAGTGCCACCAAGTGCTTCAGAGCTTTTCACCCCTTGGGCACAGACTGCAAATTAATGAGCATTTTAGTGGACTGCAGAACAATTGGACTACTGGTCTCATTGTATAATCTCCTTGCTAATGCTGGCCAAGGAGCAGTCATTGGCAGAGCCACTCACAGCCTCTTGCAATGTCATCATCCTGGTTTGGGCAAGTAACCCTCATGGTTCAAGCTAACAATGCAGCCTTGCAGTGCAGGTTAGAAGAATGTCTCTACCTGAGCTGAGAGCATAGCATGCAGTCCAATGGGCAAAGCTGCCGGAAATCGGTGGGGTGGAAGTGGGTGGGGTTTTGACAGCCATGTGGCGCACAAATCTCTGGCCACCCAAGTGGCGGCCAGCACTCTCCTTCAGACTTTACCAAGACAAGTTCTTAGTACACCCATGCTAACCAACGTGTCTCTCTCTTTCCTCCAGCAGGACAAGTACATCAGGATCATGGAGCCTAGTGAACTAGCTGCATGCCTCGTGGCATACAGAGAGCGGTGACGACGGAGAAGAGAGCAACTTAGGCAACTGGCTGCGCAGAGTGAGGAGCAGCGCCCTCTGGGAGATAGGGCAGCTAGGGCTCCTGCACACGCCACAGTAAACGGTCGCTGGTCGGCATCTAGCTAGACCCAGGGTCTATAGACACAGCCTTTCATTCCAGCAATTGACTGAGAACCTGTGTTGCCAAAGACTGCACATGTCTAGGGAACTGATCGGTCAGATCTGCCAGCTACTGCTGGATTTGGTGTCCTGGGGACATGGAGGGCATCCACTGGCAGTGGCCGTGAAAGTAACCGCAGCGCTCAATTTCTATGCCAGTGGCTCCTTTTGGGGCTCCACAGGTTACTTCTGTGGGATATCTCAAGCCCCCACCCACAAAAGCATCCATGAGGCCATGGATGCCATCTTCACAAGGGCTCACAACTTTGTGCATTTCGCCCAGGACCAGGAAAGCCAGGATGCAAGAGCGATTGGATTTGCCCAGGTCTCATGTTTCCCACAGATGTAAGGTGTCATCAACTGCACTCATGTGGCGCTCAGATCTCTGTCACAACACATGGTCAGCTGTGTCAACTGCAAGGGATTCCATTCGCTGAATGTGCAACCACTGCAAATGCATTCTACAGGTCTGCACACATCCCGAGAATGTCCAAACTCCTGCATTCTCAGTTGGTCACAGATCCCTGAAGCTTTCCAGGGTCCACGGAAGCTGCAGGGCTGGCTCCTTGGGACAAGGAAGTGGCTGATGACACCTGTGCAGTGGCCTCAGACTGCAGCAGAATGAATGTATAACGAAGCTCATGCTGCAACTCACAACTTGGTGAAGCAGACCATTGAGATGCTGAAAGTGAGGTTCCGGTGCCCAGACTGATCTGGTGTAGCCCTGCAATATAGTCCACAGAGGGTGTCACACATCATTGCCGTCTGCTGGCCGTTTACAACCTCCCACCGTAACGGTAAGAGAGGCTGGCTGAGGAGGAGATGGAGGAGCTGGAGGTTTCCTCGGATGAGGAGGCATCGATGGGGATGAGGGTGAGGAGGTCCTCGAAGGTGCTGATGACAGCGTTGAGGCCCTCACACTGGCCAGATGAGGCAGGCACGCTCAGGAGGCCCTCATAGCCGCTAGGTTTTGAAGGATGATGATAACATGCAGTGAGGAGACACCATAGATCCTCACATTGCATCTGTGAAAGTTTGATTCCAGTCTGGCTTATGGCAACGTACATACCCTCTGTGAAAATGCTCCTGTCATGGAGATGCAGTAGAGGCGCTGATAGTCACTCGATTGTAGGAGGACGATGATGACATGCAATGAGGACGCTCCATAGATGTTCACATAGCCCCTGAAAATGTCTGACTCCTGTCTGGCCGAGGGCAGCTCGCTTGTGCTCTGTGATCAGGGCCATATCATAGAGATGCAGTCATGAAACTGTAAAAGCGTCTGATCTTTTGTCTGCCTTCAGCACCTGACCCCTTCAGGAGCACAGTGTCATTGGTGACAGATGCTGAAGAGATGGGGTCCAGCCCCACTTTAAAGGTGCTGTGAACACACAGAGAGAATTTTGGAAATCTGTGACGCCTGCCCATGATATTCTGGCAGTGATGACCAGCACTGTCGAGGTGCAGGCATCAGTAATGTGTCCAAGGAGTGTGAGGCTGGCCCATCACTTTAGTCTGAAGGCTGCACAAAACACAGGGAAGAGGCCCTGGACTGAGACACCTGCCTATATCTTGTGCAAAAAAGTGTCACATCTGAGTGATACCTGAACACTGGTTATCAGAACATAGACAGGGAGACATTCGTGGGAGTTTATTGACAGTTGTGAACAGTATGTACGAGTGATTAACACCTCTGCCCAGGCTGTGCAACTAATTCTTCTTAACTTTCTGCCCCACCCCCCTCTCGCATACACATTGTTGGAGGCCAACTATGGCATCCGCGGTGGAGTTGAACCCGCGCAGTGCAGGAGTGATGTCCTGGACCAAGGTTTCCATGGCGGCCACCATCCTACCAGTGTTGACCTTGCTGCATTGGCATGCTGCTACTTTCACCTCAGGCTGAAGGCAAACGGCCTCCTCCATCGTGCCTTGCAATCTGAGGAGTGCAGCGGACATCCCTTTATAATGTTCCTGAGCTTGCCTTTGCAGCTCCAGAAACTGTGACATGACCAAGTCCAGAGGCTCATCATCTGACTCGTACTTAGTAGATTTCCAGCTTCCAGATGTCCTCCATGCCGAGCACCTGGGAAATCCCCGCTGCCACCTGCTGCAATTCACACAATGCGATGCGCTCACCAGATTGTGATCCCAAGGCTACTGTAAAGCTATGTCCCACCGAGGTGTGTGTCCCTGTGCTGATGAAGGGTGTGGGTGAGCACTGTGGCGGGACTTCAAAGAGGGTGCCTCCAGATTCCTCTTCACGGGTTTCTTAGGGACTTGATTGGAGGCCCTGGGTCATGGACTCCATCAGCTGTTTCCCACATTGGCCTGCGGAAGCAAGGGGAGATAATTAGTGCATGGCAATGGCCTGTGAAACAGGACATATCACTCATGGCATGGTCGTCTGATGGATATTGCACTGCTGGATCCTCACTTGGTAGAGCAGTGCTGACTTCACCATCAGCACAGGAACAGCCCAGATTCTCACCGGCTAGCTGGATGGCTCTGTTTTCAAAGTCCGTGAGGACCTTGATTTCAGGCATTCCTCCACCAGTCTGTAACCTCTCTCTCTTGTGTGCCTGCTTGTCTGGGGAGAGTGTAAGCAGGACGCCTGCCAGGCCAGATGATAAGTATACCTGACATGCGTGGGTGGTGCCAGGTCCCAAGGATGGGGTATGGACAATCCAGGTGTGCATGAGGGAGTAAATGGTGATGTCCCTGGAATCACAGAATCACAGTGCAGAAGAGGCCCTTTAGCCCATTAAGTCACGTGAGAAACACCTGAGAATGAGCAGTGAGTGTGGGCCCAATGATTGTGTGATGGGTTTGTGAGTGTGTGAGTTGAGAGTGGTGAAAAGAGTGACTTACCCTGGCAGAAAGGAGGAGATCATTCACCCCATTGTGGCACTGGGTGGCAGTCCTCTTTTGCAGGGCATTGGCATTGACCACTGCTGCCACTGTCTCCCAAGCCGGATTAATGAGGTTGCTGCCCATCCTGAGGCCACAGCTGGGGTAGAGGACATCACAGCGAGCCCCCACTGCATCCAAAAGGTGCTCAAGGCCTGCATTGAACCTGGGGGCTGCAGTCTTTTTGCCTTTCAGGACCAGGTCTTCTTTGCAGCAGTCGTGAGCTGGAAGCACTGAGAGGTGTGCGCTTGGCTGGACTTTAAACATGACGCCTGGCATACTGAAGTGGCGAGGCGATGGCTTGGCGGCTGAATGAGAGCCAGCCCGCCCGCCGTGGAAGCAGCATGTTTTCCGGGAATGCGTGATGAATGTGATGAGATTGGGATGATACAGCATGAAAAGCCGCCGTCCCGGCTGGCGGGTAAAACATCATTTTTCCTGCCCGCGACCGCATTTTGTGCAAATCTGGGAAGATTCCGCCCCGGTATTAAGTTAGATCATTTGCTTGATTCCTCCGTAGCGCTCTGATCTTTGATAACCAATTCGCGTATCCTTTTTCTGAACGATGGGTTAGGTGCCATTGGTTTTGGTGCCAAACAGTTTGTGTTAACAGATCTAAGATAATGGTTTATGATTGCTTTCTCATTAAGGATTCTCCCATTAGGATAAGCAATTGCTCGCTGTAGTGATTCTTCAAAATCTATTTTGAATGACAATTTTGATAAATTATGAACATATTGGCCCAGGTTTTCGCTCCCAGGTCATGTGCATAGAGATGGGAGAGTTCCTGGCTCAGTCACCCTGACCTTTGAAAATAGCTGCCCGCAGGTCAGATTTTTTTTCCCTGGGGATGGCGGTGTTGGGCTGGATTGGAAGTCGTGCCCACTGCCCCCAAAATGAGTGCAGAGGCTGCCAGGTGCGGAAGCGGGCTGGGCAGAAAGTTTGCTTCTGTGCACCAGCATTTTGTTGAAATAAAATTTAGAAAAGAATAAAGCAAAAAACTTCCTTCAGTCCTCACCACTCACCCCGTTAACCCTCCACACACTTCCTATATCCCATCCATGCAAAATTATGCCACTTCATGTCCCCCATATACCCTTCATGGCCCCTCATATCACCATGCCAACCCAGCCCCTCTACCCAACCCCCATGGACCCTCATACTCCTTATGTCCCCCACATCATGGGTTTTTATAGCCCCTATGCCCTTAGTGCCAACTTATGTCAACTTGTGCCCCCCACCCTTTTCCCTTAACCCCCTCATTGCCAATTTACCTAGTATCCTTTAACAGCTCCTTGACAGCTTTGACAGTTCCTTGACAGCTTGGCAATTATTTGACAGCTTGACAGTTCCAATGAGTTTGTGTGTAAAAAGTGCATAATCATGTTCACTATTAACAATCCCATAAGGTGCCTTACCTCTCCCAAATATGTCTTGGGGCCATATCCAAAGAGGTACTTCATCTCTCCAAAGGGGTACCCTGACTATCCAAACAAATCCACCAGGTTCAGACCCCCTCTTACCCGTTCTAATCTGCACACTCCAGGTTTCACACTCCTGGCCTACCAATATCTCACCTCAGTGGAGGCATCTGGTGACTTAGTGGCCAGCTGCCTATGTAAAATGCACATGCGTGAACCTTGCCCGACTCCACTCCACTGTGTTCGGGGACAGGACTTAGAATTTTTGGCCAATTCCAGGATTTTCACCACGACGGAGAGCCTTTCCATCATGGCGAAAATCTGGACCATTCTTTTTGTAACAGCTTGACTTTAAAGAGAAGGGAGGTATACACCTCAAACCAATAATCTAGAGATTGCAAGTTAAATGAAGTGATGAAATGCTGGATTGACTGTTTTAATTGAGTATTCTTGCTGTACCTCAGGGATGCATGAAAGGCCACCACTCTAACGTAAAGCCTCCAGAACCTCTGAAACCTGAAATGATGTGTAACAAGGATCGAACAGATAACTTGAAGTCACAGTTTGACACTGAGTACATCATCAAGGGACCCAAGTCAGCAGAGTCAATGAAGAGAGAAAGACCAAGGTACCATGGGCATCTATTTACACAGTAGTTGGCACAAAGAACAGAGACAATCTAACTAAAGCCTGCTTGACTCTCATATTCAAAAGCCAAAATTACAACAAAGATGGCAACAAAATTACAACAGCACCCAAAAGATTAGGATTAATTTTTGGGCTCAATTTGGGCAGACTGATAGATTTGGCTACTTATTTCACCATTGTGAATTTGACAAATATTTCTACTGGATTGACTATCTTGTTCTGTTGTTCAAAAGCACTTATTTGGGAAACAGAATTGTTACATTGGTGTAAAGGAAACATTCTTCTGAGATTAGTAAGGCATCTTGTTGGGACAGTGCAGAGGGAATTTTATCCTGTGTTTAATTTGTATTAGACAGATACAGAAAATAATCAAAACGGCAAATGGAATGCTGACCTTTTTATTGAGAGGACTAGAATACAAGGGGGTAGAAGTCATGCTTTAACAAAACAAAGCCTTGTTTCGGCGATACCTGGAGTACTGTGAGAAGTTCTGGGCACCGCAACTTAGGAAGGATGTATTGGTCTTGGAGGGTGTGCAGTGCAGATTTACCAGAATGATACATGGCATCCATGGGTTAAGTTACAAAGAAAGATTATACAAACTCAGTTTGTATTCTCTGGAATTTAGGTTGAGGGGTGATTTGATTGAAGTTTTAGGGATATTATGGGGAACAGGTAGGGTAGATAGAGAGAACCTATTTCTGTTTGGGGAATCTAGGACTAGGGAGCATAGTCTAAAAATTAGAGCCAGACCTCTCAGAAGTGGGATTAGGAAACACTTCTACACACTGGTAGAAGTTTGGAAATCTCAGCCACAAATGACAATTGATGCTACATCGATGATTAATTTTAAATCTGAGATTGAAAGATTTTTGTTATCCAAAGATTATTAGGAGATATGGGGCAAAGGCGGGTATGTGGAGTTAGCTGCAGATCAGCCATGATCTCACTGAATAGTAGAACAGGCTTAAGGGGCTAAATGCCCTACTCCTGTTCTTATGTTCCTAGACCTAACCTGGAAGTGCTTGATGGAATAGTACAGAGTAAAGTTTTCCTCCATTGCTAACCTATGCTGTATCCAAACTGGGTGCATTTGGTAACTGAAGGTGCATGATGGGACAGCGTTGGAGGCTTCACTCTCAATCTGGGAGCACATGATAGTACAACACAGAATGAGTTTTACTTCTAACCCTGCTGCACTTGACCTGAGTGTGCTTGACAAGGCAGGATAGAGAGAGATTTACTCTGCATCTAATCTTTTTTTACACTTGCCCTAAGAATGCTGTTACTGACTTAGAAGGGGTGTCCCAATCCCCCAGTGTTATAAATCATTACTTTGGATAGCACTGATTCACCTATTACAGTTGTACACTTCAATAGCCTGTCTGATGGGTTGTCATTGTTTTCTTTATTCTGATAGTTCTGATGAACCAGTGGTAAAACTGCCTCAGAAAGTTTCTAAATCCCTGCAGGAGTCCCTGGAGAAGTTCAGCAATTCAACTCAGGAAATAGCCACAAAGAGAGGTAAATACCACAAATACAACCTTGTATTTATATAGCACCTTTAACGTAGTTAAATATCCCAAGGCACCTCACAGGAATGTTATCAATCAAAATTTGACACCAAGGCACATCAGGTGATATTAGGGCAGATGCCCAGAGCTGGATCAAAGAGGATGGTTAAAGGGGCAATTTAAAGGAGGCAAGAGAGGTTTAGGGAGGGAATCCTAGAGCTTTAGACCTAGGAGTTGAAGGTGCAGCCACCAATGGTGGAGTGAATAAAATTGGGATTGTTCAAGAAACCAGAATTGGAGGAGCGCAGGTATCCTGAAGGTTCAAGCAGATTACAAAGATCGGAAGGGGCGAGACCGTGGAGGTATTTGATAACAAGGATGCGAATCTTAAAATCGAGGCTTTGCTTAACCAGCAGTAAATAATCTCTGAGGATTGAAGTTTAACTCCCAAAAAAAGGTAGGTTGGAGTCAGGTCAGAGATTTGAAATTCCAAAAATCTAAAACAGGAACCCAACTCACCTCAAACCTGCCCTCTTCTAGTTTTACTGGGGGGGCTGGTAGGCAGGGGTGACCAATCCACTTGCGGGAAATGGGTTGGTTATTTAAATATTACAATGAGGCCACATGCCTTCATTTTAACAGTCATTCTATTTTTTCATTAATTCAAGTGGGTTTCCTGGCCTTTGGAATCTAGCAGGTGAAGGGAGGTGAGAAGAACTGAATCCATGAGATAAGTACCTTTACAGAAGAGCTTGTGGGCCAGGAGGAGCAGGAGTGTTTCTCCCAGGCCCAACAACACATCTTGTCCTCTCACTATAGAGCCCCCTCCAAACACCATCTGACCCCCAACCATCATCTGCAGCCCCTGCTACCAATGGACCTCCCAACCATGATTGATCCCCCACAAGGGCCATCAGAAACAATCTGCCTATGATCAGGAGCACTCCAGTGATTGGGACCAGTCTGTGAATGGGACATCTTGGCCACAATTGGGCTCCATTCCTGTACCCAACCTTGACCTCTCTCATACCCTACTAAACCTACCTGCTCTCCTTGGCTTTGACTTGTTCTGCAGATTTCCCACCCAGCGAACCTCCAACCTGTCAACCAGGCTGCCTGTAGGCAGAAAACCGACACACAAGAAATGTTCTGATCTTCCCACTCTCGAAACATCAGCCCCACACAGAACATGCATCCCAACTAAAATCCATGCCTACGATTCCATTTCTTTTTAAAAAATTCATTCTGGGAATGTAAACGTCACAACAAGACCAGCATTTATTGTCTATCTTTAATTACGCTTAAAATTGAGTGGTGATTCCTTCTTAAATTGCTGCGGTCTGTCTGCTGAAGGTAATCCCACAGTGCTTTTAGGTATGGAGTTCCAGGATTTTGACCCAGTGACAATGAATATATGTCCAAATCAGGATGATGCATGACTGGAGAGGAACTTGGGGTTGACGATGTTCCCATCCAACTGATGCCCTTGGGCTTTTAGGTGTGCAGGTCACTGGTTTGGCAGGTCCTGTCAGAAATTCTGCAAGTAAGTTCTCAGCGGTCCAATGAAATGTAGTTCCTGTACTTCTGGAGCAAGGGACAGAGATTTGGGAAAGAGTTGTTGGAAGTTAAGGAAGTACTAATAGTATTGCTTGATTTTCCTTTCAGGGAGGTAGTAAAGGGTACTCAGTGCGCAGAATTGTACTTCCCGTGGGTGGGTGCACACCCGACCTGATCAGGCATAAATAGCATGCGATGACGTCAAGTGAGCATCCTGACGTTGGCGGGCTTGAGCTGGTGCCAGAGCTGCACCCGCCAATAATTAAGAGGCCACTTAAGGACATTAAAAAGTCAATGGATGGTGATTTTTTTGTTGCCCATGCGATTTTGCGCTTGTCACATGGGCAAAACGGGGAGGCAGCCAGCCGACAATTTCAGAAACCTCATCCGCGAGCACGGTAAAAAGGGTGAGCAGCATTGCCAGTGTCAGTGGCAGGGAGTTTGGTACATAGTTTGCTGCTGGAGACTTATTGGTATATGGCAGCTTCATCTCTGTTCGGGGCTTATTGTTAGCATTTCCAGGCTTCACTTCAGATCCCTTTGGTGTCTCCAAGGCCCCCGGAGGATTCAGACTGTGTGGACCCTTCCAGGTATCAGGCAGCCTTCCATCACCCTGGTAATGGGGATTGTGGTCTCCGCTAGTGGCACCTCCTCTGAGGAGGAAGAGAGGGATAGAAGGGAGAGGAGCCCAAGTGTCAACTTCTATGCCTCCGACTCTTTCCAGGGCTCAGTGGGGGATCTATGTGGAGTCTCCCAATGCAGCTTCCAGGGGAGCGACTGTGGAAGGAGAGAGGCACACAAACCCCTGCACCCCGCAGGGCCAACAGGAATTCCAAGGGGGAAGGGACCACAGAAGACGCCACTATCCTGCAGCCAGGGTTTACAGATGGTGATGCAGCTACCTCAATATGTCCAGGGTGCAATGCCGAAGGAGGCTCCACCTCACAAGGGAAACAGTGACCTCCATTTGTCAGATGATTGGGCCTGAGATCAGCTCCAACTATGTGGGTGGACACCAGTGGCTCTGAAGGCCACAGTGGCCCTCAACTTCTATGCCTCCGACTCTTTCCAGGGCTCAGTAGGGGAATCTGTGTGGAGTCTCCCAATCAGCTGCCAAGATTTGTGCCAAACTGGTGATAGAAGCTCTGTTCAGGCGGGTACTGACCTTTATTCTTTGCCGTACAGACGAGGCCAGCCAGGCTGAGCGAGCCAGAGGCTTTGCAGCGATTACTGGGTTCCCCCGCGTCTAGGGTGCCATCAACTGCACACGTGTGTCCATCAAGGCACCAGCGGGTCAGTTTTCATCAACAGGAAGGGATTCCACTCCATTAACGTGCACATAGTGTGTGACCACAGGAAGCAGATTCTGCAAGTCTGTGCAAGGAATCTGGCAGCTTCCATCACACTTATATCCTGAGACACTCCCAGGTGCCGAGGTTCTTCAGTGCTCCAGCCTGACTGGGTTGGCAAGGGCTATCCTTTGAAGAGGTGGTTATGACGCCTCTCAGCCACCCACGAACAGAGGCAGAGCAACGGTATAACAGGAGCCATCCCTCCACAAGGGCGATGATAGAGAGGACCATAGGTCCTCTCAGCATGCGCTTCTGATGCCTGGACCCTTCAGGGGTTGCACTGCAATACCTCCCAGAGTGGGTGTCACTGATAGCGGTTATATGCTGCACTCTTCACAATTTGGCACTGGCAAGGGGGGACCCACAGGGGGAAGAGGATCTTGATGCAGCTGCACAAGTCACAGTTGATGAATCCAGTAGTGATTCAGAAGAGGAGCATGGTGAGTAGAACGCTGAGGGTGTGGAGCCAGACCTCTGTAACCTCCAAGGAGGCAGAGACACCAGGGACTCCTTGATCCAATGCTCCTTCAGTTAGGCTACCAAAGATCAGCTTCAACCTCACGCCAGGGCTTCCGCCTCCATCCTGGATGTCTGAAATGAATCTTTCATTTGCACCCAAAGTCCACTCAATGCCTGTGCAATAAAGTGTCCGGACACTCAAGTCCAGCATTACATACTGATGTACGCTGCACCAGAAAGAAAAAATGTGAAGCATACTCAAGCCATCAGAACCAAAACAAATGTAATGTTGTTGTCACATTGAAATTATGACATTACAATTACTGGTGTTGATGTCCACACCAACAGGCATATAAACCAAACATAAATGAACAGAAAATCACCTGTCCCTCTTGTGCTCATGGTGCCTTAACCTTACAGTTGTGAGTGTTATGTCTTAGTGCCACCCCCCTCACTGGCACCGGCATTGGAGACAGCCTGCTGACTCTACTATCTTGTTGGCCTTGATGAACTTGATGGCCATCCTCTGGCCAGTGGAGCCTGTGCTGGCCCCCACCTGGGTTGGAGCAGCTAGTGCCACGGCTGGCATTTCCCTAATCAATGCAGCCTCATTAGATGCCACGGTCACTGGCGGAGGGGCAGAGGAGCTGCTGCCATCTCCAGAGTGCCCTGAGAGGAGCCCACAGAGATGACCAGCAACTCATGCTCCAATGTGAGGTTGCTCTGGACTTCCCTGCTCACCATGGATGGATGGGCAGCTAGCTGAGATACTGGGTGCCTCATCCATCTCCTACACGGCACTGATCACCTGAGGTCAGTGCCTGTGTGAGGTCTTGAAGGTCCGAGCAACCCGAGGAACCCCTGGTTCCGTCCCTGGAGCAGCTTCTCCATGAGAGTCGCCACTATCTCAATGGAGGAGGTAGCGCATTCAGCCATGAGAGCCAACGCAGTGCTCATGCTCCGTATGGTCTCCTCCACAATGGAGACAGCGGCGCGCAGAACCTCATGGATCTCCATCACATTGTCCAGCACATCCTGCTGGACATCCAGCATCTTCCGCCTAATGGACAACTCCAGAGGCTCATTACCTGCCTTTGAGTGAGCATCTTCCTGGTCGCCAGCGGTCCTCCAACTGCTGGCGCCCTGGGCACTCACTGCCTCTGCCCCCATCTCAAGCAAGTTTGAGGTGCCCTCACCAATGTGCACTGACATTTTAGCTGCCGATCTAATGCCCGCCGAGGTGCTGGTATCTGCGCTAGTGCCTGCTTTAGGGTGTGACGCAGGTGCAAGTGAAGTCCGGTGGTCCTCCGGCATCAGGGGTGGCTCTTCGAGGTCCAGAGAGCGAGTGCATGCTGGCAAACCTAAAAGGGAGAACAAGGACATGTCATTAGTTAAAGTCACCATGCTGTCACTGAGCATGCCAGGCACCATGGTGAGACAGTGGAAATCTGCATTACGGTGCCATCGTCTTTCAATACTCAAGGGGGGCTCCAGGTTTGAGGCTCCCATCAATGAAGAGACCACACTAGAATGGTTGCACAATCTGAAACTCTCACCTCTGTGCACTGCACGCTTACCTTTGTCTGGCACCCCCTCCTCTCCACCCCCGGTTGCATGTGGAGCGTGCCAGCTCTCGAGCTCAAGGGCGTCCTGCTCAAACCTGCTGAGCAGCAGGAGGTTGGGTGGGCCTCTGCCTTTACGGGCCCTCTCTGCTTGGTGATGGCTTGTCTTCTCTTGAAAGAACAGAGGAGCATTGATTAGTCCACACTCTACTTGAGCGCCGTTGCAGCCTAGCCAACCCCACCTGAGGAACGCCTCGCAGTCGTGGCCCTCGAGCCACAAGGCACTCAGTCCAAGCAGCCAGGGATCACCCCCTTGGCCAGCTCCAGCGTCATTGACAGTTGGCACTCAGACTCTAACACCCCTGAGGTCGATGTGGGGATGGCCACACCTTAATATTTCTGCACACTGACCCATGCCAACAAGGTACTCACCCTTCCTGAGCCCAGCAGGTCATTGAACTGCTTCCGGCATTGCACCCATATGCATTGCACCACGTCATGGCTGCTCACTACCGGTGCCACCTTCTCCCATGCCCACTTTCTGAGGTGTGGTGGCCTCCTCCTCCAAACTCTGGGGACAAGGATGTCCCTCCTGGCGGCCACCTCCTCCAGCAGGACCACGAGGCACTCATCAGAAAAGTGGGGGAGTGGGGGGGGGGGTTCCCGAGTGCCCTCCCGACCTGCCCTCCCACCTGGCGTCTCCACCCACACTCAACTCCATCTGGACATCCTTCCGTGGCAGCCTTCCTGGGGCTGTTGGGACCATTTTTAAATGAGCCGCCTGGTCGCCATTGGTCCCGGCGACCGACAGGCCCCTGCCCCCACTCGGCCTTTGCCGACCAGTGAGGTGCTGCGTTTTACACTGCGTGGGCCTTAATTGGCTTGCCAGTGTGAAATCACGGTCGGGGGTCGATTGCAGGCCACTCCCAGTCCCATTGACCGTGCCCATCCACCGACCTCAAAATTCTGCCCACTGTTCCTTCAAGTAGATCAGCAGGTGACATGGGAGGAAAGTCCAAGATAGAATAATCAAACGTTGCTCTGGCCAGAGTAGGCTTGGTGATCGGAAAGACTTTTTCTCCTTCAGACTTGTTGTTGGAAGGCAACTCAGATCAGGGTTATAAAAAATCAAGCTATGAAGATGGATGAATATTCTGAAGTCTTGCTGCATTATCTTTGGGTATCAGTACTTTTACAGAATATTCCCTTGGATGATTAAATGGGTCCGTTATGTTCTTTGAGCTACGTGTATGTATATTATGGAAGAATGGACATGATGGGCCAAATAGGCTTTTCTCTTTCCATACTGTCTTATTTTATTATCTCCATTCTGTTAACATGTTACTAAATCAGACCAAATGCAGCATCACACTACAATTAAAAAAAAATTCAGCCAATGATAGTGACCTACTGCTTCTTAGTTATTAGTTTGGCTGATGCTAGAGATAACTGGGAGAAGAAGTGGTAACATATCCGTGTTAAAGTAGTAGACGATTGTACTTAACCTGAATTATCTCCTTTTTCAGAGGAAGACCCCAGTGGTGGAGTTAAAGTGGACACTTTGTGTAAACATGCTGGCTGTAACAAGGTGTGTTGCGCATTCTATTCCCTTTATTCAAGTGAGGAGCTTGTTTCATATTTTTTTCTCCCCTTTGGTCAGGGCATTCTCCCCACACCACTCTGCCTGACTAAGACTTCAGGTAGGTGACCTGCACGCCAGGTCTCTGCCATGCACTTCTGGAGGTGGTGGTCTAGGCAATAGACCGAGTGACGACTATTTCTCCACTGCTATTCTTTTCTTGTGGCAAAATGTATGGCATTTGTTTGGGCATGAATCTACAACCTGCCAGTCCATGGGCCTCACCTCTTACCACCCTCTTGGACAGACATATGGTGGTTATGGAAACAGTAACATAGTGGTTGTCTACTAGACTAGTAATCCAGAGGCCTGAACAGCTGCTCTGGAGAAATTAGTTCATATCACACCAGAGCAGCTGGGGGAACTTGAATGCAATTAATTAAATAAATCTGGAATTAAAGTGAAAATCTAGTATGAGTAATGGTGAATATGTAACTACATTGTCATAAGAACCCATCTGGTTCGCAGACATCCTTTAGGGAAGAAAATCTGCTGTCTTTATCAAGTCTGGCCTGTGTGTAATTCCAGATCCATGGAAATGTGGCTGACTCTTAAATGTCCTCAGTAATGGCATAACAAGCCACTCAGTTGTATTCAAGAAGGCAGCTTATCATCACCTTCTCAGGAAAAATTAGGGAAGGGCAATAATTGCTGGTCTTAACAGCAATACCCACATCCCATGAATAGGTAAAAACACTTGCACTTATATTGTGCATTTAATGTTTTAAAGCACCATCAGAGTATTATCAAATCAAATTTGACACTGAGCCACATAAAGAGACATTAAGACAAGTTACCAAAGAGGTAGGTTTAACAAGCATTTTAAAGGAAGACAGAGAGGAAGAGGTGCTGAGAGATTTTAGGATGAGATAGCGGAACTTGAGGCCTGCATATTATGGGTCATTGAAATACCAACACAAGGAAAGATCCAGGACAAGCCACATTCCCTTAACTTTATCATGTGCTTCCTTGTGGTACTCATATTTTATTATTCCCTGACAGACATTTCATGGGGCAGAGAGCAATCTGGAGACATGCAGCTTTCATCCTGGAATACCCATCTTCCATGAAGGGTAAGTTTTTAAAATAATAACATACAACTCATCCAATTACATCATTAAAGTTTACCGGGTTACATTTCTATGGGCATTATCAGTCCTCCAATATCTTGCCTGAATGGCTGTTCTTGATGTGTAAGACAGTAAATGCTATCAGATTATTTGACTGTGGAGGGCATCACAGCCAGGGCTATTCCCATTCTTTCCCAATGCCCACATATTTATTTGACAGCAGAAATCAATGGATAGCAATCAGAAGTGAGAGCTTTTGCTGATTTTCAACCCCCTTGCCCAGGAACATGAAGACCAATTGTACTGCCCATCCATCTATCTCAACTGAGATTGACTAACTCAGTAAAGGCTCTGGTTAGAACTTGGGATCTTCTTGATCCATGTGGATTGCTACTATGTGGTGTCATTACCTACTGAGCCATTGGGATCTCCCATCCCTTCCCCTATTTTTTCTCCAATATGTTCCCACTTGTGTATTTTTGCAGGTATGTCAATGTCTGGCAGAAAAAATTCCGAACTATAATATTGAAAACGACGAGTGAAAAGCATAAACAAAGGCTAAAGAGTAAATTTATCATTCCCAGAATTCAGTTGCACCCGAAGGTAGTGTGAGTTGGGAATTAGGGGTGAAATTTTCCATTTTTGAAACTAAGTGTTGTGGCTGTTGGTTTCCGCGGCATGTTTCCCGCTATCAGAATGGTGGGGAATCGCGCCTGATTATGCACTCAGAAGCCAATTAATTATGAACAAATGAGTATCTCTCCGAATCACATGGCGGTTTAGGAACTGATTTGTCTGCCTCGCCATTACCTAATGGCTTTGAAGATCCAGGTGCCATGTTTAAATGCCACCCGAGCACACACATTCCACTCTCTCCAGCTCAGCTGTCTTGCAGGAGACCTGTAGAGATGTCGGCGCACCAGAAGAAGAAGGAGGCTGCTCCAAAGTTTAGCCCTGACTCCCTCGAGGCATTGGTACAAGGAGTACACCAACACGGGATGTGCTTTACCTGAAGGATGGGCTCCAGGAGGCACATCAGCCTCACCTTTCTGGCCTTGGAGGCCATAGCAAGTTAGGTCAGCGCTACTGGCAACCGCCCCCTCAGTGCCATCCAGCACAAGAAGAGCATGAATGATCTCATCCGCTCCACCAGGATAAGTTAACCTTCAGCTCACTCCAATCTCACACTCTTATAATGACATAATGCACTCAAAGGGTTACTCTCTTCAGGGATCGCACACAACATTAGTGGAGGACACACATCACCACTAATTGTCTCACATCACCTCCATCTCATCTATCATGCTGCTCACACTCTATCCTCAGCCCTTTCTGGGGACGACTTAACACACACAGGAGGTATGCATGTTTCCCAACCTCTGCTCCATCCCTTCTGATCACATTTCTTCCATTCGTCTTCATGCAGGCCAAACTGGCCCACAACAGGAGAGAAAGATCCCAGACCGTAGGAGGGACAGCCGACATAAAGGAGCTCACCAAATTCGAGGAGGATGCCGCTGACCTGGCTGGGGAGGACAGGGATCACGCCCGTGGAGAAGGTGGGATTGGATTCTCCCTTCAACCTTGCATTGATGAGACCTACATTAGTTGATCACCTCCTGACATTCATAGTGAGTGACATGCAATCTTCTACTGTGCCTGCTCATGAACTAAATCTGCCTTCTCTCTCTTACAGGCTTCGGCAGGTTCAGGCAGAGGAGGAGGGCAAACATAAACCCCAGCCGCCAGACCACGCAGAGGATGAACCTGAGGAACAACCAAAGAAGACCCATCACTGTGTTCACCTGCTAGGTTAGGCTCAGGGTCACTTTCTGGAGAACATCTCACTGACACATCTCCACAGCAGTCGGAAGCAATGATGGCCCAGGACTCTGGAACTCGGAAGACTGCTGGAGATCAGACACGCGCTGAATCTGAGTCAGATGCTGAGCCTCTGCAAGTGACCACCGACACAATGCTGGAAATGCAGTGACAGGCAGCAGGACATCGGGCAGAGATGTGAGAGTCACCCAGCACGTGAGAGGGAAGGACGGAGGAACCCCTCCGCATTCTGTCTGATGTTGTGGCTCCGACATGCAAATGCCTCAAGGTCATTTTGGGAAGGGTGACAACCACCTTGGAGACCTTGGTCCAGCAGGTTTTGCCAGATTTGCGCTTGTACTTGCACTCCATCGCTATAGGCATTAGCGGGATTCATCAGTAGCTAGGCAAGGGCCGGGACGGGACACTTCCTCCAGGTGCCCCTTCTCCTCATGGAGTCAGGGTGGGGCCCTCAGGTACCCACAGGGAGGAAGAGCATCAGCTGGACACCACTGGAGCCTCCAAACAGGACACTCCAAGGGTGCCCAGCTGCTTACAATCCTCTCTGCCTGTGACCCCATCTACTTCAGCTGGTCAGGGCCAGGAGGCTGCATCTGCCTCTGAGCACAAGACCCTTATCAGGCCAGAGACCTCAAGGCCTCGGGCCACCAGAGGACAACCGCTGAGGCCATCATAGACAGCAAGATGTAGTAGTCAACAGGCTGCCTCCACTTCTGCTGCGAATGTCGGGGGTGCACCCAGGCATAGCTGTCGGGTTAGAAAAATTAAGAAATATTAACATCACTTCTGGGTCACAGGTGCTCATCACTGTAAAAATGGTGCACTTTTGTAAATACATTTGATTTCACTGAGAATGGTTTGTTTATTTGAAGGCATCATGCCTATTCATATATGTGCCCTCTTATTGTGAGGGTGAGCCCACCTCCCTTTGTGAGCATCATATTCATGTGGTGTGAACCTCAGTCAAGATAGGTACTAGACCATTGTGTGATGTCAGGGAGTTGTGTCAAAATTTTTATTGGGAGTGAGTGCTGAATGAAGTTGAAGAATGAAGTTTTATGTGAGACAACATTGTGTGAGAGCTGCTCAGCAACCTGAAAGGATAGCTGTCGTTGTGCCTCCTAAGTGGCAGTGCCTAGGCATAAGACCTGAAGAGATGACGATAGCTCCAACCATGCACTCATCTCACTGTCCACTGTAGTTTCTCATTAAGGTGGCCATGACTGCATCAAGTTCTTTGACACAGCTGGTGTGTCAAATTTCACTCCGTAGAGCACATGGATACAGGGTTCACCACTGACCTTTCCAGAGATCATGGCCTGGTGAATCATGAAGTAATGTAGAACCTGCTGTTGATGTGACTGGTTTTAAATCTCTTTCTGAGCAATGGAATGCTAATAAGGGACAGGAGGAACGTGGCTGTCTCCCGTTGCCTGAACCTTACTTCTCCTGAAATCTTGTGGCTGTCAATGTGTCATGTGCATGTCTTCCACCCTGTGCTTCTTCCATGGCCTCATCATGTGGAAGCGGAACCTCATCTCCCTCTTTAGGTTCCTGTCCCTCCTGATCTTCATCGTTTGCGGAGCTCTCAGCCTCCTCCATTTCTCCCTTTGAAGTGCCAGGTTGTGAAGGGCGCAACAGACCGCTACTATGCAGGAGACCCTATGTGGAGTGTACTGTAGAGCCCCACCTAAGCGGTCCACACATCAGAAGCACATCTTCAGGATGCCAGTGGTCTGTTCGTTATGGATTGTGTGGAGCTATGCGCTTCATTGAAACTCTCCTCCGAGACATTCTGAGGCTGATGCACAGGTGTCATGTGCCATCGTTTGAGCAGTTACCCTTTATCCCCAAGCAGCCATCCCTGTATTGGCTGCGGCCCTTTGAATATGTGAGGCACCTCGAAGATGTGAGTGGGTCAGGATATATCAGTCAGTGTAACTCCCCGGGTAACTGGCACAGACATGCATTATGTGCTTCCAATGATCATACGCCAGTTGATCCTTTGTGGTTGATGAACAATATTTAAGAGTCAACCACGTTGCTGTGGGTCTGGAGTCACACGTAGGCCAAACCAGATAAAGACAGCAGATTTCCTTCCCTAAAGGGCAGTAGTAAACCAGAGGGGTTATTAGGACAATCGGCAATGGTTTTGTGATCATCATCAGACTTTCAATTCCAGATTTTTATTGAATTCAAATTTCACCATCTGCATTACCCTGGAATTCCAGTTCAGTGACAATACCACAATGCCACCACCTCACCCTGCACTCTAGGGAAGCCTGAGATAGCTGCAAAATCATTAAGTCTAGCAGCCTGGCTAACTTCAACTGTGAACCTCACATAATGATGAGCCTTTGTAGGGCATCTTCACCTTCTTGATGAATTTATGTGTGGCAGCCTGAGAGATGTCCACACAGGTCCCTTATGGATCCCTGGAGCTATCTGCCGGCAAAGAAATTGACAGTGTCGGTGATCTTCAGGGCCACAGGCAGAGGATGTCCTCCCAGTCCATGGGGCATTAGATCCTCCCACAGAATCAGATCCACTACCTGTCTGGACAAACGCAGACAAGTGCAGCGTTGTCTTGGTTGAGCGAGTTGCCTTTGTGGTACGGGTCTAACCTCCTCATCCTCTGCTTGTTGCTGGGGCTCCCCTAGACCCTAAACCTCAGGTGGAGCCTCCTCCCGAAGCTCCGCTTGGTGGTGCCAGGCCCATCTATTCCTCCTCCATTCCATGAGCACCAAGAAGAAGGCAGCATAGACCCCAGGATCCTCCTCCTGTCTGGAATGATGGATATAATAGAGTAATGAATCACGAGGACAGTTAGTCAAGCTCCCAGCAGCAAACAATATGCCACTGTCATGGCGTTGAGCTGTGCCTGGGCTACTAACCTTGTCACTGATACAGCCTTGTAGCTAAGGCGCAAACTCAGAGCGAGGTGACCAAGATGCCAACCCTGACGCTTAACATCTGAATTGCACAGAGTTTGGACATCTTAATGACATGTGCCACCTTATCAAACTCACTCCTCCAATCTCAGAAATGGCATACTGATTAAATATTAGTTGTGGATGAGTTATGACTGGATGCTCTTTGGCCCATTGTGCATGCTAGTTGGAGAAATCACGTTAGAGGCTTTCATTGATGATCTGCCATAAATGCAGCGGCTGTGTCTCCTTAACGGTTGTCTGTATTTCCAATTTTCACATTCCTGTATGTTAATACTGAAATGGAATGACTATTTTGTGAGGCCAATGACTCCTGCAGTCTATCTTGAAAGCGCTATGAATGGCAGTGGCTCCAATGGAACCTTCTCAAGAAGATGTTCAACTTTTACCTCAGCTCTGACTTCACTTCAATGTTTTTAACGCAAGCATGTTGAGTGTAGCCCTGGGCTCCTCCCATGCTGACTCCAACCCCTCTCGACCAGATTCTTTTCCAGTTTCGATTCTTGACTGCATTATAACTTCCACTGGACGCTCGGATACTACTTTGAGACCAGCTTCGGCGCTTACTCCATGACTGTCATTGACTCTCCAATCTTCCTGGAACTCCACGGTGTGCAGATAGAGATGCCTCCCCCAAAAATCCTAGATCCGATAGTTATTGTGGTCAATATTCCAACCCTCTCAGCTGAACCCTTAACTGTAGATGCCCGAATGCCCACAGTGGACCTCACCCCTCCCGCTGCTGGAGGTGGGCTTTCAGTGTTGCACTCACCTCAAATTCACAAGGGAAATAAGAGTCACCAGCTGCATGCCACTTATATACAAACATGTTTCAGACCGGTCTAATTTCCCACTGACGTGGAGCTATTTTGGGAGGGGCCACATGATTCTGGCGAGCAGCGTACTTAATGAGCATTCAAGAGATGATAATGCATGCAAATTGGGTTGGTGCCATGGATCAGTGGGAAACCCAACCCGCCATCAGCCCGCCATCAGCCCGCCATGAAAATGGTGAGGGGAAAATTCCTGTCTGTCTTCCCGCCGGCAGGTTTCTGATTTTTGGCCTCTTGCCAGATTTTCCGGTCCCACTTGCCATCAAACCTGCTGTGAGCTGGAGTTCCACCCCCAGGACTACAACATTCCTCCAGGGTGCAGTTGAATACCAGGGAAATGGTATCATCACATTTATCCATAAATCTCACTACTTAAAATGGCCACAACAGGTGACATGGTAGCAGTGTATCAGAACACTAGGAGGTGACAACTTTGTCATGGCATTGTAGAAGGTGATGACCTGGGCAAGCGTTTCTGAATAGGAATGGAGGAAGGGACTATTGAAGAGAGTCATTGTATGAAAAGAAGCATGAATATTGGGGCGATTCACTGCAAGAAGAGAAGGAAGGACCAGTATTCAGTGTTCAGTACATTCCGTAACTCCTCAGATAGCATGTCCATATGCAGAAGGATGTGAACAGCTCACCTCTTGACTCCCCAAAATCTGTCCACCATCTACAAGGCACAAGTCAGGAGTGTGATGGAATGCTCCCCACTTGCCTGGATGAGTGCAGCTCCAACAACACTCAAGAAGCTGAACACCATCCAGGATAACGCAGCTCATTTCATTGGCACCCCCTTGACCACCTTAAATATTCATTCCCCCCACCACCAGCGCACAGTGGCAAGAGTATGTAACACTGACAAGATGCACTACAGCAACTCATTAAGCCTCCTTCGACAGCACCTTCCAAACCCGTGACCTCTGCCAACCAGAAGGACAAAAGCAGCAGATGCAAGGGAACACCAGCACCTTCAAATTCCTTTCGAAGCCAATCACCATCCTGTCTTGGAACTGTATCACCGTTCCTTCACTGTTGCTGGGTCAAAATCCTGGAACTCCCTTCTTAGGAGCACTGTGGGTGTACCTACACCACATAGACTGTAGTGGTTCAAGAAGGCAACTCACCACCACCTTTTTAAGGTCAGTTAGGGCTGGGCAACAAATGGTGGCCTAGCCAGCGAAGCCCACATCCCATAAGAGAAAAAAAATAAAAAATTAAATTCAGGAGTGTGATGGAATACTTTCTACATGCATGGATGAATGCATGTCTAATAACACTCAAGAAGTTTGACACCATCCAGGACAAAACAGCTCACTTGATTGGCACTCCATCCACCATCTTAAGTATTGACCCCTGCACCACCGATGCTCAGTGGCAGCAATGTGTATCATCTACAAGATACATTGCAGCAACTTGCCAAGTCTCCTTCGACAGCATCTTCCAAACTGGCGACGTGTACCACCAAAAAGGATAAGGGCAGCAGACACATGGGAACATCACCACTTGCAAGTTCCCCTCCAAGCCACACACCATCCTGACTTGGAACTTATATCATTACTCCCTCACTGTCATTGGTTCAAAATCCTGCAACTCCCTTCCTAATAGCACCTACACCAGATGAACTGCAGTGGCTCAGGAAGGCAGCTCACCACCAACTTTTCAAGGGCAATGCTCACATCCTATCAAAGAATAAAAGACTGGATACTGCAGAGAATTGGTGAGGGGAGGGGCATCAGAGTGAAAATCTTTGTAAGGATAAAACATCTGGGAGAGCATCACTGCTGGCAGAAAGGGTGGAACACAAGGGAAATACTGCAAGGAGAGAGGGAGTTAACACCAGAGAGACAGTCAGTGCAATGATGGAGGCAGAGAACATGGAGTCAGTAACAGCAGGGAGGGGCAGACAATGCCAGCTACTCTCACAGACCTGCTATCAGTTAGTCACAGGACAGCATTGCACTTTGGAATAGAGCATGGAAAGCAATGGAAAGGAAATTGAAAGATAATTTATATATTTGGCTGGAATGTTACTGTTTGCATGCAAGGATGGGCCCGACACGCCGATGCGTAAAATGATGCACGATGATGTTGGGCATGTGTCCCGACGTCATTGCACATCATTTCGATATTTCATTTGGCTGCGCGCCCGCCAAACTGTCAACAGCCTATTAAGGCCATTAAAAAAGCAATGAAGGTAATTAATCACACTTCCCATCCAACCTTAAGGTTGGCTGGTAGGCAAAGAGCCCAAGTGGCCTTTGGGTTTTTCAGGAAACCTCATCCACGGGTGGGATGAGATTTCCTGAAGGGTTAATAAAATAGTTAAATTTTGCACAATTCACAAACATGTCCCAGCTCATGTGACACTGTCACATGATGGGACATGTTTAAATAAATTTTAACTTCCTTTATTCAGAAGTTTCATTATGAATTTAATCTCCCCGAGGCAGCTCCGTGCCTCAGAGATTCCTGCGCTCTTTCGGCGCACATGCGTGAAAGAGCACAGGCCCTGACTCTCCCTCCACCCCCCACCCGCACAGGTAGCGCTGAGCGCTACGGGATATGCATTACGCTGGGCGGGCCTTAATTGGTTCGCCCATGTAAAACGATGGTGTGCAACCAATCACGGGTGGCGATGGACTCCGCACACGCCCAGCCCGCCCGAAATAGGTAAGATTCAGCCCTTTGAATTCTTCAGTTAAAACAAGCTATCTATTGTTTTGTAGTAAAAGAAACTTAGAAGAGGCTTCAGACTTTGGAAAAATATTGTGGAGACTTTTAGGCCACTACAGTGCTCCTCAAAATCTTTCAATAATTGGATGAATAACTGCTTAGTAATGAGATTGAGAGACAAATGTGAAGAATAGAAATGTTTTGAAAGGAATGTAACTGTTCAATACAATACAGCATGTAACGGACATTTTGGAGTTTTGCCTGATGTAAACTTTCAGGGCAGGGAGTAAATTTGCTGAGCCTTTTTTCTCAGGAGGTTAAATGTCGAACTTAGAGAGGAGCAGGCTTGATGGACCAAATATAATTTCTCTTTCTTTTTTTTAATTTTATAATAGAATGAAGTATTGGAGTTGCTGCAAGATAAAGACTACAGACTTTGAAGATTTCCTTGCACAGCCTGGCTGTGCCAAAGGCAAGCATCTTTGGATCAAAAAAGAAGCGGTAAGTGCCATGTGGGATCCTATCTTGTCTGCTGTGATAAAATGAGCCTGTCCGGATAAAAATAAAATCCTGTTTTGGCACATTTAGAGCTGCGGTTTGAATCTGGTTCGCTGGACACTTTTACAGTAGCCTATAATTGATCTAATATCCACATGCCAGCATGAGATAAAGGAGTTTCAAAGATAATGAAATGAGAGATAATTTAAACCAAAGGGATATTGTAAAGATAGTCACAGATAATCACATTACTACAGGAATTACTTCCAGCTCCCTATGATGGAGAATTCATTGTGCATAAAACCCTGAAAATGTCCATTCTGCTTGCTCCCAAAAGAGGGATGAGCCAGAAAGTGACATAGGAAGGATTTGGGAAGTGCATTCCCCATGTTAAACTGAACCACGCAGGTTAGGAAGGATTGAGATGTGATTCCCAGCGTGTGCTGGGCAATCTGATCTCCGCCAGGGCAGCAGGCAGTACAATCAGCTTCAATTCTAATGAAGGGAAAAATCAGAGCAGGGACTGCATTTTACGTACCCCTCCACCGGGTGTGTTTTGGGCGTGGGGGACATGCACCCCACCACCTTCCCACCAACCCCTAAGCTCACCCTCATAATACAGAGGGTGGGCAGATGCCAAAATCAGCAGCCGTCCACCATATTCAAATAAGTAATCAAGGGTCAATTAGAATAGTTATCAAGCTAATGGACCCTGCTTATATGCTGCCCACGCTGTAAAACATTTGGCATGGACAGTTATGCAGGAGCGGGCAGCCCAATTTTAAAAAAAGGTTCTTCAAAGGGCAGGAACGAAAGGGGGTGGTTTCACTGTTTGGAGGCTACCCTTTGTCCCCTAAGATCAAACCCTCCCTTGCTTACTAACCACCCATGGCCTTAAGCTCACCCCCTCCCTGACCTACCCAAACCCTCCCTGCCCAAGACCCAGACTTAACTGTTCCAGGGATCCATGGGCCTTCTTCCTGCTTCTCCTGCAGTCCCGACAGCGGCCAGTGACATGCTCTTGGTACTGCCAGGACTGATGGAGCTGCTGGCCAATCAGACTCACCGGCAGCTCCAGCGGGTGGGACTTTCTATCCAGTGAGAAGCGAAGTCCCACTTGGCCCTCATTTAGCCTCCCCAAAGCGCTTTTTGGCTGCCGGGCGGGTCAGTGTGGAGCATATTAGCTCCACACTGACTTTGCTTCTGAGCAGTGGGGGGATGTTATTCAGCCTAAGGTTCCTGTTTCTGGCTGTTATCCAGTGAGTTACGCTCAATGAGTCAGTGCCAGGTAGTGTATTTCACACTGAGCCTGCAGGAATCCATCTGTATTAATTCAGCGGCATGGGATATTGGCCTGTCCATTTTACTGTTAGTATGAGTTGTGGGTTTTGTGCACATGGTAGTCCTTCACCACCCCTTCCATGCATACTGAATAGTAACAAACAGAGAGATGGTGCAATGTGATATGGCGGAAAAATCAACTCTGTCCACTCTCTCTCCAGTTTCCACACAATTCTACAAACCACTAAAACAATTACTGTAGTCAGATTTTTAGAATACAGGGGTGAAATTTTCTGGACTTATTACCGACAAGAATAGTAGGACCAACTGAGGATCAGCAACCCATTTGACTAATTAGCGGAATTTTCCAGAGCCACAGCATTAGCCTCCTGCCTCCAGGTTCCCCAGGTAATCAGGGATGGTGGGTGGGTTGACACACCCATTCTGTCAAAGAAAGGATTTCTAATTAAGAGGACCCCAGCATGGGTTACAAAGACTCATCAGCATTTGCATTTTTGGGGCTCCAGCAACTATTGGATTGGATAGGAGACCTGGGAAAGCTGCTCCATGGGTTTCTCACTCTTACCTGGAGGTCCTGCTGAGGGATCTGAGATACTGCAGTGAGGTGTTGCTTCTTCTCTTGAGGTGCAAGGTGGGGCTGCATAAGTTACTCCAAAGCAGTGCTGAAGGCATGCAGCAGGGAGGTGCAGCTGAAGGTGAGTGAAGTACTAGAGAGGCGAAGTATCTCCCAAAAAGTTGGCAATCACCTGTCAAGCAGTGATTGCACTCTCACAATGAAGAAGTAGTTTGCTCAGCAGCCTCTCACCTGACCATGGCTGCAGCTCTTCAGTTTCACTAATCAAAGCCTTCCCAGCCTGACAGGTTGGGAAACGGGTCTCCTCGCTGTGAAATCCAGAACTGAGAGTTAAAACAGTTAATTGGCTTTTAACCTATCTTAAAATTAGTTTCCTGACAGATCGAGGGGGATTCCCCACTCGCCTTCAATCCCACCCTGATGAAACCTGGAAGAGGGCAGGATGATGTCATGATCCTGAACAAATGTCACTTACAGAGTATTTAACTTCCAGCATGCACTCAAACCTGCCTCCCCTTATCTGGGAAAATTCATCCCCAAATTGTCACCAGCAGAATTAATATTCAGTGTGTGAAATTCAACTCAATATTGAATCATGAATCATACAGTATAAAGAGAACATACTCGTATTGCCATAGCTGTGTGATAGTTACTTTGCTGTATCTTCAAGAATTTGAGACAACCAAATCCTTGAATCGGAAACTGAACTGAACAGTTGGCATAAATGTGGATTTTTCACATACTAATACTTACCATGCCCCTATCTTACTGTTTTAGGATAAAAAACTGGTTGGCTGCCGGCATGACTGGCACCAGACTGGCAGTGTTGTGGTCATCACAATCTATGCAAAAACCTCTAACCCAGAGCTCAGCTACATAGATGCTAACCGTACAATGGTAAGTGCAACATCTTGTAAACCCCAGAATTTATAAACCTTTAACAAACATAGACAGAAAAATCAAAGAATCCTGAACAAATCAGAATTTTTATTTATTTTTGAGGAACTTGTGTGAAAGCTTTTAACCATAAAAGATACATCATAAAGGAGGTTTTGGTGAATATTGGATGCTGCTTTAAGAAGCTTAGCTCCAGTTATTTTGGAGAACGTGCAATGATAACAGTGAGCTAATGCTTGCTAAGTTCAAGGCCATGGAAGGTAAATCTTTAGGACAGATTTAAGCTGGGTCACATCAGTGCATCACCTATTTGGAACTGGGAGGAACAGTGTGCAAAGTGGCCATGTCTCGCCAGAGATATAGGGCTGGATTTTACTGCCTCTTCCGGCATGTTTGAAGGCCAGGGGCTCATAAATTGCAGTGTGTCACCTGCCTGTTGCCTTCCTGTCCACCCCTGACCTATTTACCACTTTACTGGTTGAGTGGGGGGGATGGTGGAGGGGTCAGGCTGCCCACTCACCCTTGGGCCTATTGAGGCCCTTAAGCAGCCAATTAATGGCCACCTAAGTAACTTATCCTTTGCTCGCCACCATTTTACCTGTGGCAGGGGAGGGCTATGCCAAGCAGGTACCCCTAGCAGGTTTTACTGGGTGAGCTGGTGTCAGGCAAGGTGGGGCTTTCCTTTGAGGGATCCCCTGTGCCCACTGGAAACGTAACTCCCCAAGTTCATATCATAACCCCCCCATTTAACCCTCCTCCCTGGCCTGTCAAACCCAGCCCCACTTCCCTCTACCCCTAGCTGGGATCCGCCAGTCAGCCCCCGCCAATACCCTGGACTTACCTAAAATCCATACCTCCTCTTCTTTGGGGACCTACTGTAGTCCCAGCAGTAACCACCGCTCGAACCTGGCACTGCTGGGACTACAAACTGCTGGTCAATCGGATTGGGCGGCAGCTCTCCAAGGCAGAATTTCCTCCACAGATGTTAAGGGGGTGGGGGGAAGTCACACCCTGAGCCAATTACGCCTCTCCGAGCATAAAATGGCTGCAGGGCAACTGGCTTTTTTGTGGTTGTGCTCCCAACTGACTTTTCAGTTGGGGAGGGGGTGGGGAATACTGCACCCCGTAAAACCCAGCCCATACTTCAAGGATTGTGTCAGCTCTTGGTACCAGACTTGAGCCAACCTTTTCTTAGATTTAAACAAAGATCTCTGATCCTCAAACAGCTATAACTTCTAATGTTATGAAAGTGGATGGGTACATTCCACTTACTTCTAGCATCGTAAAAAACATAATGAAGGTTATCGTACCCGGACTGCCTTGGTACTTTTAAATTGTAGTTTTGTACCAGGCTGAAGTCACAGACATTAAACATTATCTCAGCTTCTCCCTCCACGGAAGCTGCCAGACCTGCTGAATGTTTCCAGCATTTTCTGTTTTTATTTTAGATTTCCAGCAACCGTAGTACTTTGCTTTTGTAGTTAAATTAGTTGTGATGCAAAGCCCCATCTGATGTTGGGAAAATGTTTCACATCTCTCATTTTGGTGTATTCATCTCGGCAAGTACTTCCTGAGTACAAGTTATGATGCATCAATGCACATTCAAAATCTCCTTGTATTGGTTTTAAAACCTGTAATATATAGTTGCAGTTAGAAAGAGAAAATTGATGACCACAATAATTATGAGATTTGTTCTTTGTATTTTACAGTTGACTATTCACATCATGTTTGAACAGGATAAAATTTTTCACAAAGTATTAAATCTATGGGGTGTAAGTATTCTTTCTGTTTTTTTTCCAGTTTTCTCTCTTGTCTCTAAAAGGTGCTAAGTTTCACTGGGATGTGTCCTGCCAATACTTCCCCATTACCCAGCAATGGCTATATTTTATATCTGAATCTAGACAGCAGTGTCAGCCAATCGTAGCACCTCTCCTGGTACTTAGTTGAGATTAGCTATAAATGCATACCAGGGGATTGAATCTGGGACAGTGCAGGTGTTTAGAACTCACTTCCATGGTGGCCAGTGACTCAGCATTTTTAAAAATTTATTCTTTTTAGAACTGCTGTCAACTGCATGCCCATGCCAATCTAGTGCTCTGAACATGCTGTGTTTGCTAGTTCTTAGGTTATCTGCATCCTGCTTGTGGTATTGCAATCCAATATGAGGGCATCGCTGGCTAGGCCAGCATTTGTTGCCAATCCCTAATTGCCCTTGAGAAGATGGCGGTGAGCCACCGTCGTGAATTACTACAGTCCATGTGGTGTTTGTACACCAACCATGCTGTTAGGAAGGAAGTTCCAGGGTTTTGACCCAGTGACAGAGGTTGCAGGTTTGGAAGGTGCTGTCGAAGGAGACTTGATGAGCTGTTGCAGTGCGTCTTGTGAACAGTAAACACTGCTGCCACTGTACATCAGAGGTGGAAGGAGTAAATGTTTAAGGCGGTGAATGGAGTACCAATCAAGCAGGCTGTTTTGTCCTGGATGGTGATGAGCTTCTTGAGTATTGTTAGAACTGCTGTCAACTGCATGCCCATGCCAATCTAGTGCTCTGAACATGCTGTGTTTGCTAGTTCTTAGGTTATCTGCATCCTGCTTGTGGTATTACAATCCACCCTCCTTACCTTCTTTCCTGGCTGCTGATTTTACCTTGTTCATTGTTCTCATCCCACTCTGCCAATTTGCTATCAGCAACACAGTGGGAAATGCATTCGTTTATAAAACAATGAAAATGTAATGACTGCAGTCTCATCATTTAAGAACCTCCTTCTTCGTTCAAACCTTTGATGACACCTCCTAATAGCTCTTTTGGCTCAGTGTCAAATTTTGTCCTTCCAATTACATTTCTATGAGGGCCTTGGGATATTTTTTATGTTAAACATGCTATTTAAATGAAAATTATTGCTGCTTTTGCTAATTTAATTAAATTAATTCAAAATGATCCAACACCTTTACTTATAGGATACTCATCTGTCTTCTACTTTAAGGACATTAAAGCTCAGTAACTAATAGTACAAAGCAGGATTTCAACACA
Source organism: Carcharodon carcharias (assembly GCF_017639515.1). NCBI lineage: Eukaryota > Metazoa > Chordata > Chondrichthyes > Lamniformes > Lamnidae > Carcharodon > Carcharodon carcharias. The sequence continues at coordinate 131,252,660 of NC_054475.1, forward strand.
TTTTATTTGCAGTTGTTGAGTATATTTTAGTGTCATGATGTCTTCGCAGCTAAATTAGAATTTGTTTCACTATGTGTGAAATCCTAATAATGTGTCTGAACCAGGGACACACAAATATGCCAGCAATGTAAGGGTTAATTGAGAAAAATAGCAAAAATTATAGCTGCCTAACATTATTAATAATTGATGCAGGAAAGTCCTTCTAAATGGATTAATATAAATACAAGTACAAACTGAATTAGGTCAGTGTTGAATTGTAACTGGTCAATAGAGGGTGCCCTTATCACATGCTGTACAATGCAAGTAAAGGTTCCTAAAATAGCCATATTTTTATGAGAACTTTTGGCAATTGGTGCATTTTGAGAAAAATCTTCACTATGTCACGGCATTACTCTGTGGTGCAACAGGCCTGAGGGTATCCACTGAGCAGGGCCTTCACTGGGATTGTAGCCCTTGGCAAAAATGAGTAATCCTGATTTAAGTTAATTCCTTCCTCAGGTCATTGATGTAGAGAAAAGCTTTGTCAATATGGGCCCAACGAAAGTGGAAATCAGCCTTAAAAAAATGGATCCTGTGACCTGGGCCAAACTTGAACTGCCACCTCACAAAGTTGAAAAGAAGGAAGAGAAAGAAAAGAATGGAAAAGAAGAGAACGATAAAGAAAGTAAACCTTTAACCCAGGAGAAAAAAGAAATCTTTGTGGGAGATGAACCACCCGCTCTAGAGGATGATGAATCTGATGACAGTTTAGGACTTTCTGATACCGATGAGGAATTTGATTAATAATTCATTTGATGTCGGGTAGCAGTGTTCAAGACTTCACAAAATGAATAGTGAAAGACTGCTATTGTGAAATTTGACTTATCTGATGAGGTCTAATACATAACTTTATGGTGACTGACCTATATTTAAGAATTTTTGGAACTTAATTTGCAGTGTGGACCGTCGTGTGATATGTCAAATACCTGCAGATTAAAATGTAAAACACCATAGATAGAAAATAAATGATCATTTGATGTTAGTATTTCCAGAGTTCAGTCTGACATTAAAATGTTCTCATTTTACATTTTTGTATATTATAGATGGCATTAAAGTACGGGGTATCTCAAAACAACCATTACCAAATTTCTCACTGTCCTGATGGCTCAAAGGTAGACGTAGAAAAGAATTATGAGCTGTAATGAGTGAGGATTTTTTGCATTTATGCTCATTTGCTAAGGGAGTGAAATACAAGAAAAGGCTAGAGAAGCTTTAAGCGTGCAGTGCAGAGAGAAAGTTAGGGGGTTAAAATGTATTAAAGGCTCATAGATATAGCAAACCTAGATTATAATCTCATGTTAAATCAGGCCAGTAAAACATGAGGACATGGATAGAAGTTAGTGAAAAAGAAATGCAAAACATGTATTAGGAAATGTTTATGTTTAAAGGACAATTAACAGGTAAGGAAGTAGAATCTAAGATATTAATGCAGTTTAAAATGTGGTTGTAGGGAGGATGAGCTGGAGTATCGAGGAACAAGTTTTGACTGGCTCATTCTTAGCCTCAAATTTTCTTATGTAATTTGTGTTCACAAGCAGGAGCTAAGTAGCAATTATATGGGCTGATTATCTAGATAATTAAGAGTTTTGCATGACTCATGGTATTACACTCAAAGAACTCAAATAGCCACTTATCTGTCCGAAGAATCATAGAGTGATACAGCAGCGAAGGAGGTCACTTGACCTGTTACCGCCACATAAAGAGGGGTAAAAATGACTTCTCTATCATCTCACTCCAAGTCTGACCGTAACAGGGTTCTTTGTGAATTTGTAAAGATTTTAAAAATTTGTTTATGGGATGTGGGCGGCTTCTGATTTGCCCGCCACATTGTTACCTCACCTCTTCATCACACCAGGCGCCATATTTAAACTGCAGCCGTGCACACAGTTCTCAATGCTTGCTCCGGTGCAGATATGGCCCCAAAAGCCAAGAAGAGTGCAACGCGGCCGCCCCCCCCCCCCCCCCCCCCCCCCCCCCGATTTCAGTGACACATCCCTGGGATGCATTCTGGATGCCGTGGTGGCTCACCACGATGTCCTCCACCCCCGCTCTGGCAACAGGATGCTTATTAGTCTCATCACTCCAGCTTGGAGGTGATGCAGAGGTGGTCAATGCCAAAGCTGCACACAAGTGGTTGGCCATCCAGTGCAGAAAACGAATGAATTATCTCATCTGTGCCATCAGGGTAGGTCAACCAATGTATCACTCTATATTCTTAGACTCACAAGGTCATCATATAGTCACTGGTATGTCACTCACTTCCAGCTCAAGGGACATCACCACTCACTCTCTCACACACCCTCATATCTCCATCTGACCTCATCTTCTCTGGAGATTACCTCCTCAGCCCTCACCATCTTGAGTTCAAGATTGATTTTTTGCACAGATCAACATGTGTTCCCACATACACCCTGGGATACCCTCCTTCCCCAGTGTAGCCTTCGCCCTGCAGCCTCTTCTCTTGCCTGGGGCCATTTCTCTCTCTTGCCTGGGGCCATTTCTCTCTCTTCCCCAAGCAAACCCCAGCCCAGCAGCCATTGAAAAGCTATCCCCGCCTTACAGCTGGTCTGGTAAGTGGAGATCTGCCCATGAGTCCCCTCAAAAGTGATCTGGTGCTGCCTGTGAAGCCTGGTGCTGATGATTACAAGTGCTGCCAGATGCAAGGTAGGCCAACAAACCTCGAAGTCCCGGGGGATGTGCAACTTGCCAGATGCACATCACTTATGTACAGTTGTGAAACACCTCAGTGTGAGTGCCAGTATGATCCAGCGTGGGGGGATGATTCCAGTAAGCAGGGCTTATAATGAGATGCAAAACTATTGAACTTAGGTTCCTGACGTGTGGCATTGGGAAACGCAGCCCACCGCTGACAAGTGGAGCAGACGATTGCAACCTGGTTTCATGATGGCATAAAATCGATTTTTGGCCTCTTCATATTGTTCGCTCACGCCACCAAACATGCCCGCCACCAACAGGGGCAGAAAATTCCACCCATTGTGTCTGTTCTGACTCTCTGCTAGAGCAACTTGGCTAGTCCCACTCTCCAGGCACTCCCCATGTAATTTTTTTCATTTCAGATAATTATCCAAATCTCTTTTGAAAGTCTTGATTGAATCTGCCTCCACCAAGCTCTCAGGCAGTACATTCTAGATTCTAACCACTCGCTGCATCACAAAATTTTTCTTCATGTTGGTGTTGCTCCTTTTGTCAACCACCTTAAATCCATGTCCTCTGATTCTGGTTTCTTCAGTCAATGGGAACGTTTTCTCCCTATCTACTCTGTCCAGACCACTCATGATTTTGAACACCTCTAACAATCTCTACCTATCACCCCACAATCTTTTTTCCAAGGAGAACAGCCCCAGATTCTCCAATCTTTTCACGTAGCTGAAATTCTTCATTCCTGGAGCCATTTTTCTTTTCTGCACCCTCTCAAATCCCTTCACATCCTTCCTAAAGCTTGGTGCCCAGAACTGGACAAAATACTCCAGTTGAGGCTGAGCCAGTGTTTAAACAGGATTATCATAACATCATCGTTTTTGTATTTATAAAGCCCAGGATCTGGTAGGATTATTAACCCTTTCTCAGCCTGTCCTGCACCACAACGGATGAGGTCATTCATCCATCTTCTGCACTGGATGACTAACCTCTTTTGTGCAGCGTTGGCACTGACCACCACTGCCACTGCCTCCCAAGCTGGAGTGGTGAGATTGCCGGACATCCTGCGGCCAGAGTGGGCAGTGGAGGACATCACGGCGGGCCTCCAAAAGGCACTCCAGTGATGGGTAACTGAGCTCTTGGCTTTCAGGGCCATGTCTTCACTGGAGCAGTGCTGGGCTGCAAGCATTGAGACCTGTGTACATGGTTGCAGTTTAGATATGGCACCCGGAGTGAGGAAACGGTTTGGTTAACAGCGTGGCAGATGATTCAGAGGCCACCCGCCAGCGAGACAGCGTGTTTCCAGGGGCTGCATAATTAATGAAGCGGGAAGTGGACTATATGGGTGAAAACCCACCATTGCAGCCAGTGGGTAAAACATTGTTTTTCACACCCGTTACCGCATTTAGTACATTTCTGGGGTCATTCCACCCAATGGATCAAATGGTTTCCCCGTGTGCTGTAACCATTTGAAGATTCTATTTGGAGATCTGTTCTGGCATCACTGGGGACTTAGGGTGTTGCGTGGTGTTGTGGTTTCAAATAAATTTCAAATCCAGTTTACTCTTGAGACGTGTAATTTGCAACAATAACAACTCACATTTATATAGTGTCTTTAATGTAATGAAATGTCCAATGGTATTTTACAAGCATTATCAAATAAAATTTGACAGTGAGCCACATTAGGAGGTATTGGGCCAGATGAGCAAAAGCTTGGTCAAAGAGGTGGGGTTAAAAGAGCATGATTAAGGAGCAAAGTGAGGCAGAGAGATGTAGAGCTTTAGGAAGAGAATTCCACAGCTTAGCCCCTTGGCAGCTGAAGGTGTAGACCATACAGTGGAGCAATTGAAGTTCAGGATGCTCAAAAGGTCAGAATTGGCAGACTGCAGAGATCTTGAGCAGCTGTAAGGCTGGAGGGGTGAGGCCATGGATGGATTTAAAAACAAGGGTGAGAAATCGAAAATGGAAGCATTGCATAACGGTGCCAATGTGGGTCAGCAAGCAAGAGGAGATGGGAGAGCAAGACTTGGTGCCAGTTAGGAAACAGGCAATGGAGTTTGGATAACCTCAAGTTTACAGAGGGTGGAACTAGGGAGACTAGCCAGGACTGTTTTAGAATAGTCAACTCCAGAGCTACCAAAGGTGTTAGACATCACCTTGTTGGCACATTTTTGTAATTAATAAGGTTTAAGTTATCAAATTGTACTGTACATAAATTTCTGCAGTAAGTAACTTATTTCCTGTCTCCCAAAAACCTGTCCACCATCTATAAGGCACAAGTTAGGGGTGTTGGATGAGTGCAGCTCCATCAACACTCAAGAAACTTGACACCATCCAGGAAAAAGCAGCCCACTTGATTAGCACCCCATTCACCTCTTCCAACATCCACTCCTTCCACCACTGATGCACAGTGGCAGCAGTGTTTATCTACAAGATGCATTGCAGCAGCTCACCAAGGCTCCTTTGTCAGCACCTTCCAAACACGTGACTCCTATCACATGGGCAGCAGATGTGTGGGAACAGCACCACCTGCGAGTTGCCTTTCAAGCCACACATCATCCTGACTTGAAACTATATCACTGATCCTTCACTGTCACCGGCTCAAAAACCTGGAATTCCCTCCCTAACAGCACTATGGGTGTACCTACACCACATGGACTGCAGCAGTTCAAGAAGGCAGCTCACCACCACTTTCTCAAGGGCAATTAGGGATGGGCAATAAAAATGCTGGCCTAGCCAGTGACGCCCACGTCCCGTAACAGAATTAAAAGAAAGAGATGAAAAGTCTTAACCGCTGCAATCCATATGGTGCAGGGACACCCACAGTGCTGTTAGGAAGGGACTTCCAGGATTCTGACCCAGTGACAGTGAAGGACCAGTGATATAGTTCCAAGTCAGGATCGTGTGATTGCCTTTTTCGCCAATATGTTTTTTCCTCAAGAAAGCCATGGATGAGGGTTTAAGCATTGAGCTGAAGAAACAGTGGAGTTGAGTGATGTTATGGAGGTGAAAATAGGCTCTGTTAGTGATGGTGTGGATACATGGTAGAACACTCATCTCGAAGTTAAATATAACACCAAGGTTGCAAAAAGGCTGATTCAACTTTAGACAGTTGCCAGGTAGAATGATGATGGCTAAGCAATAAAGTTTGTGACAGGGACAGAAGACGGTATCTTTGGCCTTCCTGATACTTAGTTAATTAGCAGTAAAAAAAACATTTTTCCCATGTAAACAAGGTACTGAAGTTTGCAGGTTCCCCTCCACTTTTTGAAGGTGCTGATCTTAAAACTCTTCTTGTACTGCCCCCCACAATTTTTATCCTTAGTCAACTAGTGTACAGAGCGGGATCCTGATCAGATCAGAGGACCTCCTGATTGGTTTGCTGCAGGGCCTGACAAACATCAGCATCTACAGATCCAGGAAGCACATGGAATGGGATGCTCCAACCTTTAGTTGCAGGTGACTCTGGAAGGGATAATACAATGTTCATGGGCTACCTTCAAGCTGGTAGACACTGGTGGGCACTGCAATGATACATGTTATTTTTTAATGATGAGAATATTATCCTCACTGGCTACACATGTTTTTAGTTTGTTGATTCCAGTTATTTGTATGGTGCTCCTCTGGGCAGGGTGTGGGAATCGGCCATTTTTCTGGCATTTCTTCACCAATTCAGACAAAGTAGATTTTCATCCTGGACATATGCAGATTCTCCCCACATTGCAAGTGTCCATTGCTGTGAAGAGAAACAAAAACAAAAAAACTGCGGATGCTGGAAATCCAAAACAAAAACAGAATTACCTGGAAAAACTCAGCAGGTCTGGCAGCATCGGCGGAGAAGAAAATAGTTGACGTTTCGAGTCCTCATGACCCTTTGACAGAACTTGAGTTCGAGTCCAAGAAAGAGTTGAAATAATTATTTCAACTGCAGCAGTTCAAGAAGGCAGCTCACCACCACTTTCTCAAGGGCAATTAGGGATGGGCAATAAAAATGCTGGCCTAGCCAGTGACGCCCATGTCCCATAACAGAATTAAAAGAAAGAGAAACCATTATTTCAACTCTTTCTTGGACTCGAACTCAAGTTCTGTCGAAGGGTCATGAGGACTCGAAACGTCAACTCTTTTCTTCTCCGCCGATGCTGCCAGACCTGCTGAGTTCTTCCAGGTAATTCTGTTTTTGCTGTGAAGAAAAAGTAGGGTATAGCTAGGTTCTGCATCATTGAAGTCATTCAATTCAGAAGGCTGCAATGTGTCCAGCAGAAAGATGAGATATCACCACTGAAGCTTGTTTTGAACTTAATTGAGACAGTGTAGGATTCCAATGATGGAGAGGTCAAGGGGTCAAAGTGGGAGGTGGTGAGCCACAAGACAGTTCCAAGCAGAAGGAGATGTTCAGTAAAATGGTCACCTAATCTGTGTTTGGTCTTCCCATTGTAGAAAAGGCCACACCATAGTCAGTCAATACAGTATTCTAGATTGGAGGAAGTACACGTGAATTGTTGTTTCACATGGTTGTAATGTTTGGGACCTTGCACAGTGGTGTGGGAGAAGATGAAATCAGCAATGGGCTGTGAAATGATGGCTTGGGACAGGGTTTTGGGGCAAGACCCTGGTGGCAGGGTCAAATGGCGGTCTCAACCCCATACAGTCACCCGCCAGTGATTTTCCCTGAATCAGCCAATTAGTGGCTTGCTGTCCAGTTAAGGACAACAGATGCACTCTCAAGGCTGGAGGGCCAATATGATTCCCTCCAGCATGGACGAAGCTGCAGCCTGCCTTTACAGGTAAGGACACCTCCATCTTGAGGCATGTCCTCAGCACTTTTAAAAACTTTCTGAAAACCCCCCATAGGGCAGCCTGCAGCCACAGCTGTGGCCATGTAGATAGGGGGAGGGCCTCAAAGCCTGCCTCAACACTGGGTCCACAGCCTGCATTTCCAGGCAGCTGATCTGTTGCCCACACTGGGAGGAGGGCCTTCAGACTGACTGGAAAATTCCAGTCTCCTCTCATAATAGGTCTTAACTGGCTATAGATTTAACTTAATTAGCTACTTCCTGTTTCTGGCAGGTAGCCCTTCTGCCCTTGTTCCCACCTTTAGGAAATGGCCTGACGGGCGGTAGTGCTGGGAAACTGGCATGCTGGCTGGTGACGCAGATTTACACACCCACTAGCCTCTGTTCTCACCCCCTTATGGGGCTATAATTCTGCCCTTGGTGTTCACTAGTGGAGCTGTGGTCTGCGCGAGATGGTAGTCATCATAAAGTCCAACCTCAGCCAGGAAACAGCAGTACCTTTGTCCACTGATTTAATGATGGCCTTAAGGTTGGAGTGAGAATTTGAAACTGATAAGGTGTAGGGCATTGAAAGGGTTAGAATCAACCGGGGGGGTGGGGGGATTTTTTTTATATTCATCTAAATGAGAAAAATATTTAAGTGGAGAGAGGAGGGAAGAGTAAACAAATAAAATTAGAGTTACAGGCTACTCATCACCAATACCCAGGACAGGCCACTCAGTCCCCTGTACCCTAGACAGGTCACCGAGTCCCCAGTACCCTAGGCAGCTCACTCAGTCATCAGCCCCCTGTACCGTAGACAGTTCACCCAGATCCTGGTCCCCCGATACCCTAGGCAGCTCACCTGGACCCCAGTCCACTGTACCCTAGACAGCTCACCCAGTACCTGGTGTCCTATATCCTAAATAGCTCAACCAGTCCCCTGTGCCCAGTCCCCTGCACCCTGGGCAAGCTACCCAGTGCCCTGCATCGCTGCTCAAGCTCCACACGAGGCTCCTCCCACTCTCAGTTGCTCACACCTTATATGCTTCTTTTCTAGCTCATGTACTTATCTAGCTTCCTTTTCCGTGCTATTGGCTTCAACCACTGCTGCATTTATGTTGTAACAGGACATTAGAAACTGCAGCTTCCGAACTACTCCTGAGCCTGCCAAACCATGAAAGGTCTAAAGGATTAAAAAAAAGTCCTGTTTAAACTCCATATTTAACAATCACTGACCCAAAAGGTTGATAATCGAGTGCGCAGTCACACGTGTAACTGGTGCAAACAATTAAACCTTTACGAGATTTGCCCACCGTGGTGAGTTGATAGGTGGCAGCTGCAGGCATTGCCCTTTTAAATTTCCCTGAAAGGACTAGGGGGCTTAAAACGCGAAAGATACAAATATTCAACAGAGAGCATGCGTGGAACTAGTAGCGAGTAAAACTTGGTTTCGAGGGTTTGAAAGTGATTAAAGCGTAGAGCGTTTAAAAAAAGTGAGACGAATAGCCTTGGGATATATCCTACTGCATCAATGGAGAATACACAGAAAGAATATTTGTTTAAAATTTTAGTGATTGGAGACCTGGGCGTTGGAAAGACCAGCATTATTAAGCGGTATGTTCATCAGATTTTCTCCCAGCATTATAGAGCAACCATCGGAGTGGACTTCGCCCTCAAAGTCTTACATTGGGAAGAAGATACTATCGTTCGATTACAGCTTTGGGATATAGCAGGTAATGGGGATTAAGTAATATGTGATCTATACACTGAATTGGCTTTTTTGAACGTTAACGAATTCGATGGATATTTCTTCTGAAGTCCTTAACTGCAGTTGTCAGAATAAAGCGATGTATCCGTCTTTCTTCGTAGCTTTTTAAGGTTGCTGCAGACTAATCCATAATATCATCGTGTCAATTTGTGTCTTGTGCACATTGGTTTAAACATGAACAGAAAGCTAGCGGTGAGTGAATCATTCTCATCCCGCTCCACATTCCCAAACTAGGACCAGCACCTCTCGCCCTCCCTTTTTGAAGGGCGGAGCGATGACTGTGGTTTCTCAAACTTTTAGTTTAACGCAATCTCCTCAGTAAACAGTTACTGCGAATTTGCGGCTGGCTGCGAAATTTCACGAGTCTCTAACTAGTCAGGCATCTACCTGACTATTTGAGGCGGGTGTGTTTCAGTGGAAGCATTAGCTGGAATCCAGTTAGGAATGAGCAAGGATCGCTGGTCTCGATGAATATTGCAAGGTTGTGGAACTGTCTCATTTAGTAGGAACAGACTGGACCACCCGGGTGTTCGAATTTGCCGCTTTTATTTGAGTGGTCGCTGCGATATAGAAACAAGTCTGTAACACCACTAGTGCACGGTGTGTGGGCTGAGGCGATCCCAATCCTGGTATTTGTTAGATCGGGGAGATCAAGGTGTAGCTACTAGGATGGGACTAATTTATCTGCCGGAGTGGCATTGAATGATGTATGCCTTGAGGGTGGGGCGGTTATATATAGCGCGTTCTGAAGCTATAGGAACAGAAGACCCGTGACTAGACTCAATGTCGTAGGCAATGAAACTCGAGTTTGGAGCATTTCCTCCTTTTTAACAAAGACAGCTATTCAGTTTAGCTTGTGCTGTCCTCGCTAAATTAAACTGTTTGAACTCATATGACATATTGATTTTAGTATCCTTTTTCTGAGGCCGGAAAGATGAGATTCTGGAGAATTTGGTGCTTCGGTGTCCTTGCTGCTAGGGGTAGGGATGTATGTGCACAGCAAGGTTTCACAAATGGCAATGAGAGAAATTTATGATCAAGATGTTGAAGATAAATGTTGACGAGGATATCAAACGCCCGTGATCTTCATCACAGGAAGAGATCAGAAGCAATGCTGCCTTACTGAAATGCCCAGTCTAAATTTTTATGATTCAATAGCGCAAGGGATTGTGCATGTTACCAGAACAGCACTGACATTCAAAATGTAAGACTTCTATGATCCCAGAGGTTACCTCTGAACAAGCCTGATCCCAGAGTGGAACCCAGCTTGATAGATCTTAACTTTTAATGTTTTAGATTTGTTTGGAGAGTAGCTACTGAACAGTCACAGGAGTCAGTTAATGAGCTTCTAACAAAAGCATAAGACTAGGAGCAGAAGTAGGCTGTTTGGCCCATCCAGTCTACTCAGCCACTCATGAGAGCAAGGCTGATCTGATAATCCTCATTCCACTTCCTTGCCTTTCCCCATAACCCTTGATTCCCTTACTGATTAAAAATCTGTATCACAGTGTTGAAAAAACTTAATGACCCAGCTTCTACAGTAAGGAATTCAGATTCACCACCCTCTGAGAAGTACTTCCTCCATCTGTTTTTAAATAGGTGCTACCCTCACTCTGCGATTAAGCCTTCTGGTCCTAGACTCTCCCACAAGGGGAAGCAACCTGTCAGCATCTACCCTGTCAAAGCCCATAGGAATCTTGTGTTTCAATAAGGTCACCTCTCCTTCTTCTTCTTACTGGAATTTAGTACAGGCCCAGCCTACTCAACCACTCCTCATAAGAAAATCCCTCCATCCCTGGGATCAATCTAGTGAACCTTCTCTGGACTGCCTCCAATGCCAGTATATCTTCCTTAGATAAGGGGACCAAAACTGTTTACAGTATTCTAGGTGTAGTCTAACTAGTGCTTTGCATAGCTTTAGCAAGACTTCCCTATCTTTATACTCGCTTCCCAATTACCTGCTGAACTTGTATGCTAGATTTTTGGGATTCATGCTTAAGGACCCTGAAATCCCTCAAACTGCAGAAAGTTGCAGCACATTATCCATTTAAATAATATTCAGCTCCTCTATTCTTCCTGCCAAAGTGCATAACCTCACACTTTCCCACATTATATTCCATCTGCCACGTTTTTGCCCACTCACTTAACCTATGTCCCTCTGTAGACTGTCATTCTCACCACTTGCCTTCCCACCTATTTTTGTCATCTGAAAGCTTGGCGATAGTACATTCATTTCCCTCATCCAAGTCATCCCCAGCACTGATCCCTCTCGAACTCCACTAGTTACAGGTTGCCATCCTAAAAATGCCCCCTTATCCTAACTTAGTCTTCTGTTAGCCAGTCCTCTATCCATGCTAATATACTACCTCCAACACCATAGGCTCTTACCTTAAGTGGCCTTGTGTGTGGTACTGTGTTGAACACCTTTTGGAAATCCAAATATATTACATATACTGGTTCCCCTTTATCTATCCTGCTTGTTACTCCTCAAGGAATTCTAATTTGTTGGGCATGATTTTCCCTTCATGCTGACTCTGCTTGATTATATTATGCATTTCTAAACACTCTGCTATTACATCCTTTATAATAGATTCTCAACATTTTCGCAATGACATATTAAGTTAACTGGCTTATAGTTACCTGTTTTCTGTCTCCCTTTTTTGAGTAAGGATGCTGCATTGGCAGTTTTCCAGTCCTTAGACTTTTCTGGAATCTAAGGATCCTTGGAAGATTACTACTAGTGCATCCACTATCTTTGCAGCGATTTCCTTTGGTATCCTAAGATGCAACCCATCGGGTCCAGGTGACTTATCAGCCTTTAGCCCCATTAGTTTCCCTAGTACTCTTCCTCTAGTGATAGTTATTGTATTTATTTCCTCCACCCCACCCCTTTTGTTCCATGATCATTTAGTATTTTTGGTATACTACTAGTGTCTCCTATCATGAATACTGATGCAAAGTGTTTATCCAACTCCTCTGCCATCTCCTGGTTCCCCATTATTTCCCCAGCCTCATTCTCTAAGGGGCCTATATTGACTTTGGCCCCTCTCTCCCATTTTATATTTAAAGAAGCTCTTACTGTCTGTTTTTATTACTTATTAGTTTACCCACAAAAGTTTATTTTCTCCCTCATTTTTTGGTCATCTTTTGTTGGTCTTTAAAACTTACTCAATCCCCTGTCTTATCACTAATCTTTGTCACTTTGTGTATGTTTTTTCTTTCACTTTGTTAACTATGGTTGGTTTATCCCCTTCCTACATTCCTTCTTCCTCACTGGGATATATATTTGTTGAGTCATGAACTATTCTTAAATGTCTGCCATTGTTCATCAACTGTCTTTTCTGCTAAACTCCTTTCCTGGTCCACTCTAGCCAACTCTGCCCTCATTCCTTTGTAATTGCCCCCATTTAAGTTTAGCACAGTTGTTTCTGAATGAAGTTTCTTACAATCAAAACTGAATGCTAAATTCCACCATGTTATACTCAGTTTCCTAGGGTATCTATTACTCCTGAGATTTATTAAACCTGTCTTATTACGTATTACCAGATCCAAAATAGCCTGATCCCTGGTTGGATCCACAACATTATTCTAGGAAACTGTCCCAAATACACTCTGAATTCTTGCTTGTGGTTACTTCTGCCAATTTGATTTTCCCAAGCTACAGGGAGATTAAAGTCACCCATGATTTAATATACTACCTTTTTACATGCCCTCATTATTTCCTGGTTTAGTCTCTAATGGCATAGCTACTGTTAGGGGGCCTATAGACTATTCCCACCGGTGTTGTTTTCCTTTTATTCCTTACCTCCACCCATATGGATTCTGCATCTTCTGATCCAAATTCATTTTTTGCTGTTGTGCTGATTTTTAACAAAGCTACCCTACCACCCTTTCCTTTCTGCCTGTCCTTTTGAAGTCACATAAGCCCTGAATATTTAGTTCCCAGCTTTGATCTCCTTGTAACCATGTCCCCATAATGGCCATAAGATCATACCCATTAACCTCTATTTGTGCCATTAATTCATTTATTTTGTTCTGAGACTAACGTGCATTTGAGTAAAGAGTAACTAATTTTGTCTTTTAACCATTCCCCCACTCCCAGCCCTTTGACCCTATTTGTTGCTTTTTTTGTACACTCCATCCCTTCCTGTCACATTCTGGGTATCATTACCTAAGTGGCTGTCCTGCAATGTCTCCATATCATTTTGCTTTGTAAGCCACCTTATCCCCTCCTGAGAACCCTCTACTGAGTTTAAAGCCCTAATTATTTGATTCACCAGGACACTGGTCCCAGCATGGTTCAACTGAATCCCATCCCACCAGAGTCCCTTTTACCCCAGTACTGATGCCAGTGCCCAATGAACTGAAACCCATTCCTCTCTCAAACACCAGGTGAGAGAGACTGTCCTTGGTATGGAATCAAGGAGCCTGGGAAAACTGTGGTTGGAGAAAACCTAGCATAAAGGAAGACGGTTGTTGGTCAGTCATCTCAGCTCCTGGACATCCCTGCAGGGTTTCCTCAGCCCAACTATCTTCAGCTGCTTCATCAATAACCTTCCTTCCATAAGGTCAGAAGTGGGCTGTTTGCAGATGTTCAGCACCATTCTTGACGACTCAGATACTGAAGCAACAGTCTGTCCCAATGCAGTAAGACCTGGACAATATCCAGTCTTGAGCTGACAAGTGGCAAGTAGCATTTGTACCATACAAGCATAAGGCAATGAGCATCTCCAACCAGAGAGAATCCAATCATGGCCTTTTGATGTTCAATGGCATTACCATTACTGAATACCCCACTATCATCATACTGGGGGTTACCATTGACCAGAAACTGAACTGGACTAGCATATAAATACTGTGGCTACAAGAGCAGGTCAGAGGCTAGGAATAGTGTGATGAGTAACCCACTGCCTGACTCTCAAAGCCTGTCCATCATCTATAAGGCACAAGTCAGGAGTGAGAGGAAATACTCCCCACTTGCCTGGATGAGTGCAGGTCCCATAAAACAAGAAGCTTGACACCATCCAGGACGAAGCAGCCCAGTTGATTGGCACCACATCTACAAACATTCATTCCCTCCACCACTGACAGTGGCAGCAGTATGTACCATCTACAAGATACACTGCAGGAATTCACCAAGGCTCCTTAGACAGCACCTTCCAAACCCATGACCACCACCATCTAGAAGGACAAGGGCAGCAGATAAATGGGAATACCACCTAGAAGCTCCCCTCTAAGTCACTCACCATCGTGACTTGGAAATATATCACCGTTCCTTCACAGCTGGGTTGGAAACCTGGAACTCCCTTCCTAACAGCACTGGGTGTACCCACACCACATGGACTGCAACAATTCAAGAAGGCAGCTCACCACCAGCTTCTCAAGGGCAACTAGGGATGGGCAATAAATGCTGGTCCAGCCAGCCATGCCCATTTCCATGGGTGAAAAAAAACTGAGCCACACATTTAGCTCCTTGACTTTATTTACCCTATGCCAGTTTGCCCTTGGTTCAGGTAGTAATCCTGAGATTATTACCTTGGAGGTTCTGCTTTTTAATTTAGCTCCTAACTGTTCAAATTCTTTCAGCAGAACCTCCTTTTGAGTACTAACAGATGTTGATAGTACCAATGTGGATAATGACAACTGGATCCTTCCCCTCCCCCTCCAAGTTCCTTTCCAGCCCTGAGATGTCCTTAACTCTGGCACTGGGCAGGCAACACAGCCTTCAGCCTCATGCCCACAGGAACAGTATCTATCCCCTAATTATACTGTCCTCTATCACTACTAAGCTCCTATTTCCTCCCCTCACTTGAATGGCTCCCTATGCCACTATGCATTCATCCTCTCTGCAGTCCCTGCTCTCGTCAACACAGTTTGCAAGAACCTTGTAACTGTTGGGAAATTTAAGGGGCTGAGGCTCCTTGAATGCTACCCCTTGGGCCCCCATACTTGCATCACCTGCAGTCTCACCCTCCTGTCCCTGATCACAGACCAAATTCAAATTATCTAATCTGTGGGATGTGACTGCCTCCTCGAACAGTGTCAGGTAACTCTCTCCCTCTTAACGTGGTGCAATGTCTGCAGCTCAGACTCCAGCTCCTTAACTCTGATCTGAAGTTCCTCGAGCTGCAAACACTTACTATAGATATGTTATATCTCTGGATCACCTTGGTGTCCAGCACACCCACATGCTGCAGCAGCAACACACACCTGTCTTGCCATGCTATCTTTTTATTATTTACTGTAATATTCCTGCTCTTAACACTTTATTAAAATTAATTATTTACACCAGTATCGATCTTATACTTAACAAGCTATTTTTAAAGAGAAAATAAAAACTAAAGATCTAAACAAAAACACTGAGTGTGGACTTTATTTAAAACAGAGCAGGGAAACTACATTTAAAAACTGCGGAGAGCAGCTGATTGGGGAGTATTTCTAGTCTTTAGATTAAAATTAAGGTCTATAGTGTTTAGAAAAGCATAACACATTCATCAACAAGAAGAGATTAACTATATTACATTACTCCTTCACCCACAACTATAACTTTACAAATATATACAGATTTGTAAGGATAAGTGACAAAAGCTGTCTTATGCTTAAACATAGTCTTTGTAAACCTATGGTGACTTGTAGTCAAAGATGCCACACTTTGAAACCAAGTGACATGCCACCTTAAATGGATGCTATGGACCTCTCCTCAACTTCCCCCAGATACTTGTCACACTGAACCAACCGGTCTTGCTGCACTCCACCTTTCACACAAGGGATTCTAATCTCCACTGTCCAAAACGTCACCTTGGAATCTTCTCCCAAACTGACACCTCCTCTCAGATGCTTTCCACAAGGGTTCCAGGATTTGGAACTCTCCTTCTGATCCCTTCTGTAGGTCACCACATGCATTCAAGCTGTCTTACACACACACACTCTTACTGACTCACTGCTTCTCATGCCCATAGCAAAGAGTTATAGACCTTCAGTTATTTCTTTTGACCTTCTTGCCTCATGCAAACTATTGTTAAATCTGCTTTCTGCAGCTTTTGACTCTTTAAATCTGAAGCTTGGAGCCTTTCTCTCTGCCTCTCACTCTTAATTTTATTAATAGGACCTTTTCCAGGTTCTTATCCTTTCTTTGACTAGAATGTCTGCTTGGGACTTTCTCCTGTTCCACTCCCCTGGATTCTTTGGGTCTTTTCTTTAGCTTGTGACTTGCTATCTGTCCCTTTTGCTCCAAACTCTCTCTGGCAGCTACTTTCAATCAACTTTAGTTTGAACTGACTATCTGCCCTTTCTAGGCTGCTTCTGCCTGGCAGCTGTCTTCAATAAAATGAACTCGACTGCTGTTCTAGTTCTGTGTCTGTGGGAGGGACCTGCCTCTCTGGACCCCTGTTGCTGGGCAACAGCCCAGTTTCTCTCCTTGTTTGTTTAACTTAGCTGCAACAATCTTAAAACTCATTAGAAATGCAAGCATCTTTTAAAACTAAAACTCAACCTGACCTTTAAATTTGATTTGTATCTGTGTTAAACTTTAAAACTAAAACTCATTCCAAACACCACAAATACAACTTAAAACTATTTTTCTTTCCTAACACTGGAGTAAGTTCAGCTTTGCAGCCAGTCACAAGAAGTGTTGCAGTAAATTCTACTGATTTTAATTAAAGGAAAAAATGTAGAAGTTATTTAAAATTATTGGCTCAAATAAGCAAGTGATATTTAACATTTCAAAACGAATGCTGAAAATATCCCTTTAATTTCAAATGATTGTCTTAGTGAACAGACTGGAGGGCTGATGTCATCAAGCTGAGCTGTACAGGCCGAGACAGGCTTGTAAAACTACTGGTGCAACCACAGCTAGTTAAATGGCTTGTAAATATGACATTCCATTATATAGTATTGTAACTTGTAAATTGGCTGAGTTTTCATCTTGTTGCTCATGTAACTGAGGCTCACTTGGTTTGAGGAAAGCTGGAATATTGATGTAGGAGGTAACAGTGAAGGAAAGAAAATCTTTGTTCATTTGCTTTTTGCAGAAATTTGCTTTTTGTTCTAATGATCTCTAGAGATTTGGAACTGTATATTTACAATTCAACTATAACTTGGAATGTTTTAAAACCTGTTCTAGTCTCCGAAGTACAATAATAATTCCATGGTAAACCCTTCCCCTTTTACTAAGTTGTACACTTAGTCATGTACCACAACTCATCACAACTTATTTCCAGATCTTGTCACTTATAATTGCAGTGACTGGAATGCCACTTGAATGAATATTCTTGTTGTGAATGAACCATTGAATAGTACAATAGGGAGAAGGAAGCTGTCCATTGTATCTGTGCTGGTTTCTTTTTAAGATCGATCTGTTTAGTCCCAGTCTCCTCTCCCTGTTATCCCTACATATTTTCCAAATAAGTAAATCCTTTTTTTTTTGAAGAGAAGCTGGAACTACTGTTTGTTTCTTTCAAGGAAGTTGACTTATCTTAATGTGTTGAGACCTTTTTAAAAAAAAAATACAATCTACAATTTTATTTCCTTTAGTTAATTTTATCTGAAACTATTCCTGCCTTGAGTGCCAACATAACAGTGGAAGAAAGTAACATGGCAATGCTTCTAACAACTTAACAGGTCTATCATTTAGCAGAAATAAAAATAGCTGGAAAAACTTAGCAGGTCTGACAGCATCTGCGGAGAGGAATACAGTTAACGTTTCAAGCCTGTATGACTCTTCATCAGAACTGATGAGTCAGTTGGACTCGAAACACTAACTGTGTATTCTTCTCTGCAGATGCTGTCAGACCTGAGTTTTTCCAGCTATTTTTATTTTTGTTTCAGATTTCCAGCATCCACAGTATTTTGCTTTTACCATCATTTAATAGCCTGATATGTTGAACTCTGCAGATGAGGTGAGGTGGTTTTGAAACCTCCTCTTGTAAAAATGCTAATTGTCAGCTTTAAAGGTTTAGTTGGCATGTATATAAATTGTATTCACTAGTCAGTGATTAATGAGGGCACATTTAAGAATCTCAGAATTAGAGGCTAAGTTTACAATTTCCCAGGGCTTTTTAAAGTTGTGGAAATTTACCTTATACACTTATTCATGCACATAATGTGGGATTCTGTACTCAAAACTATTGAAGTTTCTTGAAGGGGAACTTTTCATTTCCAGTTGCAAATTAAATCTTCACATTTTACCTTGCTTTGTGGTAACACTCAACAGTTTATTTTCAAACACAAGGGGCTGGATTTTCACTATTGAACTGGGTAGCTTGAGTCGGGAAATTTCCTGACTCGGGGAAACCTGTCACATGCAATTTTCACTACGGTGGGGAGGAAACGGGGTGTGAACAAGTTGGGCCTGCTGCCTTCAGTGGTGGGCTGGTTAGAAGGCCTGCCTCAGTTCTCCCATCAGGCCAGTTTTATAACAGCCCTTGCCATTCACTCATCATCCACTATGGGCAGACCTCAGGAGCCAGGTGGAGATGGGGGAAAAAAAATAACAATCTAATACAGCTCTCACTCCACTTGATACTGGGGGGGACAAAACTTAGATGAAACTCATCTAAGTGGACACATGTACAATTTATTGAAAACAAGCAAACCTCTGTTCAGTAGCAACAGACAGCTAATCCATAATCTTTTAAAACTCAGTGAAAATGCAAACTCCCCCACCCTCTGCTGAGAAGTGTTTTTTGAGCTTTTGAAACTCAAACATTTACCTTGGTTGTAATAGCAGCCTCTGGGAAATGTTAACTATTAAGTTTATCAAAACTGCAGGAACATAGGATAATTTCGCTAAGCTACACCAGAGACCTTATCGATCAATGCACTCCATTGGTGTCTCTTTTCTCTAACAGCTACAGTCTGTTTTTCAGATCATGGCACTTGAACCTTCTTCCCCGCACCACCGCACCCCCCCCCCCCACCTTCCAAAAAGTGTTAATATTCTCTTTTCCCCCATCAGTTTGTGACTTCCATTCTGTTTCAGGGACTGTACCCACAGTGAAAATGGGATCTGTTTTCAAATGGCCCTATTGAATTCTGGTTTCCTACCTGTGATTCATGTCTTACACCCTTTCCCCTACCAGCAAAAAGGAATCTGCTGATAAATGGGGGCAAGACTTCCACATTTGGGTCCTGCCCACCATTTTTAAAGGCTTCAAGTCAACCTGACTCCACAAAAATCTGGCCCAAAGATTTAGCTCCTGATGAGGTGAAATTGACCTTTCCTTAACTGTTGCACAATTCCCCTAAACGCTAGGAGTTTTCTCCATTCTAGAGACATTCAAATAGGTGAGGCAAGAGAAGATGCTTTGAGCTGAGCTTTTTAACCATCCTGAGACATATGTTTGAGCTGACTTCAAGTTTTTCCCTATAAAGGCTAATGCATTTTTTCCACTTTAAGTCCTTTTCCTAAATAGGAAAAGTTACTGCCTTATGTATACAGTGGTGCCTAGAAATTCCATGTTGTTGCAGTGATGACCTTGTGTTAAACTAAAGAATTCCAAGGATGTTGTTTTGTAATTTGTCATTGGATTCTAACCCTGCAGCTCTCACTATGCTACTTGCTAACCTTGAATCTATTGTTTTGAAATGATCAGCATGTCTATCACTGCCCAGACTCCCCTAATCTACCACTCATCAACCACAATTCCAATTTTTCAAAACACATCCTGCCCTATGCAAGCCCCCTCCCCACCATTTGTGATCTTTGTCAGTGCAGGAAATTTAAAATTCTTGTTGCTCTGGTTATGCTCCAACTTAATCTCCTCCTCCCTTCTGTTCTTGACTCTAGTATTCTGTTTTCTTCCTGCCATCAATGCCATTGGTGGCAAAGTCTTCAGCTGCTGCTTTGGTCACCTACCTTTGCTCAACATCTAATTTCCTTTTGTGTGTTTGCATCACCCACTTTCTGTAATAGACCTTGTAATTCTAAGGTCTGAACTGCACTTGTTAACTGGATATTGAGCAGAATAATAATAAGGTGCCAGAATCTCAAGAGAGCCAACGATGCTTGTTGAGCTGCACTGGAGACCTAAATTTTGGGCCATATGTAGCTACCACACTCCAACCTGAGTCTTCAGATGTATTTCTTATGGCTGGTATGCATTTTATAGGCCTGGAAGCTCAAAGACTGCTGTTGCCTCAATATTTGAGAAATCTTGATATGTAGATTTAGGATTATCAACAGGAGATATAGTAAATGAATAGGAAAATAGATTCTGGACTGTAAATGTAGCTATTATTGGTCATGGTGCACTCCTATATTGTCCACAAATGAGAGCTTGCACTTGTTGCAGCAGTAAATGTCCATGGGGTGTGGCTATGGTAAGTGATATGACAAATTCTAAGCATCAGGCGAGGGGCAGTATGCTACCCCTCCAGCCTGCTATGCCAGGCCAGTGTATACCTTTACTTGGGAATCATGGCTTTTTTTTTTCTTTATTCCTTTCGGTCTAAGAAAAGATGTTTAGGAGTGGTTGGAGATTCACTTAGAGGCAATGATATCAAATGATTTAGTATTTTTCCTGGAACTGAGTGTCAATTTACTACAAGAGAGCAATAGGTGTAAATCAGTGCAACTTCCCTTTTGCATAATAATAAAACTAGAATATTCTACATTACTGCACCTGAGTACTTGTGCACAACTTAACCAATTAATGTTTGTATTCTGACTTCGAGCCTCTATTCCATCAGACAGATGGGGGTCTTGGGGGTTTTCCTGACCAGTGGCTTTCAGTTCTGTAGGGTAGGCCTAACAGAATCAAGTACCATTCAGAGGTACAAATGGCCACTGCTGGGCCTCCTACTGCCAGGGCCCTCAATCACAGGGATGTCCTGCCTGCTCATTGAGAGCAAAGTAGAGGCCAGTAGTTCCAAGTGGCAGCTGGTGACAACACCCATCAAAGCTCCAGGATCATGGCACCCCGGACCAAAGGTGGAGGTCTTGGGTGGGGTAGCAGTGTGACCAGAGGCAAGGGCAGTGGTCATGTTCAGTAACCCCATGATGCCATGGTCCAGAGAACCACCAGGGAGGCCACTGGCAAACTTGACAAGTTTGCTGGGTAACCTTTAGGAGGCATGTGAAATCTGTGTGGCCTCTATTTAATCCCTGGGCTAATTTTTTTTAAAATTGTGATGGGCTCAAGGATAATTAGTGTCAGTTGGCTCATGAGCCTAATGACAATGGCAGCGCACCCCCCCACCCCCCCCCCCCTAATTGGAAGGTGCCTTTGCTGCTGCAAGGGAGACTGGAGTGTCTTCCACATTCCTGGCTGCCATGATTCCTGCTGTGACACTGCATTCAATCTAACCTAATGGGTGGGAGTGCTCTTGAGATGCTTGGATTACCCAGACAAGCTAATAAACCATTTTTATCTGTGTGGGTGATAGGAGGAAAAAACAGTATATTTGAGAAATGCTCTGGGGGCAATGGTTAGATTTTGAAATGTAACCAACCAATCATTTTTCTGTTGCCAACATCTCTCCTGTGTGGTGACCTTTGCACCACCTGAAACTAAATCCCCTTACCTGCAAACCAATTATTTTCTCCCTTGCCTTTTAAGGCAAAAAAAGATACAATCATGAGCTAGTTTACTTGTAACTGTGTGATGCAGTGCAGGTTGTTGTAAACGATTGTGGTTCACCAATTAACATAGCTAGTAAATTTTCATTGGAAGGAACTGAAGCCAAGAGAATTTGCATTTATACAGCCATCCCAAAGGACTTCAGCCATTTGCAGTCACTTAATGGGGGAAATGCAGTCGCTGACTTTTATATAGCAGGTCCCCAAAAACTGCTGTGATAATGAACAAATAATCTGAATTGCCCTGGGTGCTGGGGAGATCCATCTGCTCTTTTGAAAGTGTCATGGGATTTCTTGCACCTCCTGAATCAGATGGTGGCCTTTGGTTTAATGTCTCATCCAAAAGATGATACTTCCAACAGTGCAGCAGTCCCTTTGGATGCCAGCACCACCACCCCCCTGCCCAAACCCCAATAAAGTCTAATGACCAATCTTCAAGTTTTAAGCTTTGATTAATATTGTTCAAATTTGGCATAAAGTCATCATAGCCAAACTTGATCGTCATCCTCCTGTGGGTTCAGTTCATTGTGGTCATGGGCAGGAGCTTGGGCTTCTCTACTAATTTCTCCCTTGAGTAGCTTGAATACTGCTGCCTTCTTATGTTGAGATTAAAGTTTGGATATGCTAATGAGCCAACCCCAAGGTAACTTCGTTTTCAATACTTAGAACACCAGACCCAGCAATAAATGCTGTGCTCTGTTCTAATTCTATTTTTGCTTTTTGTCAACATGGGTGCCAACTATTAGAATTTGCATGGTACTCTAGGCTGGAAACTGTAGGTAGTAACCAGCATGTACTGAACCTGTATTTAAGTACCAACACAGGATGTCCCACTTCCTGTTTGATTTCTACACAGCA
This sequence comes from Carcharodon carcharias, assembly GCF_017639515.1. Taxonomy (NCBI): domain Eukaryota; kingdom Metazoa; phylum Chordata; class Chondrichthyes; order Lamniformes; family Lamnidae; genus Carcharodon; species Carcharodon carcharias. Next base: position 131,275,335 of record NC_054475.1, read on the forward strand.
TAGGGGAATTATTGAAAAGTGCTACAGTGAACCTGGTAACAGATGTACAAACTTGTGGTCCAGCTGTTGTGCCTTATCTGGTGACTGGCCAGTTCCTTTAGACAAGGAAGAGGATCTTGATCAATGACTACTTTTTGTTTAACACCGGATGGTATTCTAAAGCTGATGTATTGTCATAATGCTAGTCCTCATATTAGCCTGACAATTTAGTATTGATCACTAATTTTAGCAATAACCCATGACCTTTGCAGTGTACATCTATCCCTTATGACATAACAGTGCTCTTGTGGGAACTTAGAAGGAATTTATGCTAAACAAAATCTTTCAACCACTTAAAAGTAGCTGTGACTAAGTTGAATTCAAATATTTGAAATAATAGTCCTATAATACGAGCTTGCAGGGGGGCATGTACTGCTTGTAACTAAAGCTGAATATGTCCCCCATTCCTGTAACCAATGACATTGCCCACCATTAGTTGAATTTCACCTTGCCTGTTTTTAATGTTGATCAACAATGTAAGAAATAAGAGCAGGGGTAAAGCCTCTGAGCCTGCTTAACTATTTAATTCAATCATGGCTGATCTATCTCCCCTCCCCTTTCCTACTGCTCCCCATAAGTTTCAAATCAATCTGTCCTGAAGATGCTAACAATCCACAATCCTCTTAGATGACAACTTCTCTTTCAATGTTTAACCATGCATCTGACTTTACCTGAGGTGGTTGCAATATTTGAATATAAATCACGAAGGGCACTATTGGCCTCAGTCACTTTTTGACAATTGTTTGAGCCATTATGTTTGACGATAAGCCAAAGGATACGGTTACAATCCCAATTGATGATACTTCACAAGCCAGATCCAAAGTGAAACCTGGTTTGATAGAAACTGGAGGAAAGTTATTGAACAAATTCACAGGAGTCTGAACTTATAACACAGTTTAATTTTTATTCTAACACCCAAAGGTTGGAATGATCTCCATACAAACACATGATTCCAATTCCCACTCTTTTACAGAAACACAAACCAGTGAAGAGTTACACTCAAAGGCTTCCTGCTTTGGACTGGCACAGTTGCACTTTTTTTTCATTAAATTGCCCAATTATCTCTTTGCAGCACTCAACTGTTTCTTTGCTTTGTAGTTGAGCTCACTAAACTTCATCTTCCATTAGCACCTCTGCTGAACTGATCACTTTACTGAGTTCTATTCAGTTAACTACTGTCCCAGCAGCCTTGGCTTTTCTTAACATAAAATTCTTGTCCTCTCTGGCAAACAGCTGTCTCAACTCCTGTCTTTTCTTTGTCATGTTCCTGGACTACTGCCACCAGGCAACAGTACTTTGTGGGGAGAAAAACAGTCACTCAATTTTTTAATCCATCTCAACTTCAGGTCATTAAAAGAATGTATATACAAATAAATCCAAAAGACCTGACCTTTTAGTCAGGAATGGTGAGATTAAGGGGGGAGAAAAGATTTAGTGACCTGGGCAATTAGTGTATAATGTAACCTCAGACAATATAATAAAATAAGAACAAATACTCTGCATGTTTGGCAGCATCTGAAGCATGAAACCTTCAGTTTGAAAAGTCATGCTGCTGCCACCAGACCTGCTAAGCATTAGATTCAAAATGCTGGAGGCTCATGTGTATTTCTTACTGCTCTCTGCTCCATGTGGCTGGTAGACTGAGACTGATGCATGTTGCTCAACCCAATACATGACTCCAGTGCAGCAGTGTGGTACTCCCAGATGTATATTCTCAACAGTTTGTTCTCTTTCTTCACAAACAATACAACAAAAAACATAATTGGTCTAATCATTTAAGTTCTTGATTACCAATCAACTTTCATAAACTGAACATGAGTCTTTTATAGTTTGTTTTCATCAATTATTCAGTATTGCTTGGGTGGTAGGATGTTATGCCTCCATCTTGTAGAATCGGTATTCATCAGAGTTGGCATACTGCTAGGTGATTGTGTTGCTCCTGCTGCTGCAGGAGTCACTATTGTGTTGATGTTACACTGCTTGTTGATGATGCTGATGTGGTTAATGTTGATTTTTTCTAGCTTGGATGTGGGTTAAATAAGGATGCTGTTCCTTCACACTTGCTTACTTGTTTTGGTATCAATGATGTATGACCTTGGGAGTATTGGCTTCACTTAAACTTTTGGTGGGTTCCAAGTTTTCATGATTGGATGCTGTGTGTACAGTTTGATCTTCAATGCTCAGGCAGGATTTAGCATGCTTGAAGTGTTGACCACCTCCTGTGCATCAATAAGTTGTCTTACTTTCTTCAGGTGACCAGAAGCTAGTATCTTGTCAATGTTCCCTTCCTCTGTTTAACAGCTCTGCAGTGATTTCATTCCATCTTAGTCTTGAACTGCAAATGGGAGTAACTCCTAAGGCAAGGTTTGGGTCATCCTTTGTCTTGGCACACTGAGGGTTCTTTTAACTGTCTGGATATGTCTTTCCATAAACCTGAGTCCCCTTAGGTAATGTGGTGATGAGCCCATAACTGCAAAAACTGTTCACCCTTAATTCTCTGGAGGTGGATTGGGTTCCATTGTCACATCCTTTCAGGAATTCCTTGCTCAGCAAACAGAATTTGTATTGCTGAGATTGTAGCTCTCAAATTTACTTTTTGAATAAACAGAACTTTTGAATAGCAGCCTGCAACTGAGTTTCTTGATTTGGTTTATGCCATGGTCTGGGTGGTACTTCAGTAGTTACCTTTTTATTCTTCTAACATGGGTTGCATATAGTATTCTTTCAATGTTTTTCTTTGTCTCCAGTACAGTTGATCACACTCTGAGCTTGTATTTCTCCATTCTAATGTGGCCTTCATGCATTGTCTGGAGAAGTTCTGCATCGTTGTGATTCTATATCCAGCCAGTAGCAAAGTATCTTAAGTTGTTGGTCTCTAATAGACCAGTAAGTACTATTATATCACTACTGTGCTTGCTGTATCTAACAGGCCAGCCCTGGATCACTTGCTGAGAGCATCTAAATCTTCTTTGCTGGTCTCATATCTAATATGTCTTGGTTAGTGGTATTGTGTTCACTAGGTATTGGAATTTTATACCTGGACCTTTTTTATCTCCTGTTTGTCCTATGGTGACAACCAAGATGGGACTTTGGCTGGCACAATTTCTCTTCCTGGTTTGCATTTCAGGTTGTAAGCTTAAAGCCTTGGGTAAACTAGAGTTTTGCTGATGCTCTGTACAGATTTTCCTTCTGCTACTGGATGATCAGTCTCTACTATGTACTTTCCCTCAGATATATGGAATTTCTCATCCATATGACTGCCAACATGCAGAATTTTTGGCATATCTGATCTCAGCTGAGAGCTTTGGATAGGAATGCACTGTCTTCCCTTGTATCAGGGCTGCTCCCAGACCTTTAGTGTATCTACTTTCAGAGTGACATGTTTTTGTTGTATGATAGACTTATCTCCTTGCATACTACTACTTTGAATTTAACACCTGCTCCTCTTCCTCATGTGACTCTGACCACTGGTACTCAACTTCTTTCAGTTCTCATAAGTTTGCTGTGTTCCTCAGGAGGTATGTAACCAAGCCAAGGAAATTTCTCCACTTTCTTGTCTATTGGAACTTTCATTTTGGGGTTGGCTGTGACTTTTTTGGAACTCTACTTGATTCCATTAGGTGTGCACACTATTCCAAAAAACTGTCATTCTGTCACCTTCAATGCATTTGTCTGCATTTAGCTTGATCCCAGCTTCCCTGGTATTCTTGACGGCTTCATGTCTCTGATCCAGATCTTTTCTTCTAATACCATAGATCTGGGTATCATCTATGCGAACTACACCTTTTACATCCTCTACCTGTTGCTGGAACACATCCTGCCCCCCTTTTAAGCCCAAAAGATAGGCGCAGGAATTTGTAAACCAAAGGCTCTGTTGTCATCAATGAAGGTTCCTTGTTATGCTTCTAAGTTCCACGGCTAGCTTGATGGCAGAAATGGCTGAATACTTCATCCAATGCCAATGCTGGTGTGATCTCTTCCAGAATTGGATAGTGTAAAGATCTTTGGGATCCAGGCAAATTCTGAGCTGTCCATTTTAGCTTCTCTCTCAGATACTTGATCTTTCAAAGCATCCAAATACTGGGTGCAACTTGATTTGTACCAGATTGTCCTTCTGATCAGCTTTTCATGGGTGTACTACCTTTTGAGCCTCAGTGTGATCTTGTGGCTTACTGCAGTGAGCTGCAGCTCTAGCAACTGCTCAACCCTAGGATAACAGGAACCATCTGGTGATGCAGAACGTGTCCCTCTTTGAATTATTCCTAGCTGCCAAATCCCATCTCTGTCTTACCACCACCTCCCCCCCGCCCCCCCAAACCCTCATTGTTTGGTTTCAGAGCACCTTTACTTGGATAAGCATTTCTTTAAAATTTTTAGCCAAGATTTTGTTTGTTCCTCCTTGCTCTGGTATCAAGCTTCAGATTTATGGTTGTGGGTTTATTTCTCACTTTCTGATCTGAATGGTTGAGAATTTTTGTCTGGGAACTCTCATCCAGCTGCTTCATTCAGTATGGTTCCTATATCTATTGTGTCCTCAAACTAATCCTCTTCTAAGCTACGGATGTTTTTTTTTTTTTTACTACTTTCACCCTGTTGCATTGCTCTGCCTCTAACTTGTTTACCACCTTCCTTCCTTCTTTGTTCAGCAGATCTTTTCCCAATGCCTTCGACTTCCATCAAGCTCTTGCAGTTTGGTCCATATGTAGGACATCTCATTCCATTTGAACTTGTGGTTGTCTACCTCATCTGTCTGGTGTGCATTCTTTTGTTTCACTGCAACAACTTGCTTTTTGCTTAACTGAAAGTTAGCTGTTTGGGTAAAGTCATCAGTCTTCACTTGTCTACCCAGCTTCAACCTACAGTTGTAGCTTATCCTTTCCAATTAAATCTTTCTGTATTTCAGGGTATGCAGAACCCCAAATGAACTGATTCAGCAGCATTTCATCTATGTCATTAATTTCAAATAATTCAATGGGCTCAACTGATTCTTGCCTTGGGCCTTGATTCATATCAGTAGATCCAATTTGACTTTGGCTGGATGTGTGCTGAAATTTTCATCTGGATTTCTGCTGTCATTGTCACCCCCAACTCCCAGCTAAACAAATTTTAACCCTTTTCTCTCCTGTCCAGAAAGATGTCACTGACCTTTCCACTTCTAGTTGAATGTCAATCTGCATTTCAACCTCCCAATTCATCATGGGCTGAAGCTGTTACACTTTTTTTTCTCAATTTACTGGGTTTTTTAACCCCCTCTGGGTCTGGCACTAATTCAGGCTGTTTTTAAAAAAAAATCTACTTTGACCTTTTTAATGTTTGGGTTTTACACTTTAATTGCGCTGCTGCCACCACATTAGACTCATGGGAACCAGGAAACAAAGTGTGTTAACTTCTAACTTAAGATGCTGGTACTTTGTGTATTTCTTGCTGCTCTGTGGCTGATAGTTGCTCAGCACATGACTCCAGCACTGCAGTACTCCAGATGTACATACTATTTCCTCCTATGATGGCAGCTGTTTTCATTTTATCAATTTACATTAAATATGTTGCCTCGACAACCATACCACCATAATCCACTCTTTGCAAGACTTACCAATTCCCAAGCTCAGCAGGACACCTCCTTGTGTATTTTTAAATTATGGTATAGAATGTCAACCTCAGGGTTCCTGCACAGTTTTCATTTTTCCTCCCCCATCTAATCTGCTTTGCAAGATGTTTTGTGCAACAAAGTGATGCATTATTCTGGGCTGTGCCCCTGATTACTTTGAAACCTACACTTTGTTCAGTGCAGGGAATTGGAGTGTGTTTGTATCAGTACCACATCATCGTTGTATCAGTACTACATCTGACCTTGGCTTTATAAACTAGGGTAAAACCAAGGTCTAATGTATTGGCTACCTGTGTTCCATTTTCTGGGGAAATTACTCTTGTCAAGGTTCTTTCAACCAGAAGTGCAATGGAAACATGTTTTTTATGCAATTGGAAAAGCAGGAGCAGATCCAGAGTATTTCCTAGCCATGGGGACTTGCACTTTAGCCATTTCAATTCTGTTTCAAGTGACAAAACTGAAGTATTCCCACTAATTACACAAATGTTAGCGTAGGTATTAAAAATGTAATGGCCCAGTGGTGGTCAGCAAAAGTTCTACACTTGAGTAGATGTACACCCCACATACCAGACTGTGCTCTTATGCACTCCATACCTGAGTAACAATAACATGCCCAGAGTTGAACAGTGATGTTTGTTGCATTTTGACTTGCCAGATGTGTTGCATGTGATGTTTCTCAAGTTGTGATCATTCCAAACTTTCTAAAAGTACATTCCAGCTGAAGCAATGATCTACTGAAGGCTGCTAAATAAACTTGCAATGGGCATGCAAACCATAGCAAAGATAATGAAATTGCCCCTCAAATATTCCATGATTAAATACATGATAATATTGCAAATCATTGAACATTAGTTCCCTGCTAAATGATTTGAAACCTTGCTTGCAGCTGGTAAAACTGTCCATGGAAGTTTTAAAATTAACCTGAGTGCTGATTTAAGATCAATGGTAATCCAGCAATAGAAGTTGAGGCTTTTTCTAAAGTATGCCAACAGACTCTCCTATGCACATCAGGCTATAGAATCACTAGCTTTAATTTGAAGGCAGTTTAACCCCATATTTAGTTTACAAGATCAAAAATGAATGCTTCATTTATGGCAACAGCAACTAAGATTTGAGTTCATGATTTACACTTGGGAATACAGAAGTGGTTTTCTTTGCTTGGGAGCACCAAAGACTTGTGTTCCAGAACTTGCTGCACCCCTACCAAGCTGTTGCAGTACAGCTACAACACTGGCATCTACCTGGCTGTGGGAAATTGCCCAGGCATGTCCTGTCCACAAAAAGCAGGACAAATCCAATCCAGCCAATTACCATCCTATCAGTCTACTCTTGATCATCAGTAAAGTAATAGGAGTCATCAGCAGTGCTATGAAGCAGCACCTGCTTAGTAATAACCTGATCACTGCCCAGTTTGTGTTCTGCCAGGGCCACTCAGCTCCTGATCTCATCACAGCCTTGGTGCAAACAAAAGAGCTGAGGTGAGACTACCCTTGACATCAAGGCAGCTTTTGACAGTGTGGCATCAAGGAGCCCTAGCAAAACTAGTCAATGGCATGGTGGGGGGTGGGAACTCTCTGCTGGTTAGTCATACCTAGCACACAAGAAAATGGCTTGTGGTTGTTGTCCTGGAACAGAGATGACTGACCATCACTACAGGAGTTCCTCAAGGTAGTGCCCTAGGCCCAGCTGCTTCATTGATGACCTTCCTTCCATCATAAGGTCAGAAGAAGGGAAATGTTCAGCACCATCTGCGCAACTTGGATACTGAAATAGCCCATGTCCAAGAATGGACAATATCCAAGGTTGGGCTGACAACTGGCAAGTACCACTCACACCACGTACCAGGCAATGACCATCTCTAACAAGAGAGAATCCAACCATCACCCCTTGACATTCAATGGCATTACCATACCTGAATCCCCCACTATCAACATCCTGGGGTGTTACCATTGACCAGAAACTGAACTGGACTAGCCATGTAAACACTGGGGCTACAAGAACAGGTCAGGCTGGGAATAGTGCAACAAGTAACTCACCACCTGACTTCCCCAAAGCCTGTTCACCATCTACAACATGCAAGTCATGGTGATGGAATACTCCCCCACTTGGCTGGATGATTGCAGCTCCCACCACAAGCTTTGCACTGTCTAGGACACAGCAGCCTGCTTGATTGGCACCATGTCAACAAACATTCACACCCTCCACTGCATGCACACTGCACTGTGTACCATCCTCAAGATGCACTGCAGGAATTTGCCAAGGCTCCTTGGACAGCACCTTCCAAACCCACTACCATCTAGAAAGACAAGGGCAGCAGATACATGGGAGCACCACCACCTGGAAGTTCTCCAAGTCACTCACCCATCCTGACTTGGAAATATATCACAGCTGCTTCATGGTCACTGGCTTAAAATCCTGGAACCCCCTTCCTAATGGCACTATGGGTGTACCTACACTGGACTGCAGCAGTTCAAGAAGGCAGCTCATCACCACCGCCTTAAGGGCAACTACGGATGGACAATAAATGCTGGCCCAGACAGTGAAGCCCATGTATTTGGAGTACGTTTCCCTCTGAACAGCAAGAGGCATGGAATGAGAATTTTTTTGCTCTGATTGTGTATGTGATTAGGGCCAATTGGTTAGTTATGTTCTACTTCAAGTAGCTCTGCTGTACTTGCCATATAAATTGTATGTTTTTATTCCAGAATAAATTATTGCTGAGGTAAGATTCAATTGAAAAATTCTGACATAATAAGAGATTCCCTAGGAGAATTTTTCTTCCCTCAATTCAGGAAGTTTAATGTTGCCTCCTGTATTCATGTCTGTTCTCCAATTTCTTTATTACCATGTTGAAGTGCTTGCTTTTCTGTGAAATGATGTATACATCTAGCTTGGCATAAGTTTCTGTTCATCTGCACACTCTTCAGACATGTAATGGAAAAAGCCCTTTTGGGTTTAGTGTTCAAACTAAAATTTGAAATGCACCATGTTTTTGAATAGCAGGTAATACAATTGTGTTAACACATCTTCAACAATGAGAGACAGAGACATAGTTTTAATTCCCCTGGGTTATTGGTTGGTGGTGCTGCTTTTGGGTTTTCTAGGCTGGTGTCTGGAGTGAAAATCCTTTGGATTGCAATGAAGAGGAAGAATTTGCAGAGTTAATCTGGGGTTTTTTTTCTTGGCTTGTCTAGAGCAGCCATTTGACTGGCTGCCGTATTTTATATTGCCTTCTATAGCATGCCTTGTGTTCTATCAAGTAGAATTTGGCTAATGTTTAGATCTCAGTCCCATGATCCAAGATCCTATGATGAGGACACTGCTGACAGGATTGCTTTATTGAGGCACAACCAGGTTGCTTCAGATTAGTGAATTACTTAAAAGGGCAACAACCGGATAGCAATACATCGAGCTTCTCTCTAGGAACTCTGGGCTACTCAGTTCATACTCTGGAATTTCACATGTTCTGAACAGTATTCCCTTTGCCTCTAGAATCAAGGCTGACAGTTTGAAATTCAGGATCTTGATTAGCTTTTATGCTGGTATTTCTGCCCTACCTACCCAAATTTTGGGATCCATAAGTTAGTTGTACCATTTCATTGTCCATTGAGTGGTGATAGGTAGTATACTGCACGCATACAAGCTCAACATGGGCACTAGTAATACCAGTTTTTTTTCTGTACACTTTGCCCAGTGAGTACCATGTTTTGCTCATCTGTAAAATGAACAGTGTGCACTTTTTTATTTTGAATTGGCCTGTTCCAAGACTCTTCTTCTTTTAAATTTGATCAACATTTTAAGATTAGCTGGGAAGTATATTGACTCCAATGTGCAAGGCTTAGATTAACATCAGGAATGGCAGGTTGGGCAAGTTTGAGCCCAGCTGGAACATTGTTTAGTTGATGTGGGATCATTATGCTCTAATACTTGCCACTGTTTTTCCTCAATGTTTCTTGCTGCATGCCGGCCATGCCGGCCAATCTCAACAACTACTTTCCTCCATTGTTTTTTAATTGATCTCCAAGATGGGGTGGATTCAAAATCTGGTGTTGAAGGTTAATTGTTATCCCATGTACAATTTATGTGGTGGGTGGGATGGGGTTTGCTCAGGGGAGAGGAAAGTACAATTCTTTTAAAGTTTAACTCTGTTTCCAGGGCAAGAGCGGTTTGGTAACATGACTAGAGTGTACTACCGGGAGGCTGTCGGAGCATTTATAGTCTTTGATGTATCCAGGGCATCAACGTTTGAAGCAGTTTCAAAATGGAAGAATGATCTTGACAGTAAAGTGAGGCTGCAGAATGGCAACCCAGTGCCTGCAATCTTACTCGCAAATAAATGCGACCAGACAAAGGAGGGACTTAGCAATACTTTGCCCAAGATGGATCAATATTGCAAAGAGAATGGCTTTATTGCCTGGTTTGAGACATCTGCAAAGGTAAGAGGGATTTTTTGAGTTGTGGGAGTGGATTAAAACTCAGTCCTTCAAGCTCTGGGATCGGGTTTCACCAGACAGGCTTGAAAGTCTACAGTTTTAAATTCCCTTGAAATAATTCCAGGCAGCCTTTTCAGATATGTACCTAATGATGCCTTGCCTAGTTTTGTACTGAAATTGATTTTATTTGTACCATGTGACTGGCTAGTGTAAGAAACTAAGTGCAATACTAGGCTTTGGGGGTTGCTGTTGGAGGTAAGTGGGTTTGTGAGGCACTGTACATGGGCACTGGATGGAGCTTTACTCTAGTACTGAAGCTGTGGAGAGTGTATTTCATGGAGTGTATTGAGAAGATGACTAAATTGGCTGAGAAAGCTAATTAACTACTGCAAAGGGGTCTTTTTAAAGCTATCCGCTTTGTCTGTCGGCTCAAACAGCTTTTGTTATCCATTTTTCATGGCTGATCCCAAAGGTGAATGAGCTCTGGAAGAGGTGGAGAGAGGCATGGGTGTGGATTTCAGCTGCAGATGAGGTGGGGCAGGAGGAATAATCTCTCGGTGCTGAACCGTGTGGTCAGAAGCTCATCACGAGAAAAATTGCAACTTCTCCTCATGGAGGAATGCTCTATATTTGATATGAATGCAGGAAGATAACTCCCAAACTTGAGAGCTTATAATCTTGAGCCAAAATATTTAAATGTGACAATGGTACTCCTATTCTTCCCTATCAAAATGTATTGGAATGGATTTCTGTGGTTATCCTAGGTCATCAGTACTCCCCAAAATTGCTGTTTAGTTTGTGAATGTGCATATGCACAGAGCAACTCCAAAATCCAGATGTTACTGTTGGAGTTTTTGTTCTTTCATAAGATGCACCGTAGGGATTCCCACATTCTGCAATCATCATTTGATAAACTTCTACATGACATTTCTAAATTCTTAATTTCATGGGTTGAGTTTGTCCATACTTATCATAAGCCTTTACTATTATCTGGTTTTCCATATACTGAGGCAAGAATAACTGCCTTTGATATCAAGGCAGTATGTTACTGTGTAATATTGAAGAACCCTAGTAAAAGTTGTAGTCAATAGGAACTTTGTTTGGCAGGGATCAAGGGTTGCGGTGGTGTGGAGCAGGGCCAGGTATTGGTGAAACACTGCTGGTTGGAGTCATTCCTAGCACAAATGAAAATAGTTGAACCCAGGACACCCCTGCAGGAGTTCTTCAGACCCATGCATCTTCAGTTGCTTCATCAATGAGCTACCTCCTGACATCAGTGGTGTTTGCTGATTAGTGTTCAGTTCCAATCCATAACTGTTCAGATCCATTCATAACTACTCATACTGAAGCAGTCCATGCCTGTGAGCAGCAAGATCTGGCCAGCATTCTGGCTTCAAATGAGTGGCAAGTAACACTTATTTGTGCTGCAGAAGTGTCAGGTAATGACTTGAGCAAGAGAATGTAACCACCTCTCCTTGGCATTCAATGGCATTTAACGTTTGAATTTCCCCCATTAACATTCTAGAGAGTCACCACTGACAAAAACTGGACCTCCAGACATAAATGTCTCTACAAGAGCAGATCAGAGGCTGAAAAATTGAGATGAGTAACTCCATCTGACAACCATCAAGGCACAAGTCAGTGTGATGGAACTCTTTCCTTCTCTGGAAGAGTGCTCTTCCAACAATGCACAAGCTCATTCAGAACAAAGTGGGCACCCCATCCACCACCTTTTAAACATTCACTTCTCTCCAGTGCACTCTGGCTGCTGTGTATACCACCTGCAAAAAGCACTGGAGCAACTTGCCTAGACTACTTTGACAGCACCTCCCACACGTTTTAAACTTGGTGCAGGAAAGAAATTGGGGAACATCTAGGCCACAATATGAAGTGCTTTAGATCATGGAAAAGGACATGCATATGATACCAGGTTATTAGATTGAAGAAAAGCTGATTTTTTTTTTTGAGGGGCTGAGAACAGAGCTAAGAAATAAAATGGTCAACAAGATTGCTGAACAATACTGATCACTTTAATAGTGCAGAAAAATATTCTGGTAAAAGCAAAGTACAAATTACTCACTTAGTGAGGTCCCATAGGTGTATAAAGAAAAGGGAACAATTGTGGGCTGGGAAAGAGGTGCATATTAAGTACAAAGAGTGCATCAAAGAGAAAATAAAGGATTAGAGAAATCAAAGGCAAAGAAACAAACATTAACAGTAAAGTATTCATCAGGCACATTAAGGCTGTGATGGGGATAGGAATAAGTAGCAGGAGTTAGCAATTCAGCCTATTGAGCCTGCTCCACCATTCAATTAGTTCATGGCTCATCATCGACCTCTGCCACTTTCCTTTGCTATCCCCACGTCCCTGGATATCATTACTATCCAGACAGTAATCTGTCTTGAACATGCTCAATGAATTTCCACACACCTCTGGGGTAGAGAATTCCAAAGATTCACCACCTCTGAAGAAATTCCTCCATCTTGATGTTAAATGGCCTACCCTTATTCTGAGACTGTTCCCTGATTCTAGACTCACCATCTAGCAGAAGCATCCTATCTAGATCTACCCTGTGAGAATTTTGAGTTCACCTCATTCTTTGAAACTCAAATACTGGCCCAATCTCCTCAAGCTCTTGTGATAAGACAACCTTGCAATCACTGGCTGGGATCAGTCTGGTGACCCTCTTGCAGTCTCCCTATGGCATGTATATCCTTAGGTTGGAGACCAAAACTCTGCACACTACTCCAGGTGCAGTCTTGCCATGGCTCTATACAATTGTAGCAAAACATCATTTACTCCTGTACTGAAATGCCCTTGTAATGAAGGCCAACACATCATTTGCCTTCCTAATTGTTTGCTGCACCTGCATGTTAACTTGTAGTCTCATTACTCATTAAGCACACCAGGATATCAACACTTCCCAACCTCTCTATTTGAGAAGTACTGTCTGTTTTTCTATCAAAGTGGATAACTTCACATGATATTCCAGCTGCCATGCTCTTGCCCACTCACTTAGCCTGTCCAAATTCCCTCAATCTTGCATCCTCTTCATAACTTGAATTCCCTAGTTTTTTTCACCTGCAAATTGAAAATATTACATTGGTCCCACACCTAAATCCTTTGCATAGATTGTGAATGTGGTCCCAGCACTGATCCTTGCAGTACCCCACTAGTAACAGCCTGTTAGCGAGTGACCCATTCATTCCTAATGTTAACCAATTTGCAATCAACCAGTATTACCATCAATCCCATGTGCTCTAATTTTTTTTTACTAACCTTTTTGTAGGTTTCAAAATCCTTCTGAAAATCCAAATACACCACACCCACTGGTTCTCTATCTTTTCTACAGCATCCTTGAACTCCAACAGGTTTGTCAAACAAGTCTCCATGTTGACTGCCCAAATCATGTTTTTCCAAGTGTCTAGTTATCACATCCTTTTTATTTTCCCTACTAATGTCAAACTAACTGCTCCCTTCCTTCCCCCCCCCCCCCTTCAATATTGGGGTTACATTTTCTACAATTTTGAAAGATAACCACCAATGCATCAATTATTTCTATAGCTGTCTCCTTCATCACCCTGGGATGTAGTTCAAAAAGTTGATGGGATCCTTCTAAAGTATAAATATCCTTGAATATTCACTTCCCAGTCTAGGTCACCCTGTAACCACTGTAGGGTGTTGGTAACTGTTCAGTAGGTCTGAAGTCTTCCTAGTCAAACAAAGGTTAATTGTCTTTATTGACTCTTAGAACTATTTACAAGTATACAGTAATGGTTACAAGCTAGGAGCTGTGTCTATGCTTGCTGGTGTACATAACTCTGTCCAACATGACTGACCCTAGGTGTGGTTCATGTGCATGCTTACATCACCAGGAAGAACTGGTACTCAGTTCCACCTTCATCCTAGATGTACCAGACCTTTTTATACTACAACCACACCCCTGTAATGACAATTAATCATGCCCATTTACCTCCTGTTCAGTTTCTTGGTCCTCCTTTGGATTCTAACTTGCTCCAAGTCTTCAAGCTTACCAATTTCTCTATCAACCTTTTAAGCCACCCACAGTTGATCTGGTGCAATCTAACTTTTGTTAGCCACCCATGGTTGATGCTCCTTTCCTTTTTGGGTTTTATGTCTTGGAGAAATGTATATTTTTAGACCAGATAATAGCTGTTGCGTGTCTGCTGTCAAATCTTTTTATATATTTTCCCCAATCCACCATAGCCAACTTCACTCATACCTTCATAGTTTCATGTTTTCAAATTTAAGATCCTAGTTTCAGAATGAACTATATTGCTTTCCTTCATATTATGATCACTATTTCCTAAATGCTCCTTTTTTATAGTAAGGTTATTAATTGGCCCTTTCACATTAATCTGCAATAGCCTGATCTCTAGTTGGCTCTTCAACATACTGCTCTAGAAGCCCATCTGGTACAAACTCCTGGAATTCATCTTCCACAGCATTTAGTGCTAAATAGGTTTACCTAGTCTATATGTAAATTGAAATTGCCTGTTATTACTGTTACCTATGTTATGTTACTAGATTCCCAACCTATACTGTGCTCAATGTTACCACTAGAGTTGTGACCTGTAAATGACTCCCACCAATGTTTGCTGCCCCTTCATTCTTAGAATCAAGATGGAGATGCCCCAGAACCAGTTCCTGTACCTCAAATCTGATGCCCTCCATCCTACACTAATTCTCCAGCCACATGTTCAATTGATCAATCCTCCTATTCCTATGCTCATTAGCACATGTCACTAGAGCAATCATGAGATTACTGCTTTTTGAGGCTTTTTAAAAAAAAAACATTTCTTAATTCTGCAAAATCTGCTTTCAGGACCTCATTCCTCTACCTGCCTGTCATTGGTACCAATGCAGACCATAACCTCTGGCTGTCCACCCTCTTCCCCCAGAATGCCCTGCAGCTGCTCTGACATCCTTGACACTGACATCTGGGATTCAATATACTATCCTGGAGCCATGTTTACAGCTGCAGAAATGCCTGTGTATCCCCCTATCTCAATTGTTCTTACACATCAGGTAGTGACAAAAATGCAGAAATATTTAAATTCTGCTTTGTTATTTACCAAAGAGATGAAGCAGGCAGATGAGACATTAAATGATGAAATGAATGGAGAAATACATTTCTCAATAAGTCCTTTTTATTTTAATCCCTAGTCTGGATGGATTGCACCATGTATTTTAAAAGAATGTAAGGAAGAGTTAGCAAGAGGTATAATTACATGTTCTAAAAGTTCATTTAGAAAAGGGTGTAATGCCAGAGGGCTGACAGCTGCACAATTCCTCTTATTGAAAAAGGGGACCAGAACATGCCCAGGGAATTGTATACCAGTTGGCTTAACATCAGTGGTAGGAAAGGAGGAAATAGAAGAACACCTAGAAATGAGAAATATAATAATGATAATCAACTCCATTGAATTCTTTGGAGGTAACTGAGTAGACAATGATGCAATAGATGGAATTTATCTGGATTTTAAAAGATTAATGAATGTGGAGTCAGGGCAAGTGGCAGAATGGATGCTTTCTGACTTCAAAACAAAGTAGTCTGAGTAAAGGGTAGTTATTCAGAGCAACAGAAGGTGGGAAATGATCTTCCACACGAATCAGTGCTGGGAACACAGATTTTGATTCAAGAGTGTTGCTGTAAATTCTGAACGATTTCCAGATGACCCAAATTGGGAGGGTGGAAGGAGTATTTTTACTGCAGAGGATTATAGCAAATTACCAGAGGGCATTAATAAACTTGAAGAATGGGCAAATTTGCAACACTCAAATGAGGTGGTTTTTTTTAGTAAGAAGTATAGGGAGATCACATTACTTGGAAGCCATTGTTTGTTTGGGGTAAATGAACAAAGAATCTCCAGGGTACAAACACCAGTTGCCAAAAGTTGCACCACAGGTTAGCAAGGCCAGTATGGACTAGTTGGGGTGAATATCTTGGTTCTCCCATTTTTTTTTTTGTCGAAGCATAGAGCAGCAGGTGCATGGGAACTGCACCACCTGCAGGTTTTCCAGTTCCCATCTCCCAATAGACCTCTCCTGAAACTGAAGGGCCCAAGAACATTTTCTAGTCTGTCCTCTTGTATGACATCCCTATTTAAAGCTTAACTTGTGCATTTGAATATACAAAATTAATCAGTCAATTCTGACCCTTAATTGCTTGGAAACTTATTCTAGCATTGCTATTAACAAACCAAATTGAGTGAATTTCTTAAATCAAATTTATAGTAGCTACTTTTTTGCCAGTAATGTGATCTTGGAGATGCTTTTATATTTTGATATCTGATTTTTAGCCACTGGTACAAAAGCAAGTGCTACATGCCCCTATTATTGCCCAGTAACCAGGCTTGTGCAGCGACATGACTTGCTACTGTAGAAGTGCAGCACCACCTTGTGACACTGTTATTGCAAACATGCAATACAGGTATGCAATCCTTGCATAAATTGACACTATTGTAGTTTATCTGTCTTAATGTCCTGGAGGGCAGGAAAGAGAAAAACAGCCTAACTTCTCTATTCTCATTGCACATCCCTGGTAATATCCCACTGCAGCTATTCTGTTTTCCCATTACTGTAATGGAATCTCAATTGTACAGTGTTCCATTGTTTAAAAGTAGGGAAGCCTTGTTATAACTGGGTGTTGGTGAGGCCCAACCTGGAGTACTGTGTAAAGTTTTGATCCCCATATTTGGGATATACTGGAACTGGAGGCAGTTCAAAAGATTCACTCACTAGGCTGATTCCTGAGATGAAGGGGTTGACTTATCAAGAACAGCTAAACAAATTCAGCCTTTATTCATTAGAGTTTAGAAGATTGAGGGTGATCTTATTGAAACATACAAGATTGAGGTGGCTTGACAGGGTAGATGTTGAGAAGATGTTTCTACCAGTGGGGGAATCTTGAACTAGAACATACCTTAAGAGTAAGAGGATGCTCCATTTAAAACAGATGTGAAGAAATTTCTTCAGGTAGTGAATGTCTAGAATTCTCTACTGCAGCATTATGGAGGCTAGATCACAAAGTATTTAAATGGAGGTAGATTTTTGAAATATCAGTTGAGGGTTGAGCTGGTATGAAAGAGAAGTTGAGGCCTGGGGCAGATCAGCCATGATCTTGAATGGCAGGGCAGTTTTGAGGGGCTGAATGGCCTGCTCCTATACCTTATGTCATGCTCCAGGTGTGGTCTTAACAATGCTGTGTACAATTTGTAGCAATTCTTCCCTACTCCATTTCTCTTGCAACAAAGGCCAACCATTCCATTTGCCTTCCTAATTACTTTCTATCTGCATTCTAACTTTGATTCATGTTCCACTACACCCAGATCCCTCTACCACAGTATTTAACTGGACAGAAACCATAAAATTATTTGCTTTCATGTTCTTCCTGTCAAAGACAACCTCATTTTTCCCACATTATACTCCACCTGCTAACTTCTTTCCACGCACAACCTATCTAATCCTTTTATACATTTCATTCTCTCCTCAAACTTGTTTTAGTACCTATCTTTTATGGCATCATCAAATTTGGCTGCAGTGCACTGCTTCATCCAAGTTAATAGGAAATTGATTTTTTTTACAATGCTGCGAGAGCAGATCAGTCATCACTTTTAAAGCTAAGTGACACCTTTTTTATTAGAATTAAACATGATCAATTATTACTTCTGATCATCTGAACAACTAACTTGCAATGTGCACTTTTTGCGTAGTCTCTGCCAAATTCATAATTTCTATTCAAAGCACCAAGCAGCCAAAGGATCCAAGCTGAATGATGTTTCTTGTTGAAATTGTTGTTTGTCTTTCTAGGCCACATTTTAAGATCCCAATTTCTTATCACCTAAGTAGGATTAATATTGCAATCTATAGTTTATTCCTAACCATTTTTTGATTGTCCCTTTTCTTGCTTCCCCTCAGGACAACATCCGTATTGAGGAATCAGCTCGCCTCCTAGTGGAGAACATCCTCAATGCTGAAGATGGTGGTATAGCTCCTGCGGACCCTGACATTATCTCATCCCAACAACTCTCTCAGCAAACTAATAGTACCAGCTGTTCAGCTTGTGCAAAATAAAAGACAGTAATTGGATCACTGACACCACTTGGAAGGGGGGGGGGTGGTGGGGGGGGCAGTGGTTGGAGAATTTCATTTGAGGTTGAAAAATTAACTGGCTTTCAAGGCAAGGAGCTGGAGGGGTGACTACTGCATGTGCTCAATGACTGACTTGTACTTAGTGTGGAATGCTGGAATAGTGATGAGACATTCTGCCTCCTCCTAAAGGCATTTGATATAAATCATTTGCTGAATTGTTCTCATTTTGTTATCTTCCATCCCCTCTGGATATTGAGCTTCCCTATTTTGTTTAAAATTTTGATATCCCTTTCCAGGGTTCTATCTGAACCTGAGTAGCAGGGCCTTAGATTTCAGGTGGTGAGACAGCAGTGGTTTTATAAATGCATCATTTTGGATTTTTCTGACTACAAGAACACAATCCAGCTGTTTATTCAAATGCACAGCTTCAGGTTTGACTTGACAATTTTTCTTGTCTGGGATAAATACAGGAAAAGATGTGAATGTCTGCTACTGCTGGGCCATGTATTTTCTTCACTTGCCCTCCCCACTCCCCTACTCTATCCAGACATGTATCTCATTCTCATGACATGTTGTACCCTTTCTCTGAGTGGCCACCAACTTTTCCAGTGGTGATGGGTAGTTTCCAACAGCGAGTACCACTTCAGAATGGGTTCATTCATGAAACTGCATCTAGGAATGTTGGAAACCATACCAATTTTTGATCCATTTTCTCTAATTAGAGACCATTGCAGCCCTGTTGCAATTAAATTCTTGAGCACTACTCTATTTAGTGTCCAAAATTACCCAGTTGCACAAGAGCAAGGATTTATATGTAACTTTCCTATATGCAACTTATAAAAATATTCAGTCACAGCCTAACTTTTTTGGAAAGTAGGTTGTCTGGTTTAGCTCAGATTAAGTGAGCTTGGCTGCTATTCCAATTCCAACTGCACAGCTTCTGTGCTGCAGCTTTTTTTCAATCTTGTTAGCTTGTGATAGATGGGTGGACTTTGATATAGTTTGTCATTACTTGTGGGTTGTTTTTGTCTTGTCATTACCTGTTTAAAATCTTGCTATTTGGACATTCTTGCTTGTTTGCTCACCCCTCCAATTCAGTGCAGTAATGGCATTCCAGTTGAATTTTGTGCCTGAAATTTGTCTTGTTGCACAAGTGAGTGAAATGCTGCAGATACAAATAAATAATGTGGCACAGGGAATGGTGCAAATGGAGTGGTTGTCAAGTAAGCAAGTCTGAGATCTAAATTCTCACCCTTTGTCCTTGACCCAATAATCTACATCACATTAGTTAGGAACTTAAACCTGTAATCTTTTGTACTTTCCTACATCTAATACTTGTATTAAAAATGGGCACTTTCCATTGGATTTAATATGGAAGGTTGGATTTATTATGGATGTTTGAACAGGAGTGTCCTTTTTGCCTTGAGGTAGGAAGTGACAAAATATTTGGGTGACAGTGCACATGTTTAATGATCCTGGCTTTTCCCTCCTCCACTCCTGTCTTATTTTAAATTATTAAGGACTGCCTTTTGAGGTAACATGCCCAAACATTTTCCCAATGGTGAGGATTTTGACATTTACCAAGATTCTCTGGCCAACTTTGTATTGTTGCTATTTATTTATTAAACAGACTGCCTAGCTGAGAATTCTCAATGTTTTTTCTTTAGTTGGTTTGCTCTCCTGCAGTCACCTGAGCATTTTCTCTCTCCCCTCTTCTGTCATTAGAAATGAAAGATGGCAGAACTTGAGTATAGGGTTTTGCCCCAACTCTTCTACTCCTTTACCTTCTCTTCCTATTTTCCTGTTTACTCCTTGGCCAATCTTCACTGTTCTCTAAGAGCACATTGTGATATCTGTTAGGTTTTTTTAACTCCAAGCTGGTTTCTATGCAGCACCACTGACCCTTCCATTCACTATTGCTGCTTGGTAGTCAATCTGCCTGTATTCCCCACTCAACCATACCATTTGAAACCAGGAGGCTAACAAATGAAAGCATGTGCAGATCAACACCATGCTGAACTTTGCTAACCCTGTAAAGCTGCAATACAGGCCTACAAGACAGCACTAAGCAATCCTACACCTAACAGTTCAAAGCTTTGCTATACTGTCACATCCACTCCTGAAAGGTGGTGGACAATTAATTGAGAGGTGGCTCCCTGAACACCCTCATCCTCAGTAGCAGAGTTCACCACATGCAAAAGAAAACTAAACAAGACCACTTTCCAAATTCACTTTTGATATTGAGCATGGGAGCTGTAGCTTCCAGTGAGCATGATAGCAATTGACTGCAACAGGACATAGGCTAGCAGAGTGAGCATATGGAGTTTAATGCAAAGTGAGGTGCCCTATTTTGGCAAAAGGGATACAGGGAGCAAAGAGGTGATTATAAGCTAGGTGGCATGCTTCTAAAAAGGATAAGGGAACCTGGGAGTTCATCTACATTGATCTTTGGTGGTAGAAGGTATTGAGTAGTTAGTAACACATGAATTCTTGGACTTCATAAATAAGGTACAAAAATGCAGAAGTTGTGCTGAACACTTATAAAATTGTGTAGGGCACAACTTGCTGCCTGAGAGGGTGGTGGAAGTGGAGACTAATGATTTTGAAAGGGAATTTGATGGGTACTTTGGAAATAACTTGGGGCTACAGGGTGTAAGATTTTGGATTTGGGAGCCACAAAGTAAGAAGTATCAGTTTAGATATGATGCATGGTCTAAATAGACCAAGTATAAACCACTCAGCTATGGCAGGTTTACTGATCCCAGAAGGTAGATGGATGACTGGCAGTGTTGATCTGTTGCTTGTGATAGCAGCATTATGTTCTAGTCAGTGTTGGGGAACTTCCCTGTCTTGCTCAACCTTCCCTGGTCCATCTACCTTCAGAAGAAAGGCACCCCCCAACCTTTCCCACTCCCCACCCCCCCACTTAAGGCAGCTGCCTGACTCCTGTCTGTGCACTCAGGCTGGCAACTTACCCAGTAGCAATAACTTGTTCAAACTCTTCTGATCAATAGATGCAGGATAGGTACTCTGTCAGGGTGGACACCACACCACACCACACTCCCCTCCCCAACTCTATTTGTTACCCTGGCTTGAGGTCACAGGGCTACATAGGGCAACAGTAGGTTTTCTGTTATCAGTTCAGGCATGTTTGTAGAGTGGTGACCTCAAATCAGGGAGTGCAATCTTTTGTGACCTTGTCTTGGTCCCTGACTTTCTTTTTGAGAAAAATAAATACTCCGGTAGCTAGTTCCATGAGTGTTCCATGCAATCCTTAAACTTCTCATTTTAAAAGTCCCTATTTCTTAGAGGCGTTAGAGCAGGGAAATGGGATTGAGTGGATTGCCTTAAGCCTGCATATGCTCAGTGGGGTGAATAGCTGCCTTCTGAAGTGCTGAGTTCTTGATTGATCTTTCTCTCCTGTGAGAGATCCCCACTAACATAAGATGCCAGGCATTAGCCTGTTGGATTTACTCTACTCCACTTGATATCAAGATGCGGTTGTGTATATTTGATACGCTACCAAGGTCCTGCCAACATCCTGGCTGAAGTAGTGAACAAGTACTTCCTTACTAGCCTTGCCCTATCCAAGATATTCCAGTACAGCTACAACTCTGGGATCTATCTGACAAAATGGAAAATTGCACAAGCAATTCCTAACCAGGTGAGTTCCAATTGGCCAAGTACCACCCTAGCAACCTACACTCCATCAGCAGTGATAGATGGGACATCAACTATGCTGTTATGGGCCACTTGCTCAGTGATGCCTAGTTTGTTTCCTCAGGACCATTTGACTCGACTTCTTCAGCGCCTTAGTCCAAACATGGACCAGAGGTGAGACCTGGACGTAAAGGTTATACATGACTGTTGCATAAAGGAACACTAGTAAAACTAGCTATTAATGGAAGGGTTGTGGGGGGTGGGGGTGGTGGATGGGTGAAAGCTTGTCACTGGTTGGAGTATATTTAGCATAGTGAAAAACAGTTGGTGTTGGAGGTCAATTATCTCTGTTCTAGGACATTGCTGCAGGAGTTCTTCAGAGCAGTGTGGAGGTTGCCCTACGTGCCATCCTGACTCTGAACTATATCACCCCTTTACTGTCACTGAGTGAAATCCTGGAACTCCCTTGTTACAGCACTGGGTGTACCTATACCAGAGCAGAAGGTGGCTCTCCACCTTGTCAAGGGCAGCTAGGGATGGGCAGCAAATGTTGGCCTTGCCTATGACACTTGCATCCCATAAGGAATTTTTTTAAAAAAAAAAACTGAAAACATTAGGGAATGAGTGAGCATGGAGAGGTGAAAGGCAAGGGGCATCAAAATGGGTGTCTTTCAAATATTTATATTCTACAATTACTGCTAAGTAGAGATTCTACGGTATGAAACTAAATCATTCCAGTAAATGTAGTGACATTTGCAACTGTGGGTTGGCTACACTCCAGGACATTTGACCAAAGTGTTACTACAGGCTTTGGCCTCACCCATGCCTGGCTCGTTGCCTTCACGTTTCTATCTGATGGCTTGGGTATGTATCTGAACCATGACTGATCATCTTGTACCCAGGAGTTATCAATGTATCTGCTCCCTCTACTGGAAGAAAATAGCATTTGGAGTTATCCTGATCCATTTTTATACAAGAATAAAGTTTGTGTAAATATTCGTGGTTCTAACTACACATTATTGGATTGTCAGGAATGGGCATCCTGGTTACAGTGCTTGCCATTCAGCTAGTCCAAGCTATGAATGCTGCTTTTTGTACTGTTACTGCCACCTTGTCTGTAATTAGCAAGGTTGGTTTGCCCAACTGTACAAACAGTGTCACTGCGTGTGTCAGCTGATCTCAATCTTTTTTAAAAAAAAAACTTGCATGTTCTAATTAGATAGTCCAAGGCGACTCCTACCTTTTTAAATACTGAATTGTATTCATTTTCCCTGTTTTTCTGTCAGTGCACAAAACCTTAAGTGTTTACTTCAGCAACAATTTATATGGCACCTTTAACATACCAAACCATGAGATATTAGATCAAATATGTATATTTTAAGGAGCCTCTTAAGAGGAACACAAAGGCAACTGAAGGCATGGCCACCAAGGTTGCAGTGACAAAAGTTAGGGGTGCGAGAGTCCAGAATTAGGGGCGCGAATATCTCAAACGTTGTGGGGCTGAAGGAAATTAGATAGGGAGGGGAAAGGCCACAGAGGGCTATGAAAACAAGGATAAGAATTTTAAGAACAAGACCTTGCTTGACTGAGAGCCAGGTTGACTAAGAGCTAGTGAGGAAACAAGTGAATAAAGAAATCATGGAGTGGTTGTGTTTTCTTTACAGAAATTAAAAGACTGGTAATTTTGGGAGTTTACAGGCCATTTCTGCTGTGCTTTTCTCTGCCACTGGTGCTGCTTAGATTTGGAGGAGTCTATTGTGATGTTCCACTTCACACATGCCAATACTAGAACAGCTTTTTTAAAAAAAACCTGACCATTCAAAGGTACAACTGAAAGAACCCTGAATGACAATGTATGCCAAGACTACTGAGTCATGGTAATTAAATTATATTCCTTGTTAGTACTGCTGTTTTCAGGATTTTTATTAGTCTTTTGGGATCACCTTCCACAATTACAGTTTGGGTTAACCACTGTCATGACATATGAAAATAAATGTTAGATAAATAAATGTAGGGGTAAGCTTATCATAACTTAAGATATAGCCAATATTCCATCAGCTGCATTAGCTGGGAAGGAAAAAAACCAAATACACAAGCAATGTTTTTGCAGTAATGGATTTGGATATTGTTGAAGGGGCTGAGTGCCAGACTGCATTCTACCCAACTCCTGGCAGTGTATGGCACCAGCAATCAGAGCCGGTCACACTGGATGTTGCAAAAAGGAGGAGCAGGTTCTGATATTGGCCACTGAATTTGGGTAGAAGTGCTAGAAATCAAAATTCAGCAAAAATACAAAGTCTTTTTTAACGCAGCCAATACCAGATTGAACTGATACCTGCTTTGGGAATGTGCAAGCTGGCATATGGGTTTTTATACCTTTCTTAGGAGATTCTATGTCAGGGAAGCTCATGGAACCCATGTGCTGAATGAAATGCTCTTCTATCCATTTTGTCTGTTCGTATGTAGTATTAAATTATCAGGCCTTTACTGATCTGTATATGGGAAAAGGGAGGGTTGAACTTTCTCAGCCCTGAGCCCTGGTGGCCTTCTGGCAGGTTCCAAGATGTGGGGTGGGGGGGTGAACTCTGTGTGCACACCCAAGGAGGGACCCCGGTGGTGATAGCTGCCCCCACAATAACAGCACTGAAGGGGCAGCCACCCCTCCACTGATTTACGAGGACTGTTTATCTAGCCCCAGCTCTTTGACCTGCCTTTGACAGTACCTTGGGACAGTCTCCCCATTCTTAAACAGTTTATAAGCTTGTTTTAAACGATGGTAAAATGGAGTCATGAAAGGGTCATGTGACCTGTGCTGAATCCTCCTCAACGACTAGCCTGGGTGGCTGGTTGCTATGGGGACAGAAGTCCAGATTGGCTTTCTGGAGTGAAAGTCAGATGTTCATGCCTGTGGACAAGGGCACCTGGGTAAACTGTTCGTCTCCAAGTCTCAGGGAGGCATTAGGAATGTCAGGTTTTGTAAATGGCTATATTTTAAACTTTTTATTTAATTTCAAAATAGAATGGAGCTGGGGATCTAAAGATTGCTAATTATCATTTCTACTTGGATACAAGGACCTTTGTAATTGATGGTGCTGTGGAGGTGGGTTTTGAGAGGGAAAAGTCAATAGCAAATCATTGCAGAATCAACTAAAGGATTTTTCTTAAGATATCCCTGATTGAACTGCAAGCTTGGAGGTGAGCCACCATCTTCAACTGGATGGCAGTTCTAGCGGCAGCCTATTTAATTGTCTACCACCAGCAAAATGCTGTCCCAGAATCCCCCCCACCACCATGCACTGGGTCAGTTCCCACTTTTGCCCCCAGCAGCGGGACTTCTTCAGGACCGAAGAAATTCGGCCCAGAATGTTTGCAAATGTGATTGAATGTTCCATTAGACCGCTGCTCCCTTTTGTTGGAATGTCAAACATTTAAATAGTTAATACATTTAAAATTAATGAAATATTAAAATGTAGTCCTTCACTGCTTGGAGTTGCACTGATGGGTCTGTAGTTCAAGTAGCCAAGGCCCCTTCAACAACACTTTCCAAACCCATGACCTCTACCTAGAAAAATGAGGGCAGCAGACTTGTGGAAATGCACCAACCTCAAGTTCCCCTCCAAACCACACACTATCTAGACCTGGAATATTGATGATCCTTTAGTATCATTGGGCCAAAACCCTAAGAACTCTTGATCACTACCTTCTCGAGGGCCATCAGGGATGGACAATTAATGCTGGCCTTGCCACTGCTCACATCCCATGAGCAAGTTTAACAAAACAGCTTGATGATCTCTGAATACTTGCTAAGTTTTGAACTGACCTCAAATTGTAACTTCAAATCACTGTTGCACTGTATGTTGTGCATAAATGTGATTTGAAGATGTGATAGAAATGCTTCAACAGACTGAGGGAACAAACATTGTAACATAATCTGCCTCTGAAATACCTTGTGCTGAACTCCCATGGTACAACCCACAGATACTGGTCTTTGCATGTGTGCACTTGCACAGGAAGCAACATATTGCCAAAAAATGCACTCTACCTAAATACCTTTTATGAGCCATGACCTCCTTTAAAAATGGCATTTGAATAATATGGGCTAGTAGTGGGAAATTACAGCAACTGTTCTTGAAGCATTATAACAGAATTTATAGACAACTGATTTGAAAGGGAAGAGGGGAAATTGGGAGGCCAAATTGCTCCTCCATGGTAGCATTGTAAAATTATGGTGCTATACTTACTGCCTATTCCCTCCTTCAGCTATATGTGGACCTTTGCTTGGGCAGCCTAGCTGCTAGTCTGTTTCAGGCAGGAACCTCACCTCATTCTATTATGTTAATTGTGGTCCTATGGCACACATGGGACCTTGATGCAATTTTAGATAGTAATGGATAGAGTCTGCTCTGCTCATTGGTAACTTGTATCGAGCAGCCTAACCAGTCCTTAAAGGTACTACTGAAGGTTCCTCAGAAGCTTGTCTTTTATTTAAAAAAAAAAAGAGGGATTGGCAAAGGTATGGATATCAAATTGCTGATGTTTTAAGTATTTTAATTGTGGTTTCCTCATTTTTAACTAAGATGAACAGAAGATATTTTGGGCAAAGGGCATAGACAGAATGTCAGTGTAGAGTACATCAAGAATTGGAGTTTTGTTCCGAAACATGCTTAGCAATGTGCAGCTGGTTATAGGAATATACACAAAATCAGTTGGAAAAGTAACCCCTCTCAAAATAAACAGGCATAGTTAAAGCATGATAGTAACCAGAAATCAAAAGTGAGCTGCCTTTATAAAGATGGAGCAGGAATTTCTGTCAAAAGCAAGCTTTCTGGGATTGATCCAGAGGTTACAATTCATTCCATCAATGAATTATATATAACGTAGAGTTTAGGGCTCACTAAGTGTGCTTCAAAAGTGTGGCAGATTCATTGCTCCAGTGTTGTTTAAGTATTTTCCAAGGGTGTCAACAAATTAAACAGATTCTGGCATTGAATTTAAGATGCTACTTTTTAATGTTTCACAGTGGTCATCCACTATTTGGTGGCACAACAATAGGACATGAGTTACTATATGGTTCCTTGCTCAGCAAATGTCTCAATTTTGTCAATATTATCAGGGCCATTGAGCTAATCAAAGGTTTTTTTGATCATGAATATCAGTGAGCCATGGTCCCAGCAATCCTGTTCAGACTATCTTTCATTGCTGACCATGCTGCAGTTTGCAGGGTCAATAAGAGGGCATTTTATTTGCACAGGGTCAGCAGATGCACACAACCACCATTTGTGGATTTGCAGCACTCCGCTGCTCCATGCTACTTGAACTTCCAGTGTCTGCCTACTTTGCGGCAGGGTTTCCCAAGTGAATTAGGTGGCACGCTGTGGGACTGATGTGGATTTTTTTTCAAAATCTACCAGTCTTCAAGGGGATTTTTTTAGGTGGCCTAGCCAACGATACATCCAACTCTTTGGACCTCGCATTTAAAACCTCACCATTTAAAATCAAACTTGATTTCTTGTCTATTATTGTTATGAAGCAATCCACCTAGGCCTAGTCTTAGCTGGTTGGTTTTCAATAGGATATTGTAAAATGCTCAGCACTATCAATGGCAATAAATGTATTCTTTCACACTGAATTTAATCAAGTGGAACAAAGTCTATTTAAAAGTCATAAGATATTGTTGAAACCTTCCATTCAGGCAATTCAATTCACAGGAAGTCCGAAGAGAAAAATCAAATGTTCTCTGCATGGTGAATAATATCTTTGCCAATGAAAATCAGTTTTGTCAGCATAACATATTAGAGCAAATAAGTTTTCTTTTGTAAAATTGAACAAAGCAAAAAAAAAATGGAATTAGATTTTAAAAAGAGCTTCAGCATCAGTGTCATTTAATCAAGCATGCAACATTGTGGTGGCTTAGGAATTGGTGGCCATCTGCCAAATAGCCCCTTGTATCAGTTTGTGTTAACATACTTTCCAAGATAATTTTAAATGTGTTGAATTATTTTCAATCTCCTGACATTAATCTAGTTTCCTACTAATCAGATATAATAACTGCTTTGGACCAATGCCCTGCTGATCCTGCTGCAAGATTTCTCTTTTGGCCTGATCTAGATTGGGGTAGTCAGAGGGTCAGCTATTATGCTACTCCCTGTCCCTTGGCATCATTTCTGGAACATTTTGTTGGAAACCATGCTAGACATGCAATAGGATTGCTTAAATATTGGTAATTGTACTGTGTAATTGGTCACAAACAGCAGGAATACATCTATTGAAGTACTTCCCAGAATTTGCACATGAACAGATGCTGGGTGTGAGGAGTATGATGTGTTTCTGGCATCCAGGGTTTCTGTGGGCCACAAGGAATGAATTTTTAAAAGATGAACTGTTTTATCTCATGTAGTGAATTACATGAGGCAATTAGAGATATTTGAATTTTTTTAAAGAATTGTGAAGTGCATTGGGATGTTATACTATGTTAAATGTGCTATATAAATGGTAGTTGTTTGTTCTGCTAATGCCAGTGCAAATGCCCAGTGAATCTGGCCAAATTATCTAAGCGATCTTGAGACTAGGAACTGATTTCCACTCACAATTCAGGAATGCATGTTGGGAAAATTCCAGCTCCTCGGCACCCCAAGTGGTCTAATTTTCATTTTGGGGGAGGGGGGGAAGAGGAAGGGAAGGGAAGTTGATGGTGGTGAGTCAGGCCTGCTACACCCATGCCTCTTGCCCTTCCAGAAAGAGTTCAGAGACAGCCACAGGCTGTCAAAAGGCCCACCTTGGTGCTCTGGGACTTTGTCCCAATTGTTTATAACAAATAGTTATAGAACCAAAAACAGCCCTCACTCCATCCCCCAATCCATGCCAACTTGTGGCCCCCATACCCTCCATGCCAACCCATGCCCCTCTATTCACCCACACATGGCCCCTTACTACCTTCATGGCAACTTAGTTGCAACTCATGCCAACCCATGACCACCCTCATCCCCATAACCCTTTATAATCCCTATGCCAACTTGTATCAGCCTATGCCCCCACTTCTTGCCCTTACACTCCATGCCAACTTGCCCAGTGTCCACCATAGGCAGGGGTCAGGGAACATACTGAGAAATAAGTTCTAAGTATCTATTATACTTTTTTAAAAAAACTTTTTGATAAAAGCCCATTCAATACATTTAAATCCCTTCAAGTAATTAATCCTATTAAAACAAACATTTATATTCATAACCCCACAAGCTAGTTCACAGTTTGGTTGATTAACTTACAGGCCTTCCACACTGTGATAATAGGTTGTAGAAGTAATCAAGTGACATTAATCCAAAAATTATAGCCCTCATAACCATCCATTAAACTTGCAAGCATTGATTTTTTTTTCAACTGCAGGCTGGCTAAGTTTTTTACAATTTAAAGGATGGTATCTGAATGGCTTGATTTACTTTTTCAAAGACCTTATCCACTTTTTACACACTTCATGTCTACTCTTCCCTCCCCAAATAACTCCAGCAGGTTTAGACTTTCTATCAAAAGTCTAAAGCCCACAAGTTGTGTTTCAGAAACTTGTGTGACCAAAATTGCTTCTGTTTGAAGGCAGCTGCACTTTTAAATGTGCACATTCCTCCATTAACCACTTTAATGGTCACCTTATGGGCCATTTCCTGCACAGCCTCTGATTTTTAGGCTGGCCAGCAGATGACAGATTGGGGGGACAAACCTACAAGCAAACAGTTTGATCTTGGGTGGGATGCCTCCATCAGGAGCCCCCTTCTGACTGGGGGAACCCTCCCCTTAATGTCCAGTAACCTATCTCCCCGCTGCCCTATTTGCCCCCTGATGAACAACACCCCCCAACTAGGCCTTTCCTGCCCTGGGACTCCTGCCACTTACCTCTTCTCTGGTTCCCGGCACTTAGTTCCAGGCAGGGCCCTGCAGTGCCTTTTCCAGCCACTGCAGTGCTGTTCCTTGGGGGGACTGATTTAGCCAGCAGCTCTCCAAGATGGGGCTTCCTCCAGGTGATGGGCAGAAGTCCCGCTTTGTCAGTTAATACTCATTAGAGTGTGAAATGGCATTCCGCCTGCTGGGGCGGTGGGGATGTGTTCCCTGCTGACTCATACCCATCCCGAAAATTCAGACTCTGGATATGGATCAAAGTATGCAATCAGTTTGATTCTACCCCTTTTTTTTTTTTAACCCCTTTTTTGAGGTCCACTGATAGCAGAAAATCTGCTCCATAAACTTGATGTTGACCTGGTTCCTGTGGTGTTCAGTTACATTGCTACTTCTCATCCTCGAACTGTCCAATTGTCATGGCTTGGACTTCTACCAGTCTTCTCATAAGTGACAAGATATCACCACACAATCAAATCATGGTAGCATTTTTATATCGAATACAACATTATTTAAAAGCTGTAACTGTGTCATCACTTTCAGAGGCTGCTGTGATATATGAAATGTGTTTTTATTTTTTTACTGTTGTGCTATAGTATGCATATGTTAATTGTAAGAAGTGTGCCTGTGTATAGACTATATATGCATGCAAACATGCATACTTTTCTCCCACCCCCACTAGGGCCATCTGTTACTCATTCTGCTTTCTACTCTTAATGTCACCATTAGCACCACCTTTAGTCAGTATCACCACCATTAATACCCCTTTGGCCTTTTTGTTTGACATCTTTTGCAATCTCTCCTTTGCCTTTTCACCTAATCACTAGCCTTCTATCCAGCTTCACCTGTCCCACCTCCCTTTAAACAATATATATTTCACCACCTTTTTACTTCTCTTTAGTTCAGAAGAAGAATCATATGGACTGGAAACGTTAACTCTTCTTTCTCGCCACAGATGCTGTCAGACCTGCTGAGTTGTTCCAGCAATTTTTGTTTTTGCAGATTTCCAGCATCTGCAGCATTTTGCTTTTATCTTAAGAATTGTGGAATAGCTAATGGGAAAAGACTTTAAATGGAATAAGTTTTAAGGGCAAATATGTGCATTTCTGGAAACAAAATGGAAATGGTGCATGTGATTTTGAGATCAATCAAAACCAAAGGATCTTCTTGGGCTTACTCACCTTTTTCCTATTCCTAAAAATTCTCTCATTCTCATCAGTAACCTTCATGGTTCTTCATTACCCTTCTTTATACAGGCAGAAATGAACATCAATTTACAATGGTGCCTGAACCTTGGTGGTTCTCACCCAACTCTATTCTCCTTTGCCCTGGCCTGTGCTTCTTAATTGACTGGAGAAGGGGTGGTTGGTTGGGGGCGGGGGGGATCAACATTGCATTACAAAAATTTCCCCAAATGAGGTTTGAATCCCAACGTTGAAAGATGCTCCAGAGTTATTCAAGACTGATTCAGACAAATTTCTGTTCTGAACTGCATCCTGCAGCAAATCTTCAACCAGAGAATCTAAGAATTTTATTCACCAAAGATCAAAACTACTACTTGAAAACGATTTTTGTTTTACTACCAACCATAGCGACGCTCACAGGAGTGCAAATCAAAGCTTCTGTGGATGTCAAACCGGTGGTAGTAAAAAAAAACTTCTTTACTCAAAGAATGAAGCTTTATTTGACAGGTTATTCCAAATAAGAGTGAAAGACATTTGGAAGTAATATGATGCTTGGCTAGATGTTTTAGGGTAAGGAAGATTCAATGGAATCTCTTGTTGACTTTGTGTTTCCTAAATGCGCTCTCAAATGGCTAAAGCAGCTTTCAGTTACCATCTTTTTGAAATGCACATCTTTACAGTTTCACAAATTACCTGTTTGTATTCCAATATTACACTTTTCTCTAGCAAAGGAACTTTGGAATTGAGCTTCAGAAAATATGCATTTTCATAGAATTCTGATAAAATAACAACATTTTATAGCAAGAAGTTGATGGAAAGCCAAGTGATGGATCTGAGCCAGTCTAATTTTAACTTGAACTTTTATCATGCAATTTGCAATACCTTTCGAGGCATTATTGTCTTTGCCTTTTTAGTTCCAAGACAGCAGTAACAAACTAGGAGATACTTAGTCACAAATCTGAAGCCATACAAACAATAATTACACACAAAACACAGTCAACTCAGGCATTGCTATGCACCATAGTACATTTTTGCATAATTTTGGGCTTCTGTTTATTTAAAAAAGATAAATCTTGCGCCTTTTGCTTGTTGTTTGATGCAGTTCTTCCAAACTGCTTCATTCCTCCTCAAAACCAAAACCATTTCACAAATTCAAAGCAAATCAAGTAATGAGACAGATGAAAAATAGTTGGGGAAAAATCCACCCTTTAAGGAGTGTGGTGGAATGTCAGCAGTCGGGGAGATTGTGGTTGGCCTGGTCTCATTGGTGGAGAGTATCCGCAGCAGCAAAAGCCCAGATTTTTCTTGACAGATGTGGGGGGGTGGGGAGGTAGTGGAGTGGATATTTTCATGGATATGATCTGAACTGTCATTGGAGATATAATTTCCACCCCCGGCCAGTTATCAGAAGCAGAATGGGCACTGTCTTACCTATAGAATTTTGTTTAAAGTTTTTTAGCACCCTACCACAAACAAAAACAATTTGTTGTCGCTTAACTTTCATTTCTTTTTAAAGAATGTTTCTTATCTTAAATGCCAAACCATAAATGACCATTAAAATGACCCTTTGGCAGTGTTGGTGTTGGGTTGCATTGCAAGCTGCATGTGACACACTGTGGGTCAGTCCTGCCCTCATTGATAACAAAGCAACAGCAACAAATGTGCTGTCCATGGAGATGTGAAATAAAATTAGAACAAGAATGAATGAGTTTTGGATTGACTAATCAAAAGGGAGCATTAGTTGACACTAACTTGTTTTTATGTTTAAGTATAGTGTTTCTTTTTATCTCCAGGACCAAGAAATGTACCCTTCCTTCCTTCAACCATTTTCTTTTCCATTATTTGAGGCTGCCCAAAATGAACAATAGGTAATGCAGTATCAATTATGCCATGGCACAGAATGATAGGCTGGTCAAAGTTCTGTCTCTATCTGCTGATGGCTCATTCCAAGATAGTGTTTTGGGGGTGGTGGGAGGGGGTCTCACCATTCTTGAAATATTTCAGTAAACTGTGTTACCTAGCACCCTACCAATCGGAACTCTCTACAAACCGGAATTTCTGATTTTTCTTCCACCCCCCCCCCCCCCCACCACAAACGAGTTGTCAACTGGAACCCATACCTGTATATTGTTTTATTTTATATTAAAATGTACTGTTGAAGATTAGAAGTAAAGCAACACTGTTCTTTACTTCTGGCATATTATTTAATGTGACAAGCATTGTCCTGTATTTTATTGGTAAATTGAACTCTCCTTTAACTGGCATTTTTGATTAACCAGCACCACCTGCGCTAGCCTGTTAAAGATCTTACTGTTATCAAGAAAAGCATCTTTTAAATGATTGTGAAAATTCCAGAAACATCCATGATTGCTGAATGGTGGCAATGTCCAAATTGTTGCAGTTTCTACTGTGAAAGGCAGTAAAATTAATTTGCCTTCCTGTAGGTGGTTTTTATTACTCTGTCACAGGGCAGTGGCTAGCAGGTGAATGCTTTAATCAAGCAAAATGGAGGGGGAGAAAAAACATGGCTTAGTAATAAGGTTAGAAAATGGCATTGAAAAGCACTTATCACACCGTGAATTGTGTGCATTCAGATGTTTTAAAATAAATTTTTCCCCCCTTTTTCCATCTTGAAATTGATTTTTACAAAAATCTGTGCAAATTAGAGTTAACGGTTCTTTGACAAATTCATCAGCTTCTGATCTACTGGGGAGCAAGAAATGGCAACTTCATTAAGGTTTTCCTGAAATAAGGTTGCCACCAAACTTTTTTTTGGCCTGACAATCCTTTTTGATTGGCGACTCAAATCATTTAAAAAAAAATAATAATTGAACACCAGCAAAAAAAACAAATGAAGTTCATTTAATTCCTAATGCCAATTTTTAATGTTTTATTAACAGCTAGGAAAATGAGAATTCCAGTCATGAACTCCCCTCCTGCCTCAATTCTGTTTAGTCCCACACACACACCTTAAACCAGCTTATATTTCAGCTCTTTCCTGGACTCGAACTCAAGTTCTGTCGAAGGGTCATGAGGACTCGAAACGTCAACTCTTTTCTTCTCTGCCGATGCTGCCAGACCTGCTGAGTTTTTCCAGGTAATTCTGTTTTTGTTTTGGATTTCCAGCATCCGCAGTTTTTTTGTTTTTATCTCTGTTTAGTTGGAAACTGGGCAAAGGTGGTAACCTTATCCTGGACACACCAAGACTCTATGTACTCAAGTTCCCCAACTTTCCTCCGTGACCACGACCTCAGTGAAGAACGATGTTTTCAGGACACCTCCACTCTACTCTTATACAGGGCTTCTGTTTTTGAACCAAGGTACAGGGAATGAAAGCATTTGGTATTGAATGTTTAAAACGGACAGGATAATCCTGGTTTTCCTTATGATACTGTCTAATTGCTTTATTCAGAACGGCAATCGTTATAAGTGCCTTTGATCCAGTAACAGATCTGTGCGTATTTCAGTGGGGTGATGCGAACTGCCACATTGTAATCCTGCTGCATCCCGTTCAGGTCCACCCACTGGTGTCCGGAAAATATACCGACAATCCTCCTTTCCCAATCCTGTTTCTCTGGCGACCACAATTTGGCATAGACGCCGGAGCCACTGGAGCCCGGCTGCGCATCACAGTGTTGGTAGATGAGATGAGGTGTCTCACTGATTATTGGACAAAATCTATACACCAACTGTCCGGGCCTGTCACTGTCAAATCCTGAAAAATGGATTCTGTTGCCAGCTACTTGGTCTGTAGTTGGCATGACCGTGATCTCCATGTGTGGCCTGTCATGAGGCCTCTTCAATTCCAGCAGAGCATAGTCATAGTCCATACCAAGGTCACTCTGAGATCGTATCCAACCCTTTGGCACCTGCGTGCGTTTGACACGGGTCCACCTTGTCAATAATTCTGGTGGAATTTTGGAACTTTTTGCTGACTGAGTTTTGGGATTCTCTTTCAAGAACCCAACCTTCAACTTCTTTGCCCCCTTGACATAATCTTTCCCATCATGAATGCAATGTGCTGCTGTTAACACATGTCTGTCTGACACTAAGACACCTGTGCACCCAGTGGAGATTTTCACTGTTGTAGAAAATGGGAAGTTGAGCAAGAATTTTTTTCCACTAATATCAAACCTGCCATCCACCCCAAAAATCTGCCGCTTACGCCGTGATCTCATGGGGGTGTACTGTTTCAAGACAAGGGTACTCGGGTCAAAGTTGGGGATGTCTACTACAGTGAGAGTTCGAGTGCCATTGGTGTAAACCGTTTCATAGGAGAGATTTTCCTTTAAATCTTCTAAGGAAGGGTGAGCTTCTCTCCATAGGCACTCTGCATTGCAGTGGGTCGTCAGTTCTAGCGTGGCTTTTGCAGAGAATTGGGGTTTGTCCAACTTCAATGTTTCTTGAGGAAGGAAAACTGGGATCTTGTGTCTGTGCCAGGTCATACTGGGGTCTGTGGCAGATAACGGGGATTGGTTGACACAATACAGAAGAATAATGGCTAGGATCTGTAACTGGTTCATTGTGAAGACTGAAGTCCTGCTTAAATAAAATAAGAATAGTCAGTGTTTATTGTTGATACTGAACACGAAAATTTACATCCTTGTGTTTACGAGTTTCTTAAAACATTGAATTCCTATATTTTACAGGAAAGAAAATACCAGCATAGTGATGCTAAAAATTAATTTTTACTTGTTTATGCTGATAAATTTGCAAATTTCTTTTTTTGATTGTTGAATCAGCAAAGATGATCTCTTAACAGAAATGTGCAACTTTTGGACCTGATATGATGCAGCTATGCATGCAGGTTGGAGAGTTTTAATGCCTATAGTTATTTTAACAAAATTGATGTATTGCATACAGTTACGTAGGAACAAACCGTTTAGCCCCTTGAGTCTGTTCTGCCATTCAGAGAGATCATGGTTGATCTCTGGCCTAACTCTATATTGCTGTCTTTGCCCCACATCCCTTAACATCTTTGGATAACAAAAATCTATCGGTTTCAGTTTAAGGTTAACAATTGATCAAATACTATTTGAAGAAGTGAGTTCCAAACTTCTACCACCCTTTACATGAAGTGTTTCCTAATTTCACTTCAGAGCTCTGGCTCTAATTTTTTTTTTTTGACTCTGCCCCCATAGTCCTATCATTAGCGGCAGCAGCTGACCCTTGATTTGAGGAAGAATCTACTCAGGGTCATGAGTATCTGCTCTGGGTCTTCACATGATCGAACAGGCCAATTCTTGACCCATGGATCTTTGGACACAGAGGGCTGGATATCCCATAAGGTAGTGGGATCCAGAATGCAGGGTTTGCTTCCTTCTCTACCACCACTCTGTCTCATCATAAAGATGTTGAGACTGTGTGTGACTCAGTGTGATGACTCAGTGTGATGCAGTTTGATGGACAAATTGTCGCCTTTTTGAATGATCGGTAGCAAGATCCTCCCAATCATTAATGTCAATGCTGCCACCCTCCAGGAGGGCATTAGTGTCTTTTGAAGTGTTTTCTTTGGCCTCCCCTGGAATGTTGGCCATTTTGAGAGTTGAAAAAAACAGGAACTGGCGGGGAAACATTTCAGCCATCTGGACAGTGTCCAGTCCATCATAGTTGATTTTTGCAGGAGTTTTGCCCGAATACTTGTGGAACTGGCTTCAAGAAGGACACTAGGGTTTGTCTGACAGTCCTTCCATTGAATTTGGAGGATGCAGCTGAGCCATTGATGGGAAATTTTCTAGCGCTCCTATGTGTTACTGATGCACAGTCCAGGTCTCTGTGCAGTACAAGAGTCTGGTGATGATTGCTCTGTACTCTAGGACTTTTGTTTACTTGCAGAGGTCTTTGTCAAACACTCACTGCCGTAGCTTGTAAAAGACTCAGCTGGTGCAGCTGATCCAGTGTTGGGGCTCCTTGTCAATGGTGGCCTTTTAAGGGAGCTAGCTGCCAAGATATGGGGAGTGCTCAACATATTTCAGTCTTTTCAAAATAAGGGAAGTGGAATATTTTGCTGACCAGGTGTGGGTTGATAGGAGTTTTTTAATTTGGCAACATTCAAGGACAGGCTGAGTTTCTTGTATGCAGAATTGAAGAGATCAAGGGTGGCTTGCAAATCCAGTGTAGAGTGGGTAATGACACTGCAGTCATCTGCTAGCTGATCATGTTTGTCTTTGGTGGTCAGTTTTTAGTTTTCACTTGATGGCAACTAAGATTGAGTTTTCGATCTAGGTGGTAATTAATACTGAAACCAGAGGACAATTGATCTATTGAGGTGAATAGTCACTATCAAGTTGATTGTAAATAGTATGGGGATATCGCATAGCCTTGCTTAACACCACCTGTCCAGATTTTGAAGGCGTCTGCCTCAGACCTCCCACTCAACACAGTTGCTGTCATTTCACCATGAAGCAATTATAGGATTGTAATGAAGTTTCTTAGAAACCCAAACCTTCTGAGTATAATCCAGAGCCTCATGCTTTAACCTGACCAGAGTACTTGACTCAGTAATGAATGGAATGAAGAGTTCCTGGTGGTGTTCTTGACGTCTTTCTTGGATTTGTCTGGCAACAAAGAACATGCCAGAGGTCCTTTCCAAAGGAACCTAGTCTTCTAATATCCAAACTAGCAGTAATAGTTTCTCCTAATCTATCCTATCTGGTCCTTTTTTTAAATATCATAAATTTTGACCAAATCATCCATTAAATGTCTAAATTCCAGGGAATATAACCCTAGTTTCTTTAACCCTTCCTTGTAGCTTGACCCTTGGAGTTCCAGTATCATTCTGGTAAATCTACACTGCATTCCCTCCAAGGCAAATATATCCTTCCTAAGATGTGGTGCCCTGAACGGCTCACAGTACTCCAAGTATGGTCTAACCAGCCTTTGTAAAGCTGAGGCATGACTTCTACCCACTTTTTTTTACCTAAAGGAATAGAAAACGACAGTTTTCCATTAGCCACACCAATACAGCAACATGGTTGACTCTTAAATTCCCTCTGAAATGGCCTAGTAAGTCATTTAATTGTATCAAAACTGCTAAAAAGGCAATAAGGATTGAAACCAGATGGATCACCTGGCATTGAGCTAGGCACTGGAAATGAGAATGACAAACTTAAACCCTGTTGACCCTGCAAAGTCCTCCTACTAACATCTGGGGGCTAGTGCCAAAATTGGGAGAGCTGTCTCAGATTAGTCAAGCAACAGCCTTAGTCATCCTCATCTGAGTCATCCCTTGCAGATCATGTCCCAGACTCCACCATCACCATCTCTGGGTATGTCCTGTCCCACTGCCAGGGCAGACCCAGCAGAGGTAGCGGCACAGTGGTGTACAATTGCAGTGGGGGGATTGCCCTTAGTCCTCGACATCGACGTCTCATCAGGTCAAACATGGGCAAGGAAACTTGCTGATTACCACGAACTGCTCCCCCTTCTCCATGTTGAACACCACTTGGAGGAAGCACCATCCCTGGGAGGTGGCTAGGGCAAAGAATGTACTCTGGGTGGGGGACTTCAATGTCCATCACCAAAAGTGGTTCAGTAGCACCATCACAGACCAAGCTGGCCGAGTCCTAAAAGCCTAGACGGGTTCCTTCACTACTTGCCTCAGAAACAATGAGGGAAAAACGTTCTTGACCTCATCCTCACCAACTGACTGCCACACATGCATATGTCCATGACAGTATCAATAGCAGTGACCACTGCATAGTCATTGTGGAGACGAAGGCCTGTCTTCACACTGCGGATACCCTCCCTGTTGTGTAGCACTACCACTGTGGTAAATGGGATAGATTTCGAACAGATATAGCAACTCCAGATTGGGCATCCATGAGGCGGTGTGGACCATCAGCAGCAGAATTGTACTCAACCACAACCTGTAACCTCATGGCCTGGCATATCCCCCACTTTACCATTACCACCAAGCCAGAAAATCAACCTTGGTTCAATGAAGAGTGTAGGAGGACATGCCAGGAGCAGCACCAGGCATATCTAAAAATGAGGCCTCAACCCGGTGAAGCTACAATGCAGGACTACTTGTGTGCCAAACAGCATAAGCAGCAAGTGATAGCCAGAGCTAAGCTATCCCACAACCAATGGATCAGATCTAAGCTCTGCAGTTCTGCCACATCCAGTCATGAATGGTGGTGGACAATTAAATAACTCACTGGAGGAGGAGGCTCCACAAATATCCTCACCCTCAATAATGGGGGAACGCAGCATATCAGTGCAAAAGATGAGGCTGAAGCATTTTCAACAATCTTCAGCTAGAATTGCCGAGTGGATGATCCATCTTAGCCTCCTCTGGAGGTCCCCAGCATCACAGATGCCAGTCTTCAGCAAATTTGATTCACTCCACATGATATCAAGAATGGCTGAAGGCACTAGATACTGCAAAGGCTATGGCCCCTGACAATATTCCAGCAATAGTACTGAGGACTTGTGCTCCAGAACATGACACCCCCTTAGCAAAGCTGTCCCAGTACAGCTACAACACTGGCATCTATCTGGCAATGTGGAAAATTGTGCAGGTAGGTCCTGTCCACAAAAAGCCGAACAAATCCAACCCAGCCAATTACTGCTCCATCAGCGTACTCTTGATCATCAGTAAAGCAATGGAAGGGGTCATCAACACAGACCAAACATTGGAGAGACCAAATGTAAACTGGACGACCGCTTTGCAGAACACCTGCGGTCTGTCCGCAAGAATGACCCAAACCTCCCTGTCGCTTGCCATTTTAACACTCCACCCTGCTCTCTTGCCCACATGTCTGTCCTTGGCTTGCTGCATTGTTCCAGTGAAGCCCAACGCAAACTGGAGGAACAACACCTCATCTTCCGACTAGGCACTTTACAGCCTTCTGGACTGAATATTGAATTCAACAACTTTAGGTCTTGAGCTCCCTCCTCCATCCCCACCCCCTTTCTGTTTCCCCCTTCCTTTTGTTTTTTTCCAATAAATTATATAGATTTTTCTTTTCCCACTTATTTCCAATATTTTTAAACTCTCCCCACCCCCACTAGAGCTATACCTTGAGTGCCCTACCATCCATTCTTAATTAGTACATTCGTTTAGATAATATCACCAACTTTAACACCTATGTGTTCTTTTGTTCTGTTGTTGGTGACATCTTTTGATGATCTGCTTCTATCACTGCTTGTTTGTCCCTACAACCACACCAACCCCCTCCACTTCTCTCTCTCTCTCTCTCTCTCTCTCTCCGCTGCTGCGCCCATCCCCCCCCCCCCCCCCCCCCCCCCCCACCACACACCTTAAACCAGCTTATATTTCAACTCTTTCTTGGACTCGAACTCAAGTTCTGTCGAAGGGTCATGAGGACTCGAAACGTCAACTCTTTTCACCAGGTAATTCTGTTTTTGTTTTGGATTTCCAGCATCTGCAGTTTTTTTGTTTTTATCTCTGTATATAAATAACTGTTGATTGCACTTGAGGTACTGATTTTCTTGAGGTTTAGTGATGTTCAAAATAAAGAAAAACATTGTTAACTGGTTTCTATGTTTATCTTCTTTAAACTTTAATGTTGTCACTGATTTTCTTTGCTGATAAAATTGAAGCCTCTTGAACTAGGTTTTTTAAATTGGCAATGAAACTGTTGTTGTAGGTCCTCCGTGGCTGATGCAATACTATTATGATACAAACTGAAAGCTGATTTACAGGGAAATGTGAGAATATGTCTTGAAATTATTGTTGCTAATATTAGTGAATTAACATTTAATGATCGTATGAACCAGTTTATTCTTAAAGGGCTAATACCCTTTAAATAACAAACATAGGAATACTGTCAGCCTTCAATGCTATTCCTGCAATCTGAAGTGAATGTTCATTCTTCTCCTTTAATATCCTGTTGCTGTAATGTGTTTGGTTTCCTGCAGATGGAAGTAAAGCTCTGGGAGAGAGCTTGATACTATACAGTGCAAATGCAGCTCTTTCCCATGAAGCAAAAATGGAACATTTTTCTGTCAATCAAACTAATCCATTTTGCTTACAGGCATTTGGCTGCTGCTTAAGTACCAAACTAAACTTTTTTTGGTAGTCATCCCAAATGGACAGTGGTATTTCATTGCGATGGGATCATGGTATGGTGGCTACGCAGGAATTTATTTTGTCCATCACCACCTAATGTTTTAAGGGGATACTCAACAAAAACAGTAGCAAATGCAAAGACTATATAGGGACAAGGTTTTACGCGACAGTTAAAATAATTTATGAAAGGGCAATGAGAACCTTGCCAACATTAACACTGGCAGCTGTAATATTGCATACGTCCTAATATACTGACACTTCAATCATGCTTGCCTTTTTAAGTATTTTGCTAACGTTGGCGTGACTCATCATTTTTGCAGTTTAAAAGTATGGTTTATGGATCCAATTTTTTAAAAACATTGTTGTCTAATAATTTCAACTCATCCCTGAAAAACCACTCACTGATAAGGCAAACTCTGCTACAGACACTCACTGACTTAGATTTTCCAATTGGGAGACATATCTCCAGAGGGTAGGAAGCACTTGGCAGAGATGTCTCCTGATCCTCTCCAAATTTCTGGTCCTGGAGTTACCTGCATTTAGAAGGTGGGATCCTTGTCCTTGTTGGAAAGTTGCACTATACTTGGCATGGAACGTTCCTTTACTTGTAGAGATAAAGACCTTCCAGTTGGGCCTCTGATCTGGCATTGGTCAGGTGCTGCATGATGAGCATATTTGTGTCAGCAGCACAGTTTTTTTTTTTTGCTTCTTTTCCTGTCCTATCACAATTCCCTTTGGCCTTGTGAGACTAACTCTTCTGTCTTTCAATCTCTTCCACACCTTCCTTGTCACACCCACCCCTTGCTCAAAGACATATTACATTTCTAACTTACTGTGACGAAAGGTCACAGACCTGAAACGTTAACTTCCTTTCTCTCTCTCTCTCTCTGTCTCTCTCTCTCCACAGATGCTGCTGAGTATTTCCAGCATTTTCTGTTTTTATTTCAGATTTTCAGCATCCACATGATTCTGCTTTTGCCCAAAAACAAGAAGTTTGGTGATGGCTTCAAGATGATATTATCAATTCTAGTCCAGAGCTATTTATATGCATTTCTAGAAACTGCACACTCTAGCAGCCCTGGACACCTGTTTTCTAGGCTGGGCAAATGAGATTGCCAAACTGATACAAACACCAGGAAAATTGTACAGATGTCTGTGCAATATCATTTTATTATAATTAACTAAAAGCCACAAGCATTTCTAATGGCTTTACAAAACTTGATCAGGAAATTGGATTTATACCAAATGGATGAAAATTTGGTGCAATGAATCCCCCTCTTGTTTCTAATTCAGTTAATCTTTCATAACTGATCACAATCTGAAATGTTTTAATCCTGGCTCCAGAACAGTTACCCACACTTCATTAGGATGGCATATCTGCTTCCCACTTAAGCCATCTTGTGTAACCTCGTGGAGTGAAACAGATAAGTTAATACCAGTTGGTTCTGAATTACAGCCAATATTCTACTCTGGTCCCTGCCTACAGGGAACTGGCTTCACATTACTCAAACTCATTTTGCTTGGGACTCAGTCATTGCACAAGTACAAGGAAACCTTTAATATCAATCTGGGCTGAAATTGGACCCATGTCCCAGAGATAAAACAACATTTATCGTACTGACTTGTGACATCCAGTTACTAAATAAATATATGGGAAATATTCTCTTAAGTTTCCATTCTTTAATTTTCACATTGGACTAGCTCTCTCCACACCTTGTGCCATTTATGGAGATGAAAGGATGCTGCTTTTGAGCTCAGGAATATGCAAGAGTGAATTGGAAGTAACTCGTCTGTCCTGAATGGCTGGCTTTGCTGTGGCCAAATGAAGATTTCTGTCTGACAAATCATCATTGCATCTATGTGAAGGACAAGTCGCTGTGATTGTTTTTCTTCCTCCTCTTACAACAAAGATCTGCTTTAAAAAAAAAAAATAATTTATACAGGTGGTTTGATGCCCAATAATATTTCCAATAAGCAAAATAACACATGGAAGTATTAATGAATGGTACTTTCAGTGAGAACCACACATTTTCTTACTGACCCATAGATGCAGTATAGAAGAAATATTTGGAATTAAGTGCACATTTGTGAATGTATACTCTTGGCCAAATCCTGGAACCTAACCTTCCAATTTGATATAATACTGGATTTATGAAATGTTTTCCCTTTTTATAGCACAAAAATAAAGATTGATGCTCCAGTGTGGCGCTGAGGGAGAACTGTACTGTTGGAGGTACTGTCTTTTGGATGACTTATTAAACCGAGGCTGTTGGACTATTCCGAGGAAGAGCAGGGGAGTTACCCTGGTCAATATTTATCCCTCAATCAACATCACAAAAAATAAATTACATGTCATTGACATTGCTGTTTGTGGGAGCATGATGCGTGCAAATTGGCTGTTGAATTTCCTACAACAGTGAATACACTTCTTTGGCTGTGAAGTGTTTTGAGACATTATGTCATTATGAAAAGTGCAAGTTTTTTTTTTGCAAGGCTTTGTCACAAATAAAGCATTAGCATTCTATGTTGGGAATTTTAATGATTTAATGCCTAAATCAGCAGGAAGACGATGACAGATTTTAATTTGAATATGATTCTTCGCCCTGTAGAACCGCTAATGCTGTAGCAAAGAGATTTTCCTTCAGTTGTACTGGAAATTGCACTAGTGCCTGCTCAAATATTTACAGGAGCCCAATCCCAAGAGGTTAGGGGCACCCAAGATTGCCAGATATAAGCTATGCTTTCCCAAGCTTAATGCAATCAGTTTGATTGGACATATTTCAAAAGATGTTTGCCCACCTGTTTCTGTTTCTCCCCTCATTAGCCTCTCTATAGCAAAAAAATAATTGATACTAGCTTTGAAATTCATTCTGAAGCATTAGTTCAAATAATTTTGAAAAAAAGCAAATGGATGCATAAGTTCTAGGCTCTAGATTTTCAATGAATTGGAATGTTAGTAGAGACCTATCCCAGTTTTTGCCCTTGCTAGCCCTTTCCCAAACTACGTTGAAGGTGTGCAGGGGCTAGTGGGGGAAGATTTGACATAAGACCCATTAATCTTCAC
Organism: Carcharodon carcharias; assembly: GCF_017639515.1. Classification (NCBI taxonomy): domain Eukaryota; kingdom Metazoa; phylum Chordata; class Chondrichthyes; order Lamniformes; family Lamnidae; genus Carcharodon; species Carcharodon carcharias. The sequence continues at coordinate 131,319,353 of NC_054475.1, forward strand.
CACTTGCCTCTTTTTAGACCTACAGTTTCATCCATGTTACATTCACCATCTTTGAACTTGCCATTGCTGGAGAAGAGTGGGTTGGGCAATTACACCATTCATTAGAATTCCTAGCAGGTCCCCCTCTACCCACCCAGGCAACTATATGCCTGCACAAAGTTGACCTTCTGGTACTGTCAGGTTGTGCAAACTGGCTGTGGATCAGTTGCCAAATGGCTATAAGCCTCTCTGGAAATGTCAAGTTTTATTGAAACCAACCCCTCTTTATTTGTACCTGCAATCACTTCTACCCAGTGACTTGCCTTCACCAATAATTTCCTGCTCATCCATCATCATCCTGAGGGTTACAATTGACCAGAAACTGAACTGGACCACTAGAGCGAGTCAGAGGTTGGGAATTCTACAGTGAAAAAACTCACCCCCAGTTACGGACAGTGGGAGGGGGAGGGCGTTAAATAACCCTGATTTCTCCTCTCTCCACTTGCCTATAAACAGTAAAGTGTTTTGATTTTGATTTCCCCCTTTATAAGCGGTGGCACATTTCCCAACCCCTCAGTTTTGATGTGATCCAATTTCTATTAATAACCACACAGCAAACTCAAGGGTGAACTCAGAGGGGTAGTTTATTTGCACACACTCAAAATGCAAGTGTTCCAGAGAGAGTCAAGGGTTTAAAAAATAATGGGTGTGAATACAGGGCGAGAGTTGATTGTGTTTACTTAAGTTCCAAGTTCAGTGCAGTAAATAAATAATTTGAGTCATGGCAGGGCTGCTCATAGCCGTTGAGTGCACGTCCTGCACCATGTGGGGACCCCAGGATGCTACCCATGTCCTGGACAACTACATGTATAGAAAGTGCCACCAAATGGAAAAACTCGAGTGCCGTATCTTGGAACTCGAGCAGCTGGTGTCACTGAGGAGCATTCGCAAGGATGAGAGCTAAATGGATAGCACGTTTCAACAGGTAGTCATCCCGCAGCTTATGAAAGAGCAGGCAGCAAAGGCCTGGGTGGCTGTCAGGCAGACCAGGCAGGTAAAGCAGAAAACCCTCTGAGGACATCCTACTTTCTAACAGGTACTCAGAACTGAGTACCAATGGGGGAAGAGGGTTCTTCTGGAGAGAGCAGCAAGAGTCATGACCGGAGTACCATGGGTGGCTCAGCTGTGCAGGGAGGGAGGAGAAAAGAGGAGAGCAATAGTGGTAGGCAATTCTATAGTTAGGGGAACAGACGGGTGCTTCTGTGGTCGCAGACATGATTCCAGGATGGTATGTTACCTCCCTGGTGCAAAGGTCATAAATATCACCAAGCAGCTTCAGAGAATTCTGGAGAGTGTACAGAGATCATGGTTCACATTAGTACCAACGATATAGGTAGAAAAAGGGTCCTGCAGGCTAAATTCAGGGAGTTAGGAAAGAGATTAGCAAGAAGGACCTCAAAAGTAGTAATCTCTGGATTACTTTCAAGGCCATGTGCTAGTGAGTATGGAAATAGACGAATACACTAGATGAATGCGTGGCTGGATAGAGGGTGCAGGAGGGAGGGTTTCAAATTTCAGAGGCATTGGGATTGTTTCTGGGGAAAGTGGGATCAGTACAAGCTGGATGGTCTACACCTTAATAGGACTGGGACGATTGTCCTTACAGGGGGATTTGCTAGTGTTATTGGGGAAGGTTTAAACTAGATTAGCAAGGGGATGGGTACCTGAGGGCAGATTCAGATAGAACAGATTCAGAGCAGGGAGCAGGATGCAGAAATTTAGCGGGTGACTTTGAAATCTCAGAAGAAGTAAAGGAATTACAGCACAGGAATTTGGCAATTTTAAAAGGTGTTTATTTAAATGCAATGAGTACATTAAAGCCGATGAGCTGAGGACACATACATGGCAGAATGATATTGGTATAATGGAAACTTGGCTTAAAGAGGGGCAACACCCCTGGAGGTAGAGTTTTCAGGCAGGATAGGGAGGGGAGCTTAAAAAAAAAAGTGGGGGTGTAGCACTATTGGTTAAAGAAACGATTACAGCTGTGAGGAGGGATGATATACTAAACGAATCATCAAATGAGGCCATATAGGTTAACCTCAGAAATAAGGGGGAAGCCACATTATTAGGAGTGTACTACAGACCCCCAAATAGTGAGACGGTGATCGGCGAGCAAATATATAGGCAAATTTGAGTGCAAAACAATAGGGCAGTAATCATTGGGGACTTCAACTACCCTAATATCAACTAGGATACATACATTATAACAGGCACAGAGGGCACAAGAGAACTTTTTTAGCCTGCACATAAGTCCAATGAGAGGGGGTGCAATTCTAGATTTAGTTTTGGGAAATTAAGCTGGGCAATTGCATAAAGTAGCATTGGGTGACCATTTTGGAGACAGTGACCATAATATAGTTATATTTAGCATAATTATGGGAAAGGATAAAGAAAGAACAGGAGTAAAAGTTCTAACTTGGGAAAGACAAATTTTACAAAGCTGAGAGGTGATCTTGTGAAAATGGACTGGTTATAGCTAATTAAAGGGAGAGCAGTGACAGACCAATGGGAGGCATTCAAAAGCTTCCACGAGATTCTGCAGGCACAGTGTTGACATGTCCCCACAAAGAAAAAAAGGGTGGTACTACCAAATTTGGAGCCCCCTGTAGAAGCATACAGGCCAAGATAAAGCAGAAAGATCACTGATAGTCACAAAAATACCCAATGCTGTAGAAAGCCTAGAGGAGTATAGAAAGTACAGGGGTGAAGTAATAAGGGTAATTAGGAAAGCAAAGAGGATATGAAAAAAATAATGGCAGTTAGAATCAAAGAAAACCCAGAGACATTTTACCAGTACATTAAGAGCAAGAGAATAGCAAGGAAAGGGCCTATCAGAGATGTACATTGTAACTTGTGTGCTGATGCTGAATGTGGGCGGGGTTCTCAATGAGTACTTCTCCTCTGTCTTCACTAAGCAGATATTCTAGTTAAAGAGGAGTGTAAAATATTAGACACAATAAGCATGGTGAGAGAGGAAGTACTGGAGGGACTGACATCCTTGAAGGTGGATAAATCGCCAGGCTCGGATGGATTGTATTCCAGGCTGTTACAGGAAGCCTGGGAGGAAATGGTGGATGTTCTGAGGATCATTTTCCAATCCTCACTAGATACAGGTGAGCTAGCAGAGGATTGGAGATCTGCAAACATTGTACCATTATTTAAAAAGGGTGCGAGGGACAGTCCAAATAATTACAGGCTGGTCAGTCTGACTTCAGTGCTGGACAAATTATTAGATTCAATTCTGAGACAGGATAAAATGTCACTTAGAAAGGAACAGATTAATCAGGGATAGTGAGCATGGTTTTGTTAGAGGAAGTTCGTGTCTTACTAATTTAATCAAATTTTTTGAGAAAGTGACAAAGAGGATTGATGAGGGTAGTGTAGTGGATGTTGTCTACATGGATTTCAGTAAGGCATTTGACAAGGTCCCACATGACACACTGGTCAAAAAAGTAAATGTCCATGGGGTACTGGGGATTGCGGCAAGGTGGATCCAAAATTGGCTCAGCAACAGGAAATGAAGGATAATGGTAGGATGTTTTTGCAAGTGGAAAACTGTTTCCAGTGGTGAATCACAGGGCTTAGTGTTGGGTCCCTTGCTGTTTGTTGTATATATTAATGATTTGGACTTAAATGTGGGTGACATGATTGGGAAATTTGCTGATGACACAAAAATTGGTCATGTAGTTGATAATGAAAAGGATAGCTGTTGTCTCAAATGATATCAATTGTTTCGTTGAGTGGGCTGAAAAGTGGCAGATGGAATTCAATCCAGAGAAATGTGTGATAATGCATCTGGGGAGGGTAAACAAAGCTAGGGAATACACAGTAAATGGGAGGATATTGGGAGGGGTAGAAAAAGTAAGAGTTCTTGGAGTGCATGTCCACAGTTGGCTGAAGATGTCAGGAGAAGTTGATAAGGTAGTAAAGAAAGCTTATGGAATGCTTTCCATTATTGGACAAGGTATAGAATACAAAAACAGGGATGTAATGATGGACCTGATGAAAATGCTAGTTAGGCCACAGCTGGAATTTTGTGTACAGTCTGGTCACCACATTACAGGAAGGACATAATCGCTCTGGAGAGAGTGCAGAGGAGATTTACAATAATGTTGCCAGGGCTTGAAAATTGCAGCTATGAGGAAAGATTGGATAGGCTGAGGTTGTTTTCCTTGGAACTGAAGAGGCTGAGGGGTGGCCTGATGGAGGTGTACAAGATTGAGGAATCTTGATAGAGTAGACAAGGATGCCCTGTTTCCCCTAGCAGAGAGGTCACTAGGGGGCACAGATTTAAGGTGATTGGTAAAAGGATTAGAGGGAACATGAAAAATTTCTTCACCCAGAGGGTGGTCGGTTTTTGGAATTCACTACCTGGTTTGGTGGTGGAGGCAGATGCCCTCAGTTCATTTAGAAAGTACCTGGATCTGTGCCTAAAGTGCTGCAACCTGCAAGGCTATGGACCAGGTGCTGGAAGGTTGGATTAGAATGGGCAGCTAGTTATTTATTTTTTGGCTGGCACAGACACAATGAGTTGAATGGCATCTTTCTGTTCCATAACTTTTCTATGGAGTGTCGCTACCTAGTCCCTTGTGCATTCATACAATAAACAAAGAATAGAGAAAGAAATGGTTAAAGGACAAAGGTCACAGATTAAAGAATTATTTTTTCATATGAGTCTAGAGTCCAGAATCAAAGTCCAATCATGTATTCCTTTACAGAGGTCAGCAGGTTGAAAACTGATGCTGAATAATTCACTTTTCCAGTAGAGACAACTTCCATGATGAAATAGGCATGCAGAGATGAATTAGCCTTGTAGGCAATGGTACAGAAGTTCAGAAGATCCAGTAGAAACAGTGTAGATGGGGGCTAGGCTTTCAAACCTGGTCAGAGTCCTTGTTCTATGTTGCTGCTTGGTAGATGGAAGATGGCAGACTGATCTGCAGTACAGCAATGAGATAAAAAAAATCTGATATTGCCCTGATAGCTCTTTGTTTAGGGGGTCACAGACAGACATAGCTTCAGTAATTTTAAAAGGTCATTGTCCAATTTTAAAATTTAGGAATAAGTCCTGATGAAATATACATATATATCTCATAAAAATATAGTGTGCGGTGTTAGCCCCATTACAGCTCCTGACTCCATAAAGCCTGCCCACCATCTACAAGGCACAAGCCAGGAGTGTGATGGAATACTCTCCACTTGGGTGAATGACTAACTGAGCACAGCTCCAACAACACTCAAGAAGCTTCATACCATCCAGGACAAAGTACCCTGCTTGATTGGCACCCTACCCGCCACCTTAAACACCCACCTCCACCACTGATGCACAATGGCAAGTGTGTAACATCTACAAGATGCACTGGAGCAACTCATCAAGGCTCCTTTGACAACACCTTCCAAACCTAAGACCTCTAGAAGGCCAAGGACAACAGATGCATGGAAACACACCACCTGCAAGCTCCCCTCCAAGACACACCCCATCCCGACTTGGAAACACATCGCCATTATTCCACTGTCATCGGGTTAAAATCCTGGAACTCCCTCCCTATCAGCACTGTGGGTGTACCCACATGTATTGCAGTGTTTCAAGAAGGTGGCTCACCACTATCTTATCAAGGACAGTTAGGGATGGGCAACAAACGTTGGCATAGCCAACGATGCCCACGTCCCATGAAACAATAATAATCCAATAGGCACTCCAGCTGCACTGTTACTGACACTAGCACTCTCACCCATTTTACAAAAATGCCTTTGACCCATGAGTCATAGGAAAGTTCTGCTTTGCCATACTTACGATAATGGAGCGAGATCACGGGTTTTTGGGGTACTGCCAGCCATCAAAGAAAAGCATCCTTCATGTTGGGCTGACAGAATACCACTGGGGCATCCTGGGAAACTGAAAATTGCACATTCTCAGACAGTTTTCAGCTGCCAGTTAAAGATCTAAAGAACAGATTAAGGCTATCTTTTAGGAGAAACTGATATTTTACAGTAAGAGCATTAATGAAAGTATTCAGGAGATTAAAAAGTTAATTTTGTAATTATGTTTTTGAGAAATATGTAATTTTTATAATGCACTCCCAATTTTGACATCTTAATCTTCCATCTGAAGAGAAAATATGATGGATGAATTTTCAAGTGTGTTGTGACTTGGCTGATGCACAGGTTAGCCTATTTGAGTTTCTCTAATTCAGGTTACAGACCTGGCCAATGCCAAACGGAGGTGTCATAATGTTACAGTAGTTGGAAAGTGCAACAGCAGTAGGACAAATTTATATAAGCAGTTTCCATCATAGGAATTTATAATTAAAAATTTACCAGTAAATATGACAAATGTGAGAGTAGACAGGGCATCTGCACAATGTTAATCAATAAATATATATAAATTCACATATTAAATTGATAAATGGATGTTCAAAAATAGATTTACAGGGTAACATAATGGCCATTTCAAGTGTTAAATTAAAAATTACTGCTTTAACTAAAAATTGAGGAAACCAAAGACTAGATATAACTCAAATTAACAAAAAGCGAAATAACGAAGCATGAAAGGGAAAATACATGTTCCCAGTTAGTGGTAGAATGCAAAGAGCGAGCTTTGGTGCGGGACACGTGATTATAAGTGATCTCTCTGAAGTGCCAGTCTAAGGAACAGTTTTAGAAGCATGCTGGTGAGAAAAGATGATCTTTTCTCATTTCACTGTTTAATGTTCCTGTGAACCTTGAAAATAGGATGGGAACTGATTTAAAAAGTGGAAGAGATAAACCTTAAAGCTGAAACAAAAACATGCTTTAAATACTCAGCCAGTCAGGTCGCAGCAGAAACTCAGAACAGGGATTCTGATGAAAGGTCATTCACCTGAAATGTTAACTCGGTTTCCTATCCACAGATGCTGCCTGACCTACTGAATATTTCCAGCATCTTCTGTTTTTATTTCAGACTTTCAGCAGCCGCAGTACTTTGCTTTAGTAACCTTAAGGCTAAAATGGAGATGTGATGTGGAGATGGATTCTGAAAAATCTGAGGCAAGGAAGCTTAAAGGAGGTGGGCAACATAATCCCAGAAAACTGTGTGAAAATAGATCATTAAAGCTGTGATGGCTGGATCCTTGTTGGTATATGGGGTGAAAATTCAAAGATGTTGTGAGGAACAGTTCAAACCCATGTACTTTTCTAAAGACGATTTGTGGATAACTTTAATTCCCTCTCTATGAGCTGGATTTGAGCCCAGACAGTCATTTCCTTTTTTAAAAAAAAATATCCACATTGGCTGGAACTTTCCAGCCCTGCCGCGGCGGATTTCCCACGGCGGGGCCGGCGAGCCGTTGAAATCTCCGTTCACGTCGGTACGACTGGAAGATCCCGCCGGCGTGAGGGGCTGGAAAATTCCGGCCTTTGTCTTACTTCATCTGAAAATTCACCAAAAAGACAGTAGTGAGATAATATATTACCATGTTTATGGCATGTGTTGACTTGATATCTGTAGCTCTTCAAAAACAAGTTCTGAATCACTCACTCAGAGCATAACTCAGAGTTATGCACATAAGTGCTGCGTGAAAACTAAGAATTAAGCATAGGGCTGCCAAAGGCTGGAAAGTTAATTCTTAAATTGGGACAAACAACAATGCATTTCTAGAGTACTCAGCTATTTTTTTAGGTTGCTGTAATGTATATTTTCGAAGTCCTAATTGTATCTGCTAATCTGTTAATGTTACTCCTCTGTGGGCTCTTTGGCTAGAGTAGCTTGATTATTATCGAAAATAATAGGCCTTTATTTAAAGTTTACTCAATTTTTTTGTATCAATAGTATTTCTTGTAAACCATCACAGGACAGCATTAATATATGCACCAGATTGTTCTGCTTTATGCATTCATTATTTTTAACTTTGTGGATGAACCTTTCATCTGAGAAGTATTCTGTTGCTTTTCATTGGACACGACAAATGTCAATTCTGAGTCTATTTAACCTCAGTATCAGATCATTTTAACTACGTAAGATTATCAGGGCCATTGTTCCCAGCCCAGACCATTTTCATTTGCCTTCATGGTCTTTTCTGCTTATCATGTTACTACTCATTGAATATAATTTCTCTTTTTGCTCTTCCATTTATCCATAATCCTTTTCTTATTTGCCTTTGCTTCCTGGTTCTTTTTTCCTTTATGTTCTTTTCTCCCTGTTTTTGCAATTCAATGCTTCATATTTATTTTCATTCTCTGTCATTTGTCCATCCTTCCATCAGTTCTTTTCCTCTTGTTTTGTATCTTCACCTGTCCATCTCAGTCTTTGAATAGCATCTCTGGTATCCAAATCACTATCACAACCATCCATTACATCCTACCAGCTTCACTGAAGTATAGGATATAGGGCAGATTCTTGCCCTTGTTGGGCGGGCGGGGGCGGCGGGGGGGGGGGGGGGGGGGGGGGGAGATACTCTGATTTCAATAAGTTTTCTTGTGTATCTTCCATGTTAAACAGGGTTTCTTTAATAAGTTTTAATATGCAATCTTGAATTTTCAATAACGGGAATAAAAGCCAACATACCAGGCCATTGTATATCTTTCAATCAGACACCAAAGTGTTTAAAAGCAAATTCATTCATCACAGAGGACTTGATTTGAATCTTTAACTTTGTAAATGTCCAAGGGACAGAAACCATGGGCAAATTATTAGACAACTGTGTCTTAGTTAAACAAATAGAGACGATTTGATTTTATTCTTGTAAAGACTTTTTATTCTTGTAAAAACATGATGGGCCTTGATAGAAACTCTAAAACTTTTCACTGGGCTGCATCTTGCAGTCGATGAGCGGAGGGCGGGGCCTGTTTGCTTATACGTAAAATGATGCGAGGTGATGTCTGCCGTGTGTCCCCACATCACCCCACGTCATTTAGATTTCAGTTTGGCGAATTGTCAAAAAGTAATTAAAAACAAAAGAGATAAAAACAAAAAACTGCGGAAACTGCGGACGTTGGAAATCCAAAACAAAAACAGAATTACCTGGAAAAACTCAGCAGGTCTGGCAGCATCGGCGGAGAAGAAAAAAGAGTTGACGTTTCGAGTCCTCATGACCCTTCAACAGAACTGATTGAATATCAGAAGAGGGGTGAAATATAAGCTGGTTTAAGATGGTGGGGGGGGGGGGGGGGGGGGTGGGGGGGTGGGGTGTGGGGGGTGTGGTGTGATTGTAGGGACAAGCAAGCAGTGATAGGACACCAGGAGAGAAATGGAAAGCAATGAAGGCGAACAAGGCAAAAGAGAGATAAGGAAAACTTGTCTCAGAAAGGAACAAAACTTCTTCAAGATTGGCATTTCTTGAAGAGGAGTGACAGTCAACTAAACTGATTAATGGATCTGCCCATCCAACCTTAAGGCTGGCGGGTAGGCGAAGAGGCCAGGTGGCCTTCAGAAAAAACGTGAAAACTCATCCACGGGCAGGATGAGGTTTCATGAGGGTACTTAAATTTGTATGAAATGTCTAAATGCAAAAAATCGACATGTCCCAGCTCGTGTGACAGTGTCATATGAGGGGACATGTCAATCTTTTTTTCTCAACTTTATTCACTGTTTGAAACCTGAGCAGATCTCCCAGAGGCAGCACTTTGCCTCAGATCTGTGCGCTTTTCCGTGCACACTCATGGCTCAGGGAATCCCCTCTCACCTGCACAGAGAGCGCATAGTGCTTCGGAGTGCATGTTGGGCGGGCCTTAATTGGCCTGCCCATGTCAAATGACAGCGTGCCCCCAACCGGGGGCACCGATCGGGAACCCACCCACACCCACACAATCCCCCCCCAACAGGGGGAAGATCCTGCCCACTGTGTTAATACATTCTTAAGGGAAGACGGAAAGTACATGTGTGATTTCCTTCCATCATCCATTCTAAGATTGCCAAGTTGTCTTCAGAATAGTACGAATATAAGGTTGTGGCAAAGTTACCTAATTTTGTCTAAGTTAATGAGTTTTCAACTTTGCTATCAAACTTACTGTGCCCATTCTTAGAATTTGAATTTGAATCAAACCCCAACTAGTGGGAAGCATACCAATTCTTTGTCATATAAAACAATTCCTAAATGGCCAGCCTTAATGCACAGGTTCTCAGAATAAAACTGAACACAATTAAACAATAATTTGCACCATCAGAAACCAAGAGGATGGTTGGCATGGGAAATGAAAAAAAGTCATACTGAACTTTTGAAGTTGGTATTGAGCGATATTGCTAGAGACAGTGTTGAGTGAGATTTACTCTGTGTTATTTCAGGCTAGACTCAACCTGGACTTGCTTGATGTGGCAGCGTAGCAGGAGATTTGCACACCATTTAATTAATGCTGTACTTGATTTAGCAGTGCTTAATGTCTGTTTTTGGAAATCTCTACCCCAGAGTGTTATGTGTACTAAAGTTTTGAGTATATCCAAGACTGAGGTTGATAGTATCTAAAAATCTAATGGAATTGAGGGATATGGAGGGCAGTGGAGAGGATCAGCCATTATCTTACCGAATAGTGGGCAGGCTTGAAGGGACATATGGCGTACTCCTGTTCTTATTTCTTACCTTTTTATACTGAGAACTGGATTCTCTCACTACAATAACATTGCCAGAGAGTACAGTGCCATATTTTCCTGGAGCTGAGCTGTCCTGAACTGGCTGGTGATGTGGTTTGATGTTGCATTCTCCACTGCCATCAATGGGGCTGCTCCGGGATATAACCATAGTAGCGACATGGCAAGAAGATGCAACTTAACTTGTGAGACTCTGTTCAGGTAAGATATTTGGGGCTGAATTTTTGGGGTGGAGGCAGGCTCCAAGATACAGGTGGCGGGACGGTGTTTTAGTTTAAAGACGCTGAATGCAATAATCACCAGGGAGGGGCAAGGGTAGACAGGAATCCATTCTCCTAATAAGTGAGGCCAACTAAACTTGTTATAAAGCTTGTTTAGAGCTTGGTGGAGGGAGGTGGTGGAAAATTTAAAGGAGCACCCGAGTTTCACAAGATGTCAGTTTCAGAACAGTTGAAGGGCAGCAGGTATACAGTAGGGAGCCAGTCATGGCTGCCTCCAGGTGCATCATCATCATCAGTGCAAAGGAGGACTGGACACTTGATAAGAGGGTGCTCTTGATGCTGCACAGGTGGCAGGGAGAGTGTGAACTCAACATCTGGGCTGTGAATGGGGTCAACACCCCCTGACATCACAGGGACAGAAGAGCAGGGGGGAAAGCTACCAAAGGACAATGGCAGCCACCTGCCCAAAGGAAGGTTCCAGCTGGCAATGGGCACATAACTGTCGGATATTGGGCCCAGTGGTAATGAGAGGCAACACCTTCACAGGAAGGGCAGACCCCCAGGCATCAGGAGGACGTTTCCCTTGATGGAGAATTCTAGAACCAGGGGACATGGATTCAAGATAAGTGCCAGAAGGTGTAGAGGAGGACATGAGGAAGAACTTTTTTTACGCAGAGGGTAGTGGGAGTCTGGAATTTGCTGCCCAAGTTGGTGGTAGAGGCAGAAACTTTAAACTCTTTTATAAAATACCTCGATCTGCACCTAAAGTGCTGTAAGCTGCAGGGCTATGGGCCAGGTGTGGGAAGGTGGGATTAGCAAGGGCACCGGGGTGTCCTCGGGCTGGACAAGATGGGCCGAATGGCCTCCTTCTGTGCTGTAACTTTTCTATGGTTCTATGGCAGAAGAAAGAAGGGCAGGAAGGTGTCTGAGGCCATATCTTCAACAAAGGATCGACTGCCAAAGATGAAGATCACCAAGCACCAGTGCCACATGAGACTGTGACTCTCCTGGCAGATGGTGACAGACATCAGTGCCCTTCATCCACAGCCAGGCCAGGCTCACAGATCTTCACTCAAATCCTCAAAGTGTGTGGATGGCACCTGGGGACAAGGGAAATCCCTTGAACAGATGGCCACTTCTCCCTCCACAGGAGGCATAGAGGCAATACAACCAATGCCATCTGCTCAGCAGGACAGACATTGAGCAGGCCATTGGGCTTCTGAAGATGTGATGCTGGTGCCTGAACTAGTAGAATGCTGCCCTCCAATACCCTCCTGCAATGGCCTTGTCATTATGGTGGTCTGCCGCATTCTCCATAACTTGGACCTCCAGAAAGGTATGGACATTGGGGGCTGAGACCCTGGAAAGGGACAGCTCATCAAGGGTAAGAAAAAAAGAGGAGGAATTGGAGGTTGAGGGAGGTGGCGTTGAACAGCAGGTGCCCTTGCTGCACTGAAGTGGCCTCCTCCTGTCACCCTCCAGGAAGAGAACTCTCTTCTCTCCCTTCAGCATTGGGTCAAGATTGGCATCAGTGAAATGAGGGGTGTCGTGATGATAATTGATCGTGATAGTGGACTCAGTATTAGATACTATACAGTACTCTGTACTAGATAGGAGGTCACCTGACCTGGGAGTTGAAGGACAAGTAGCACATGTTGGAGCCGGTCTTGATAGAATTCAGTTAGTGCAGATATGTGTTCATGTTAGGAAAATGTGTTACCAATAAAGTTAGCTCAGCTACAAGGTCGACGGCCTGTGTGCATCATTGAAACAAAAAACGAGACATGGTGTCAGAAGTAAACTAAGTGCAACAATGGAGGTTCTGAAACCACTGACAGAGCTCAATTTGGAGGGAAATCTCGCCGAAAACTAGAGGAGGTTCCAGCAGGGATTCAAGCTGTACCTCTCAGTGACGGGCAGTGATTTAAAAAAAGACCCTCAGGTAGAGTCTTCCATCTTTCTTCATGTAGCAGGGGAAGCAGTCCTAGAAGTCTATATAATACATGCACATTTGAAAGTGATGAGAAACAAAATTACCTGTAAGAAATAATGGAAAATTTGGAGCCTACTGCAACCCTAAGAAAAACATCACGTGAAAAGATACCAATTTTTTTACATGCATGCAAGGCAGTGACAACATTATTCAGTATGTAACTGAGCTGCAAAAACAAGCTAAATAGTGTGAATTTGGTGACCCTGAAGAATAACTCATCTGAGATAGGAGTGTCATTTGTGATTCTGCAAATTATTCTGAGAGAACGGCTTTTGAAAGAAGTTGATCTCACGCTAGAGGAAGCAATAAATATCTGCAGTGGCAGAGAGGACGAGATACCAGATTAAATAGATGACAGAAGATGATAAGCTGCAGTTAGAGGCAGTTAAACAGAAACAGCCCCGGGAAAGAACAAATAGTCTGAATGTGAAATGAACACAACTGCTATTAAAACATTTAAATACAGCCAATGTGGAACAGAGCATTTACTATATAGTTGTCCAGCCTATGGAAAGCAGTGTAAGAACTGTGATAAACTAACACATTTTGTTAAAATGTGTAAATTGGAAGTGCACACGATGGACACAGAGACACTTTCTTTTGTTGGTGCAGTGACAACAAATTCCAAGAAGATGAATGAAAGGTTGATTTAAAAATTGCCAGCATGATGGTGAATTTCAAGCTTGACACAAGTGCACAAGCAAATGTCATTCCCATAAGCCTGTATTGTAAGATAAGCAAAGAAAAACCGCTAACTAAACCAAAAGTGAAGCTGTCGACTTATACAGGTGAAAAATTGCAGCAGAAGGCAAGTACACACTTTAAAGTGAACTACAAAAAACAATCTTGAGCATTTCCATTCATAGTGGTAAAAACTGATGCAAAACCCATTCTTGGAATCAAAGCTTGTGAAAATCTGAAGCTAATCAAGAGAATCCTGATTGTCACCACTGACATCCTGAACGATAAAGATGTGTTCCAGGGGATAGGCTGCCTATAAGGAGAATTTGCCATCAAGATTGACGAAACTGTGACATCCAAAATACATCCACCCAGGAAAATACTAGTAATACTGAGAGATCGACTGAAAGCAGAGTTGGGCAGAATGGAGAAACTTCTCCATCAAGAAAACTGAAGAACTGACAAAGTGGGTTAATCCAATTGTAATTGTAGAAAAATCAGATGGGAATCTACGAGTCTCTCTGGATCCCAGAGACTTGAACCAGGCAGTACAAAGAGCATTACCAGCTGCCCACAGTAGAAGAGATCACGTGTAAGCTAGCTGATGCTAAATACTATTCAATCTTGGATGCGAGTTCTGGCAGGTCAAGCTGGATAAACACAGCTCCTATCTCTGTACCTTCAACGCACCATACCGGTGATACAGGTTTTTATGCTTACCTTTTGGTATTAATTCATCTCCAGAGGTGTTCCACAGAACAGTAAAGCAGCTGTCTGAAGTGTTAGAGGGTGTGGAAACCTATATAGACGATGTGCTGGTCTGGGGAGTCTCACGAGAAGAACACAACCACAGACTGAGGCAGGTGCTGTCCAGAGCTAGAGAAAGGAACCTCAAGTTGAAGGTGGAAAAGTGCAAAATGGGTCTTCATGAAATCAAGTACTTGGGACATGTGCTAACAAGTGAGGGATTGAAGGTGGACCCGAGTAAGATCAAAGCAGCTGTGAACATGCCACAGCCGAATGAAGAAAGACTTGAGGATGTTTTTAGGAATGGTGACCTATCTTGGGAAATTCATTCCAAACGTGTCAGACCTGACGGCACCTTTCAGAACTTCTACAAATTGATGTGGAATGGCACTGGGAACAAAGTCACCAGGAAGCTTTGACCAGTCTGAAGAGAACACTGACCCAGGCACCAGTGTTAAAGTATTACAATGTTAGTCAGCCAGTCAAGATCTCAGTGGATGCTTCAAAGACTGGCCTGGAAGGTGTTCTCTTGCAAAATGAGGCAACTGTGGCATACACTTCAAAGGCAATGACTGAAACACAGCAGCGGTATGTCCAAATAGAGAAAGAAATGTTACCAATTGTGTTTGGTCCAGAACGCTTCCACCAGTTTGTCTATGGTAAAGATGTGGAGGTAGAGTCTGATCATAAGCCTTTGGAAACTATACTTATAAAGCCCCTGAATTGTGCACCACCAAGAATCCAAAGATTACTAATGCGTCTGCAGAAGTACTGGGTCAGTTAAATACAAACCAGGGAAGGAAATGTGCATCACAGACACTCTGCCATGTGCATACCTACTCATTATGGAGGAGGAGGATAAAGAAACAGAAGCATAGGTTCACATGCTGACAAAGAACTTGCCTATGGCTGGCTGTAACCAAACTGGATGAGATCAGGGACGAGACCAAGTACGACGCCACCCTGAGAAAGCTGCAGCAGATTATGTGGGCCAGCCAGTTTGCACATCGAAGCACAGCCCCTTCTGCTGTACAAGAGTACTGGAACTTTCGCGAGGGACTTTGTGTAGCAGAAAGAATACATTTCAAGAGAGAAAATATCATAATTCCTGCAACACTGAGGAAAGAAATGCTGCAATGCATACATGAGAGAGACCTCAGCATAGAAGCATGCAGGAGAAGAGCTCAAGATGTAATGTGGAATGGAAGCACAAATCGGGGAAATGGTGAATGTCTCCAGTGTGCCAAAAGGACAAAATCACAACAAAAAGAATCACTTCAACCACACAGAGGCCCTGGCAGAAAATTGGAGTGGACTTGTTCACATTTGACAACAGTGAGTAGCTACTAGCGGTAGATTATTACTCTGTTTTTTGAGTCTGTGCTGTTGAGAAATGAAAGTAAGAGCATCACTGTGATAAACCATTTAAAATCAATTTTTGCTCACCACGGCATACCTGAAGTGCTCATCTCAGATAATGGTCCACAATTCTCAGGGACTGTGTTTCACAAATTTGCATAGGACTGGGAGTTTTGCCACACTACACCAAGTTCCAAAATCCAACAGAATGGTGGAATGTACCGTGCAGACCTTAAAACACCCGTTGAAGGCAAAGGCAGATGGAAGAGACCCCTATCTGGCTCTGCTGGATTTTGGGGATACTCCATTACAGGGCATTGGATCATCTCCAGCACAGCTGCTGATGGGAAGAAGACTAAGAACTAAGCTTTCAACTGAGCCCCCAACTGTTATTTCCATAGCCAGTGAGCTACAGTATTCAGGACCCGCTCAAACTGAGACAGCAGAAGCAGAAACGGTACTTTGATTGAGGCGCCTGAACTTTGCCTGACCTGAACATGGGAGAGACAATGAAGATTCATCATGAAGGGATCTGGAATCCTGCTGTTGTCACAGGAGAACCAAGGTCTTTCTTAGTGCAGACTCCAAACAGACAACTATACAGGAGAAACTGGCAGAGGGAGATGGAGGAGGGTTCTCCAAAGTTGGTCCTACTGACTAGGTGTTTTCAGGAAGCACTTCCCCTACCTCCGCCTCAGCCAGGAGCAATGTGTGAGGTGCCCATGATTCACCAAGAAATTGGTCACTATAAATGCAAGTCTTTTTATTTTTTCTTTATTGTCTGATCAGAAGACATACTGACTTGAACACATCTCCCTGCCCTCACCCAGCAGCTGCACAGTGGGTTTTAAATATTTGTGAACTCAATTTAATTTAAAAGTAATATTTCAGTGTAAATCATACCCAGACCCACATCTATGTATTTCCAACCAATTCTGCATGCTGAATCTCAAATATATTTTTATATATGAGTGGGTGCTTTTACTGTACTTGTGAGCTGTTTGTTCTATCTCATTCACAGACTTTAGTTTCAAACTGAAACTGTTTTACTGTGGGCGAAGCCCATTACAGTGCTCCAGATTTCTTGGTCTTAGTAAAGTCCTGGCAGCTTTACTTTTGGCTTGCAGTGAATGCATGAGGTCAAACCCTCAAGTTTTTCACACTGTAAGCATCTTTTAAGCTATGTTCACAGTAAACTCTCCCTGTAATGTTCCCTGATGTATCACCTCTCACTGTACCCTTTTGTGACATAGCTCATACCCATAAATGGTAACATATAATCCACACCCCTCAGTGTGGATCCTACCACTGGTACCATGATATATGCTATTGTCGCCAAGCTTGACGGATACTGTTTAGATACTAAGAAGCAGTCTTATATGAGTTACACAGAAGTCTCTATTAGCAATACTGAACTATGTACATATTTACAATACTGAACTATGTACATATTTACAGTAGGTATGGAGAGAACTCCATACTAGGTCCTTGTACATTGCTACTCGCCTCTAGCCTGGCCCCAGCTCTAGGTCATGTGCCTTCTTACATCACTGTGTGGGCAGTACTGTACTCAGTTTCCTGTTAACCTTTAGGTACTAGATCCTCTTTCAACATGCATTTCATGATATTGTTATGATGTAGCAGGTGACGTATGTCAGGCGGACCAAATCGACAAGAGAAACTTGGTAATGCTATCACGATGGTTTTGCAATTTGTATTTTTTGCGAGAAAGTGTGTGCATTGAATTCAGAAGCAATGAGTCCACTAAGACCCTTAGATTTTAAAAAATAATTAAATATTTATTAAAAGATTTTAAGCATATAAGATTACAGTTACATATTATAACAAACCTAAAATTCTTAATTAATCTAACTCCCAACAACACACCCTCTTTAAGGCCACAGTCCAAAATAGATTTTAAATTTAAAGACATCCCAGTAAGTTACCACAGTACCCACTCAGCAGTGGAATTCCAAAGACTTTTCTCCAACTTTAGTTACTGAACACAGCAGACTTTTTCAAAAATGGCTGGAGGCTTCTTCAAGACTGTTTCATGCACTCCTGTTAGATCTTATATGGCCCCCCAACGTAGCCTTTTATTCCTCTTTATATATGTTTCTCTCTTTAATCTGTAAATTCCATTGTTCCATATGTCTTTGCAAATTTACTTTTCCCACAATATAAAAATCTTTCATGTTAGCAATATGACCTCTTTCCTGTTAGTAATATGACCATTTTCCTTTTGGGAAAAATAAATGCACTGCTTGGCCTTCCTTATCTTACCAGTTATAAACATCCTACCATCCCTTTAAAATCCAAACAACTCCTTCATTTATCTAAAATGCAAATTTCCTTCACACCTTATTTGCTAAGACCTCATCCATGTTTACTTATTAGCATTTCAAGTACCCTTCTACACCTAACTCCTTTTGATAATTTCAAGTTTGCAGTCTAGTTGACTCCAACTGAATTAAATTACACACAGACAGAATCATGCATAATTGCACTTATAAAGCTACTTTACAATAACCCATAATATTATGAATATTATTATAGTTTAACAATATACTTCATGCCACTACCTCTAACAATTTGCCCCAGACACGCACTCTCTCTGATTTACTTAATGTCCTTCACTTTAATACGTCTGATACACTTACATCCACCAAAGTAATCCTACATTAGTATATCGGAGATTGCAATGACCAAACATCTCTCGTTATTCAATCTAATCCTCACTGTGGGATGTTCTGATATACCCTACGCATTTCACTGTAGCACACTCAGAATGTTTCCATGAGGCATGTGGGATATATCAGTGATATATTCCGGAATATTCACAATGACATTTTCTGGTATATACCACATGCGTGAATTACTGTTCTATATACATTATATTGTTCTTAGAAGTGACAAAGGGCGGGATCTCCCATCTCTTCCCCCCCCTCCCCCCCCCACCCCACCACCACAACCATCCGCCACCAGGATCATCCAGTCCTACTAAAAGTCAATGGACTTTGGCTGGGCTGCCAAATCTCCTGTGGCAGTCCCAGCCAATGTTACAGATCTAAGCATTTTCTCCCTTCCTCATCACAAAACTTAGATATGCACTTAAGGTTCCAGTATCCTTCAAGGCTATGGACCAAGAGTTGGAAAGTGAGATTCTATTAGCTAGCTCTTTTTTGGCTGCATAGACAAGAAGTGCTGACAAGTTCCTCTATGCCATAAATCTCTCTATGGGCCAGAACTTCCATTGATGGGCAATCATGGTCAGATTGCCACTCCACTCACTTTTTACTTACCCAGGTCAGGAGCTGCACATTTCTCATTTGATCTTCAGACCCAGGCCTGGTGAGAAATGTGCAATGCAGCAGCTCTAGAATCCATCCAGTGCAGGGCAGCAGCGTCAGGGGAAAGGAAGCCATGCCCCCCTTTTTACAGCATAAGCTGCTGTACACTAGGTACGTTTAAGGTCCAAGCACTTAGAAGCCAGGGAGAAGGTAAGTGGGTGAGGGGTTAGGAGGGTTGGGAGGGGGAGGGGTCAGGTGGTTAGGAGAAAGGGGGCGTTGGGAGGTCGGGGGGGTCTGCAGGGTAGTTGGAGGGGTTGGTTGGAGGGTGGTCTGGGAGGGCTAGTTGGGGCTGTGGCCAGGTAATTGGGCGGGTAAAGTTTATGGGGGCAGGGTGTCGGGAGAGTAGTCGGGGCTGTGGGATAGCCAGAGGGGACAGGGGATACTTTGGATAGTAATCAGGTGTGCAGGGATCGGGGTGAAGGTGCGGGCAGTTGGTGTGGGGAATGGTCGGTGGCGTGGGAGTTTGGGTTAGATGGGTAGTGTTGGGGAGGGTGTAGTTGTGGGGTGTGGTCAGAGGAGAGGTCGTCTGTGTGGGGGAATGTCCAGTTGGGGGGGGGCGGGGGGTGGTGGGGGCAGTACCATAGTTACCCAGGAGTTCCAAGTGGCTTTAATCCTTTTAACTTTTCCAGGGTAACTATTCTGCTAAAAGAGTTGGAACCATCTGAAGTCTCCAATTTAAATCAGACTATCAGATGGCTCCCAGTGCAGAGTAATTGTGCATCATATGTTGAAAACTTCCCAGGCAATTCCCATGCAGTCCTTGTGAGGGGACTTCTGGGGGGTCTCCCAGCGCATCTTCTGGTGTAGCCCCAGGGTACAGCCCTCCCCACTTCACCCTACCCCAGGAACAGGAGCTCTGGGCCTATGTTTTCCCTCCTAAAGATGGTGATCATCTGTTGGGCACTGTTTCACAAGTGTTTGCAGTCCTCCAGCCCCTCACCCATATTTCTGGTCGTCATGTGTAAGTCTTGATAGTGACTGTAATCAAGCTAACTTTGGAGTCCATCACCATCGATCACAATCCAGCAGTCACCTGATATTTATAACTGCTTTCCTTTTAGCAATCAGGATGGATACACGATCTGATTTATCACTTCCTTAACTCTGGATGTGCAAAAGCCAACTGCTGACGCCTCTTGACAAATTGGTTGTGTCATCTGAGTGTTTAACTTATTCTTTGATAATTTGTAGGCTTTATTTGTAAGGCTGAATGTTCACCGCATTGACAGGAAACAGGAATTAGGATTGTTTTTGTGTCATGAACCTGCCTGTGGTGGAAAACTGATTAAAGTCATGATTTGCATGGGAGTGAGCCCTTATAATTGCTATGGAGATGGGTTTCCTGTCCAATTAGAACCAGTGGGGCTGGGAACAGGGGTGGGTCAGATGAAGTGTAGGGTTGATTTAGACTCTCCATCACTGAGGCTGCTGATTGTGCTGAGGGAGAGATCTGCAATTCATGCTAAAGGCTTCCACAGCACCAGAGGGAAATGAGATGAATCAGGTGATCCAGAGGCCTAGCACATAGAGCCAGGGCTGCCCATCACTCCTTCAATTCCAATCTTGATCTAATATTGGAGGCCATGAGGGAGAGGAGGAAAGTCATTTTCCTAGAAGTTGGCATGAGGAGAACATCAGCTAAAACCAAAGAGGCCTGGATCGAAATTGCTGCCACTGTCAAAGGAAAAAGTAAGACTAGAAAAACCTGGATCCAGTGCCATAAAAAGTTCAATGGTCTTTTGCATTCTGGCAAGGTGAGTGCAACCCCCCCCAGCACTCCGGAAAGGTCTCAGGGCTTGCATCCTCCAACAGCCACACCAACTGAGGAGCCTCAGGGTGCATGCTGCTCCTGAACATGGGAGAGGTGTATATCCAGACCGCACTCCCCAAAATGGTTCGTATCTATAGTGCTGCTGAGCACCACTCACCACTGAGACATGCAGTTCCTAATGCATAGGGGAAAATTACATTAGCCAGGGAGGACAGCATTGTCTTACCTCCCTCTCTTTTGCCTTTGCAGGAGAAACCTGCACATAATATGAGGGAGTGGGTTCAGACAGGAGGACAGGTGCCATTCTTCTACCAAATTACCCCATTGCCGCAGACAGCAATAGAGATAATCAGGGTAGTGGGAGAGGAGGCAATTGGGTCTGGCGAAATGGGTGCTCATGATGGAACTGGTGGTTAGAGGGCAATGTGGCCATTAAAGAGGTGCACTGCACTCCACCCCCCATCTCAAAGCACGTTTCACACTAAATAACAGTGGGTAGCCTCAGCACTGCAGCTGTTTCAACTCTCCTTGGCTAGCTCTCATCATCTCTATTTTTGTGTCTCCCACAAGTGCAGATATCCAGCCTCTCCCTCTGTGGGCCTAGAGCAACATGAAGAAAAAGAAGAAGCACCATCACACCTTAAAAGCGTACCATCCACCAGCGCATTTGCTCCCACCTCGATAGGCCCTCGTGCATGTGTAGTTAAGGAGGCACAGGGTGATGTTCACTGTACTAGTGTGCAGGAGTAGATGCCAGAAGAAGAGGGAGCTCTGGTCAGTTCCTCTCAAAGGAGGGAGGACAGACATAGCACTGCTCAGCTGGGCACAGGGCCTCGGGAGTCAGTGGAATATAGGCTCTACTTACAACAGCAGGAGATGTGCTCCCACATGTCAGAGTTCATTGAGGCAGTTCAGGGCAGAGGATGGAGTCCTCCATCTAGTTGGTGCACCACAATAGCTCCGGGCTATGAGTGCTTGAGTTCCTACATTGAGGGAGTGACCAAGTTCTTGGAGAGCTACACGTGGCAGCATTTAGCGTGCATGCAGGAATGGCAAACTGACATCCACAGGATGCATGAGGTGCTGGGTAGCATGGATTGGTCAGTGGCATTGGTGGTGCAGAGATCTTTGTGCTCCTGCTGGTGTCCCACTCCCCCAGTATCCAGAGCAAAGGGCCGAGGATGTTACATGGGATGATGAGGTGTCAGTCTTTATGGGTCACCCTCGCTGTCCTGGCCTTCTTGGCCCTTCTGACTGATGGTACGTATCTGAAGCAGGGCAAAGTGGAGGCTAACCCAGCAATTATGCACGTGCAGCAATCTCTGGAGATACTCCCACCAGGTTCCTTCACAATGAAGACAACTGCCACATCTACCTCAGCCACAAGCCAAGACGAAGGAGCAGGCTGCTTCCTTCTGAGGCCACGAGGTGATCACCGTGTAGAGTGGCTGAGTGCAGTGTGCACCATGTCGCGTAGGGTATCAAGTGGTCATTAAGGCGTCTTCTTACTGTCTTGGTCTACCTCTGTTTGCATTGTATAAATGATGATGCTTTAAGGCACGTATCTGGGCCTCTTTTTATTGCTACTCTGGCAGTAAAGATGGTTTGAAGTTGTGAAAGAGATAACAGGATTCTCTGTGGTGAGGGTGAAACCTCCTTCATTAGCAGTGTAAGTGATTAGATGTTCTAGGCTGTGTCTTCCATGCATGTGTTAGCCCAGGCTTCCTTCCATGCCCCTCAGTCTGGGTCAGAGAGGCTCAGGAGAAAAATTCCTGAATCAGGATATTCATGGCATCTTCAAAAGCCTTTTTACGCCCCAAGCCAGGCTTGGCCACCTCATTGTGCAGCAATGTTCAACATCATCTCCCTCCACCTCTTCTTCCTCCTCCTCTCTCATCTCCTTTTCCCCTGATGAGCTGTCTCTTTCCAGGGCCTCACTATTCTAAAGATCCACAGCTCTCTGGAGGGCCATGTTATGGAGAGTGCAACAGACCACGACAATGAGTGTGACCCTTGCAGGAGGGTACTGGAGGTTCTGACACTGGAAGTGCATCTTCAAATCTGATGACCTGCTCAATGGTTGTTCTGCTGAGCAGATGACATTAACTGTATCACTTTTGTCTGGGTCTTCTATAGAGCCATGAGTAGCCATGTCTTCAAGTATCTCCCTTGTCCCCCA
The DNA here is from genome assembly GCF_017639515.1 of Carcharodon carcharias. Taxonomy (NCBI): domain Eukaryota; kingdom Metazoa; phylum Chordata; class Chondrichthyes; order Lamniformes; family Lamnidae; genus Carcharodon; species Carcharodon carcharias. The sequence continues at coordinate 131,342,254 of NC_054475.1, forward strand.
GGATCCAGCCACACACTTTGGGGGTTGGAGGGAAGATCAGAGGTAGCTCAGACTACCAAAGGTTGAAGGAATAATGACAGCTGCCAGGAAAGCAAGTGCACACATGGAGGAAGCTCTTGTGATCGAATCAGTAGCTGAATGTTGAGGGACTGTAAGCTGTGGCCAAATGGGTACAATTGATGGTGCCCTGCACCTGGGGAACTCGTAATGGTAGCGAAACCTAATGCACTTTGTTCCTGGGAGGCCGCATCTGTCAGGAAATGAATGTGTTGTCCAGCTCTGGCAAAGAGGGCATCAGTGACCAGAAAGATGCAGTAGTGTACTGCCATTTGATGCCACTAAGATCTGCAGCAGGTCCTTGGAAGAAGCCAGAAGCTAATTCAATGCCAAAGTGACTTTGACAGCTACTTGCAGGGCATGGTGACCAGTGCTGCAAGGTGTGAGGTTTTCAGCAGCAAAGGCACAGTTGTCTGTTACCATGTGCCTGGACAATCACAGTCTCTTGTGACACTGGTTATTGATCCTATCCAGTAGCTCCATCTTTGGCAGATCCTATATTAAGGGTACAGCCTTTGTGCCCTTTCTGCCACTTTTTCCTCTTCTGTGCCCTCCTGGTACTTGGCATTCCACCCTTCCTGTGGAGGTTGGTGCCCTTCATCACCACTGGGCTTAAATCTAACAGTTGTGCCCCCACTGCCAGCTGCAGTCTTCCTCTTGGTCAGGTGGCCACCCTCTTGTGCTTGGCACCCTTTCCTCCCTGCTCTTCTGCCCACACGATGCTGGGGTGGGGATGACCATCTTGTTCAATGCCAGAGTGCTGAGTGTGCACTGTCCCTGCCACCTGCACAGCTCCAAGGGCATTTTCTTCCTAAATGCCAAGTCTGCTGTTACTCCACCGACTCTCTTATGGGGCCAGGATGTTTACCTTGCCAGCCATGACTGGCTCCCCACTTTTTAGCTGCCTCCCTTCAGCTGATCAGCAACAGAGAGCATGTGTAACCTGCGAGGCCCCTCCAAAATTCAAATCTCCGCCTCTAACAATTCTTAATGCACTTTCTAAATTCTTAAATTGGCCTCAATCAGTTGGCAGACAGAATTGATATCCTGTCCTCCCCAACCCCACCAATCCTGGTGAACTTTGTCAGCACTGGGAACGGTGTCTCAAAACTGACACGCAGCCAGCACCAGTATTTTTGAGTCACATTGTGGTAATAATGCATTGCACAAATGTAATCAACTGTACTTTATTCTCATGAACCTTTATGATCTAGAAAAATTCCACTGAATTAAGCTCTCCTAAAACGACCATTTCAGTAATCTGGAAACATTGTTTGTTGTTGATTATTTCTGGATTCCTCTATTTCTCCCCATGTTTCAAATCTACCTCTGGTTAAATGGTAACAAAGCTGAACTTCTCCAAGAGGACTCCAATTACTGCTCTGATATATTTCCCTCCCATTGTTTCGAGGCTGGAGGGACAAACCCAGCCTGTAGTTGATATTCCCCTATAGCAGGATAGCTTTGATGAGTAGCATAGTTGTGCTGATTATACTACTAATAGGGCACTGTGTATCGCCATTCCCTCTGAGATACTCCACTGGCAACGACTGGAACTAATCTTAAAATGGCCAGCTTTTCATAAAACCATTCAAAGTGAAACCATTTGATCCATTTGTGCCTGTGTCAAGTGTGTCCTTCTCCTCCAGTGATTTCTACTCTAATTCTAAATTCACATTCTTTCCCTATACCCTTTGATATAACTCATCAACTCCTTCCAAATTGATGTGAATTAATTGTAGTAATATGTATTCCTTACCCAAACAACCATTTTGTGTGAAAAATTCCTTCCAAGCTCCACATTACATTTCTAAATAAACCCTCAGTTTATAGCCCCTCATTACCAATTTACTGACCAGTGGAAATAACTTTTTACTATTTATTCCTTCAAATGAGATAAGGTTTTGAGTATTTGCACTCAATCCCTTAACTTTTTCTAATGTACTGCTGTAAAAGCATGTAACTTGTTTAAAATGAACATTTTTGTATTTAGCTGCAGAGATGTTTACTGTTGGTGTATACTTTGCACATCAGAAATCCTCCAAAACAAGGCTCTGCTCCTATCCTGAGGTGTCTGGAGTGCATTAACAGGCTGGCACATTCTGTGGCATATCTGTGGTCTAAATGTTGAAAGGTTTTGAAGGCCACACGTTTCCAAAATAATTAATTATTTTCCAGAGAAAGTTCCACTTGCTTTGGACTTGATGACTAATGCGTGCACATGTGGGCTGATGGGTGTGTGTAGGAGAGTGTGTGTAATATGCCTGAACCTGTGTGCATAGCAACATACAGAATTACTTGGCCTTATGTTGACAGTATTATAGAACCACAATGTAGTTACCAAATAGATTGGTCTTAAATCAATGCTATTTTCCCCCTTCCCTTTCTCCAAATATAGAAGAACTGCACCCTTTTTTTAATTGTCTTTTTTCTCCCTCTACTCTGAGTTGACAGTTACTGGGGTAGAGTTCCAAGGGCACCTTATCCATGGGGCATTGATCATACATAAACCTAGACTGATGATTTAGCTGTGGGAGGAATCAAAGTCAGGCCTGATTGTTTCTTCAGCTTAACAGCACATAATTGTACTTTGCAGCAAGGGTTACTGGATCGCAGTATAACTGATTGCTTTTCCCCCCTTTATATTTCAGTAGCACTGAGGTCAATCGCAATATTTTCACCATTATTCTGGTTGAGGTTAACCAACTCCTCATTCGGGGGATCAAACCTCAGACTATGCCAAGAATATCAATGTTTTCATTTCCATCAAACACTAATATAAACCAGAATTTACCCATATGTTCAATTGACAAATGTTTTGAATTATCTTGTTTATTCTCTGACTTTTATGTTCTGGTTGAATAACCAATAACACAAAATGCTGAAACAGCTGAATATACCATGCAAAGTAATGAAAACTACAGTGTCCATCACACAGAGATTCTGATTATTTGAAATGTGTCAGGAATTTTAAGATTTAGACAGAAATTTGATGAAAGATCAATTAAGGGATATAGATAGTGGATGTCATATATCCTAGATTTGAACCCATTGTGAAGAGGGCCCAAAAGGACCTGTTTTCCAGTCCTCCATATTCCTATGTTGAAAAGTTATTAGCTGACTGGCAATTATCTCAGTCGCAATAAAGGTGACGAGGGGTTGATATTAGTGCAAGATTGTAAATTACTAATCCAGTAAAGTAACCGGTCTGTATTGTCCCCACAAGAGCTCATTGTGTCCAGAAATATGCAATATATGTTATAGGATCCCTATCTTCATATTGAAAAGGAAATAAAACCACACAAAGTGAAGCTATTTGATCCATTATGCCTGTGTCAATGTGATCGCCTCCCTGTAATAGGATGTTTTGACCATCCTGCGGTTGGTGGTTGAAGGCAGCAGTGGCTGGAGTGCTGATGTAAATGAGGCGGTAAACGACATTATATTGGGGCAAATGTTCAGGTAGGCACAGCTCCTTGGGCAGCTTACACTGCAAATGAGTGGAATTTTCAAAGATGTTTTTGAAAATAAACTCTTCTTTTGACCGAGATAAAATAAATTAGTAGTAGCAATCCTGATTGACTGACTGTTTCCACTTTCTCCTAATTATATACATTTATTTTGGTATTGGGACCCTTTTAAATTCCTTGGCATTTCTCCATTTAACATACATGTTAATGCAACTCTGGTGCAGTGCCTTACAGTCTGCTTTACCAGGTTGGTATCCAAGAGCATTTCCATTAACATAATTCAATGATGTTGCATCAGTGTTCATATTTGATGTTTAAAGAGTTCATAATTTGTGTTGAACTTGAAATTATCTTGTCACCGTGATGCCAATAAGACGGATATGAGTCTGGTTTCTAATTTCACTTAGACCCTATCTCTTCCTTGTTTAAGCAGGGGGGAGCTCCGAGGAGACCAGGCAGCTTCTCACAATGAGAGGGGAAAGAAATTGGAATGATAGTTTTCTCTTGGCTACAGTTGTTCACTTCCAAGCAGCTGATCAGAGCAGTGGCAAGAGAGCCCTAGAACAGGTCATCCACCTGCATTCTCAGCTGCAGTTAGCATGTGGTGTAAGGAGTTCAGGGACTAGGGATAAAATAAGGGAAATGACACTGCCTGACAGCTGATGTCTCATTGAGTCAATGCACCACCTGGCATGACACGGAGTCATACTTAAAAGGAATGTCTTATCCCATCATAAAAGCAAAATACTGCAAATGCTGGAAATCTGAAATAAAAACAGTAAATGCTGGAAATACTCAGCAGCTCAGACAGTATCTGTGCATAGAAGCAACATTTCAGATCATGATGATGCTTCATCAAAACTCATGATCTGAAGTTGTCACTTTATTGTGGAGTTTAACAGGAAAGAGTTGCTCAGTTGGGATGTATTCCGATGAAGGGTCATCATGATTTGAAATGTTGGGCTGGATTATATGTTCCTCCGCAAGTGGGTTTGTAGGCTAGGGCATGTAAAATCTAGCTGGCAGCCTGCCTGCCCACTGCTGTTTTACCATTGGTATTTGATGCCTAATTAAGGGCCTCATTCCACTGCCACAAGGATTTAATTGGCGGTGGGAGAAGCCCACAGCAAGCGCCCAGCCCAGCAAGCTTTACTGCATGGCCTGCTGGCAGGTAGGAGGCTTCCCTCCTTAATGGGCCTATGAGGCCCATCGGCGATGCCCCACCAAGTTGTTACTCTCCCTTGGTTCTCCTACCCCCATGGCCTTTCAAATTTCTCCACCCCCTTCACACAGACCTGCTACCTTGCCATCCAGGAAGCTTCCTGACTCACCTGCTGGGCTGAATTGCAGCTCTGCAAGCCCTAAGTGCAGTACCAGCAGAGGCCATTGCTGCCTGTGGTGCTGTTGATGCTGGACAGCTGCCAGCTTCTGAATGGCCAGCAGCTCTGAGATAGGATTTCTTGATCCAGAAGGGCTGAAGTCCTGCTTTCAGGCTGTTAAATGGCTGCGGCGGCAACACAGGGTGGGGGGGGGGGGGGGGGGGGGGGGGGTGGTGGGGTGGTGGGGGGGGGGGGTGGCGGCGGTGGGGAGAAAGGATGGCGGTGAAGAATTTGGTGTCCTGTATAATTCAGCCCGTTAACTCTGTTTCTCTCCACATATGCTGTCTGACCTGCTGAACATTTCCAGAATTTTCTCATTTTATGTCTTATGCCAGGTCTGTGATGAGTAATCTTTACCAGTGGGAAGCTCCAAGCTGAGTTCAATACCCTGGGCTAGGGAGTAGATGGTCAGCCTGTGTTCTCATTCCAAATCACTATCAAGTGACTCCTGCTGGAAAGTGCATATGTGTGGACATTGGATGAGGACAAGAATAGGTTTGAATGTGCTGTCTTCCATGGCCAAATAGCCTGCCATCACTTCCTATCTAGATCATACATGAAGAATGGAAATTTGGACAAAGTAATAAATGACTACTGGCATTTGTGGAAATTTAATTTCTTGCAAGGGGAAGGGTAAAGAAAAGGGTATAAAATTGGGAACCTTACCCTCTCCAAAAAAAAGGCAGGAAATGAAAATTGAGCATGCAGTCATACACATGTGGTGTCAACTTACAATTGTTGCCAACCTGGCTGCACTCAATCCTGAATTTTTCAGAACATTCTGTTATTGACTGTTCCAGAAATTGGCAACATCCCAATAACTCTTTCCTGTCAAACTGCACCATGAAGTGACAACACTTCTTTAAAGAGGCACTGTCTGAACGAAAGAGTATGGCAAACTTTCTTTTATTGTTACAAAAAAGAATCCAAATTAACAGCTGTCATTTTTGGCACAATAATATTAAACAGAAAAAACTTAGGGTTGGAAATCTGAACCTGTTTAAGGGGAAGGATCAGAGGCAGAGGGGCCAAAAATTTCTAGCCAGTGGCCAGCGTGCTGGTTTTCCAGCATGGGTGTGCCCCTGGACCATTTTCCAAAAGGCTGCATTGAGGTCAAAACAGCTTACCATATTCAGCAAGCGGCAGTATCACCAACAAAAGTAATTAAGCCGCCTATTAAAGCCCCTCATGCGCCAACTGGAACTTTTGTGACCAAAACACAGCCAGTGAGAGGAGGTGGCCTCCTGGTGACAGACACAGAAGCCAGCACTCCAGTAGCCTTTTTAAACACTCCCGCCACCATTGGCATGAATTTTTAATACCCACAGCTGTGGCTGAATATTGCCCTGCAGAGGGGTTCTGTCTGGTCGCTGTGCGCAATTCTATATTTAAAATGTTTGCAACCTTGAGGTGCCCTGTGCTTTCCCTCTTCAATGGCAGGCTGCTGATCTCTCGGTGCTGGGGACTCCCTATTGGCTCTCAGCTTCAGGAGCTCTCCCATTGGCCTTAATTGGACGGTGAGCCCTTCCTCTAGCCATTAATTGGCCTTTTGTTTGAAAAATCACATGGGGTGGGGGATTCTACATCTGATGTGGTGTGGGTTCAGGACCCAAAAATGGTCCCAAACCTAAATCAAAGATCCAGCCCATAGTTTCCAAGTAACTAACAATTAATGTCTGCCAAGCACTTTTTTAAAATGAAAATGTTAATATTTCTTCCAAACATTCATAAATGAATATTAGAAGATGGCAACTAATCAGTCCTCAGTGCCTCATGAACAAAATATATGAACGGTTCTCTTCTCAGCTTTGTTCAAACAACACACATTTTAAATTAAAAGAGAAAACTATGGAAATACAAATCAGGATAGATCAGATCTGAAGTGAAATTATTAGCTGGGATTCCCATCAGGAGTTACAGTGAAGTTTTGACAAAAGGACTCCAGCAAAAATGTTAATCTTTCAGATGCTGACAGACTTGCTGTGTTCTCCTGGTATTTTGTATTTCAGATTTTCTGCCTTAAGTTCGAGTAACAGCTTACTGAAGAAGAATAAATGAAGAAAGCTATTGTATTATTTTCAGGGCTTGGACAATTTGTGATTTCAGAACTTTCATGCTTAAACATGTGAGATTTCTTGGGTACTTCATTCTTGTTTTACCTTGCGTTCCTTGCAGAGTTTTTACTGGATATCGTTTACACTTTAACTAAAGCATCTGGTAGTAACCATTCCTGAACTCTGATAAGACTAACTAAATTCAGAGGAACAATTACCAGGTTCATAAGGTGAAAACGACAGGTGGGGGAAGGGGACTAGGACTGCAAAACATGCATTCTTAATGGAGAGTGACGCTTATTTTGAATTGCAAACAAAGATGCATCTGATACAAGCTCTGACCCAGTCGTTAAATTCCAAAGGAGCAATTCACTTCCCATTCACTTTCATTCTGTGAAATTGTAATGAATTAAACCTCTTCCCATTTATTCATGTTGTTTTGAATTTAAATTGACCAAATTCTTTTACTGTTCACTGACAATGTGGGAATACTAATCAAACCATTATACTTAAAATACAAACTATTATCTTGAAAAACAAATCACTCAATTACTCAGATTTAAAATCACAGTTGATCACATTTAATCCAGTGATCTCATCTCGAGTTAGCAACACAATTTAGAAGATTAAGCAATTTTATATAGTTTTAAAAATATTTTCTTAATCCTTGCTTTCTTTAATTTTCCCTCCCTTCTGCATTGTAGAAACTCTTAAAACCCAAACTTGGCATAATTAAACCATTACTTCTCAATTTATCTTGTCTTGTACTTTTTCAACATTGATCAGGGCCCAGAATTCAGTAAAGTCACCTGGGCTTTGCAATATAAAAAAAAATCCTTTTTCCCTAATTAAGTGTTTTTTTTCTTTGCCATGAGTCCCTAAGAATGATTAACATGGACTGTGAAAAAAATTTGAGTTTTACTGTAATTCATTTTTATATTAATCTGAATTAAAATATTCTTAGTAAAATAGTCATTGAGTATATGCTCAGAACCCAGTTAGCAGCAGATGTTATATCCAAGTAACTGAGTTCAATAATTTGATTTTCAAAACATTATTTAAAGAATATGCACGGGATTCAATAATATAATAAATTAAAAATCCTTACCTGTATCTTTAAGGAAACAGAATCACAGTTCTTTGTTTAACTCCAGTCTGTGTGTAATACAGTTAAAGTCCAAATCAATTTCCATTTCACAAATCAATTGTCTCCTCTCTCTTGTTGCTGCTTTAAGCTAACATCGTTTAAAAGCAGACATCCAGCTTAGAACTCTGCCCCTGGGGTTACATCTGGCGTACAGTGCCCAGGTCCAGACTGCTGAAATTTCTCTTTCTGCTGCTCACAGACACTAAGTTGCGTTTGACTATTTCTTTCTTACTGGCTGTGTGAGAGCTCGCATTTTAAATCACAGTTTCCTAACATGGCTTTGAAAAGTTTCCCCTGCGGTCCTAGTGCCTGAGAATTCTGGTATGATGGAAAAGGCAGTAACAACTTCAAAACTTATTACACCTGTTACTTCATGCTGTTTCATGAGTCCATGTTTTGCTGTGGGCTGTGCGTTTTAACAGTTACCTTTAGGACATTTAACTTCATTTAAAGGCACTACATGAGTGCAAGTTGTGTATATGTAGCATTTTTATTTATTTTGATACAATGTATCGATGTGTGTTTTTATTGTTTTATGTTATGTAAGTCAAAGAATCCTTTAAAAATTTATTTTCTTCATTTCTGTATTCTATGTGCTGGCACTTCAGAATTACAGCCGTTTCCCTGTTAGCAAGTACTCTGCCAGTCCTGAGAGATATCTGAAGTCTGCCATACTCTTTCTATTCTGGAATCATGTTAATGCAATGTGACAAACAACTTTTGGTCTCTAGATTGAAATTCGGGTTAAATGAAGTTGTGGGGAGATGGATACACTGAGAAATTGGTGAACAGAATTAAAGGCCCAGTGAAGATTGGAGATGTTACCGAGAAGCTGAAGAGCAGTTCTATTTTTCAGTTCAGCCAAAATAGGACAGTAACTTAAGCAAGGACAGTTGTTGAGAGAAATTTTCTAGCTTTTCAATAGATTTCTATTTCTGCCACAGTCTGTCCTCTTTTGGCCCTGTTACATTGCAGATATATAAATTCTTGTCTTGCAAGCCATGGATTTCTGATGACTATTCCAGCATAACCATTTCAATTGAACTGTATATCTATATGAATTGACTCAAGCATGACACAGACATTGGTTAATTTGAAAGCTATCACTTACAGCTGAAATGTTGTCAGCCTTTGTTTTACACAAATACAGGAAAATAATTGGAGACATAGACAGATTTTAGGATTTTTTTCAAGATAGAAAGAGAGGTAATAAAGATGTTTTTTGAAGGTGGGAAGAGAGATAATGGCAAAGAGGGCTTTGCAGGGCCTTTGCAAAGGTGGATATTTCAGTTCTGGCAAATTGCCTTGTACCTTGGAAATGTCTGAATAACTTCCAGCTTAAGAGATTTTAAAATAAGAACTGCTGATGCATCTGTCATGTAATGTCCTGGTCTGGTGATGGACTCACCCATAACATAAGCACTAATATTACTGTCTAAATTTAGGCACTGAGCTGGGGTGAGGGCAGACTGTTCACTCCTTTTGAAGAGTTAGGTTTTCACCTATCATGCGCAGCCTCCCGAGAGAGGATTGATACTGAAAGGAGATGAGCCTCTTGAGGGCGCTGAACTAATTCTAATATCTGTCCTACTTAACCCTTTAATCAGAGGGATGTGGATTGAAGCATTGAGTGAGGGGATGGGTGCAGCCTATTTCTTTCACAGAGTAGCGCTTGTATGCACCTATTGACTCAGCAGTCTAAAAAGTATTTTGATGCAGTGAAGAATGACAGCATAAAGCAGCATTTCAGTTTAAAATGGCCTAATTCATTGATGGATGGAGGACTTTTTGAGTAGGGCAGGAATGAAAATGTTTGGATCATTATGAGACAGGATTCAAAGAAGAGAATGGCCTGAAAGGGGTGACTGGTCTTTTTTCATTCCTCTTGTCATTTGTTCTTTTTGTAAGAACAAGCCCTTCTAATGCTATTGTGAGGCTATTCAAAACCCCATCCTTCATTCTTAGTTTCAGGATTAAAGTTCTTTATCCTTTGGGCAAAACCATATTCTGATGTTTTCTGTGTTCCTATATATGCAGATCTGATTACCATCAGGTGCAGCTAGGCAACTGATCACTAGCTGTTGAACAATTTTCTAACTTCAGATTGACAGTGATTTTTATCCTCTGTAGTTCAGCATAAAAAGGTTTTCTCTAAAGTGCCATCAGGTTGCAGGAAAGAATTTTTGTTCAGTGAAACTGTGCCGCACCCTATGTGTATCCCTTTTTTGATCTGATCTGCCCCCAGGACCAAACTGAAATATTGGAAATGGTTTTGTTATTAGCCAGTACACCTGGACTGAAGTCAGTCTCCTCCTTCGTTAAAGGGCAAAAAGCAATCAATTCACTCCAATCTGGTACTATACAACTCATATGTATCACTACCAGCCCCTATATTGTCACTACCAGCCCCTATATTGTTACTGTACAGTTTTACTATATCTCATTTCCTCCCCATGCAAAATGCTCATCATTGTTGCCAGCTGTCCCTCAATTCAAGGATGACATCTGGTCAAGGTCGCGAGTTTCTGCCACATGTTTTGTTAAAAGCTCAGTCAAGATCAATAGCTTTTTTCTTGAAAATAGAGGAAATCTAAAATCCCAGTTAATTACTGAAAGAATGAAGCCACAAGATTCTAAGTTTTAAAAAGTCAATTTTTGCTGCAAGAAAATTAACCAAAGCATACACTGAATACTATCTTAGGTAACCGCCTATACTCTAAAACCCAAAATCAACATAAGTTAAACATGAATTAACAGGCAAATTGCGGTCGATTATAAACCATAAATTACACATCAAATGGCAGATGCAACTCATACCGATCTTATAAATTGGCTCGGCCGTCCTCCCAGCATATATCTCATCAACCTCAATCACAAAGTCCTTCAGCCCTCTGTCTTCCTCACAAAGAATTTCAGCTCCTTTCCTTCTAGGATTTAGCCTGATCCCCAGCAACAGTAGTGCACAACCAACCCAAGTTCTACAAGCATGGTTTTCACTAAAATTGGCACAAGCAGAACCTCCTCAATTCTGCTTACGATGGTCTGGATGGCATAGATCCAGCGATGTTATCTTCATAACAGAAACAGCCGCAGCAACTGTACATTTGCCTATTCTCAACTTTAAGATCTAGCCTCCATCTTTTTCAGCCTGCCTGTACCTCACCACTGGGATCATCACCTGAGCTCTAATGGCTCTTTGCCCTTTTAGATGGTTTCAACCAATTTCAGTCTGCCCAGAAGATTTGGTTTCCAACCCTGGTTTCAGCCTTTGTTTCCTCCGAAACTGGAAGCATCATTTCCTTTCTCAGTTTCCCTTTTCAGTTTCTTTTTTCAGTTAGGGTCTGTCTCAGAAAATACAAACTATAAAATCAGCAATTTCATCACACTTATCCCCTTGGGAAAAAAGAAAGCTTTACTGTAGTAACGTTTTCTTCATAATTTTGAAATATAGCAAGTTCTTATCATCCTAAGCATTTTAACAAAAAGCTTAATACACACCATTTCATATTTCACAATGACACACATCTTATTTACAAAATTGTAATGGATTGACCAAAGCAAATCAAGTAAATGTAACAATTTAGGATAAGCAGGATTTAAGCATCATAGAATTATCATAACTCAGTGACTGCCTTCTCCCCACACTCAGAGCACCGGCAATTGCATTGTTTTTCCTGGCAACATGCTCATTTTTTAGATTGAATAGATGCAGCATCAAACTCCAGCAAAACAAATGAAGTTTCTGGATCTAGCCTCCATCTTGTTCAGCCTGCCTGTACTGCACCACTAGGATCATCATCTGAGCTCTGATGGATCTGTGTCCTTTTACAGTTTCAGTCTCCCCAGAAGTTTTGGTTTCCAATCTCTCAATTTCAGTCTTAATTTCCTTTTAAACTGGGAGGGTCAGTTTCCTTTGTCAGTTTCCCTTTTCAGTTGGGGCCTGTTTGACTGAACAGGCTGATTCTCAACCCACAGATCTTTGGACAAACTTTGTAAGGAAGACAGAGGTCTGAAGGACTTTGTGACTGACACTGATGAGATGTATGCTGAGAGGACTGCTGAGCCAATTTGTAAGATCTGTATTTGTTGTATCTGCCATTTGATGTGTAATTTATAGTTTATAGTCGTCTGCAATTTGCCTGTTAATTCATGTTTAACTTTTGTTGATTCTGGGTTTTAGAGTATAGGCAGTTACCTAAGATAGTATATAGTGTTTGCTTTGGTTGATTCATGTACAGTAAAAATTGTTTTTTTTTAACCTTGGAATCTTGTGGTTTCATTCTTTCAGTAAATAACTGGGTGTAATAATATAGTTTTGGGAAATGTTGAACTGTAGCTTTAAGAATAATCCTCTGTTGTAAAATCACATGATCCACCAATGTGTTAGCAGGACGGGGAACCTCTACTGGGGAGTTCTTCTTTAGTTATGAAGTTTGATGTACACCTGTAGTTGCTGCTGCTATCTTTTAAATGAAGTTAAATGAAGAAAAGTTGTCTGAAGATCAACTCTAAAACAAACTGGCGATGAGGGTAAATCAGATTCGGTGCTGTACCTTGCCCAATGATTGTGAATATCTAACTTCGTTAAAAATAACAGAAGATATAGTCACCTGAAATGCCTCAGTTTGACAGAATCGATCCCTTTGAGCTGGCCTCAGACGATTGGTCTCAATAGATAGAACGTCTTGCGTTTTTCTTTCAAGCAAACAAAATCACGGGGTAAGAAAAAAGGAGAGCAATCCTCCTGAGTATTTGTGTGAACAAGACCTACAGTTTAATTTGAAGCTTGATGGCCCCAGTGCCTCAGATTTGAAGATGTTCAGTGAATTACTGGACTTCTTTTAACGGGCATTTTCAACTCAAGCCTTCAGTCACAATGAGGAGGTTCAGGTTCAATTCACAGATTAGAGCCTGAGTGAGACAATTGCTACCAATCTGGTGAAATTAAAACAGCTAATAGAATATTGTGATTTTGGTGAAATCCTGAATGACATGCTCAGGGATAGTTTAGTACATGGCAGGCAGGAAGACAGTATTCAGCGAAGATTGCTGGCTGGAGTGATTCTTGATTTTAAGAAAGCATTAGAAATAGCGCTGGCTATGGAAAGCGCTATAAGGGATTCACAAGCAATTCGGGCAGGAATACTCAGCCGAAAGTGGCACAAAAAGTTAGGACTGCACCACAAAACGGGAAACAGCCCCCGCTAACTGAAAAATGAGAGGAAACAGCTTAGTAACCAAATCGAAAAATAACTTTCAGCAACGTGGAAACAATGTCCTCCGGCAATTGGCAATTTAAAAAAGTATAATGTTATTTTTGTCACAGACGTAGACTCATAATGAGACAGCGCAAAGCAAGACTTAAACAGGCTTCCAGGCAACAAATGAATTCCACTGAAGTCTATTGAAGAGCACAAAAAAGCCAGTTGTGACATTTATTCATTATTCAACATGAAAGTTAGGAAGACAGAGTCAATATTTGTTACAGTGCAAGTGAATGGTAAACCATTAAAAATGGAAGAAGACATGGGTGCTCCTACCACTGTTAAAGGAAAACACACTTTCAGATATTTAAATAAAAGATGATCAACAATTAAATCTGGAAGAAACATCTGCCAAGCTGAAAACGTACACAGGTGAAGAAATACAAGTAAAAGGTATCATCAGAGCAACTGTTCATTGTAGAAACCAATCAAAATATCTACCAGTGATGGTATTGAAAGGCAGAGGACCAAGCCTTCTAGGTCGAAATTGGTTGAGGGAAATTAACGTTGATTGGCCAGTGAGGTTTCAAAAGGAAGCTAGAAGAATTCTTGTCTTGAGAAAGGAACAAAGCAAGGTACTTCAGAAAGAGCCTAGAGAGTCCAAGGACTGCAACAGGATGAAAAAGGTGTGTGTAAGGACTCAACAACCTGAAGAAATGAAGACTGTCTTAAAGAACGACATGAAAGAACAGCAGAAGAAACTCAATGACAGAGTTCAAGATGAAGCGAGAGAACTTCACAAAGAAAAGGAAAACCTATTGAAAGACCCTCACGCTACGAGATTCCCTCAGGCCAAAGCTTGTGGCTTTGGAAAAGTACGAAGAGAAATAGGAAGAATTTAACACCTCTCTGAACAAGCTGAAGAACCAATTGGCAGAGAAGAATAATCCTGTGTTGTAAGATCACATGACCTGTGGAAACTAATTTGTTGGCAGCGTGGGGAACCTCTACAGGAAAGTTCTTCCTTAGGTATGGAGTGTGATGCACATGTGTAGTTGCTGCTGCTGTCTTGTAAATACAGTTAAATGTTTCCATTAAGAAAAGTTGTCTGAAGATTAACTCCATAACACTGGGATTTCAGATTTCTTCTATTTTCAAGAAAAAAGCTATTGATCTTTGGATGCCATATGAGGTAGTGGGATCCAGAGTGCAGAATTTGCTTCCTTTTCTTCATTTCTCTGCCGTCGCTCTGCCTCATCATTACAAAATTAGAACTTAAAGCATGTTGCCGCTTGATGGATAGGTTGTCACCAGTTACTGCATGAGGGGAGGGGACACAATGTTAGCAGAAAAGGGACACATCATAATACAGTAAAACAATCAAGTCTGAGGGAGTACAGCTGCAGCATTAAGTTTCAAGGGAGTAAGGCATGGCTGGATGGCCTCTACTTTAATGCCAGGAGTGTTACAGGTAAAACGGATGAGTTAGGGCTGAGGATTGACACGTGGAATTGTTATATAGCAGCCATCACAGACATGGTTGAGGGAGGGGCAGGATTGACAGCTCAACATTCCAGCATATAGAACCTTCAGGCGAGACAGGGGAGGGGGTAAAGGAGGAGGAGGCATTGCATTATTAGTTAAGGAGTCAGTTACTGCAGTACGGAGAGATGATATCTTGGAGGGGGCATCGAATGAAGCTTTGTGGGTAGAGTTTAGGAATAAAAAAGGGGCAGCCATATTGTTAGGTGTTTATTATAGATCCCCAGATAGTCAGCGGGAAATTGAGGAGCAAACATATGCACAATTTGAAGGGGTGTGTAAAAACAATAACAATAGGATAATTATATTAGGTGATTTCAACTTTCCCAACATTAATTGGGATAGAAATAGTGTTAAGGGCTTGGATGGAGTGGATTTCTTGAAATGTGTACAGGAGAACTTTTTAGGTCAATATGCAGAGGGTCCAATAAGGGACAGCGCAGTGCTGGACCTAATTCTGGGGAATGAAACCGGACAGGTGGCTGAGGGGGAGCATTTTAGTGATAGTGACCACAACATGGTACAGTTTAAGTTTGTTATAGACAAAGAAATAGACAAGTTGCAAAAAATTGTTTTGGACTGGGGGAGAGTGGATTTTAGTAAAATAAGGCAGGATCTGGTCAAGGTAGACTGGGAACAGCTACTTGTGGGGAAATCTACAGAGGAGCAGTGGGGGGGCATTCAAAAAGGAAATGGGGAGGGTATGGGCTCAACATTTTCCATCTAGGGTGATAGGAAGGAGTAACAAGCCCAGAGAATCATGGATGACCAGAGATATTCAGGTTACGATGAGAAGGAAAAGAAAGGCTTTCAGCAGGTACAAGGGAAACAAATCAGCGGAGGCATTAGTGTAGTACAGAAAGTGCAGAGTGGAGCTTAAGAAAGCAATTAGGAGAGCAAAGAGGGGATATGAGAAAGCTCTGGCGGCAAAAGTAGGGAAAATCCCAAGATATTTTATAAGTATATCAATGGGAAGAGGATAACCAGGGAGAGAGTAGGGCCCATAAAGGACCAAGCGGGCAATCTATGGGTGGAGCCAGAGGACATCGCTAGTGTGTTGAATGAATACTTCACATCTGTCTTCATCCAAGAGAATGAGGATGAAGGTATTGAACTCTGGGAGAGAGACTGCGAGGTTCTGAAACAAATTGATATCGGGAGTGACAAGGTATTGGAGGTGTTGGCAGGTTTAAAAGTGGGCAAATCTCCAGGTCCAGATGATTTTTGTCCCAGACTGCTGAGGGAGGCAATGGAGGAGATCGTAGGGGCTCTGACCCAAATTTTTAATTCCTCTTTGGCCATAGGATAGGTGCCAGAGGACTGGAGAATAGCTAATGTAGTTCCGCCATTTAAGAAGGTTTGTAGAGATAAGCCAGGAAACTACAGGCCAGTGAGTCTCACGGCAGTGGTGGGGAAACTATTGGAGAAAATTCTGAAGGAGAGAACCTATCTCCACTTGGAGAGGCAAGGTTTTATCAAGGATAGTCAGCATGGCTTTGTCAGAGGGAGGTCATGCCTAACAAATTTGATTGAATTTTTTGAGGAAGTGACCAGATGTATAGATGAGGGTAGTGTAGTTGATGTAGTTTATATGGATTCCAGCAAAGCCTTTGACAAGGTCCCATATGGGAGACTTATAAAGAAGGCAAATGCACATGGGATACAGGGTAATTTGATAAGGTGGATTCAAAATTGGCTTAGTTGTTGGAGGCAGAGGGTGATGACAGAAGGATGCTTTAGTGACTGGAAGCCAGTGTCCAATGGCATACCACAGGGATCTGTGCTGGGTCCCCTATTATTTGTCATTTATATAAATGACATAAATGACTATGTGAGGGGTAGAATTAGTAAGTTGGTGGGTGGCACAAAGGTTGGCCGGATGGTTAACAGTGAGGTTGACTGTCTTGGGCTACAGGAAGATATAGACAGGATGGTCAAATGGGCAGATAAGTGGCAGATGGAATTTAACCCTGAAAAGTGTGAGGTGATACACTTTGGAAGGCGTAATTTGACAAGGAAGTATTCAATGAATGGCATGACACTAGGAAGTTCTGAGGAACAAAGGGACATTGGCGTGTGTGTCCATAGATCTCTGAAGGTTGAGGGGCATGTCAGTGGGGTGGTGAAAAAGGCATATGGGACACTTGCCTTTATCAATTGAGGCATAGATTACAAAAGTAGGGAGGTCACGTTGGAGTTGTATAGGACCTTGGTGAGGCCACAGCTGGAGTACTGTGTGCAGTTCTGGTCACCACATTATAGGAAGGATGTGATTGCACTGGACGGGGTGCAGAGGAGATTCACTAGGATGTTGCCTGGGATGAAACATTTAAGTTATGAAGAGAAGTTGGATAGACTTGGGTTGTTTTCATTGGAGCAGAGAAGACTGAGGTGCGACCAAACGAGGTGTACAGGATTATGAAGGGCATGGACAGGGTGGATAAGGAGCAGCTGTTCCCCTTAGTTGAAGGGTCAGTCACAAGGGAACATAAGTTCAAGGTGAGGGGCAGGAGGTTTAGGGGGGATGTGAGGAAAAACATTTTTACCCATGGGGTGGTGACGGTCTGGAATGCACTGCCTGGGAGGGTGGTGGAGGCAGGTTGCCTCACATCCTTTAAAAAGTATCTGGATGAGAACTTGGCACATCATAACATTCAAGGCTATGGTCCAAGTGCTTCTCAGGTGTTTCTCAGGTCGGTGCAGACTTGATGGGCTGAAGGGCCTCTTCTGTACTGTGATTCTGATTCTGAATGATTGGTAGCAAGCTTCTTCCAGTCATTAAGGTCAATGTCACTGCACTTTTAAAAAATTCATTCACAGGATTTGGGCTTCACTGGCTGGGCTAGCATCTATTGCCCATCTCTAATTGCCCTTGAGAAGGTGGTGATGAGCTGCCTTCTTGATCCGCTGTAGTCCATATGCTGTAGGTGCACCCACAGTGCTGTTAGGAAGAGAATTCCAGAGCTTTAACCCAGCGACAGTGAAGGAACAGCGATATATTTCTAAGTCAGGATGGTGAGTGACTTGGAGGGGAACTTCCAGGCGGTGGTTTTCCCATCCATCTGCTGCCCTTGTCCTTCTAGATGATAATGGTCATGGGTTTGGAAGGTGCTGGCTAAGGAGCCTTGGTGAATTCCTGCAGTGCATCTTGTAGATGGTACACACTGCTGCTACTGTGCGTCGGTGATGGAGGAAGTAAATGATTGTGGAAGTGCAACCAATCAAGTGGGGTGCTTTGTTCTGGATGGTGTCAAGCTTCTTGAGTGTTGTGGGAGCTGCACTCATCCAGGCAAGTGGGGAGTATTCCATCACACTCCTGACTTGTGCCTTGTAGATGGTGGGCAGGCTTTGGGGAGTCAGGAGGTGAGATACCCATTGCAGGATTCCTAGCCTCTTTCCTGCTCTTGTAGCCACAGTATTTATATGACTAGTCCAGTTCAGTTCATGGTCAATGGTAACCTCCAGGATGTTGACAGTGGGGGATTCAGCAATGGTAATGCCATTGAATGTCAAGGGGCAATGATTAGATTCTGTCTTGTTGGAGATGGTCATTTCCTGGCACTTGTCAGCCCAAGCCTGGATATTGTCCAGGTCTTGTTGCACTTGGACATGGACTGCTTCAGTATCCGAGGAGTCGTGAACGGTGCTGAACATTGTGCAATCATCAGTGAACATCCCCACTTCTGACCTTATGATGGAAGAAAGGTCATTGATGAAGCAGCTGAAAGTGGTTGGGCTGAGGACACTACCCTGAGGAACTCTTGCAGTGATGTCCTAGAGCTGATTTGATTGACCTCCAACATCCACAACCATCTTCCTTTGTGCTAGGTATGAATCCAACCAGTGGAGAGTTTTCTCCCTGATTCCCATTGACTCCAATTTTGCCAGGGCTCCTTGATGCCACAGAGAAAAAAACAAAAAACTGCGGATGCTGGAAATCCAAAACAAAAACAGAATTACCTGGAAAAACTCAGCAGGTCTGGCAGCATCGGCGGAGAAGAAAAGAGTTGACGTTTCGAGTCCTCTAGTTCTGTTGAAGGGTCATGAGGACTCGAAACGTCAACTCTTTTTTTCTCCGCCGATGCTGCCAGACCTGCTGAGTTTTTCCAGGTAATTCTGTTTTTGTTTTCTCCTTGATGCCACACTCGGTCAAATACAGCCTTGATGTCAAGGGCAGTCACTCTCACCTAACCTTTGGAGTTCAGCTCTTATGTCCATGTTTGAACCAAGGCTGTAATGAGGTCAGGATCTGAATGGCCCTGGTGGAACCCAAACTGGGCATCAGTGAGCAGGTCATTGCTAAGCAAATTCTGCTTGATAGCACTGTTGATGACCCCTTCCATCACTTTACTGTTGATTAAGTGTAGACTGATGGGGCGGTAATTAGCTGGGTTGGATTTGTCCTGCTTTTTGTGTGCAGGACTTACCTGGGCAATTTTACACATAGTCGGGAAGATGCTAGTGTTGTAGCTGTACTGGACCAGCTTGGCTAGGGGCGCAGTAAGTTCTGGAGCACAAGTCTTCAGTACTATTGCCGGAATATTGTCAGGGCCCATAGCCTTTGCACTATCCAATGCCTTTAGCCGTATGATGTGGAGTGAATCAAATTGGCTGAAGGATGGCATCTGTGCTGTTGGGGACCTCCATAGGAGGTCGAGATGGATCATCTACTCGGCACTTCTGGCTGAACATTGTAGCAAATGCTTCAGCCTTATCTTTGCACTGATGTGCTGGGCTCCCCCATCATTGAGGATGAGGATATTTCTGGAGACTCCTCCTGCACTGAGTTGTTTCATTGTCCACCACCATTCAAGACTGGATGTGGCAGGACTGCAGAGCCTGATCTGATCTGTTGGTTGTGGGATTGCTTAGCTCTGTCTGTCACCTGCTGCTTATGCTATTTGGCACGCAAGTAGTCCTGTATTATAGCTTCACCAGGCTGACACCTCATTTTTAGGTGTGCTTGGTGCTGTTCCTGACATGCCCTCCCTGCACTCTTCATTGAACCAGAGTTGATCCCTCGCTTGATGATAATGGTAGAGTGTGGGATATGCCGAGCCATGAGGTTACAGATTTTGTTCAAGTACAATTCTGCTGCTGATGGCCTACAGCACCTCACGGATGCCCAATCTTGAGTTGCTAGAACTATTTGAAATCTACCCCATTTAGCATGGTGGTAGTGCCACACAACATGATGGAGGGTATCCTCAATGTAAAGGCGGAACATTTTCTCCACAACAACTGTACGGTAGTCACTCCCACCGATGCTGTCATGGGCAGATACATCTGCAGCAGGCAGGTTGGTCAGGATGAGGTTAAGAATTTTTTTCTCTCTTGTTGCTTCCCTCACCACAGATACAGTCTAGCAGCTATGTCATTTAACTCTCTGCCAGATCAGTCAGTAGTGGTGCTACCGAGCCATTCTTGGTTGTGGACATTGAAATTCCCCACCCAGGGTACATTCTGCGCCCTTGCTGCCCTCAATGCTTCCTCCATGGAGAAGCACTGATTCATCAGCTGAGGGGGGAACAGTGTGTGGTAATCAGGAGGTTTCCATGCCCATGTTTGACCTGATGCCATGAGGCTTCATGGGATCCGGTGTCGATGCTGAGGGCTCCCAGGGCAACTCCTGTATATCACTGTGTCACCACCTCTGCTGGGTCTGTCCTGCTGCTGGGTCAGAACATACACAGGAATGGTGATGGTGGTTCTGGGACATTATCTGTAAGATATGATTCCGTGTATATGACTACATCAGGCTGTTGCTTGAATCGTCTGTGAGACAGTTCTTCTGATTTTGGCACTAGCCCACAGATGTTAGTAAGGAGGACTTTGCAGGGTCGACAGGGCTGAGTTTGCTTTTGTCTTTTCCAGTGCCTAGGTTGATGCTGGGTGATCCTTCTGGTTTATTTCCTTTTTAGTGACTTTGTAGTGGTTTGATGTAATTGAGTAGCTTGCCAGACCATTTCAGAGGGCATTTAAGAGTCAACTACATTGCTGTGGGTGTGGATTCACATGTAGCCAGACCAGGTAAGAACTGCAGATTTCCTTTCCTAAAGGGCATTAGTGAACCAGATGGGTTTTTATAGCAATCAGCAAAGGTTTCATGGTCATCATTACACATTTAATTCTAGATTTTTATTGAATTCAAATTCCACCATCTGTCGTGGCGGGATTCGAACCCTGGTCCCCAGAGTATTACCCTGGGTCTCTGGATTACTAGTCCAGAGACAATACCACTACACCCTGCCTCCCCACTTCAAGGAAAGCTTCAGTGTGCTTTTGAAACATTTTCTTTGCCCTCCCTGTAATATTGGCCATTTGAGAGTTGTGAAACCAGGACCTGTGGGGGAGATGCTTTTAAGGACACAAGTGCCCAGCCCATTGAAGTTGACTTTGCACTCAATGCTGAATGCTTGCTGAGTTGACTTCAAGAAGGACACTTTGGTTTGCTGGATGGTCTTCCCATTGTATCTGGAGGGTGCAGCAGGGGCTTTGCTGATGGAATTTCTCTAATGTGTCACTGATACACAGTTCAGGTTTCACTGCTGTACAGGAATATGGTGATGACAACTGCTCTGTACACAAGGGGCAGAACTTTTCGCTTGGTGTGCGGGAGTGTGCCCGACCCGCTTCAGCATGAAATAGCATGCGATGATGTCAGGCGAGCATCCCGACATCATCGCGCACTCGCATGATATTTCGGCTGGCAGGCGCACGCTAAACTTAGAAGTGTGCCCGCCGACAAGTAAGAGGGCAATTGAGCCCAATAATGGCACAATTAACGGAGAATTTTTGTTGCCCGTCCAATGTTCATGTTGGTGGGCGGGCGAATCAGCCAGACCACCTTTGCAATTTTCAGGAATCCTCATCCACAGGTGGGATGAGGTTTCCATTATTAAATTTAAAAAAATGTATGGGCAGAATCTTCATCATTAAATGTTCAGGTCACTGATTCTGATGCATGGGCATTTTTTCCGGATTTTAAAAGCTTTATTTATTTCATTTAAATTCTTCAGCTTCCTGAGGCAGCTCTTTGCCTTCAAAGAGCTTTCATTCTGCACTCACCCGTTCCAGTGCTGACTTCAGCACTTGTCCTCCTCCTGGCAGCGCTGAGCCTTTCAGCTTGTGTTTCGCACTGGCTGGTCGTTAATTGGCCCAACTAAATATCCTGCCCAATGACTTTTGTTGACTTGTGGAGATCTTTGTTGTCAAACACTCGTTAACATGGCTTGTAGAAGGCTGAGCTTGCATTGGATCTCCTCATCAATGGTGGCCTTTTGAGAAAGGTGGCTTTCAAGACATGGGAACTGTTCAACATATTCCAGAATCTCTCCTTCAACATATCGGATGCGGAATATTTGGCTGACCAGCTGTGGGTTCATATATATGTTTTGTTTCAGCATCATTCAAGGACAGGTCAAGTTTCTTGTATGCAGAATTGAAGAGAATGCACCAGATCTACAAACCAGAGTGAGTAATGACACTGCAGTCATCTGCAAGCTGTAAATCATATATGGTTCCTTTACATGCAAAATACACACAAGGTAATAAGATATGGCTCATTTCAGTCTGATGGCATACAGCTTTTGTATGCCTCATTGTTAGCTCCTGTGCAAACCTCGAGTGAGTCTCACATTGGTTAAGATTTCTACTGCATTTCATACTAAGGCCAGGAACTTCCTTGAGCTGCTCTTACACTGTGACTTCCCAGTAAACAGTGTGTAATGCCTCAATGATGATTGATGAGTTTTTTACATTTAGAAAAAGTTAATGCCTGTATAATTCAGTTACTTTGAGCCGAATTGTCCAGTCCTATTGGTGACGGGTGTCATGGCATGCGAGGTGGGGGGTGCTGGTGTACAATTCGGCATGAGGGGCAGACATCAGTTTCACACTGGTGTGAAATCACAGCATGATCATCCGATGGTGTCTGCCATGGTGGAATGCGCATCACGCTGGAGGCTGGCATGAAGCCGATTTACATCCTGTTACTGGCCTGACCGGAATCAACCTCCATGGCCAATTTACCATTACGCAGGCAGAAAAACAGGTCGGCCCAGAACACACCTGGACAAGCGAGACGCGCAGAAGTTGGGACTCTCCTTCAGGCCATGTTGCCTATGATGACTTTGGCATGTGTCCTCTGGACAGCCAAGGCCTTAAGGGCCCCGCCTTGCTTTGACTGTCCTCCTGTGGGCCAGTTGCTCTCTCTGCCGTGATAGAGGATGATGTTGAGGGGTCACAGGCAAAGAGTTCTGGGAGGGAGCGGACAGCCTCTGAGATTCCTGAGTGGATGACCCAGGGGTTCCCAGCTGCCGCTCTTCTTCCCTTTGGGTGCCCAATGGCCCCGGCCTGATTCCTTGAGAGGAAAGATTACCTGAAGGGTGGTTGAGGAGCCCTGTTTCCCCCTCATGTCACCACTGCAGGAACTCACCCATGGCTACCGCGATGGAGTGCAGGTCTGCGCACACCTCCATGTTCTGCTGGACCAGTGTCTCCATGGCTTCCTCCCCATGGAGACCTTCATATGCACACATGTGGGCACCACTTCATCAGACAGCAGGCAGCTGCACTCCTCCTACACGCATGCCATTCTGTTGAGGGCTTCCAACAGCTCTGCCTGATTTTCTTCCGCCTTCTGCTGACTCTGCACGATGAGTTGGAAGGCCGAATCCAGAGGCTCATCATCTAACAATGACCTCAGAGATGCCTTTTTCTCAGCAGTTCTAAGTGCCGGGGAACTCGGCTGAACCTGCCTCCTTCTGCTGTGGACACATGTCCATGCAGTGACCACCAGATTGTGAACCCGAGCCTGCTGTAAATCTAGGGCCCACCGAGGTTTGTATCTGTTTATTTCCAGCTCTTCAATGGAGGAGGTGTCCTCTTGCCTGGGGGTGAGGACCTAGATGGAGCTGAGGGACTGGCTGGCTGAGGGTGTCAGTCATTTGGCAGAGCTCCCTGTGAGTCAAAGTAGAGATAATTAGTGCACGGCAGCAAAGTCAAAATCTGGAGAGAAAGCATTCACAGTTGTGTTGAGAGAGGATGATGTGATGCAGGATCCTCAAGTGAGTGTTCACCCCCGCCCTCACCACTGCCACAGGCACAGTCCACATCCTTACCAGTCAGCCCGCTGGCACGCTCCTCAAAGTGATAGTGGGGGATTCAGTGATGGTAATGCTATTGAACATCAAGGGGCAATGGTTGGATTTTGTCTTGTTGGAGATGGTCATTGCCTTTCACTTGTGCGGTATGAATGTTACTTGCCACTTGTCAGCCAAAGCCTGGACATTCTCTAGGTCTTGCTGCATTTGGATAAGGACTCCTTCAGTATCTGAGGAGTCGCAAATGGTGCTGAACATCATGCAATCATCAGCGAATATCCCCACTCCTGACCTTATGATGGAAGGAAGGTCATTGATGAAGCAGCTGAAGATGGTGGGCCTAGGACACTATGTGTAGCTGATTCCCAGTGAAGGCATTTGATGTTATGTTGATTAGAAAGGAGCTGCATAAATATCTCGTTAGAAGTGGAATGGGATTGAGAGTTACAGGGATTGATGGGGACTGAAACTCTATGTAACAGCAGCTTCATTTGAAGAAGCTGATGGTGTGTGTGTGGTGAACAGCAGGCCAAGGCTGAGTAATAGTGGAGTGAGGATGAATGAATCATATGATTCTGCCTCTTAGTCTTTTGTGAATCAGGAGTACTTGTTGTATGCTGGTTAGTCTAGCTTTGGAATGATCACAGAAATGTTCAGATAACAACTAGTTATTTTATACAGCTGAACTATGTACAGCAATCTATGGCTATTTGTTACTCTGCTGAAGCCATGAACATTCTCCTCCTCCCCTCCTGGTCATGCGTTCTCTTACACCTTCATTATGAGAGGTGCCATTTACTCAGTCCCATACATTAACCCTTACATTCCTAATATTACATCTCCCCCGAAGTCTTCGTCCATAATTTTTACATTCATATTTACATACTACCCCATCTCCCCCTAAGTCTTTGACATCACAAATTCAGTCTGGCAGGAGGCTCACAGCTTAAGACCATAAGACCATAAGAGATAGGAGCAGAAATTAGGCCATTCGGCCCATCGAGTCTGCTCCACCATTCAATCATGGCTGATAAGTTTCTCAACCCCATTCTCCCACCTTTTCCCCGTAACCTTTGATCCCCTTACCAATCAAGAACCTATCTATCTTGGTCTTAAATGCACTCAATGACCTGGCCTGCACAGCCTTCTGTGACAATGAATTCCATAGATTCATCACTCTCTGGTTAAAGAAGTTTCTTCTAATCTCTGTTCTAAAAGGTCTTCCCTTTACTCTGAGGCTGTGCCCTCGGGTCCTAGTCTCTCCTACTAATGGAAACAACTTCCCCACATCCACTCAATCCAGGCCTTTCAGTATTCTGTAAGTTTCAATCAGATTCCCCCCTCATCCTTCTAACCTCCATCGAGTATAGACCCAGAGTCCTCAAATGTTCCTCATATGTTAAGCCTTTCATTCCTGGGATCATTCTCGTGAACCTCCTCTGGACCCTTTCCAGGGCCAGCACATCCTTTCTGAGATACGGGGCCCAAAATTGCTCACAATATTCTAAATGTGGTCTGACCAGAGCCTTATAAAGCCTCAGCAGCACATCCCTGCTTTTATATTCTAGTCCTCTTGAAATAAATGCCAACATTGCATTTGCCTTCCTAACTACCGACTCAACCTGCAAGTTAACCTTAAGAGAATCCTGGACTAGGACTCCCAAGTCCCTTTGCACTCCAGATTTCTGAATTCTTTCCCCACTTAGAAAATAGTCTATGCCTCTATTCTTCCTACCAAAGTGCAGACCTCACATTTCCCCACATTGTATTCCATCTGCCACTTCTTTGCCCATTCTCCTAACCTGTCCAAATCCTTCTGCAGCCTCCCCACCTCCTCAATACTACCTATCCCTCCAACTATCTTTGTGTCATCTGCAAACTTAGCCAGGATGCCCTCAGTTCCTTCATCTAGATCATTAATGTATAAAGTGAAAAGTTGTGGTGCTAACACTGACCCCTGCGGAACTCCACTAGTCACCGGCCACCATCCTGAGAAGGACCCCCTTATCCCCACTCTCTGCCTCCTGCCAGACAGCCAATCTTCTATCCATGCTAGTACCTTGCCTCTAACACCATGGGCTCTTATCTTACTGAGCAGCCTCCTGTGCGGCACCTTGTCAAAGGCCATCTGGAAGTCCAAGTAGATAACATCCATTAGCTCTCCCTTGTCTAACCTACTCGTTACCTCCTCAAAGAATTCTAACAGATTTGTCAGGCATGACCTCCCCTTGATGAAACCATGCTGACTTTGCCCTATTTTACCATGCACTTCCAAGTATTCTGAAATCTCATCCTTAATAATGGACTCTAAAATCTTACCAACGACCGAGGTCAGGCTAATCGGCCTGTAATTTCCCATCTTATGCCTCACTCCCTTCTTAAACAAGTGGGTTACATTAGTGATTTTCCAGTCCTCTGGGACCCTCCCTGACTCCGGTGATTCCTGAAAGATCAGCCCTAATGCTTCTACTATCTCTTCAGCTATCTCCTTCAGAACACTGGGTGTAATCCATCTGGTCCAGGTGATTTATCCACCTTCAGACCTTTCAGTTTTCCTAGCACTTTCTCCTTGGTAATGGCCACCATATTCACCTCTGCCCCCCGACTCTCTTGAACTTTGGGGATGTTACTCGTGTCTTCCACCGTGAAGACTGACGCAAAGTACCTATTCAGTTCCTCCGCCATTTCTTTGTTCCCCATTACTACTTCTCCAGCGTCATTTTCTAGTGGCCCAATGTCCACTTTTGCCTCTCTCTTACCCTTTATGTATCTAAAAAAATTGATGCAATCTTCTTTTTTATTACTGGCTAGCTTACCCTCATATTTAATCTTCTCCATCCTTATTTCTTTTTTCGTTGTCCTGTGTTGGTCTTTGTAGGCTTCCCAATCCCCTGGTTTCCCACTGCTCTTCACCACTTTCTCTTTAGCTTTTACGCTGTCCCTGACTTCATTTGTCAGCCATGGTTGCCTCGTCCTCCCTTTAGTATGCTTCTTCTTCCTAGGGATGAATTTTTGCTGTGTCTTCCAAATTACTCCTAGAAACTCCTGCCATTGCTGTTCCACTGTCTTTCCTACTAGGCTCATCTCCCAGTCAGTTCTGGCCAGCTCCTTCCTCATGCCTCTGTAGTTGCCTTTATTCAACTGTTATACAGTTACATCTGATTCCAGCTTTTTCCTCTCAAATTGCGGGTTTCCCTGATCATGTTCTTGTGAGACTTGGAAGATCAGTGGTCTCTGTTTGGATTCCTTTTTCTTGACTTAGATGGCGTCCTTTGAGAGTTGTAGCATCTGATTCTTTATTAATTTCTGACTCAACTTCCATCAGCCTGGGTGGGTTCCTGGTACGGTACCACCGGTTATGGGAACCTGTTGTTTACAATAAGACTGCTCTCATTCTTGAATTCATTGATAATCCTGGACTTCTAGCCCTGGGAGTGATTTTTTGGGTAGGATGGAAAGTAGCATTCAGATATTTCTGCCATCAACTGTTCTGATGATGCCAACCCACACTGCAGTGGAGTTGACCTGTAATTTAGGAGTGCAGTCAGAAAATCCTCATTTTGCTTTAACAGTGCTTTGTTGGTTCGGATATCCTTTTCGGTTTTGCCATTGGATTGCAGATATCTTGGGGAATTTGTGAGATGCACAAACCTCTAATTATTTGCAAAGAATGTGAAGCAGTCATTAGCAAATTGTGGACCTTTTATCAGAGACAACCTGGTTCAGAATGCCATGTGTCGCAAAAATTTCCTTCAAAGCCTGAATGACTGTCTCAGTGGTCGTAATGTACAGACGTTTGATCTTGTTCCACCTGGTAAAGTAATCAATGATAATAAGAATGGATTTTCCATTAAACATAAACAGATCCATCCCCAGATGTTTCCATGGTCTAGATGGGAATGGAGATGAGATAAGGGATTCCCTTTGCCCTGGTCTGTGCACTGCGCACACCCGACATTGAGAAATGGTTTCTTCTATAGATCACGATATTCCCAGCCATCGCACAGAAGACTGAGCCTGTGTTCGCATTTTGTGATACCCCTGTGGCTCTGGTATATTCTTTTCAAGATCTCTGACCAGAGTGAGACTTGAATCACCAGAACCCTTGTCATATACCAGCAAATCATCTATCATAGTAAAGTGCTGTCTTTGCACAAAGTAGGTTTTCATCACCATGCAATGTTTCCAATATCTGCTAATGCTTGTACTGGAGTGTTGCCTGTAACTTTCCCTTGACTTTTGATTTGATCCCTCCTGGACTATATAGCTAATTTTCCGTTGGCTGCAGGCAATGTGTTGGTAACCACGGCCCATTGATAAAACCGTTACATTCACTCCAATATCTAGTTTAACGTTGGTGAAATGTCTGTTGACATATACATCTACGTTCCAGATGCATTGATCTCACCCAGGGAACACTTTTGTTCCTCTTCTCACAGAAATTCTTCAACTTCATTAAAAGCATTAAGCATGAAGATTTTTTCTTTGAAACCTGTGAAGTTAGAGGTTTTACTCCAGTACATCTTCCCAAAATGGTCAATTCTTGTGCAGAGAAAGTATTCTGCAATGTTTGCTGGACACAATTTGTGCCTATGCATCTTTGTGGCGCCACAATGCTGGCAGGGTTTTGATGGAGTCTTGTACTTTCTCTCCAGATTGTACATTTCTTTGCTTCTTTAACAGTCCTGGGCTTAAGGAACTGTATGGTCACGGGAGGCTTCCTGAACCAAGGTTTTTCTTCATCTCTTGGTACTGCCCTGTTCTGTTTACAGACCTCTGTTTGTCTCACCACCTATTTTGTTTTTTCTAAGGTGAGGTCTTCCTTGGATTGTAATAAGTCTGATCGGGATTCATCAGTAACATTGATGACAATACAGTTTCATATTAATTCTGTTTTTAGGTCTCCATACATGCATACTTCAACCAGCCTGTAAAGATCATTAATAAAAACACCTACTGGTTCACCAGGTGAAAACTACAGGCCAGTTAGCCTAATATCTGTCATAGGGAAAATGTTAGAAGCTATTATTAAAGATATTATAGCAGGGCACTTAGAAAAATTCAAGGTGATCAGGCACAGTCAGCATGATTTTTGAAAAGGAAGTAATGTTAAACCAATTTATTGGAGCTCTTTGAAGGAGTCACATGTGCTGTGGATAAAGGGGAACTGGTGGATGGACTGGATTTTCATTTCCAGAAGGCATTTGATAATGTGCCACATCAAAGGTTATTGCGGAAAATAAAAGCTCATGGCATGGTGGGTAATGTTGGCATGGATAGAAGATTGGCTAGCTAACAGGAAGCATAAATGGGTCCTTTTCTGGTTGGCAGGATGTGACAAGTGGTGTGCCACAGGGATCAGTGCTGGGGCCTCAACTTTTTACAATTTATATAAATGACTTGGATGAAGGGACCAAAGGAATGGTTGCTAACTTTGCTGACGATGCAAAAATAGGTAGGAAAATAAACTGTGAAGAGGATTTAAGGAGGCTACAAAGGGACATAGATAGGTTAAGTGAGTGGGCAAAGATCAGGCAAATGGAGTATAATGTGTGCAAATATGAAATTGTTCATTTTTGCAGGAAGAATAATAAAGCTTATTATCTAAATGGTGAGAGATTGCAGAGCTCTGAGATTCCAAGGGTTCTGGGTGTCCTCATGCATGACTCGCAAAAGGCTAACCGAGTTTTCAGGGTCCTAATGCATCTTCAGATGACAGAGAACAACAGTGTCTCCAGAGACATCGGGCTGGATTTTATGTGCCCCCACCAGGCATGTTTTTGGCAGGAAAGCATTTAAAATAGGGCAGGTGCCCACCCCACCACCTTTCCACCCACAGCCGAGCTCACGCCACGGGGGTGGGCTGGTACTGAAATCAGCAGCTTGCCATATTTAAATAAATAATCGAGGGTCAATTGAGCTTGTTAACAAGCCAATTGAACCCAATAATACAATAATATGCTGCCCACACCATAATACAGTTAGTGGGGCTTGGTCTAAATAGCCAAGTGGTTATGGTACTGGGTTTGTAACCCCAAGATCAAGAGTTCAAATCTCACAATGGCAAACTATGAAAAAATGTAATACAGTTAGTGTGGGCAGGCTGTCTTTTAAAAAAACATTTTAAAAGGGTGGGAAGGAAGGGGGGTATTATCTTTGGGGGGGTGCCCTTTGCGCCTCTAGGATATTACTGCCCTTTCTTCCTATCTGCCTGCCTTATAAAACACACCATTCCCAACCCCAAACCCTCCCTGTCCAAGACCCCAGACTCACCTTACTCCTGGGTCTGCTTGCAGTCCTGCCAATGCCCACTAATGTACTCTTGATGCATGCTGGGACTGCTGGAGCTGCTGGTGAATCTGATTGCAGTTCCCAAGGGCAAGACCTCCCCCCCCGCAATTGGTGGAAGTCCCAATGGCAGCCCATTTAGCCTGCCTGCAGCACGTTATTGCTGTGGGGTGGGCTGGCATACAGCAAGTTGGCTCCACACCGACTTTCCTTCTCTGGGTGGGTGGGTGGGGGCACGAGCTATCCGCAACCCCCTTTCTCCGCCCACCCGGACTTACCTGTAACATGCTGCCCTTTGTCTTTCAAAAGTGGCTGTCACATGCTTCTGTGACATGCTGCCAGCTGAGATAGCCTCTAATTGTGTAACTTTAAAATTCACAGTTGCCTTGAATTTCTTTGCCTCCGGCTGCCTGTGGAGACCTCACTGGGATCACCCAGCCCATAGGACATCACTGCATAAAGATCTTCACTGATGCCATGATGTCATGGAGCTGTGTGGAGAAGGTGCCGATGACCATGAAGGTGATATTGAGTTGAAGAAACTCAGTTACTGGAATATTCTGATGATTACATCTTCCCATGTCTCACAGGCATCCAGACCCTCCTGTGGACAGCTGCCTGCAGCGGCTCACCCTCCTCTTCCTCTGACTTCTCATCAGAGGACTGGCCCATCTCCCTCAATTTCTCCTCAGACAGCGTTTCCCTTCTCTGGAGGGCCAGGTTGTGCAGCACACAGCAGACCGCTACCATGAGGGAGATTCTGCTTAGTGCATATTGGAGCAAGCCACTTGATTTATCCAGGCATCAGAATGCTTGGATTGATGTACCTGGCTGTTGAATGGCTTTCATTGTACTGATGCTCAGGCTCCATCCAGTGATAACTCCATTTGGATGGAGTTATCAGCCATTTCTTCAGTGGGTATTGTTTGCCTCCAAGCAGCCAACCATCCAAAGCATCTGAACCTGTAAACATCCCTGGCACCTGGGAGGGTCTGAGGATGAATGTGTCACAGCTGCTTCCTGGATATTGTGCACACATCTGCATTATTCTTTGATTTTGGTCTCACACAACCTGCACATTTATGGAGTAGTATCCCTTTCAGTTCATGAAGTCCCTGACTGTCCTGCTGGTGCTTTGATAGCTGCATGGGTACAATCAACGACCCCTAGTACCCATGGGAAACCAACCATGGCTACAAAGCCATTTGCTCTTTCTAGTTGACTGTTGTCTGTTGTAAAGGAAATATATTGATGCACACAGCTAAACATGGGGAGGTGATGGTGTAGTGGTATTGTTGCTGGACTAGTAATCCAGAGACCTAGGGTAATGCTCTGGGGACCTGAGTTTGAATCTCACTGTGGCAGATGGTGGAATTTGAATTCAATAAAAAATCTGCAATTAAAAGTCTAATGATGACTATGAAACCATTGTTGATTGTTGTAAAAACCATCTGGTTCATTAATCCAGGAAACTACAAGCCAGTGAGTCTCACGTCAGTGTTAAGGAAACTATTGGAGAAAATTCTGAAGGAGAGAATCTATCTCTACTTGGAGAGGCAAGGTTTGATCAGGGATAGTCAGCATGGCTTTATCAGAGAGAGTCATGCCTAACAAATTTGAATGAATTTTTTGAGGAGGTGGCCAGGTCTGTAGATGAGGATAGTGTAGTTGATGTAGTTTATATGGATTTCAGCAAAGCCTTTGACAAGGTCCCACATGGAAGACTTATAAAGAAGACAAATGCACATGGGATACAGGGTAATTTGATAAGGTGGATTCAAAATTTGCTTAGTTGTAGGAGACAGAGAGTGATGACAGAAGGATGCTTTAGTAACTGGAAGCCAGTGTCCAGTGGCGTACCACAGGGATCTGTCCTGGGTCCCCTATTATTTGTCATTTATATACTGTTGGAGGGTGTCCTAATGTCCCTCCAGCCTCTGAAGCTCTTCCACTTTCCTTAGTTGGATGTTGAGTGTGCAACCTGGCTACTAATTGGTCTGCTTGTCAAAAATTGCATCAAGTATCAGGCACCAATACAGTGCAGGGACAGGACCTGAAAATGCAGCCTATGTCAGTGCCCCGATTCCAGAACAAAAAAATCAATCCATTGACTCCATGCTTTTAGCTGGTACCGCAAGCAAAGTTTTGGGTTCCGTATGATATGAAAAGAAATCTTTTGCATTTTTAAAAATTGACTTTCTGCTGAATTTAAAAAAAGGCTGCTACAAGTCACATGACCACAGGGGGGTTGGCCCTTTGCCTGGGAGCTACCCCAGGAGCTGCAAGAACAAAATAATTATTTTCTCAGCCGTCATTTCTCACACTTTATTGTACAAGACCCCTTCTAATCATAAAAACCAGGATACTCGCACACATTGAAACTCATTAGGCTTCCAGAGCTGCTAATAGACTCATATCATACCTGGGACTGTCCAGGCCTGTTTCAAAAGGGAAACAAAATGACATCATTTGCATCTGGTAAGCTCACCTTGCTATTGGAGCCATGGGTTTGCCTAGATATAAAACCCTCAATATGGATGGTAACTCTTTCAACAACTAATAACTGAGACATTATCAGTGCTGAAATCAAAGCCAGTTCCAAACATGGAATAAACATCCCTTTTGGAAGTCATTGTGGAGAAAGGAAGTCACATGACCCTTTACTGTATATGTCTCTGTGTAGTGGAATGGGAACTCCCCCAAGTTTTGAATGTGAAATAAATTAACCTTCTGAGTTATTCATAACATGAGTTTGCTATGGATCATTAGGAAATTGGATCATACAACCCAAGTGTTTGGGAAAACATGCCACTGCACACTTTAAATATAATTCAAAACACCTTCTGTTTACAGACAGGTGTAGTTTGCCTATCTCTTTCCTGTCCTTAACAAAAGGAAGAGAACTGGAACTGCAGCACTGTAACCCTAACTCAACCCATCATCCTTTTGAGTAAGGAGCACAGGAATGTTGAATTTACTCTTAATTGGAAAACAGTAGGGAATTCTACTAATACCCTCCATTTCTTTCCTCAAACAGGACTATTCCAGAGTAGATTAACTGATTGCTCATCTCATTGCTGTGCGCATCAATGGCCATTAGTTACCTATGTAGAATAGTCACTGCACCTTTTTAATAATGTCTCAGAGAGTGTTACAAAGCGATAGATGAATGCAAGTTTTTTTTGTTTTCTTCAAATCCTGAACATACCTTTCTCCCTCAGTACTTTTTTGAGTTTGGAGTGACAGTGTGGAGTGGGTATGGAGACCAGGGATAGGATCATTGAAATGTAGGTGAAACTGGTCAGATCAGCAGGCTGTACTAAATCATCTCACAGCCAATGGTAATATTCATACTCCTGCTTTAGTAGTGACGGAGCTTCATCAGTGGTGTATTGTCACTGTGACAAATGAGGGTCATGCTCCAAATTCCAGCAAGGCTTTAACAGGTGTTTAGCAAAAATATGGGCTACAACCTACATAGTAACTTTTGAAGACAAATGATGGATTTGCAGTGGAACTCTGCACATACATCTGGCATTAAATTTTCAGCACAAAAATTTTAGCATTTAATGCTTCTTGAAATTGTTGTTTCTTGTCACTAGTTCCTCCAGCCAGAAGTATAATCTAGTCAAGTCTGTTCGCACAGAGCTTATCCAAAATTCAGTACAAAGATGGCCAGTGTGAGAACTTTTGCTATTGCTGGCTTTAGCATATTTGTTGTTGACACCAGGGAGTAGATTTAGCCCCAAGTGGACTGTGGGCCAGCATGACACTTGATAGTTTCCTGTGAGAGGCCATATTCATTTTGAGGACCAGGCCTCATTCATATTCAGCCGGTGGGCTACAAGCGGAAAACTAGTGGAGGGTTCTGACTGTAGAGATGTACTACAGAGAGGCTTCTTTAGTTGAACAACGAACTTTATTTTCAGAGCTACTGGATTAGCTGCAGGCCTCTAGCAAGGCTACAATAGATTGTCTAGACTAAGAAAACTCCGCCCTTTATAAACTTCCCCGTGTCAGTTTCGATTGGCTGCTCTGACCAATTAACCCTTACTCAGTAAGGCTGGCTTAAAGCAACAATCACTGCATCCCTCCCCTTTTAAATCCTTGTTTCACATTCCTTTTTTACACAAATTATTTTTTACAGGTGAGTAGAAAACAATGTCAAAAATCTTATATATAATCACACTGGCTTTTTGTCATGAATTCAGATTATACACTTATATACACAGGTCCAGTAATTACAAATCAAGTCGTTGAGGGGGTTTTCTGTTATGGGTAGAGCGGCGAAATTCTATAGCCTGAGGCTCTCTACAGGGTCAACACTAACAGGAACTCAGATAATGTGTACCTCGTTCATCACTATTTGATTCAATTGAGACATCAGTTATGTCTATAACAGGTCGATCAGGCACTTTGGTGCTAATGGGCATTCCTTGGTGGCAACACTGACTGTGGAAGCATCTCCCTGATCCTCAGGTGATCTATGTGTTTACGAATGATCCAGCCTTCCACGTCTACGCAAATCGTGGCCTGGTTCTTCTCTACCATCCCTGGCAAATTTGGAAATATGAGGCTCAGTCTCATTCTGAGAGGATGCTTCATAAGCAGTTCTGCTGGTGGAACTCCCGCTGTTGCATGTGGAATTGCACGGCAGCTAAGAAGGAAATGTGAGATTTTGATTTCCAAAGTTCCTCCCAGCAATTTTTTTAGCTCTGACTTGAAAGTTTGGATGGCTCTCTCAGCTAGTCCATTTGATGCTGGGTGGTAAGGCAGAGTTCAGATGTGTTTAATGCCATTTAGATTGGTGAAGTTCTGAAATTCAGCACTTGAAAATATGGCTCCATTGACTAAAACAATGACTTCAGGCAACTTGAGAGTCGAAAAGCATTGGCGTAACCTTTCAATGGTAGCAATCGACGTAGGTGATTTCACCTCAAAGATCTCCATCCATTTTCAGTGTATGTCAATAATGAGCAAAAACATTTTGCCTAGGAATGGACCCATGTAGCCTATATGGATCCACACCCATGGTCATTCCCGAGGGTGTATTGGGGCTGTGGCTGGCAACTTTTGTTGCAGTTGGTACTGTTGACAGTGCTTGATTAACTTCTCTATATCTGTATCTATACCAGGCCACCACATGTAACTCCTGGTGAGCATTTTCATCTTAGAAATGCCAGGATGAGAGCTCTCGGTTAGGAGCACTTCTCTGCCTGGTACAGGAATGACTACTCTTGTTCCCCAGTGTATGGTGCCATCCTGACAACTCAATTTGTATTTGCAGTTAAAAAATGGTTTCATTTCCTCGGAGACCGGCTCATTTAACTATCCTGTAATTACTCTGGACAGAAGCAGATCTTGATTGGTCCAGTTCTTGATCTGCTTTGTGCAGATGGGTTATGTGCCTAAAAAATTCAATGATTTTTTGGGGTACAGGAGTACACAAGATGCTTCCTTGCATGGGTAAGCAGCTAAGGGTGTCTGCATTCGCTATGTGTATCCCAGGTTGGTGCTTGAAAGCAGCCAGTTAGAATTGATGCCCATCGCTGAATTCTTGCCTGGGTATCGGCGGGATAGCCTTGTCTTCTCTGAAAAGGAGATGATCGGAGACAATAGTAAAGTGCCTGCCATGTAAGTACTGGTGGAATGTTTTTTTATTCCAAAGACTATTGACAGTCCTTCTCAATCTGTGAATAACCTCTTTCACCCACTGAGAGGGTTTTTGATACCTAAACTATTGGCCTGTCAGGGCCGTCATCCATTTCATGGGACAATACTGCACCAACGCCATGTGGAGAGGCGTTGCAGGTCAATATCCTTTATTTAGATGGGTTGAAGTGCACTGATAAGGTTGAGGAGTGCAGCAGTTGTTTTACTCTGTTGAATGCTTCCTCCTGTAGAGCCTTCCAGGACCAACAATGGTGTTTCTTCAGCAGTATGTGCAAGGGGGCCAGAACAGTTGATTATTTGGGTAAAAATCGCCCATAGTAGTTTACCATCCCTAAAAATTATTTGAGTTTGGTGATATTTGTGGGGGAAGGCACCTTCTTTATCACCTTAACCTTTTCTTCCACGGGGTGTAATCCTTGACCGTCTACCACGGTGCCCCAGATAGGTAACCTCGGTGGCTTGGAAAGCGCATTTCTCCTTTTTTTAGGTGGACTCCAGCTTCCAGAAATCTTTTTAATACCGCCTCTAAGTTTACTAAACGCTCAGTGTCTGTCAATCCAGTTATGAGGACGTCGTTAAGGTATACTACAACCCATGGTAGTCCCTGTAGCAGACTCTCCAAAATCCTTTGAAATGTTGCACATGCTGAAGACACACTTATACTGGAATAGGCCTTTGTGTGTGTTGATTGTGACATACACCTGGGATATGTTATCTAACTCGAGTTGATGGTACGTGTGGCTCATATCCAACTTAGTGTAGGATCGGCCTCCTGTCAGCTTTCTGTACGAGTCTTCAATTCTTGGAATTGGATATTTATCCAGCTTGGCTGCCTGATTAGCTGTTAGTGAATAATCACCGCAAATGCAGACGGTCTTATCTGGGTTTCAGAATGGGGATGATAGGTGCTGCCCATTCTGCCCCCGGCTGTATGATGCTTAGTTCCTCCAACCTGTTTAACTCAGCATCCATTTTTTCCCTTAAAGCATATGGTACCAGCCTTGCCTTTAAAAAATCAGGGAGTTGCCTCTGGATCAACATAAATCTTGTCTTGTAAGCCTTTGATTTTTCCTAATTCATTGCAAAAGACACTGTCGTATTTTTTAAACAATTCTAGCAGTCTGCACTTGAAAAATCTTGGACCAATTTAATTTGATTTCTTTTAGCTAATCACGGCCCAGTAGGCTTGGTCCTTCCCCAGTCACTATTATTACTGGGAGCTAGGCTGACTGCTGCCCATAGCTCACAAGTACCATGGTGGTGCCTTTTACTTTTATGGCTTCTCCTGTGTAAGTCTTCAGCTGGGCAGAAGTTCTTTCCAGGCTTAAGGGTTGGGTGCTTCCTTCAGGTACTGAAATGTACGCTCACCCATCACTGTGGCTGGTGCCCCTGTATCTACCTCCATAAATAGTGGCTTCCCATTTATGTGGAGTGTGACAGTAATAGGGTCTGCCTTGACTGCTTTAAGGTTAAAAAGAGAGTGAATGTCAGAATCACTTACTTCAGCATCTTTCATGTTATGTGCTGGTTACTTGGCAGTCTGGGCAAAACATTTTTTTTATTATTCATTCATGGAATGTGGGCTTCACTGGCTGGGTCAGCATTTATTGCCCATCCCTAGTTGCCCTTGAGAAAGTGGTGGTGAGCTGCCTTCTTGAACCACTGCAGTACATGGGGTGCAGGTACACCCACTGGGCTGTTAGGAAGGGATTTCCAGGATTTTGACCCAGCAACAGTGAAGGAATGGCAATATATTTCCAATACAGGATGGTGAGCGACTTGGAGGGAAACTTCCAGGTGGTGGTGTTCTCATCTATCTGCTGTCCTTGTCCTTTTATGTAGTAGTGGTCATGGGTTGGAAGGTGCTGTCTAGGGAGCCTTGGTGAATTCCTACAGTGTATCTTGTAGATTGTACACACTGCTGCTACTGTGCGTTGGTGGTGAAGGGAGTGAATGTTTGTGGATATGATGTGGACCACTTTGTCCTGGATGGTATGCAGCTTCTTGAGTGTTGTAGGAGCTGCACTCATCCAGGCAAGTGGGGAGTATTCCATCACACTCCTGATTTGTGCCTTGTAAATGGTGGACAGGGTTTGGGGAGTCAAGAGGCGAGTTACTCGTCGCACAATTCCTAGCCTCTGACCTGCTCTTGTAGCCATAGTATTTATATGGCTAGTCCAGTTCAGTTCCGGTCAATGGTAACCCCATAATGTTGATAGTGGGGGATTCAGTGATGGTAATGCCATTGAACATTAAGGGGTGATGGTTGGATTCTGTCCTGTTGGAGATGGTCATTCCTGACACTTGTATGGTGCAAATGTTACTTGCCACTTGTTAGCCCAAGCCTGGATATTGTCCAGGTCTTGCTGCATTTGGACATGGACTGCTTCAGTATCTGAGGAGTGGTGAATGGTGTTGAACATTGTGCAATCATCAGCAAACATCCCCACTTCTGACCTTATAATGGAAGGAAGGTCATTGATGAAGCAGCAGAAGATGGTTAGGCCGAGGACACTACCCTGAGGAACTCCTGGAATGATTACCTGGAGCTGAGATAACTGACCTCCAACAATCACAATCATCTTCCTTTGTGCTAGGTATGACTCCACCCAGCAGAGAGTTTTCCCCCTGATTCCCATTGACTCCAGTTTTGCCATGGCCCCTTGATGCCATACTCGGTCAAATGCTGCCTTGATGTCAAGGGCAGTCACTCTCACCTCACCTCGGGAGTTCAGCTCTTTTGTCCATGTTTGAACCAAGGCTCTAAAGAGGTCAGGAGCTGTGTGGCCCTGACGGAACCCAAACTGGGCATCAGTGAGCAGGTTATTGCTAAGCAAATTCTGTTTGATAGCACTGTTGGTGATCCCTTCCATTACTTTACTGATGATGGAGAAAAGACTGATGGGGCAGTAATTGGCCAGGTTGGATTTGTCCTGCTTTTTGTGTACAGGAAATACCTGGGCAATTTTCCACCTAGTCAAGCAATGCTAGTGTTGCAGCTGTACTGGAACAGCTTGGCTAAGGATGCGGCAAGTTCTGGAGCAGAGGTCTTCAATACTATTGCCGGAATGTTGTCAGGGCCCATAGCTTTTGTAGTATCCAGTGCCTTCAGCCGTTTCTTGATATCACATAGAGTGAATCGAATTGGCTGAAGACTGGCATCTGTGATGTTGGGGACCTCCGGAGGAGACCGAGATGGATCATCCACTTGGCACTTTTGGCTGTATATTGTTGCGAATGCCTCAACCTTATCTTTTGCACTGCTGTGCTGGGCTCCTCCATCATTGAGGATGGGGATATTTGTGGAGCCACCTCCTCCAGTGAGTTGTTTAATTGTCCACCACCATTTATGACTGGATGTGGCAAGACTGCAGAGCTTAGATCTAACCTGGTGGTTGTGGGATCACTTAGCTCTGTCTATCACTTGCTGCTTATGCTGTTTGTCACACAAGTAGTCCTGTTTAATAGCTTCATCAGGTTGACACCTCATTTTTAGGTGTGCCTGGTGTTGATCCTAGCATGCCCTCCTGCACTCTTCATTGAACCAGGGTTGATCCCCTGTCTTGATGGTAATGGTAGAGTGGGGGATATGCCAGGCCATGAGGTTACAGATTGTGTTTAAATACAATTCTGCTGCTGCTGATGGCCCACAGCGCCTCTTGGATGCCCAGTCTTGAGTTGCTAGATCTGTTCGAAATCTATCCCATTTAGCACGGTGGTAGTGTCACACAACACGATGGAGGGAATCCTCAACGTGAAGGTAGGACTTTGTCTCCACAATGACCGTGCGGTGGTCACTCCTACCAATGTCATGGACAGGTGCATCTGCGGCAGGCAGATTGGTGAGGATGAGGTCAAGTAT
Source organism: Carcharodon carcharias (assembly GCF_017639515.1). Classification (NCBI taxonomy): domain Eukaryota; kingdom Metazoa; phylum Chordata; class Chondrichthyes; order Lamniformes; family Lamnidae; genus Carcharodon; species Carcharodon carcharias. The sequence continues at coordinate 131,382,034 of NC_054475.1, forward strand.
TTTTTTCCCTCTTGTTGGATCCCTCACCACCTGCCGCAGACCCATTCTAGCAGCTATGTCCTTTAGGACTCGGCCAGCTCGGTCAGTAGTGGTGCTACCAAACCACTCTTGGTGATGGACATTGAAGTCCCCCACCCAGAGTACATTCTGTGCCCTTGCCACCCTCAGTGCTTCATCCAAGCAATGTTCCACATGGAGCAGCACTGATTCATCAGTTGATGGAGGGAGGTACGTGGTCATCAGCAGCGGGTTTCCTTGCCCATGCTCTGTACTACTTTATCAAATGTTCTCTCTTGCGACAGCAACAGCACTCGGCCTCCTTAAATCTACATGTTTCGGGAGTGTAGTTACCTCCATATCAGTAACATTTCAACTTAAAGATCATTGTCTGATTGCCAATGGTAATTTTTTTTTATTTCTGGGTGGCTGGGAGTGATTCCTGCTTCTTCAGTTTTGGCACCATGCCTGGCTCCCACCCTAACTGGTAAAGGACGCTATTTTGCAAGCTCTGTAGCTCCTGTGAATCTTTTCAGTGCTACATGGCCAGTGCTATCTCCATTGCTTGTTTAAAATTTAGATTGACTTCTGCCAGTAATTGATGCTGAATGGCGTTGTTGCACATGCCACAAACTAATCAACCCTGTAGCATGTCATTCAAGGTAACTCCGAAACCACAATGCTCTGACAATTGCCTCAACCTAGCAAAATAAGTCACAAACGATTCACATGAGGCCCTCACCCTTGTGTTTAATTTGAATCTTTGCATAACGACAGATGGCTTCAGCCGAAAATGGTCCTTCACCAAATCCACGAGCTCACTGAATAATTTGGAGTTGGGCGCGCTTTGGGCTGTTAGACTGCGAATAAGGTTATAGGTTTAACTCCCACAGACGCTCAACAGAATTGCTTTGTGCTTTGTCTCCTCCCCTATTTCGTTGGCCTAGAAATAAAACCCGAACTCAATGTGTTGACTCCTGTCCTCCCGAGGAGGAATCAATGGGCCGATCCTCCCAAAGAGAGGCATCCTGGTGAGTATATATATATTTTTTATGTTTCTTTCCTTCTTTAAAACTAGATACATACAGTTGTAGAATAAGAGGTAGTGCCAGGATTATTTATCCTCCTCACCAGATGTAGAGATCTACTACCGAGACGCTTCTTAAGTTGAACAACGAACTTTATTTGCAGAGCTGCTGGATTAGCTGCATGCCTCTAGTAAGATGACAATACATTCGCTAGACAAGGGAAACTTCACCCCTTATAAGATCCCCCATGCTCAGTTTAAATTGACTGTCTTGACCACGTGACCCTTATTCAGTAAGGCTGGCCTTAAAACAACAATCACCACATTAACGCTCCAATAATTAAAGAATAATCTCCAAGACAAACAATCCAGGAGAAAAACTGCAGCGCAATAAAAGAATTGATCTTAAAATGTTTTCTTTGAGTACATTTTTAAACTAGTAACAAAAAATATTGGACATGTCAGAGGAGAAAATGCTGTTTGGGTGATTTTTGACCGTTAGCCAAGTAATGAAATATGCATTCACTTTCCAATTGGCATAGAAAGACTATGAACCATATGAGAATGGTCATGCCGACAATCAACAAGTGCAGGATGATGGGATGCAGCAGATCATATGATAAAACCTCCAGGATAGACAACCAACATTGGTCACCCTAAATAAGGGTGCTGCGATAGCTGGGTGTCTCTGGGCCAGCACATTATCAGACAGTCGAGCCAGCCAGGGTGTATGGGTCTGATCAGGATCTGATCTCTGTGGGGAGGTAGGGAGGCCTCACATGGCCCAGGCTACTTTTGCAGGCCCTAGAGGAACATTCCTGCTTCACTCAGTCCCACTAAAATAACATAAAATTACCTGGCACCTCCTCACCACTGAACAGCCAACAGGACAAGCATGTGCAGCTCACCACCACCTTCTCAAGGGCAACTAGAGATGGGCAATAAATGCCAGCCCAGCCAGCAAAGCTGACATCCTATGAATGAATAAAAATAACACTTCATGCATTAGTGTGCTCAAATGCAAAACGGAGTCTTGTATGCATGAAAGGACTCTGCTTTATATTTTGTTACAGCTTGACTTAGGCAGATGCTGCAGTTGTCCACTGGTGGTTCTAGGGTATGATTGCAATGACACAGCAGCAATGGGAATGTGGGGGTAAGTCACTCTCCATCTTTGGGGGCTCCTACCTTCTCATTTCTGCTGCCTGGGGAAGGCCTCAGACTCTAATCCAAGTTATCTAAAGCAGAAAAATGTTTTATTTGCTAGCACTGACATCCTACAAACTATTCACACTGTGAATTCAGTGCAAATAACACAAAGTTATTACTGATATTGGTGACTGACTCAGTTAAATATTAATAGGAGCACAATTAATTATGAAAAGAACTATAGGCAATTTCAGGAAGGTTAGTAGACTGAGCAGATGGATGTCAGATGACATTTAATGCTGAGAACAGTGAGGAGATTAATTTCAGAAGGAGGAAGAATAAGGAAAGGGCATAAACTTTAAAATGAATAGAAGAATAGAGAAAATGAGAAGTTAAGATACATAAATGCTGGCCTGCCAATGATGCCCACATTGCAGGCTGAATTTTCAGGCCCCTGAGATTGAAAATGGAGATTTGGGAAAGGCAGGGACAAAAATACCCATGTTGGCCCATGTGTCAGTTTTAGGATGCGGTCTTAGCACCACTCTCTTCCCCATTGAGGCCAATTAAACTGTTTAAAAAGTTCATTAAGATCTTGTTGGATGGGGAGGGTGGAGAAGGGGGCATATGGGTGCATTAGATGTGTAATAACTTGATGAACCAATAAGCATATCATACTTTTTTTTTAAGTTGAGAAATCTAGGGAAACAAGACTCCTAACGTACATACCATCAATATGAAGATAGATCAAAAAGGAATTAAAGATCTTGATTAGCTGACAAAATTTGCCTTTAAAGCCTTAAGGTAGTTGTCAAACAAATTTAATCTAAACATAACAAAGCAGATAACTTCACACAATGCAATGGCAGTCCCTCCCATACAGTTTTCCAAAAGTTGTTCCTCCATTTTAGCAGGAAATAATGATTGATTTTTAGCTTTCTCCTCTCACTGATTAAATACAGATGTGAATTAAGTAATTACTTAATAACTCCACTGTTCCTGGATTCCAATTTTCCATGAGCATTTTTCACTGGAGCAATTTTCCTTCCAATCTTTGCTTACTCCGTGACCAGGATTTTTCGGGTGGTGGGGTTTCCCTTTCCGCATCTGAGTCGGCGGAGAACGCATCCCTGCTGGTACTGCCTGGCCCGCAGCCATTTAACTATACAACAAGCGTTAATCGGCTTCAAGTAAGACCACTGCCCCTCACTCGGGAGGAAGCCCCACCTCAGAGAGCTGCCAGCCAAGCTGATTGGCAAGCAGCTCTCTAGTCCCTGAAATGCCAGAAGCTGCAGTGGACAGGACTGAGACTGCATGCAGTCCCCAAAGTCTAAGTCCTAGGAGTCCAGGAACAGGATTGGTGGTCTCAGGGTTGAGAGGGTAGGTGAGGCCTGGGGAGGGGGACTATCAGTATGGGCCAGCCATGTTTCTGGTCAGTGAGGTGCAGACATCCTTTTCAGTTGGGAGGCCAGGAACAGGAAGGGGAGGAGTCTCCACAGGGATCACTCGTGTTGTGGGGGGTGGGGGGGGAGGTGTGGGGGTAGGTGGTGATGTTAAATGGAGGTTAATGATGAAGGTGCCCCCCCCACTCTCCTTTCCCGCCCGAGGTCTGAACAGGGTTAATTTTTGGGCTCCTGCCTTGCTGATCTCCCCCTGCCAGCCTGAAAATTGAGACTGGGTGGAGAACATCCCTTAAGTGGTCAATAATTGGCCACTTAAGGGACTCAACTGGGGAAAGGGTGGGTGGGTCTCGCCTGTCCCAGCATAAAATTGTGGAGAGGTCGGGCCAGACGAGAACCAGCCGGGAAGGCCATCTGACAAATTTTACGCTCACTCCCTACCTACATCCTGCTGGTGGGGGAATGTAAAACTCTGCCCTATGTATTTGGAAGATCCTTTGTTGTTACTTGAGATGTGCTTGGCTATCTTCTATTCAATGTTTCTGATTAGTTTGTCGATTAAGTCACTTGCATGTTGATTAAGATACATTGCTAAAAGAAATACAAACCAGTTCAAGTTAATTGATGAATCTCAATGTTTCTCATTTTCTTCAATAAGGCCCAAATTACCTGAACATGTCATACAGTGTGTGTTATGTACCTGTCTGAATGAGACAGAAGACAGTGACAGGCAGTGTGCCAAAGAGAGACTCTCTATTGCCTCCAGCTTTAAGGATCGTTTCAGTGTGCATCATAAGATGTTTAATACCAGTGTGGGACACAGCAACTGTGAAATGAATGTGTCTATGGGGTGGACTTTACGGGGGGACAGAATTACCTGCCCCATTAACCGGAAAATCTGTCTGCACGGCACTGACTAGAAACCTGGCTGCCCCACAGTGATAGTACACTGGGGGCAACCTTAATTGGATCAGAGTGGACTTCCACCCTATCTTGGAGGAAGTCCCAGCCTAGACAGCTGCCAGCCAATCTGATTGGCCAGCATCTCTGTGGTCCCAGCAGAATCAGAATCGAGTAGTGGCTATTGCTGGGACTGCAGGCAGTCCACAAAGATGAATAAATGATGGATCCAGGACTTCAGATAAGACATAGACTTTGATTGGGTTTGCCTGGAAGACTTCAGCAAGGGAAGGGAGGATGATAGCTTAGTTGGGTTTTAGAGGCCAGGGAGGAGGGATAGTGGTGATATATGATCTTGGTGGGGGGGGTGGGTGCAGCCCACAATGGGCACAGGGGACCCCCAAAGGAAGCAACCCATACAGTGAAATCTGCCAGCTGGTTGCATTGCCTCTGCTTTCCCCGGTGCGTATATTATAGCGGTGGAGGCAGAATGAGGCCCTAAAGTGGCCATAAAGCATTACCCACCCACTGTAGTATGGGAAGCAGCTCAGGGGTGGGTGGGAAGGCGGAGGGCTGGCCACCTGTTTATTTCATGAGCCCCCTGTCCACCTTCAAATATGCCGCTGGGGAATTGTAAAATTCACCCCTATAAAATAAAGAGATCAATTTTAACCTACTTCCCCACCCCAACACCTGACAAGAACAGGAGGTCAAAGGGCATTAAAATGGCTTGGCACTGCACTCACCCTAATCAGTATTTTAACTTTAGTTTCATGAGGCATGATGCTCTAGGCCTCAATAAAACACAAAATGGTTATTTGATGACATGAGTCAGACCCTGATGCTATTTTATCTTCGTATCACACGGCTGTGCTTGGTGCTAGCCTTGGTGGAGAAAGCCGGACCAGAAGTGAACTGAAAAGCTAAGTTAGCAAATGCTATTGTTGGTAAGCTCAAGCTAACTCTTGGGGCTTGACCTGTAGATATTGGGTTGAGCTATTGAGTTTGGGTTTAGGTTAGATTTGGGCAAAATTTTAGGGTTTTGGTTGGGCTTCTTCAAGGGATGACTTGATTACATTGAAGATAAGTGTTTATTTGGGACGGGGAGAGCTTTTTACTGTATGGACTTATTAGGGTGGAAGAGAAATATTTTACAGGGATCAATAAGTTTCATGACACCAACCTTGATGATGGTCCCACTAGTTATGTTGCTGCTGCTGCTAATATTTGCTCATTCTGTCTTTCCCTGGGAAAATTTAAAATTAGCTGGTAGGTGGGTCAGTGAAACATAGGCCTGAATTTTTTCGCTTGTTGGGCGCTCACAATAGGCGGGCCTAGGAGCGGACGGGAAATGGGCCCCTGACCGCAATCGGCCCCCAACAGCGATTTCACACCATCTGGCCAATTAATGGCCAGCCAGCATGAAATGCACGCTGAGAAAGGCTCAGAACTGCCAGTGGGGGCAGATGCTGACGTCACCGTGGCCGCTGGTGAGCACTTCCAGTGAGCTCCCTGAAGGCCTCAGGGAGCTGTAGACCTCCACAGAATAAACGAAACAGCAAAAATGCTGCAAAATATGTCCATGCGGAACAATCAAGCATCTGAAAGTATACCTCATAAAAACCGGTCCCCAGATATCTCTTTATATTTTATTTCCCCACGGAAATTTCATTCTGTCCTGGATTGAGGTTTGAGCGAAAATCTAAATGCCGCCTGGCCAATTGGCCCGTCCACCTTCTTGATTGGGCTTAATTGCCCGATTAATTGTTGGCGGGCCCGCTTCTGACTGCCATGCGCGCCCGCGACCTGAAGATTGCTCGTGTGTGGGATGAAGTCGGGACGTTTACCCATGTCATCTCACGCGATTCCACGTCTGTTCTGGTCAGGCACACGCCCACCCGCAAGGCGTAAAGTTCTGCCCACAAAAGAATATTGCTGCTAGTTCTCCTTAACTAGCTTTAAGTTGTTGTTTGCTAAGGATCTTGAGGATGACTCAATGGAGATAATTTTGTGAGGCTTCACTCCTAAGGCCAAATATAATGTGCTCCCCTAGGCAGGAGGCATTTAACTGGGCACAAGATTGTCAGGTAGGAACCCTGCCACCTTCCCGCCTCTGCCCAATTAAAGCTGGGAAGGCAATTAATGCCCACTTAAGAACCTCATCCCACCATCGTGCTTGTATTCATCACTTATGTTGAAGCGTTGTTGAATCATCTTCCTCAATTATTTGTCTCAGTTGTGCCTTCATTTCATCAAATGTTACCCTTACCTCTGCCTTTGTCCTGTTTTCATTTCTTTAAACAGTCAGGAAGTTATTCATGTTTCGGTTGTTTAATTTCATGATTTCTATGTGAAAAGCATATGGTTGGAAGGGAAATTATATTGTATTTAGTGGAGCCCAACAGAATTTTTCTTAGAGTCAATAGCACACAAGGGATCTTGTGAAACAGTTGTCGAATTGGAAGGAGACATTAAAATTCACCACAACAATGCTTGGTTATTCCTTTCTTTGTTTCTCTTGATTCAAGGGGGTTTAAGGTTTCTGATGTTTTAATCTGGGTGTAACCATGGCAGAGAGGCTGGGTGCTGTAGCAATCAGCTTTATTCACAGCAGCAGAGGAAAAGCCAGATGGATTTTTTTTAAACAAATTTTGCACCATTCCAGAGTAATATTGACTCAGATGCTGCAGCTTGTCAGAGCTATTATTAATGGCCTAGAATTTTGTAAAAAAATAATGAAGTAAGGATATGCAAATGATGTACTCCATTATTAAGGTGCAAATCGCAAGCCACTTGTGGGAAGAAGAGATATCAATGACTAGTAAATTTCCACAAGTTATTGGATAAACTGCACCACTGCACCATTAGCATTACTGAATTTGCACATTAACTATACATTAAACTCACACAATGTTAAATCCAGTAATTAACAATGTAAATACACTTTTAACTACATGGTAATTGTTAATGACTGTCAATCAACCTCTCTGAGCCAGAAACTGAACAGTCAAAACTATGAAGTCTCATTCTTTCAGGTAGTGAATTGTTCTTGGAGATGTCAAACATGAGAAATGTTTAACATTTTAGATGTTGATTCTTGCATTTACTTTCTGTTTCTCAATGCATTTTTGAATTCACCCACTAGAATTCACCCTCCCTCTCAGTCCTACTGTTTATTTCTTAATCCTTTAGTCTCATTGGTTAATAAAATACACTATTGGTCCCATTGTTCACCAGGTCCCAGATGTCTTGTTGATCTTGTACCTGTTATCAGCTCACACTTTTAGCAACTTACAGGATAAAATGATTTTGTATTGAAGGGTGCAAGAAAAGTCTAAGTAGCTGGACCCACCACAAGCTTTCTCCCAGCAAATTGTGACCAACTGGGCTAGGAGGCAGGAAGGCTTGTTAAATGTTGTCAGAATTAAGGCATCAGGAGGGATGTCCAACCTCTTCCCACAGCCACGGAATGTTCTCAGAAGTGGAAACAGCTTTGGTACAGCTACCCACAGACTTGGGGTGCGCAGCCAATTAATTCAATTAAGTGACCAATTAATGGCTGGGCCTCTACCACGTGGAAATACCCTCAGGTAAACCTTTGTGGCCTCCAGGCAGTTTCCCTGAAGGGCTTCCTATCTGAGCACGTCATGGACCCTGAAAGAGCCCCCAATGGCAATAGCTAGCCCTGCAGACCTGACTGAATTGGGACTCTGATTGGATCAGAAGTTCCGAGAAGCAGGCCGTTGCCCTTAATTGAATGGCAGTCCTGTCGGCGGCCTCTTAATTGGTCATCACTGGTAAAATTGGCCTCTGTGCCCTGCTTTCCTCCCATGTAGCCTCAGTACCTGTTTTCTGGCAGTAGGACTTCATTCTTGCCGGTAAAATTCAGGCCATTTTCTTTTGGAAGTCATTGGCTATATTTTAAAATTGTACCTTTTAAAAAAACTGAAATATAACATCAGCACCCAAAACAAACATTTAATTTTGAGGTATATTTTTTCATTTTTGCTAATTGATTGCCAGTCTATGTATTTGCTTATCTCTTTCTGCTAGCTGTGCCAGCAATTTATCAATAATGTTTTTAATGAATATAAGTTAATTGCTTAACTGTTAAAGCAATAGGCTGGGACAAGATTGAATTGGCAGAACAATTGGGGTAGACAAAGAAATAAAGGAAGCCTTACATTTTTATATCCTGCCTTTCATGATCTCAAGACAACCCAGAGTACTTTACAGCCATTGAAGTACTTTTGATGTGTAGACACTGTTGTAATGTAGAAAATGTGGCAGCTATTTACACACAGCAAGCTTCCACAAACAGCAAAATGTGATGTGATGTGATGATAGCCAGGTAATCTGTTTTTAGTGATGTTGATTGGGGAGATAAATATTGGCTAGGACACCATGGATAACTCCCTTTCTCTTCTTCAGTTGCTGCCATGGGATCTTTTATGTTCAAGACAGCAGATGGAGTCTCATGCAATTTAACATTTCATTTGAAAGATGGGAGATGATGGAAGGGTTAAAGACCCTGCCAGGTAGCAGGGGTGGTGGATGGGGGTGAAGGGGTTTAAAATTGACCATTTTTGCTTTCATAATGGCTTTAAATGTAACAGATGGCTATGCATTTTTTATGGGATAAAAACATATCAGGATGTGAGTGCAAGGAACGGGCTGAGAAGGGTGCTGTGCTGCCTCTTAGTTATTTTTGGTAAGCAATTCAAGTGCTTGTAAGAAAACTCATTGTAAGAGGTTGACATGCTAAGTTTAGTACATTCTTGAAAGGCGCAGCTGACTCGTGTTATCTTGCCTAACCTATTGATGCTATCTTGTTCATTTTGAAAGCCCACTATCAGTTCCTTCTGATCGGGGTGACCAGACACACAAATACATAGGAGTTATAACGTGGAAACAGATATTCGGCCCAACCAGGCTTTGTGTCAGCAGAGTTCTGATCAGTTACCTGTCCTACTTCTGTACCTTTTTAGGCCCTTTCTCTTGGTCCATCTGTCCAATCGTATTTTGAATGTAGTCATAGTTTTAATTTAGCCATAACACTGGATTTGAATTCTAGAGCCTCACAATTTGGACTATGAAGAAACTTTCTGTTCTAATCTCTTAGAGTTAATGTTTATCTGCTTCTATCTACTGTACCTTGTCCAATCCCTTCATAATTTTAAACTCTTCAAATTAATCTACATTGTTCCCTTTTTTGCGTGATTGCATGATGGACAATTGATGTCATCAGCTAAGATTACTGAAGAATAAAGAATACATATTTGTACATTTTTTCTTACTGGTGATCAGCTTAACTTACAAACTGCACATTGTGTCAAAATTGGAAACAACACATATGAATCTGCCAGAATGCTTTGAAAGAGGTACACCAGGGGGTAAAAGCATTTGAAGCCAGAAAAACTAGTTTTTCTACAGCTGTGTGCTTTTCAGCAGTGTTCCACTACCCGTCATATACTGATTCTGTACAATTTATTAGAAGAGATTTAAGAGAATTTGGAACAAGGATGAAGTTGCATCACATCATATTAATCACATAAGGCTGTCAGAACAATATGAATGCTCTGGAAAAAGTTGGCAGTCTTCAGCTTGAAACAGATGAAGAAAATACTGATATTTAGTTTGGGCCCCGTGCTTGCCATGGAATGCCTCTGCTGTCTCTGCCACAGTTCATAGGATGTTGAATACCACACCTCCAAAATTGCCACCCCCCCTCCCCTCTTTCCGATCAAGCCAACCTTTTTCCATGATTCCCCTTGATCTAACCATGAACCTGCATCTTTCTCTAGTTTCTTTCCTATCTCATTTCATGCCTCTCCAAGCTTATCTTGTCCATGAGACCCACCATGGTCATGTTGATATATGATGTAAGTACCAATTGCTCATCAGGGACTGTGTAAACACGTTGTAGGTTCACTTATTTAGACTAGGCACATGGGAGCATTTATACACAGGTAGAAACCTTGAATACATCGGCAGCAGAGCTGCGTGTATGTTTGTACTCTGCTCAAAGGCAAAAATGAAACTAAGACTGGATCACATGATACACTTCCCTTCTAGTGATGTCATGCTGCTAATCCTTAAAGACATTACAACATCCCCTTTTCTTTTTAAAGATACTTTATCCCTTCCAAAGAATTATAACTATTTACAATACATGTTCATGTTTAGTTACCTTTACATCAGTGAATAGAACTGAGGAATTTATGAGTCTCTGAAGCATAAAGGTAATCTGCTGGTATGTCCAGATCTTGTAATGGTAACCTTGTCTGGAGGTTTCTTTGATGCTCACAGTGATCTGTGTGATTGTCATTCTTGAATGTTGTTCCTGGTTGCAATAGGACTGCATGGTGGTTGAGGAGCTGGAATGGATCTTATTTGGCTTCAGTTAGCCTCATTGTTGCACCTTTGTGTATAATGACTTCATAGGACCTTGGTGTTGAACAAATCCTTGTCACCTCAACTGGTTGCCATGTACCTTTTGTGAGATCCTGGATGCGAACTTATTGTTCCAACTGTAAACTTGGGAATTCTGTACCTGAATTTTTATCATGCATGTTGATCATCTTGTTTTGCATTTTTAAAAAGTGCTTTCTAGTTTCTGAGAGTAGCATAGGCAAGTGCAGATAAATTGGTACACATTGGGCTGCCAAACATGAGCTCTGTGGTGATAGAATGGTTGCACTTAAAGGTATCACTCTCAGATGTAACATTGTAATGTGTAGATCTTACTTGGTTTGTCTATATTTGAGAATTAGGGATTTCACCATTCGTTCAGCTGGACTATTAGATCTAGGGTAATAAGGAGAAGAAATAGTGTGATCGATACTCGACTTCTCATATACATCCTGAAATGGCTTACCAATGAATTGCAGGCCTTGATCCGTAATGATCAATCTAGGCACATCAAATAAACTTAAAGTAGCACTTAGAGTGTGCACAGCAGTTGTGCTTGATGTATTGTGCAGTTGTTGGATAATGGGGAATGTCACGATGATGTGACATGTGCATGAGTGTTGTAAATGTGTAATTTCACCAGCTGATCAAACATATATTGAATTGTTTAAAAAGGACCTTTTTAAAAGCAAGAAAATACACCAACTAAATTGGCTGGCACAAGTCACCTGACCCTGGTATTGCAAGTTGGTCAGCTTCTGGAAAGTTCTGATGCGGAATATAATTCAGACATGCCATGGTAGTTCTTCTCTGGAATTTCACCCCTGAGGATGTGAAGAACTACTTCAAAAGGATTTACTGAAAAATGTACTGGACCTACACTTGCATTTCCAAGGCTACCTCTCCAGTGGAGACAGAAAGTCCACTAAGGGCAATGCTTATATGGAAATATGTCTTCCTATCTTATCAAGATAGATAATGCTCATTCAGGGGTTAGTGGCTGGGACATTACAGAATCTAATCAGCCCCGGCCATGAGGCAAAAGCACCATCGGTTCAGAGATCAAATAAACAAACACTCTGTGATATCATTATGGGGAGGGAGAGGTCATGTGACAGAAGTGACCATTTTGAAACCTCTTTAATACAGCATGCAAGCTGCAAACAATGGTCAGTGGTCTGAAGGACCTGTCAAAGGGGCAGTAATACCGTCCCTCTTCTCTCCCCTCCCAAGTCAAGGCCCTACCTTGATAAAAATCCAGTACAGAGATAAACAATTTACCATTGAAAGGAACCTCAGGTGCAAAAACCATCGAATTTTTGGAAAAAAATTGATTATGTTTTGAAAAGAAACTGCCCCTGGCAATTGCAGCTACATGGGAAGAGGTTTTTAGAACAGAATGAGGAATTCTTCGTGTTAAATTATGTAACAGTGTTCCGGGAGTGACTCATGAGAGCCTGTGATGTGGCCCGAGAACACTTGAAAATCTCTCAGATAGCTATGAAAAAACAGACAAACATGCCAGGCTCCGAACCTTTCAGTCAGGAGACTCTGTGTTAGTGCTCCTATCAACACCAGGTGAACCCTTAAAAGCCTGGTTCAGTGGCCCGTACAGAGTAGCAAAGAAGCTCGGGGAAGTAATTTATCTACTTGAGACCCCAGACCGGGGGAAAAAGCAAAGACTGTGTCATGCCTACATGATAAAGCGATATCACAGCCGAGAACGGGACAAGCAGGCAAGGGTCCGTCCCATTGCCACCGACTTGGAGGACAAGGGCAGCAGTGGGAGTGAATTGGAGGGAGACATGTGTGAGGCCCACATTGAACTCCCTACTACCCAGCTAACCAACATAGAGATACTAGTGAACTTAGACTCCTTATTCACAGCGAGAAGACTTGATGAGACTGCTCACTGCATTTAAAGGCTTATGCAGCGACAAGCCAGGCTTCACCAAATTAGCTCTATATGACGGGGATATGGGAGAGGTCGCTCCCATAAGACAACATCCTTATCATCTAGGCCCAGAAAAGCTGGCCTAGGTTGAGGAGGAGATTAACTACATGCCAGAGCACCAACTAATAGAGAAAAAAACAAAAAAACTGCGGATGCTGGAAATCCAAAACAAAAACAGAATTACCTGGAAAAACTCAGCAGGTCTGGCAGCATCGGCGGAGAAGAAAAGAGTTGACGTTTCGAGTCCTCATGACCCTTCGACAGAACTTGAGTTCGAGTTCACTCGAATTCACTCGAGTTCACTCGAACTCAAGTTCTGTCGAAGGGTCATGAGGACTCGAAACGTCAACTCTTTTCTTCTCCGCCGATGCTGCCAGACCTACTGAGTTTTTCCAGGTAATTCTGTTTTTGTTTCACCAACTAATAGAGCCTAGCAGCAGTAGCTGGACCTCCCCAGTTGTGTTCGTGCCCAAATTAGACAGCTTCACAAGGTTCTGCATTGACTACCAAAAAGTTAATGCAGTGACCAGTGCCGACTCCTACCCAATACCCCTGCTGAAAGCCTGCAGACATAGGGTAGGTAAAACAGCCTACATTACAAAGATAGATTTACTCAAAGGATACTGACACGTTCCTTTGACTGCCCGCATGGAGGAAATCTCCGTCTTCGTAACTCTGGATGAGTTATGCCAGTATCGAGTCATGCCATTTAGACTCCGAAATGTCCCAGCCACCTTTCAAAGGCTGATGAATCAGGTAGAGGCAGGCTTATCCAAATGCCTAGTATATCTAGACAACCTCCTAGTGTACAGTGACACCTGTGAAACTCACTTAGGGGAAGCTCTCTTCCAGAGAGTACAGTCAGCTGACCCATTGGTCAATCTTGCAAAGAGTGAGTTCGCTAAGGCTCAGGTGATTTATCTAGGCCACGTAATATGTCAAGGACAAGTACTGCCCAAGGCTGCAAATGTACAAGCAGTAGCATAGTTCCCCATTACCACAACGAAACAGGAAATCATGAGGTTCTTGGGGGTGTATGGGTTCTACCGCAAGTTCATCCCAAACTTCAGTACAGTAGCCACCCTGCAGCCGCAGCCCGTCCTGGAAAAGGTGGCAGATGTGAGCAACCACATCCCGGGACATATGAAGGTGCCTCTGGCATTGCCTTTTGTTCATTTCTAGCTAAGAGCACTGTCTGTGATACGCCCATTGTCAGGCCACTGGTCACCGTTGCAGTGGACACTGTTCGCCAGCATCTTGACCTTCTTGAAGTCCCACTGCCTCTTGCTGCTCAGATCTTTGCTCCTCATGGCCCTGTGCCAACTTGCAGTGGGTTCTCCTCCTCATTTGGATGAGAGCCATTACCAAGGCAGGGTTGCCTGCAGCCTGTATCATCAATGCCTCAGCGAACGTGTGAATGCATTGAAGTAATAAATTTAGTGAGCATGTCCTTTACAGGTTTCCCTCCATCTCGAGGCCTGGTCTCTATCTAGATATGGCGTGCCCACCCCACCCCTTTCAGGTATAGGATATGTGGAAGATCAGAGGTGGATGTCCCTCCTGTTTCTACTTGACTGGGCATGGAGACATCGTTCTTTGACCAGGGTGATGACAGCCATGTGTGAGACCCCTCCCTCTGACACTATTCTGGTTGCCTCCACTACCATAGAGACGCTATAGAGAGACCACTGCCTTGTCATTGTAGAAAGACTAACACGTGAGCTCTTATCAGCCATGACCCATTTTTTTGTTATATTGATCCGTGGGATCTGGGTGTCACTGGTGAGGCCAGAATTTGTTGCCTATCCCTATCCATGGAGATTTGAAGTGGCAAGAGGCTGCCATCTACCAGCCGTGCATATTGGAGGCATCCAACTCCCTCTCTCCCTTCATCCCTGTCTCTGACTGCAGTCGACGGCAAATGGCACAGAATGAACAGCTGCTCCATATCTTGCTGGGATCTCAATGTTATGATACCAATGAGTCAAGGACAAAACTACTGCATTGTGGGCTTCACCATAGAGAGGAGAACACAACTGATCATGGGTGACATCCAGTTCCCTCATAATTATTAGGGTGTCCCTTTAGTCAGCCAATACTGCTGATCTTGAACTCCACCCACTCAAAAAGACCTTCCTCCCACCCCGAGGGATAACTGCGTGGTCGAGGTCAGATTCGAAAAATGGTACACGTCACCTTCCAAACTCAGTCCACCACCCTTTACCCTCCTCCTGTTACCCGCTAACTTCCACCCCTTGACCCACCCAATATCACCATTACTCTCCTGTCTGTCATCCTTGAACCTCCCCCTCCCCACCATTATCCTGGACCCTATTACCATCCACCTCCACATGCCTTCCCTCCCATCAGAGCTAACACCCATTAACATTCCCCAGCCCATCCTGACCCTGCCCCCTCCCATTATCCAAGCCACCTGTCTAGTCCACCTCTGTGACCTCCCCTCAACCCCTCTTGAGGTCTTCAGCCACCAAACTCTCAACCTGGACCTGCCATCCTACCGCATACACTCCCTCCTCTGACTGTGACTCTTCACTTCTATTAACAGTACCCTGAGTTCACCCTCAGGACCAACCCCACCCTCTAAGATACTTTCTGCCCCCGTTCTCTGGATACTTGCCCCCTCCCCCTTCCCTGGACCCTTTCCCCCTACTTTCCCGCTTAGCCTGCATCCCCAGTCCAGCCTTCACTCCACCCTACACACATCTCCCCCCCCAACAGTTTCAGCCTTTTCTTGCCTTTCCTGTCCAGACTTAACACCACCCTATCCCTGCCTCCAGCCTTTTCCTGTCTCCCCTGTCCAGCCTTTGCTCCACTTTAACCCCCATTCCAGCCTTAGCCTTCCTCCCTTGTCAAGCCTTAGTGCAGCTTTGGCTACTGGCACTCAGGTGAAATTATGTGCAGTCCCCATGAAGGCAAAAACAGTGTCTACTGACCTCAAAGTCATGGAAGAGGTGAAGCTAGAAATAAAATCTTATAGAACCACTTAAAGCCATTTATAAAAATAAATAAAGTCGTAATAATGAACGTTCTAATTTCTTGCTGGCGAGGTACTTAATTCTGGCAAGGTGGCCTTTTAATGAGCGTGCATGAAATGCTAATGCATGCAAATAGAGTTCCTGACATTGTTCAGGAAGCTTGACCCACCTTTAATCTGCCCTGAAAGTCAGGGGAGCAAAATTCCAACAGTTTATCCTGCTGTCGGGAAACAGATTTTTTGCCTTCTGCCAAATTAAGCGCACCCGCCTGCCACGATTCTTGCTGCTGGCAGGACCAGAAGATTCTGTCCGAAGAGAATTGTGAAGTGATATGTTTTTGGATAAAGCCAACATGAACTACATGGTGAAATTTTAAAGGGGGTTCAGGAACTGTGGTTGTATGCACAGAAATTTTTCAAGATGGTTGAGAAGGATGTTAAGAAGCATTTTGGATCCTTGACTTTATTATTTGAGGAAAAGAGTGAAAAAGCAAAGAAATTATGCTAAACCTTTATAGAAGTCTGGTTAGGCCTCAGCTACAGTATTGTGTCCAATACTGTGTCATGGGCACTCTACTTTAGGAAGGATGTCAAGGCCTTGGAGAGGGTGCAGAAGAGATTTACTAGAATGGTACCAGGGATGAGGGACTTGAGCTATGTGGAGAGACTGAAGAAGTTGGGATTGTTCTCAGAGCAGAAAAAGTTTTGAGGAGATTTGGTAGAAATGCTCAAAATATGACTTCAGATAAACCCACTCAGAGACAACCCCATGTGAGCTGCTTATTACGGAGACAGAAACTCAGAATGAAACTAATTCAAAGCCAGGTGCAAATTTTAACACCTGGACACAACAGGAAGAAGCAGCTGGCCTTTTTGCTGCTCAGACGCACAGACTCTCAAGGCCAGTCAGACTAAGGGCAGAATTTTTGCCTCCGGAGTCTAAGTGCGGTGGTAGGTGGGAAAGGCAGCACGGAACCCGTTGGCTGTTGTAGCAGGTTTCTGTGCTTGCTTTTCACTCATTATATATGTATGAACATGAAGCACATCAAATTTCATGGTGGAGCCATCTGTGATCGTCCGCCCCACCGCTACCTCATTGGCTCGTGTTTCTGGTCGTCATATTTAAACTGCACTCGCGCGCACATCACTCTCTGCAGCCCAGGACTGGTCTTGGAAAGCAACAGAATGCCCCCAGGGAAAGAAGCTGACTGCCTCGAAGCTCAGTGACAATGCACTGGGGGCACTTATTGACGCAGTGCAGGAAAGGTGGAACATTCTTTTCCCTGTGATGGGAGCTGGAGGCCCACCAACCTCGCAATGCTGACTTGGGAGCAGATCGCCAGGGCAGTCAGTGCCAACATTCCTCAGAAGAGGAACCTAATCCAGTGCAGGAAGAGGGTGAACAATCTCATCAGCTGCACCAGGGTAATTGTACATTCTCCTCACTCTCAACTCCTACTCCCATGAGCCCATCAAGCAAGCGCTGGATAACAGTCCACAGGGATCTCACATGCTACCATCACAAAGGACATCACCACTGACACTCTCACACACACTTTGACATCTTCATCTCTTCTCACATCCTGTACAGTGCGCATCCTCAGCCCTTACAGAGGTCCACTCAGCACCCTCAGAATGCAGGCATCCCTATCATCAGCATTGGCATCCGCTCTGCTCACAGTCTGTCCATATCTCTTTATGCAGGAGAAGATTGCCCACAACAACAGGGAGAGATCCCAGACTGGAGGGGGCATGTCTGAGCTCAGGCCACTCACAAAATGTGAAGAATGGGCAGCAGAACTGGCTGGTGAGGACCGGGACTGTGCATGCGCCGAGGGTGAGATCGGCATCTCCCTCTAATGAAATGCAATAGCAGCTAATTGGACACCTGCTGAAACTGTGAATGCTTTGTAATGTTGGTCACTATGCAGCCAATCACTATCTCTTCTCTCTTTAACAGGTACCAGGAGGAAAAGGAGGCCACTGGCTAACAGCCCATTAGCCCCAGCCCCCCACACCACCTCGGATAAGGATCCTGAGGACCCACAAGATGTATAATCATCACAGTGTTCAGCCTTATGTGCTCGTGGCAGCCTGCAGCATTATCTCATGTCCACGTGTACATATAAACATCACCCCTATATTAGTCCCCACCTCCATGCTTCAGAGCTATGGACCTCAATGACACATACTGCTAGATGGTTAAAACTATGTGAGATAGATGTGTGTAACAGCCCCAGATGCTGGAGTTTGATATAGGAGGATTCTGTGCTGGGCCAGCAGATCTGGCTAGCAACTCTTAACCCTTTGCCAGTTCTCAGATGGCCTGTCAACATGGTTATGTGCTAGTTACAATGGCATCGATGTGTTTGGTTTCCTCATGAATATGTCACACTGGTGGAATGAAAATGTGGAGGCCTCAAATGGGATCAGAGAGAAGCTTCAATATATCTGATGTGTTCTCTTTATTATCAAAGATTAGAATTTTTGATGCCTAGATGGAGTGTCAGCATGTTTGGGCCCATAGACTAGGCTGTACGGGAACTTAGGAGACTCCAAAATGGAGCCAGAGTCATGACAATGCTGCTTCTGAAGCTTTCACGGTCCACTGAAAGGTGACCTGAAGTGCTGGCCTGCATCCATTACTGAGAGTTGCAAATAACTGCGTCCTGAAGATAGATCTCATACTGGGGACTCAGTATGATCATGAGGTCTGAACATTTGTAATGCATGAATGATTGCCTGTGCGGAGATACTGCAGTGTGGATTCAGATTGGACCTCAGACATCAAGGTGTGAAACACTGGGTGATGATAGTCCTCCCACAGGTGCCTTGCTACACTGCAGATATACTGCCACAATTGCAGTGAGGATTGCAGTGCTGCTCCTGCCTTTTGAAGGCTGCCATAGGCAGCAGAATGTTGGCGAGATGCTTGAAGAGGCTGCACCACCTCAACTCTGCTCACAGAACTCTCTGTTGCAATTACAGAAAGTCCATATGCTCCAGAGACTGCCTTGTCTCCCAAGGATGAGGACATTGTGACGTGAGAGTGTAACTGCTCATTCAGAGATTGATGTGTTTCATTAAGATGATGAGGATCGCAACAATGGTGTTAAGGTGGAGCCAGCATGGAGGGCACTGGTGAAAGAGGCTCGTATAAATTATTTGTCATCACCCTCCTGGAACTTTGGTGGTTGTAAGCATCTCACATGCATGCCAGCCTTGTCTGGCCTGACCTATGGCCTCTTCCTCTGGAGCCTCACCTTCTTCACCCACATCGAGCTCAGCCCTCTCAATCTCCTCATCAACAGAGGAGATGTGCAGCTCCTCCATCTCTCATTCTGCCAAGCCATCCCCCTTTGGAACACCAAATTATATAGAGCGCAGCAAGCCACTATAATACGGGAGACCCTCTGGGGAGAGTATTGGAGTGCGCCGGCTGACCTGTACATACATCGAAAACACATCTTCAAGATGCCAATGGTCTGCTCAATCAATGAGCATGTTACAGAATGAGCAGCATTGTACATCTTGACTGAAGCACTTTTTGGCTGCCGAACGTGTTTCATCAGTCACATCTTTTGCAAGTACCCTTTGTCACTGAAGATGCGCTAAGGGCCGTCAAAGATCTATGGCATCCGTGAGTGACTCATGATGTATGAGTCATGGGATCTCCCAGGGCATCTCACACATACCTGTATAATCCATTTCTGGTGGTTGCAGGCCAGCTGCACGTTGAGAGAGTGGAACACTTTTCTATTGATGAATCATAGTGGCTGCTCCCAGGGAGCTCTTAACGTGACATGTGTGCTGTCAATGGCACTCTGCATCTGTTGGAATCCGAAGATCACTGAAAATTCCACTGCTCTGGCAGCCTGGCTGGCTTCGCCTCGGGAGAAATGGATCTTTAGCACCTTGCTAAAGAGGGCACTGGTTATCTCTCGGATGCATTTGTGAGCAGATACTTGAGAAATCCTGCAGAGATCCCCAGTGGAGCCCTGGAATGAGCCATTCACAAAGAAGTTCAGAGCAGTGGTCACTTTGAAAGCCACTGGCAATGGATGGCTTCCTAGCCCCCGTGGCATTAACTCCTCCCGGAGAATGTGGCAGATGTGAGCCAACATATCCTTTGACATGCAAAGGCGTCTACGGCACAGTTTCTCGCTCATCTGGAGGTATGAGAAGCGCCTTCTGTATACCCCTTGGTCGTTCTAATGCCTTCCCTTAATGGATCTGTCAGCTGCAGCTTCAGGGTCTTGAGGGGGCCTCAGTGGCGCTTGTTCATCAGAGCAAGGCTCTTCCCTTAACCCAACCTGACGGCAATGGGCCCTTCTCCTCTTTCTTAGTTGCCTGATTACTAGGATAAAATCTATGTTGTCTGCTCCATCCGTGATGCACTCATGCTCGTCTCTGTGGAAACATTGAATGGATGCATGAATGAACAGGAGCCTACCATGTTCACCAGCCCATCGCAATGTAGGGAGTTATTGTGAAGCCCATGGGTTGCTTTTGTCACATCCATTCCATCCCCTTGGAGCACTAGTACTGCCTTAAGGATCACACTAAAAGCCTCCCCCTCCACCCCACACCCTCCCACATGCCACAGGCATAACAGGGCTTTCACACAGGGGCTTGGATCTGACCGAATTCTGCCAGACGATTGAAGCCTCAGTAGGGCACTGTCAGACTGAATCCTTTGGATTACACAGCAGCCCCAACTTGCACTAATGTAATGACAGTATTTGTGGGGGGTCAGGGAAGGTGGGGGGCCGGCATTCAAATCTGGAACCTACCACCTGCAAATGTTAGAGATATTTGGGCCATTGGGCATATTCATTTTGACCACTTAACTCTTCTTCAGGACTAAACAGAAATAGAAATTTGGTGAAATATATACTGGCCAGAATTCTTACCTTGATGGGCGGGCGGGCCTCACCGGCTCGGTGGCGGGCGAGCAGCTGAACTCTGCTGCTGAAACGGGGCCCGCCACCATTTTGAGTGGGTGGGCCAATTAAGGCCTGCCCAGTGGCCTGCCTGACGGGAATCGCTATGCACTCCCTGTGCGCGAGGTGGAAGGATTCCCCATTGTCAAAGTGCGCTCTTCCGTGCATGCGTGTGAAAGAGCCCACTGCTCCCTGAGACAAAGTCCTGTCTCAGGGAGATTAGTGACAGTGTAAAAAACATTAAAAATATAAAAATATAGAAATTATTAACATATCCCCCTCGTGTGACAATGTCATACGAGATGGGACATGTTAATAAAAAGGGTATAAACTTTATTAAATATTTTTAAAACGGACATGAAACCTCATCCCGCCTTAATATTTAAATGGACCGGGATGACATCGGAGGTTCCTCCCGATGTCATCCTGCATCATTTTCCCATTGGCGAGCAGGCCCCACCCCCAAATCGCCGACAGGAAAATTCTGGCCACTGTTAAAGGGGGATGGGCCAAGTGAAGCTGGATGGAAGGCCAGTGATAGCCTTCTAGGAGGCAAAGGAGAGATTGCAAAAGATGTCATAAACAAAAGGTCGAAGGGGTGTTGATGTTGGTGATACTGACTAAAGGAGGTGCTAATGATTACATTAAGAGTAGAAAGCAGGATGAGCAAGTGACAGATGGCTCTAGTGGGGGTGGAGTGGGGGGAGGGGAGGGGATGGTGTGGGGCGGAGTGGGAGGAGGGGAGGGGATGGTATGGGAAAAAAGATCAAAATAGGCTAAAAGGTGGGGATAAAACAATGAATGGAAATTTTAAAAATAGTAATAGAAATAGGTGGAAAAAATATATATATAAAAATTCAAAAATAAATATTTGAAAAAAGTGGATCAAAAAGGGGTGAGGATGGAGGAGACAGCTCATGATGTAAAGTTGTTGAATTCAATATTTAAGTTCAGAAGGCTGTAAAGTGCCTAATCAGAAGATGAGGTGCTGTTCCTCCAGTTTGGGTTGAGTTTCACTGGAATGTTGCAGCAGGACAAGGATGGACATGTGGGCATGAGAGCAGGGTGGTGTGTTGAAATGGCAAGCGACAGGAAGGTCTGGGTCGTGCTTGCAGACAGGCCGAAGGTGTTCTGTAAAGTGGTTACCCAGTCCGCATTTGGTCTCTTCAATGTAGAGGGGATTGCATTGGGAGCAGCGAATGCAGTGGACCAAATTGAGGGATGTGCAAGTGAAGCACTGCTTCACTTGAAAGGAGTGTCTGGGCCCTTGGAAGATTAGGAGAGGGGAAGTAAAGGGGCCGGTGTTGCACCTTCTGCGGTTGCGTGGGAAGGTGCTGTGGGATGGGTTTGTGATGTAGGGGGTGAGGGAGGAGTGGACCAGGGTGTCCCGGAGGGAATGATCCCTGTGATTGCTGACAGGGGCAGGTGAAGGGAAGCTGCGTTTGGTGGTGGCATCATGCTGGAGTTGGCAGAAATGGTGGAGGATGATCCTTTGAATGCAGAGGCTGGTGGGGTGAAAAGTAAGGATACGGGGGACCCTATTATGGTTCTGGGAGGGAGAGGAAGGTGTGAGAGCAGAGGCACGGGAGATGGGTCGGACACGGTCGAGGGCCCTGTCAACCCACCATGGGTGGGAAACCTTGGTTAAGGAAGAAGGAAGACATGTCAGAAGTACTGTTTTGGAATGTGGTATTATTGGAACAGATGCAACAGAGGCGAAGTAACTGAGAGAACGGGATGGACTCCTTATAGGAAGTGGGTTGTGAGGAGTTGTAGTCGAGGTAGCTGTGGGAGTCAGTGGGCTTGTAATGAATATTGGTGGACAGCCTATCATCCGAAATTGAGACAGAGAGGTCAAGGAAGGGAAGGGAAGTGTCAGTGTGGACCATGTGAAAGTGATGGTGGGGTGGAAATTGGAAGCAAAATTAATACATTTTTCCAGGTCCAGACGAGAGCATGAAGCAGCACCAAAACAGTCATTGATGTACCGGAGAAAGAGTTGTGGGAGGGGGCCTGATTAGGACTGGAACAAAGAATGTTCCACATACCCCATAAAGAGACAAGCATAACTGGGGCCCATGTGGGTACCCATAGCCACACCTTTCATTTGGAGGAAGTGAGACCCTCGAACCAACACCCCCTGCCTGATCAGCCTTGGCATGGAGTCAGAGCAGTGGTGACCACAGTGCAGTGAAAGGTAAGCAAGGACTGCACACAAGCACCTTGAGGTCACAAGTGAAGTGCAGTACCCCAGGTACATGTTACTTATATGTGGGCGTGAATCACGCCGGTCTAATCAGCCGCTGGTGTGGCCATTTGATCTGGAGTGGGGATGTGATTCCAGTGAGGTGGGTTTTTAATGAGCATTCAAGGTATTGAAATGTGGCTCTTGACATGGCCTGGTGGGCTGCCTGACCCACCATGAAAGCTGGGAGCAGAATATTTGAAACAATTTTTATGCTAGCGGGATACTAACTTCTGGGTCTCTCCAAATTTGCCTGTCCCGCCCACCACAATGCCTGCCGTTGGGGGGACCAGAAAATCCCACCCTTTTGGGGCCACAAAAGGTGCTGCTGTTCCAGGCAGAAGAAAAGGTCTGTTTTTGAGGTAACCACCAAATGGAGGGCTAGTGAGGATTGAACCCATGTTCAAGGAAACAAGGATTGTGAAGAGTTAAAGACCATGGAATCACCTGGCAATGATAAGTCCATTCAATTATGCTCAAAGGGTTGAGTGAAGGGAACTTTGGGCCTGAACTTCCACAAAGTGGCAATCAGAGTGGGATTTCCGCTCCACTCCTACTTTTTTACCTTCAAATCTTTCCGATCCTTTCTCGTTCAATCTTCTGACTCAGGCTAAGCCAGAAATATGCAGGGCAGCACATTCTTGGGCTTTCTGTTGAGGGCTTCAGAGTCAGATACAAGGAGGCCACAACCCCCTTTTGTTGGCACAGGTTGCCCTCAATCAGGTAGGTTTAAATGTCCAACCATTTTCAAGCCAAGGAGATGGTGGATTTGTTAGGTAAGTGGTTAGAATTTGAGAGGGTGGGGCAGTGGGGTGGGGGGTGGGGGTGGGGGGGGGGGCGGTGGGGTTGGTGGGGGGGGGGTAGTGGGGGGTGGGGGGCGGTAGTGGGGGAGGGGGGAAGGGTGGCGGTTGGGCATTGTGCGGGAGTCAGGCACTCGGATGGGTGGACTTGGCCACTCGGGGGGTTGGGCACTGGGGAAGGGTAGGGCACTTGGGGCGGGGTAATGGTTTGGGCACTCATAGGGAGGCCACCAGTCAGGGAAAGGGAGTGTCAGACAGTTGGGGTGGGGGTGTCAAGGAGTTGGTGGCAGGGAGAGGTCGGGTTGGGTTGGGCCTGGGGGGTAATCAGGGGTTGGGGCGATATGCCTCTGGTGTAAAACTTGAGCATCACATTCACTTTCACGGCCACTGGCAGTGACTGCCCTCCATGTCTGTGGCGCAAGATGCTGCAGCAGGTGGCATATGTGACCAACCAGTTCCCTAGACATGCACAGTCTTCGGCGACACTAGTTCTCAGTCATCTGCAGGAATAACAAGCACAGTCTATAGACCCTGAATCTAGTGAGGCACCTATGAGCGACGGATCGTTGTGGATCTTCATCTGCATGTGCAGCAGACTCTGCCACCCCTTCATATTGAGGGAGGTGCTTCTCCCTTTGCTGAGCCAGGTACCTCCACCACTCTCATCTTCTTCTCTGGTCTCTGCAAGCCATGAGGCATACCACTAAATCACCAGGATCCATGATCCTGATGTTCTCCTCCTGCAGTATCAAAATAAACTTCAGGTTGTCACATGAGGGGAACAAGTTAATAATTTTTTTATTTTGCTATTTTTTAGGTTTATTAAACTCAGGGAGCTCCTGTCAGGCAGCCCACTGGGCGGGCCTTAATTAGCCCGCCCGCTCAAAATGGCGGCGGGGGCCTTTTCAGCGGCGGAGTTCAGCTGCCCACCCACTGCCGAGCTGGTGGGGCCCGCCCGCCCATCAAGAGCTGAATTCTGCCCATAGTGTTTGTAAGATGGACTGAATACATGCAAGACTTATCTGAGGACAACAGACAAGACGAAAAGCCAACAATTAAGGAAAACACAGATGATCCAAAGATCATGAAAGATGAAGTAAGAACAGCAATAAATAAGATGAAAAACAGTAAGGCCAAAGGTCCAGATGAAATAGTCACAGAATAATTAAAAATTTAGAAGATTTGGAATAGACAAACTGACTCATCTTTAATGAAGTTTACGACATGGCAGAAATCCCAGAAGACTTATGTAAATCAATATCTATTGCGCTCTCTAAAAATTCCAGAGCAATTGAATGTGAATTCCATCACATTTTCAGCTTCATGAGTCACGTTACAAAGATCCTTCTTCAAGCGCTGATGAATAGGGCCAGTGCCAAGAAGAAGCCAGAAATTTCAGCTCTTCAATGTGGTTTTGTAGAAAATAGAGGAATTAGAAATGCTATCTTTTTAGTATGCATGCTATCAGAAAGAGCCATAGAGATGAAAAACGATATTTAATCTGTTTCATTGACTACAGTAAGGCATTTGATAAGGTGAAATATGAAGAACTGATGAGCATGTTAGAGTCTCTTGACCTTCATGGCAAAGATAAGAAATCTTAATTGGGAGCAAACTAGAAGCATAAAAATTGAGAATGATTTAAGCGATTTTGTGAAGATTTTTAAAATTCTTTCATGGGATGTGGGCGTCACTGGTAGGCCAGCATTTGTTTTTATTGTCCATCCCTAATTGCCCTTGAGAAGGTGGTGGTGCACTGCCTTTTCGAACCGCTGCACTCCATGTGCTGTCGGTATACCCAAAGTGCTGTTTAGGAGGGAGTTCCTGGATTTTGACCCAGCGACAATGAAGGAACAGTGATATAGTTCCAAGTCAGGATGGTGTGTAGTTTGGAGGGGAACTTACAGGTAGTGGTGTTCTTATGCATGTGCTGCCCTTTTTCTTTTAGGTGGTAGAAGTCACGAGATTGGAAGGTGCTGTAGAAGGAGCCTTGGTGATTTGTGGAAATTCATCACTGCTGCCGCTATGCATCAGTGGTGAAGGGAATGGATGTTGAAAGTGGTGGATGGGGTGCCAATCAAGTGGGTTGCTTTATCCTGGATGATGTTGAGCTTCTTGACTATTATTGGAACTGCACTCATCCAGGCGCACTCCTGACTTGTGCCTTGTAGATGGTTGACAGGCTTTGGGGAGTCAGGAAGTGAGTTACCCTCTGCAGAATTTCCAGTGTCTGACCTGTTCCTATAGCCACAGTATTTATATGGCTGGTCCAGTTCTTTTTCTGGTCAGTGGTCACCCACAGGATGTCGAAATGGAGGATTCAGCAATGGTAATGACATTGAATGTCAAGGAAAATTTTTGGATCTTCTCTTGCTGGGGATGACCATTGCCTGGTGCTTGTGTTGCATGAATGTTACTTGCTAATTATCAGCCCTAGCCTGAATACCAATCTTGCTGCATATGGGCATGGATTGCTTCAGATTAAAGAGGGGTCAGACAGGGGTCTATTTTCTCCCAAGATTTATTCATTTTGTACAGTGAAAATATCCCTAGAGTGATTGAAGACCTTCCTGGATTATTATTTGGAGGCTATAGCTTTAATAATATAATATATTCCAATGACACCCTTCTTATTGCCAACTCTGAAGAGAAACTGCCAAAGATTATAGATAGAGTAGTGAGCAAAAGTGAGGAGAAAGGGCTGAGGATAAATTGTAAGAAAACAATATGTCTCATAGTGTTGACAAAGAAAATCATACCAGAATGTACGATCATAATGCAGAATGAAAAGATCAAACAGGTAGACAAACTTAGTTACCTGGGAAGAATGTTAACATCAGGCAGAAAGTGCAAGCAAGAAATTAGATGAAGGATTGGAATGGCCAAAGATGCGTTTCAAAAATGAAAAATATAATAGATCAACTCAAAATTATCCATGAAAACAAAACTGACAGTCCTGGAATGCTATATCACACCAATTTTGACATTGTGTTGAATGATCAGTGAAACAATGCAGGGAAGAATTGAGGCTGCAGAGTTATGGTTTTTGAGGTGAATAATGACGATATCTTGGCCAAGTCACAATACCAGTGAAGAGATGTTAATAAAATTTGTGACCAAAAGAACTCTGCTGACCAAGATCAGGAAGAGACAGTTGGAACTTCTTTGGCACGAAATAAGAAATCATGATGTAGAAAGTCTAATGCTGATGGGAAGGATTGATAGTAAAAGAGTTTGAGGTAGACAAAGAATGATCTTGTTAAAGACCCTCGCAAACTGATTAAATGTACCATCAACAAAGATGATCCACGCCTCTAGAGTAAGATTAACATGGTGGTCCATGGTTGCCAATGGCCTCTCAGGGCATGGTACCTGAAAAGAAAGAGATATTTGCATTGGAGGCAGTACAGTGAAGGTTCACTAGGTTGGTTCCTGGGATGAAATGGCAATCCTATGATGAGACGCTGAATAAATTGGGCCTTTACTCCCTGGATTTAGAAGAATGAGTGGTGATCTAATTGAAACATACAAGTTTCTAAAGGGGCTTGACAAGCTGGATACTGAGAGGTTGTTTTCCCTGGCTGGGGAATCTAGAACACAAGGGCACAGTCTCAGGATAAGGGGTGGATCAATTAAGATTGACGAGGGGAAATTTCTTCACTCAAAGGGTGGTGAATCTTTGGAATTCTCTACCCCAGAGAATTGTGGACAGTCCATTGTTGAATATATTTAAGGCTGAGATAGACAGATTTTTGTCTCTCAGGGAATCAAGGGATATTGGGAGCAAACAGGGAAGTGGAGTTAAGGCCAGTGATCAGCTTTGATCGTAAGAATGGCAGATTAGGCTCGAGGAGGCATATGGTCTACTCCTACTCTTACTTCTTATGTTATCATGGTTTAACACCGATAAGATTAATCTTTAATTGCTGGAGATTCTAGAAAAATCCCAAATAATTAGCAACTCTAAGTGAGAGAGACGAGCTTGGATATAGAGTGACTGGGCGCACTAATGGAGACAAATAGTAACGTTGACTGTGAGTTGCAAAGCATTCATATTTCCAAAAAAGTTTAATTAACAACAGGAGTTTGAAATTCCAGTGGTTTGAGGTTTGGATTCTATAGCTTTTTTGTGTGTGTTGGGGGTTGGGCGGGTGGGGTGGTGGGCGGAACCGGAATGTATCAGTCTATAAAGCCAGACAGATTAATGGAAAAAACACTATGTATTCAAGTGCTACGGTTTTGTTTCCTTGCCATTATGCCTTATAATAGCTAAAAATGGATATACAGGCATAAAAATCTGAGCCTCTATCTGGACTATTCATTTCAGAGGTATTTTTGTCTGGGATTAAGAAAAGAGAACTAATAACTAATTGTAGTTGGAAATGGTGATTCATGAAACAAACTTCACCAATTATAATTTATGTGACTCAGCATAAGCATTGTAAACAGACTAATTGATGTAATAGATTAACACACAGCCCTTCCACTTCAGAGAACTTATTTTCATGCTTTCACTTCATACACCAGTGTATAAGTAGGTCCAAATGAAAGCGCCCTGTTCTAATTGCTTTCGGTGAAATTATCATTTTATAGCAAACTGACAAGTGAGACCAGAAGGTTAACTGATTTAGGAAATGAAACTAGCATACAGGTGCAGCCGTGGGGTAGAGAGAAAGTTCTTTCACGACTGGGGCTAAAAAGTGCATTTTTAGGATGGAGCAGAAAGGAATCATGTCAGTCTCACTCAGTTGGTAGCACTTTTTCTTCAAGTCAGAAGACTGAGTTCAAGCACGATTTCAGCACTTTAGCTCATAATCCAGAAAGACTCCTCATGAGATAACTTTGCATTGTCAGAAGTGCCATCTTTTAAATCTGAGGGTAAACTGAGGTCCAATCTGCCAGGTGAGATGGATGCTAAAGATTCTATGGTACCATTCAAAGAATAGGGACTTTTCCAATGTTCTGGACAACACGCATTCCTCAACCAATGGAACCAAAGACATTAACAGATCAACTGGATATCCACCTCACTGCCATTTGTAGGTTATCGGCTGCGCACAAAAAGTGCGCTGCATTTGCTTATATAACAGACACTGTAACCAAAGTTATTCAGTGTAAGCTAAGAGCTGGTTCCCACCTGTCTTTACCTGCATCACTGGAGCACAATAAGTCCTTGTTTTAAGTTGCCTCAATTTAGGTTGATTCGCTATAAAATGGTGTTTGTTGTAAGTCCAGTTTCCCCACTATAAATCTGGATTTATAATGTTTTTCTCGCATCATCACATTTCGTGCATTATCATTGTCCGTGGTTCAATTGCATTTCGCACGACATTGCACAGCGCGTGTCGGATCTCTTCCGGCAACATCGGGTCCTGTTGGGTTGGTGCCATTGTTAGTTATGGTATTCGAGGCAACATCAATCTTTTTAAAAAACACAGAGAGGCATCCAAAGCCGGAGTTTATTAAACTTTGGAGTTTTGCTGTGGGTGAGACTTTTAAATCACTTTTAAACATGAGCAAGAAATTCCCATAAGTGGTGGTAGAGTGCCTGCTGTTGCAAAGAAAGCAAGAAAAGCCATCAGCCTAACAATGAAATTGGATGTTTTAAAATGTCTTGAGGCTGGAGAAAAAGCAATTGATATTGCTAAAGGTTTTGGGCTAATCCTTATGGTGCAACAGCAAGGTCATCCCCCAAGAAAACATGCCCAGCATCGAGGCTCTAAATCACTGGAAGCCACTTCTAATGAAACACTTTAGAGATGTATCATTCACACCACTCAAGTGCCAGGCAATAGCAATCTTCAATAAGAGATAATCCAATCATCTCCCCTTGACATTCAATGGCATTACCATCACTAAATCCCCCACTATCAACATCCTAGGGGTTACCATTAACCAGAAACTGAATTGGACCAACCATGTTAATACTGTGGCTACAAGGGCAGGCCAGAGACTGGGAATTCTGTGGTGAATAACTCACCTCTTGACTCCCCAAAGCCTGGCCACTATCATCTACAAGGAACAACTCAGGAGTGTGATAGAATACTCTCCACTTGTCTGGATGATTGCAGATCTATTAACACTCAAGAAGCTCGTCACTATCCAAGACAAGGCAGCCCACTTGATTGGCACACCGTCCATCACTTCCAACATCCACCCCCTCCACCACTGATGCACAATGGCAGCAGTGCGTACCATCTACAAGATGCACTGCAACAACTCACCAATGCTCCTTCGACAGCACCTTCCAAACCCATGACCTCTACCAACCAGAAGGACAAGGGCAGCAGATGCAAGGGAACACCACCACCTGAAAGTCCCTCTCCAAGCCACACATCATCCTGACTTGGAAATATATTACCGTTCCTTCACTGTCACTGGGTCAAAATCCTGGAACTCCCTCTCAAACAGCACTGTGGGTGTACCTACACCACATGGACTGCAGCTTTCAAGAAGGCAGCCAACCAATACCTTCTCAAGGACAATTACGGATAGGCAATAAAAACAAATGGTGGCCTAGCCCAGTGACGCCCTGTGAAGTAATTTTTAAAAAGTCCTCAAAGCATCCCTGAAGAGGTCAAACATCTCCCCACCCATCAAGCTGGAATGAAAGCAAGTCATCCCGAATCTGAGGGACTGCCTAAGAAGAGAGAGAGACTGGTGAGTGTTATCTAATTTGAATTTTTACAGGATTTATTTTACACTTAGTGATTTATTTTATTTTGCAAGTTATTCCAGCTAGGAATGCATAGTGCTACATGTATATGGTATGGTGTTTCAACCTGTACATTGTATTTTCTGGGCAAGAAATGTCCAACGGAACCTAACTCCAGCTTTAACATTGATTCCTATGGGGAACCATGGGCAGGATTTTACATCCCACAGGCAGGGGTGAGCCCGACCCGGTCAGGTGTAAAATCGTGTGCAATGACGTCAGGCGAGCGTCCCAACATCATCGCGCACTTGCGTGATATTTCAGTTGGTGGGCACGCTCGAGAGTCAGCAGCTCACCCGCTGACAATTAAGAGGATTAAGGCCCTTAATCAAATAATTTAATGCTATTTTTCGCTGCCCATTCAACTTTACAGTTGGCGGGCAGGTGAATTGGCCAGACAGCCTTAGGATTTTTTATGAAACCTCATCCACAGGTGGGATGAGGTTTCCAGGAGTAATTTTTTAAAAATTAAAAACTTTTCAACATCATTTTTAACATGTCCTTTTTCATGTGACTGAGTCACATTTGGGGACATATTTATATCATTTGCAAAATCTTTATTGTTCAGTGTTCAATTCTTCAGCTCCCTGAGGCAGCTCTGTACCTTCAGGTAGCTGTCGGTGCACACTACCTCACGCATGCACAGACTTCTGCTCTTGTCCTCCTCCCACCCCCAACCCAGCAGCACTGAGTGTTTCAGTGCACCTTTCACACTGGCTGGCTGTTAATTGGCCAGTCAGCGTGAAATTGCGGTCGGGACCCAAGAGTGGGATAAGGTTTCCTAAAGCTAATACTAATTAAATAAAACCTTTATTTTGAAAATAAAAACATGTCCTATCTCATGTGACACAGTCACATGAGGGGACATGTTTCATTAAATTTTTAATGTCTTTATTCATTTTTTTGGAAAGCGCTTCAATCTCCTTGAAGCAGCACCATGCCTCAGGGAGATTGAAGCGCTCTTTCGCACGCATGCATGAACTACGCGCTAGACCCTCCTCTCCCTCCTCTCCCTGCCCGCACAGGTAGCGCTCAGTGCTACCGCTCACAATCCAAGCAGGGCAGGCCTTAATTGGTCCGCCTGCATGAAATTGCGGTGCAGAGCCGATCGCGGGCGGCAGTCGGCTCCCCGACCACGCCCGCCCTCTCTCGCCAAGCCCGCCCAACACAGGAAAAATTCAGGCCCAAGAAAAGAGCAGTTTTGCTTATTACCTGCAGCCAGTAATATACATATTGATTAAGAATCTGTTTGTCCCTACCCAGCTTAAAGACTAAAAGAGAGGAGCAGCTGGTTCAAGACTTACTGTGAAATAGATCAAAGTTACCAAGGTAGATAAAGAAATAATGAACATGTTTCTCAGTTTATGTAGAACTGGAGAAACTCATCTGGGAGGTGTGATAAAAATAATGATCATCCAGATCGATTTTTTTCAAGAATGTCGGTTGTAACTACATGCAGTTGAGCCATTTAGCTTAGGGTTGCTGGAAGACAGTAGATACTGATATTTGGAGGCAGGGAGAAGAAAAGAAACCCCAAGTCTTATCACAATGTTGTGAGGAAACAAAGAAGACAAAGGAGCAACACCATAATGTAACTGAGATGAAGAAGAGACACGTTTTCCTGTATATTCCATAAGTGTGGTCCCTGCGTTGATGGAAAATATACAATATGAATTGGACAGTTTTGTGAAGGGTTTTTATCAACTGGAATGTGGGTTACACAATGAGCTGGTTCCAATAGACTACAACATGTCAAATAAAGCAGATAGGACACTGAATGACAGGAGATGGAAGGATAGCGTTATGATCCCCGTAGAGGCCAATAACTTTTTAAAAAGAGATGACTTTCCCAGCGACCAATGGAAATTACTGAAGGACAAAATTTCTCTTTTAAAGACTTTTACTGTAACCAACAAACTAAAATCAACATAGATCAAACACTATTTAACACCAAGCTAAAGAAAAGGTAATTAACTCAATCAAGGCTCCTCTTTCAACTCCTTTTTCTGTGCACCCACTTCTGGCTGAAGGGTAGCAATACAAGAATAAGTTCCAAGGTAATCCCAGCTTTCCAGTAGGCTCACTTTTCCCGGACACAGCAGGCTCACCTCTCCCTGTCTTACTCGATTGAATATTCCAGTGTCTAATCAGTCTGAATATTCCAAAGCTGACTTTCACCAACAAGACTCACCTCAGCAATTCCTTGTTCCTTAAATCTCCAAAAGTCCCATTTGTGCCATTCTCTTCAAACAGAGAACCAGCTCTCATCAGCATTCTATTTGGTTGCTAACACGAAAGCAGTTATTTCTTGCCCTTCACAGCAGTGGCTGTCCTTGTCTCTCTCTCTCTCTCTCTTTCTCTCCATGTCTCTGTGTCCAAAAATCAGCTGTCCCTTTTTCTGTGCCAAGTTGTGAAAACTGTCACTTGGTTTTCAAGAGGTTTCGATTTGGGTTTCTTTCCCCATGACAATCAGATCACATCGGCTTGTTTCCGAGCAGAATTAATATGATCACCATTGCCCTATCCAGAACATTCTATTTCACCTTAAATTAAAGGAGTCATTTTAAAACATGACTGCCTTGTAAAGTGCTGCATTCGTAACAATAGACAATGAAAGATTCGTGATGGGTAAGCATTAATGTTACTTGGAAGTCAGCAAGTTGCTTTTTATTTTTTTCTTGCCAAAGTTTGAAAGTAACTAAGTAAGTTGAGTTATGAGGAGTGGGTGTGTTCTCACATGTTATCTCAGCCAAGGTATTAGGAACACAAAGAGGGGAGATGCTGAGCAAAGGTAGGGTGAATTGGCATTGGAAAAGGAGGCAATTCAAATTAGGGTACTCTTAAACTTTTCCTTGCAGCTTGATAAAGCAAAAGCATAGATAAATGCTTCAGTTTGTTTACCTGATTAGCCACTTGATTGGGCAATGCAACCTAAGGCAAGAGTTGTTGAGCTCAAAATTTTAAATAAAAACTCAGAGGAAAACAACAAAAACAACATATTTATTTAGTGCTTTTGTCATAATAAAAATTTCCAAGGCACTTCACAGGAGTGTTATAAAATGAAATGTGACACTGAGTTACATTAGGAGACATTAGGGTAGATAGCCAACAGCTTGGTCAAAGAGAAAGTTTTTTTTAGAAATAGGGGTAGGAGTAGGCCATTTGGCCCCTTGACCCTGCTCTGCCATTCATTAAAATCATGGCTAATTTGATTGTGGTCTTAACCCCACTTTCCTGCATGTGCCGCCACCTCCCCCCCACCTGCCCATCCTATTCTGCCCCCCATCCCCCCCCCCCCCAACCAACCCAGAGAGGTTTAGAGAGGGAATTTTAGAGCTTAGGGCCCAGGCAGTTGAAGCCATGGCAACCCAAGGTGTGGTGATTAAAATAAGGGATGTTCAAAAGTCTAGAGGAACATAGATATCTCAGAATGTTGTGGGGTTGGAAGAGATTACAGAGCTAGGGGGACAAGAGAACATGGAATGATTTGAAATAAAGGATGAGAATTTTAAAATTAAGATGTTGTTTAAGCAAGAGATAATATAGGCTATTTATGGAACAATAAATTAGCAAATTATGATAGGATGGCCATAAAGTATTCATTTTAGTTCAGTAAACAATTGCCTGGATCTTATAGAGGCATTTTCTTATGAACTTAATTACAGTTTAGCTGTCTTGCATATTTTATTATTCATCTCTGGGATGTGGCGTCGCTGGCTGGGCCAGCATTTATTGCCCATCCTTAATTGCGTTTGAGAAGATGGAGGTGAGCTGCTTTCTTGAATTTCTGCAGTCCATCCACAGTGCTGTTAGGGAGGGAGTTCCAGGAGTTTGACCCAGCAGCAGCGAAGGAACAGCGACATATTTCCAAGCCAGGATGTTGAGTGGCTTGGAGGGGAACTTCCAGGTGTTGGTGTTCCCATTTATCTGCTGCCCTTGTCCTTCTACATGGTAACAGCTGTGTGTTTGGAAGGTGCTGCCTAAGGACCTTGCTGAGTTTCTGCAGTGCATCTTGTAGATAGTACACACTGCTGCCAATGTTCATCAGTGGTAGAGGGAGTGAATGTTTGTGGAAGGGGTGCCAATCAAGTGGGCTGCTTTGTCCTGGGTGTAGTCAAGCTTCTTGAGTGTTGTTGGAGCTGCACTCATCCAGGCAAGTGGGGAGTATTCCACCACACTCCTGACTTGTGCCTTGTAGATGGTGGACAGGCTTTGGGGATTCAGAAGTGAGATACCCATTGCCGGATTCCCAGCCTCTGACCTGCTCTTGTAGTCACAGTATTTATATGGCTAGCCCAGTTCAGTTTCTGGTCAATGGTAACCCCCATGATGTTGACAGTGGGGGATTCAGTGATGGTGATGCCATTGAATGTCAAAGGACGATAGTTAAATTCCCTCTTGTTGGAGATGGTCACTGCCTGGCACTTGTGTGCACAAACGTTACTTGCCACTTACTGCATTTGGACATGGACTGCTTCAGTATCTGAGGAGTCGCAAATGGTGCTGAACATTGTGCAATCATCAGTGAACATCCCCACTTCTGACCTTATGATGAAAGGAAGGTCATTGATGAAGCAGCCAAAGATGTTTGGGCTCTCTCACTACCCTGAGGAACTCC
The DNA here is from genome assembly GCF_017639515.1 of Carcharodon carcharias. Taxonomy (NCBI): domain Eukaryota; kingdom Metazoa; phylum Chordata; class Chondrichthyes; order Lamniformes; family Lamnidae; genus Carcharodon; species Carcharodon carcharias. Next base: position 131,417,188 of record NC_054475.1, read on the forward strand.
TGCTGTGTTAGCCTTTTTTACTGCATCATAATCCACAGTAAGCTCTTCTGAAAGTGATGCATAAACCTCATGAGTTCTACCCACCAACCTACTCTTTAGGAGCAATGTCTAGATTTCTTTTGGCCACTTCATTTGCTTAGCTACCTTCTCAAATGAAATGAAGAATGCCTCTTCATCTCTTTCCTCAAACGTTAGGAGGTCTTGCACAAAGTTAAACATCTTCCCACCGGACTCTGGGTTGGAGATGATTTTTTCATCATCAGAACTTTCCTTCGCATTTAAGGCCTCTTTTTTTCTTAATTCCTGCCTTTTTAGCTGGTATTCCCTTTCTCATTCCTATGCCTCTCTTTCTTTATCCTTTTTCCTTTCCTCCCATTCTAACTTCTCTCTCTGGAGATCAAGTTTTCGCATTTCCAATTCCCTTTCCCTTTCCTTTTCTATTTCTTTTGCCTCCAAACTTTTCAATTCCAATTCTCTTTCCTTCTCTTTTGCCTCCAATTCAAGTTTTCTCATTTACCACTGAACCTTATCCAATTCAATTGACTCACCCCCGGAGTACCTGGTCTCTCTGGTATCCCTTCCAGTTTCGAATGCGACGCAATTACCTCAACTATATCTGCTTTCCTCATTCCTACAGTTAATTCTAACACCAACGTATCTGCCAATTCTGTTAGCTGAACCTTGATTACTTTTTGTAAACCAGTCAGGGATAAATCTTCCATCTTTAGAAAAGTCTTAGCAACTTCCAAAGCTATTTTGGTGTATTAATGTGTAAGAAACCTGATCTCTGTTCTCTTATCCTTCCAATTATTATTATTATTCCACATCTCATCATCCATTGTCCACATTTCAGATCCCGATATGTTACGACCAGGATGGGAGGAGTGCACAGTTTATCTAGCCCCACTACTCCGCAGTTCACGCTAGTTAAAAAGTTTAATTCACTCACCAAAATGGCTAGTTATTTATCTTCACTACTGTTAGACACAGAATAAAAGAAACTTTAACCAGGCCTCTTTCAATAAATTCAGAATAATTCATTTATTATAAACAAAGCTTTTGTTTTTAAAACAAATTGCAAGACCTGGTTAACACACAATTGTACTCTGGAAGTATAACTATCTATCCCTTTTAAAAATACCCCCACATGCGCACACACACATGCACACACAAACAAACAAAGGGCAAACAGATAGGGTCTCTCTGCAGAGATGGGCTTTAGAGCATAGGCATTATAAAAATAAAGGATTAAGTTTGCAGGATCTCAACACTGTCAATCTGGAGCTCCCTCATGTGAAGATGGGCCTCTGGTCCCTGTAGACGTCGGAAGTTTCTCACTAATGGAGCTTCAGCGTGGAGGAGAATATGGAGCTGGACTAATTCTTCCTGCCTCAGCTTTGCAGGTCCAAAATGCAGACAAGTTACACTCAGATGAGGATTCTCTGACTGCAAGATTATAACCACATACAGAATTTCAGCCAAAGCAGACAGGGAGAGTCAGTTAGGAAAGCCTTCCTGCTCAGCTTATTCCCCAACAAGACTGAATTCACAAAGCAATAGGTTCAAAATTAAAGCTTATCCCTGCCAAGTGGTTTCCAGTAAATCACTTTCCCTGTACCTTTACCAGTTGTTTCCCTTATCAATTAAAGTGATTGCAGTTCAAAACAAACAGCTCTTCCTCTATTATCATGCTGGTCAGGTGATTTCTTGGAAAAGGCATACTTGTTGACAGTTGCAAGGTGAACCCGTGACCCTTTTTTAAAAAACTCCAGGTCAGCATCTAAATGTCCAGATAATGCAACATCTTTCCTTATTTTAAAAGAAAAATCCAATTCGTGAAGGTATGGTTTTCCTAATAGGAGCCTCACTGATTGTCAGGAGATGCTGATCTCGTCTTTGGCGCAGGAATGTTCCCTGTCCTCTCCAGCCAGCTCTTCAAAGGGGGTGACGGGCCTGACCTCTGTCAGCTCCCATCCAGTTTGGATCTCTCCCAGTTGTTGTGGGCACTCTTGTCCTACATAAAGACAGATGGGCAGAATGTGAGCAGGACGGATGCCAAAGCAGATAAGCATGCCCGCCTGCTGTGTGTGCTGAGTAGACCTACGTAAGAGCAGAAGACACAGCCTGTGGAATTCGCTATCGCCTGTGGAATTTGTTACCATGGAAAGTAGTTGAGGCCAAAACATTGTTTGTTTTCAAGAAGTTAGATATAGTTCTTGGGGCGAAAGGGATCAAAGAATATGGGGAGAAAGCAGGAGCAGGCTGTTGAGTTGGATGATCAGCCATGATCATGATGAATGGTGGAGCAGGCTCAAAGGGCCGAATGGCCTACTCCTGCTCCTATTTTCTATGTTTCTATGTTCCTATGACTTGTGCAGGATGTGACAAGAGATGAAGATGTTAAAGTGTGTATGAGAGAATCAGGGATTGTGTTGACAATGTGTGAGAGCCCTGTGGACTATAACCCTTTGAATGCCTGAAGGCCTTGTGAGAGCACTAGTTGAGAATGAGGAGATTGACTTACCTTGGTGGAGTGTATGAGATCATTCATCCTTTTTCTGCCCTGGAGAGTGGTCCACTTCTGCGGACCGCAGGCGCTGCCCACCCTGGCGACTTCCTCCCACGCCTTGGTGGTGAGGTTGCTGGACCTCCGGCTCCTATCATGGGGTAAAGGACCTCCAGCTGGTCCTCGACAGCCTGCAGGAGTGTCACCAGTCCCTTGTTGCACATGGTTTGTCTCTTCTGGAGGCCATTTTGGTGCTTGCCACAAAAGTCCTGGGCTGCAGAGAGTGAATGTGTGCAAGGGTGCTATTTAAATTGGCACCTGGAAATACGACCTGATGAGGTAACAGCTGGATGGATGAATCCCAGTCCATCCCGCTACCAGTTACGACATGCTGCTTGTTTGTGCATACATGATAAGGTGAAAAGCATGGCAACCTGCCCTGCCAGCCGACAGGAACCACTTGTCACTGCAATTAGTCTCCAGAGTGGAAAATTCTGCCTGAGGTGTCAGCAAACGGACTTAGATAGGTTAAGTGAGTGGGCAAAAAATTGGCAGGAGTGTAATGTGTGAAAATGTGAATTTGTCCACTTTGGCAGGAAGAATAGAAAAGCAGCATATTATTTAAATTGAGACAGGTTGTAGAGCTCTGAGGTACCGAGGGACCTGGGTGTCCTGGTATATGAGTCATAGAAAGTTACACAGGTATAGAAAGTGATTAAGAAGGCAAAATGAATGTTATAATATAAAAATAGGGATGTTTTGCTACAGTTGTACAGGGCATTGGTGAGACCACATCTAGAGTACTGTGTACAGTTTTGGTTTCTTTATTTAAGAAAGGATATAAATGCATTAAAAGCAGTTCAGAGAAAGTTCACTTGACTGATACCTGTGATGGAGAAGTTATCTTATGAGGAAAGGTTGGGCAGTCTGGGCCTCGATCCATCAGAGTTTAGAAGAGTGAGAGGTGCTCTTATTGAAACATATAAGATCCTGAGGGGACTTGACAGAGTGGTTGCTGAAAGGACATTTCCCTTTTGGGAGAGACTAGAACTTGGGGACACAGTTTAAAATTAAAGGGTCTCCCATTTAAGATGGAGATGAGGAGAAATATTTCCCTCTCAGAGGGTCATGAATCTTTGGAATTCTTTTCCCGGAGAGTGGTGGAGACAGGGTCATTGAATATTTTTTATAGCAGGGGTAGATAGATTCTTGACTAATTAAGGGAGTCAAAGGTTATCTGAGGTAGGCAGAATGTAGAGATGAGGCCACAATCAGATCAGCCGTGATCTTACTGAATGGCGGAGCAGGCTTGAGGGGCCAAATGGCCTACTCCTGCTCCTAATTCATATGTTCATATGTATGTGTGTGTGTTACACCAGCTGTGCAGTTTGAAGATGCAGACGAAGAAGTCAAAATGTGTTGCTTCAATTCAAATGTATCTGCAGTTTCTGACCCAGCTACTTGATTTCTGGATTTTTTTACACACAATTACAAACCCTCCTCCCTATCTTGAAAGCCCCCTACAGGGTAATATTGGGGCCATTGCATTTTACAACCTTTTGTACTAAAAATCGTACAGTTCTATGAACTTTGAACCTTCTGGTTTGTTTGACTCAGTATTGTAATAAAATGCACTAAAAGGCTAGCAAGCAGTGTTTAGCCTATTAGCATAAAATTGTTTGATTACTAACATGGACTCTTCTGGAAGTCTTTAGGATAATTCTGGAAAGTATTTATAATGGAGATTTTGTAGAAGGACTGCAATCAAAGAACTACTATGTCCTTTTACTATTCAGGTAAATTATAAGAGTTTGCTTTCAAGTTAATAGTTACCAAAACAAGCATCAGACCAGGTGATGCATTTATCCGCTGGAGATTGCATTATTAGATTTATACAGTTTGTTGAAATGTTGCTGTGGACGTACTACTTGACAGACTGCCATGAGTTAATGTCGCCCAAAGCAGCAGAAACTATCCTTCATATATTTGGCTTATCTCCCAAAAACAGAGCAGATGTGTTTCAGCAATCACAGTATACATCTGTGCACAGCTTCTTTTCATCATTTCATTGACTTAATTTTGGCAAATATACAACGGCAAAATGGAATTTGTTTTGGGATTGAGCAGGGCTTGGGGCAAACTAATCAGAGAGTTTCTTCAAAGCTATTTCCACACAGTCACCATACCAACAACCTTTCTCCTCTTCTATCTCTTTATTGCCACCGATTTCCTTCCTTCTCTCTCTTCTTCATTACTATCTCTGCTCTCTCCCCTTTATCCTTTATTGCCATCCGTTTCCCCCCTCTCCCTTTCATTGCAATTCATCCATTCCCTTTCCTTTCATTCTTGTTCAAACCTGAGTGCAGCTGTTAATGGTCCATGCTAACCCCTTCTTCACGATATTATGCTCCTGCTGCTAATTGAGTTTGCATATTGCAGCTGAGAAGTAGCAGAAGAGGTCTGATTCATTTGAGGCAGGACTCAGGGAGGTACAGGACTGAGGACTGTGCTGCTTTTTGTGACAAACTGATTGCCAAAATGCTGTTTACTAAGATGAAACATTTATGGATGGCATGTATGGGCTGAATTTTCTGCACACAAAAACAATGGATTGGATTTAGGCGAGATCATAACATTTTAAAAATCTGAACCCCAACCCCTCTAATCCACACATTTCAGGTTTATAGAGGTGGGACAAGGTATTAGAAATTTAAATGTTTTAATGAGGCTAAGCCTTTGTTTTAAGCTGCTTTGCAATTTTTACAGTGGATGACCAGGTTTACTAGGCTTTGGGAAACCCAGAAGCTGAAGTGTGGTAAGGACAGTAATGGGGAGAAGGTGCCTTTACAGCAATGCTTTCCCTCTGCTCTCTGGCCAACCAAACTCCCTGCCATCAGATCTCCCCCCCTTACAAAGGCCCCCAGAGCTGGGGAGTGGAAACCCTCATCCTCCCCCCTTGAGCTTAAGGATCAGACCTACCTAGCTACCTGGTCCTGCAGTCTGTTTCAGAGATCTCCCTGTCCACTGGAAGCCAAGCCTCTCAATCAGGCTGACTTAAAGTTGGGAAATCTATCATGGCCAAAAGATGCATGTGGGGAAGCCCAGACTTCTGAGCTTCCCAGAACAAAAAAATAGTAAAAACTGGAAAATAAGAATACTGGTCCGAGCTATTTTTTCCTTCTGGCTTCCCATCTGAAACTTTGGTTTTCTGTCTATGTAACTCACCCCTGTTAATATCCAGGCCTGTGTGCCATTCAGAACTTGCGGTACAGGTCTAGGTGTCCACAATGGTGTTCAACAAAAGCTGCTTCTGGATACAAATTTCCACCTTGCTTGACTCCTGGCGACGTAGTTTTCTTCTTTCTCTTTCTGCTCTATTGTTATGCTCTTTTGCTTGGCAAGGTTATGTAGCATGCAGGATACAACTATGTTTTTGGAGATCTTATGTGGCTGCATTGCAGGATACCCTCTAGTTTTGTCCAGGCAGTTGAAGGGCTGCTCAAAATGCTTAGGGTATATTCATTGATGACTGTAGTGGCTGCATTGTTAAATATTTGCTCCAGGGCTGTTTGTGGTTATCTCAGAGGTAACGTGATCCAGGATTCAAATATGTGGACTTCATCTACTAGGAATCAATTTTGCATTTTTTTTATGGCTCAAATAATCTTAACACTGTGGATCGGTGGCTGTGAAGTTAACATCCACTGTCATGATCTTATTTTGATGTTCATAGATGAGCTGCACATTGATGGTGTAAAAGTACTTGAAGATCATCCAGACAAAGGAATTGTGTCCAGGAACCCATTGGGCCACATGGCTACAACAAATGGTTATGTGGATTTTGAACAATTCCACCATCTGAAAATATTGCACAGCCGTCTTGTTCTTCTAATGATTGTCCGTGGGGAAAGTGATGAAATTGTTTGATCTAGAAAAGAATGTATTTATCACCTTCTTGTTACAGCTCTAAACTGAAGGTTTGACTGGTTTGTTGATGTGGCCTGTGGCTGCTCAGAATGAGTCCAAACGTAAAAGCTCAGACTACAATAAACTTGACACAAAATAGAAGGTTGTCTGTACAGTAAATTTTGACTGATGGTCATTTTCCTGGAGGTGGCACAATTCTTCCATTGCTTGCAAACACAGTTTTTTTTTCTCAGGCATGCCAGTGCCTGTGTGCCTCTGCCTGTAAATATGGATCCCTGGCTAACAGTATACTGCATGCAGGCAGTCCACATCAGGTGCAATTGTACCTTCAGGCTCCCTCTTTCTTCTAAATTAGCACAAAAATAATGACATTCCCATTGAGAAATAACCTGGCAAAGAAAGCAGTGATAAACTTTAATTTAAATTGCAATTTTAATTTACAATGATGAAAATCACCCTTTAGATGCTGATGTTCTGAAAGTATATAACTTGCAGAAACCAGTTTGCATGGCCAAGGGTAACACAAAGTTCACTCCTTGCAAAAATGATGGGAAATTGCATGTGTGCTGATTAGCATATGATTATATTTCAATTTAATATTGTAATGAAGCTAACACCTGTTTACAGCAAAATCTTCTTTTCCCTGCCTTACTCTCCTCCTTCACTGAGGTATGTTCACAGTACATAATAAATGAAGACAAAATGCTCTGATTCTGCTTAATTTCATGTTTTGTATCATCTCACCAAAACTGACCATTGAAAAATATATTACATTACTATTCGATTTTCATCAGAGGGATTTAACAGGTTCCAGATTCCACTTGGTGCATTTTTTTTTGGGTGAGCATGCACTGCTAACACTGCATATTAGTATTCAGGTGCTGCCCATGCAGGGCACTTAAGGATGGCCAATAAATTCTGGTCTTGCCACAACACCTACATTCAGTGAATGAGCGTTAATGAGAAAAAAACCTGAGGTAATGTCCTCAAAGTCACAGCACTTCTAACAAAAAGTATATTTATTTTTATGGCTATATTTGATGTAGTGCCTTTTCCTTTTAAATCTAGTTGCTTTAACCAGTTTAAAGTCAATTGCAGTTCAGATTTCTTTAGCAAATTCCATTGTTTACAAGCTGGAGAGAGTGATAATTTAAATTCAGTGAAATGGAGCCTAAGTTCCTTGGGATACAATCTTGGCAGTGGCCAGGATCAAGCCTGCCCGTGGCCTCCAGTCCTTACTCTGCCCTAGTTTGCAGGGTCTGTTCAAGGGCACCGAATGTTTAGGGGGAAGCAAGTACAAGTGCACATCTGCTTCCCACCTGCACTAGGTAATGAGAAATTCTGAAGCTTGTCTTCTATTTTGTGGGGAAGAGGGGGTCATACATAGCTATGTTTCCCCTGGTCCCCTGAGCACTTTTGCTAATCTTGACATTTTTACATGTTTATAAGTTCCTTGAGGAATTGAGGCTGTTTACTTTCCCTAGATTCCAGCAATGGGACCATATATGTCAATTTAGAAGCTGCACATCTCACCACACTGAGCTCATTGTCCTTCACAGAATCTTGGGTCCTGATAATTGCAGGGGAAGTATGGGTTTCCACAATGTCCTACTGAAATTAACAGCAACATGTGCTTTAAATTTTTTCACCAGGTTTCCTAATTGGAAAGGTCTGTGGCACAAAGCTGCAGCTGGAGAGCAGAGAGCAGACAGGGAGGAAGAGAAATTGTGGTTAGGAAGGGGAGAGAGATTGTGATTGGGGGGTGTAGGGGAGCATTAAGGTGGAGGTAGATCTGGAGTGGTAAGAGGGAGAGATCAGATGGGGAGTGGTTGTTGGTTATTACAGAGGTGGATGGTTGGCAGATCGCAGGGGTGAAAACAGGTAAGCTTGTCGATTTCGAAGAAACACTCCTGTTTTTCCTGGCATACAAGCAGTGTTATAAATGCACTTAATTTGGTCCTTGTCACCTCCTTTTACCTGCTGAGTTACCTGAGCACTGGGAAACCCAGCCGAAACAGGTTAAAAAAAGGCCTGTAAAAATAGGCATGTAGCCTCCTTAAATTTTTTTATTGACCATCTGCTCCTTAAGAGCGGATCATCCAACTCCACCCTCCCTTGGAATGGTAAAAGCAAAATACTGTGGATGTTGGAAATCTGAAACAAAAACAGCAAATGCTGGAAAAACTCAGCAGGTCTAACAGCACCTGTGGAGAGAAAGACAGAGTTAACAGCATCTGTGGAGAGAAAGAAAGAGTTAATGTTTCAAGTCCATGTGACTCTTCAGAGCTTTAGCTTTCTTTCCACAGATGCTGTTAACTCTGTCTTTCTCTCCACAGATGCAGTTGGACCTCCTTTGGAATGGGTTAGTTGTGGTTGAGTTTTAAAAAAATTAACTTTTCACCCACGCCTAACCCACACATTCTTGGAGAGTTAAAATTATTCCCTCTAGGTCTCAAGTGAGCTATGAAAGTGGGAGCTTCAGCATAGGGAATCTTCACCTCTGCCCCTTTGCCAGCATTTCCCTTGTAAGTAATATGCAGAAGTTCTTAACTGCCTGCTCAAGGCAAACCAAAATGCCCAGCATGGCCAGGTTTCTCTGTTTGTGGAAGATTCTACAAGTCTCTCATCACAATTACAATGCAAGGTTAGGACTGATGATCTGCTTCTATCACTGCTTGTTTGTCCCTACAACCACACCAACCCCCTCCACTTCTCTTTCTCTCTCTCTCTCTCTCACCCACCACGCCCCCCCCCGCCCCCCACCACCACCCCACCCGACCCCGCCACCACACACCTTAAACCAGCTTATATTTCAACTCTTGGATTCGAACTCAAGTTCTGTCAAAGGGTCATGAGGACTCAAAACGTCAACTCTTTTCTTCTCCACCGATGCTGCCAGACCTGCTGAATTTTTCCAGGTAATTCTGTTTTTGTTTAGGACTGATATGTAGTGATTGTAGGTAAAACCGTTCCTACTGTTTTAGGGGTCACATGATTGTACTGAAAAATCAGCCCTAAGCGCGGGTAACCTTAGGGGCGGAGCTTTCTAGTCGTGGACCTGGTTTAAGCATGGAGCTCCTTCTACTGCAGGGACATGGTTACCCCCACATCAGTAACAAATTAATTTCTGAATCGCTGGTGAGATGCTTCCTGTGCACCTTTTCATTTTTCGAGCAGTAGAGACCATCTCCTGCTCTAGAGCTCTGTAAATTAAGTTAACTGTTTCAAGTAAAAAACCTGTTCGGTACACCAATTTTATTACAATTGGCGACGAAGATAAATAGCTCCAATACTGAACTTTGTCCTCATGAATGTAAGTACATTATTTTTAAAGGAAAGAAAGAAAAGTATACTCACCAGTAATGCCACTCTTTGGCAGAATTGATCCTTATGATTCGTCCATGGAAGACTAGAGCCAGTACATAGAGCGCCTAGGTTTTTATTTTGTGGCGAATGAAATAACAACAGAGGAGAAGCAAAAAGCAATTCTTTTAAGTGTCTGTGGGAGCAAGACATATAACCTCTTCTGTAATCTGACGGTCCCGAACGCACCCAATTCGCAATCTCTTAACAAGCTAGTAGACCTTGTGAAGGCACATTTTCAGCCTAAGCCATCGGTGATAATGCAAAGATTTAAGTTAAACTCCAGAGTAAGGGCCCCGGGTGAGTTAATTGCAACTTATATCGCAAAGTTAAAACAGTTGACTGAGCACTGCATCTTCAGAGGTACGTTCAATGACATGTTGCGAGATTGTTTGGTTTGCGGCGTACACAATGATGCCGTTCAGTGTCGTTTACTTGCAGAAGTTAATATTGATCTTAAGCACGCCATGGAAATCACACTAGCAATGGAGAGTGCTGAGAGGGACTAGCAGGCTTTACAGAGGGTACAACATGGCGTCATTCTTCAATTGGAATGGGAACCTACCGTCGGGCGTAGCATGAAAGCCATAGAGACAGCCGTGAAGCAGGAGACAGTCTCTGCTGCTCGAAAAAAGAAAAAGTACACAGGAAGCATCTCACAGAAATTAATTTATTACCGACGTGGGGGTAACCATGTATCGGAAACCTGCAGATTTAGAGAAGCAGAATGGCACTACCGTCACAAAAAAGGGCATGTTATAAAGCAATGCAGGGCGAAATCAGACAGCAGACCAAGATGATTGAAATGCACCATAAAACAGAACCAGAAGCTGCTGATACTGATATCTGTTCCCTATACAATGTCAAAGCAGTAAAAACTGAACAAATCACCATCACCCTTCAAGTGAATAGGAAGCCTCTAGTCATGGAGACTGACACAAGAGCATCGACCACAGTGGCGGGAGAACACACATTTAAATACCTAAGTGAAGATACCTGGCCACTGAATCTGGAGCAGACAACGGCTCAGCTGAAGACGTATAGTGGAGAGGCAATACAGGTAAAAGGCATCGCCACTATCTACTATAGGCTACAGATAACCCAGCTTTCAGTGATCATTGTAACAGGTGAAGGAACTCATCTTCTGGGCCACAATTGGTTAAAAGAAATTAAGCTCAACTGGTCAGAATTTTTTCAAGTTAGAACAGGAGAATTCCTGAACTGTTAAGGAAGTATGACAGCATATTTTGTGACAAATTGGGGAAGATGAAAGGCCTACAAGCAAAAACTTATGTGGATTCAGAGGCAACACCCCGGTCCTTTAAGGCCTTACGCCGTAAAGGAGAAAGTGGATGCAGAATTGTGCTGCCTAGAGAAGCCAGGCATCATCCAGCCAGTCCAATTTTCAGAATGGGCAGCACCCATAGTCCCTGTGATGAAACCAGATCAAACTATTTGCATTTGTGGAGACTAAAAATTAACTGGACAGGATTTCCCGGTTGGCATACCTGCACGCCGACGTGTAAAATGATGCGGGATGATGCCGGCTGGAACTCCCGATGTCACCCCGCGTCATTTCAATTTTCAGGTTGGCGGGGGCGCAGTCAAATCAGCTGTGTGCCCACCAATCTGTCAATGGCCAATTGAGGCCATTTAAAAAGTAATTGTAGTAGTTAAAGTAGTTAAAGTAATAAACCTTAAGGGCGGGATGAGGTTTCATGTAGATCTTCAAAAATGTAATAAAAGTTTAACTAAAAGTGATGGACATATCCCAATTTATGTGTCACATGAGGGGACATGTCAGGGAAATTTTATTTTTCTATTTTTAACATTTTTTAATTTGGAGCCGATCTCCCTGAGGCAGCACTTAGCCTCAGGGAGATGAGTGTGCTCTTTCACACGCATGTGTGAAAGAACGCTCTCTCGGCTTAGAGAATCCCCACCCCCACCCCGTCACGCTGGGAGGGCCTTAATTGGCCTGCCCACATATAATGGCAGCAAGCCCCCGATTGGGGGTACTGTTCAGAGGCGCGCCTGCACATGCCCGCTCCTGAACTTCCCCTCCAACGTGGGCAAAAATTCTGTCCACTGTGAACAAGGCTGCTAAATTAAATAAATATCCTTTCCTGAGGAGAGAAGATTTGTACAGTAAGATAGCTGGAGGAAAATTCTACACCAAACTAGACATGAGCCATGTATAACAACAGCTAGAGCTGGACGGCACATCTAGAGAGCATGTAATAAACAACACGTACAAGGGCCTGTACCAACATACACACCTACCCTTTAGTGCATTATCTGCCTGTGTGATTTTCCAAAGAACCATGGAAAGCCTATTGCAAGGACTTCCCCAAGTAGGAGTGTACCTGGATGACGTCCTGATCACAGGATCAACAGAAGCTACTAGTTTACCAACCTAGAAATGGTTTTAAGGAGATTTTTGAAAGCTGGTGTACGATCAAAGAAAGAGAAATGTACTTTCCAAGTGACTGAAGGCACTTAATTGGGTTATCAAGTGAATACCCAGGGGCTGCATCCAATAGAGGAGAAAGTCAGAGCAATCAAGGAGGCACCCTCTCCTACCAGTGTCACTGAACACAAGTATTTTTTGGGCATGATAAATTATTATGGTCATTTCTTGCCAAACATGTCAACAGTGTTAGTCCCTTTACACTTGTTATTGAAAAAGAACCATAGGTGGTTGTGAAAGGCACAACAAGAAGAATCCTTCATAAAAGTAAAGAAGCCATTACACTCATCATGTTTACTAGTACATTATGACCCATCAAGAGAATTAATATTAACTTGTGATGCATTTCCCTATGGTGTGGGAGCAGGGTTGTCGCACAGGATGGAAGATGATTCCAAAAGGCCAATAGGCTATGCAGCCAAGAAGGGTTACCCACGACTTGAAAAGGTTTACCCATAATATTTGGAGTCAGGAAATTCCAACAACATTTGCATTGTCAGCATTTCACCATAGTGTCAGATCACAAGCTACCAATGGGTTTATTTAATGAAGTTAAAGCAATTCCGCCAATAGCTTCTGCCAGAATTCAAGATGGGTCATGATTTTGTCGGCATATGAGTACACCTTTATGCACTGTCCTGGTGTGCATATAGCCGATGCAGACACCCTCAGTCATCTTCCAATGCCATTTAGCATTGTACGTACTCCAGTGCCACAAGAAGCTGTACCTGTGTTGAATTTCCTGAACTCTTCACTGGCCTGTGTGAAGCAAATAAAGAGTTGGACAGACTGAGGTCCAATTTTATCAGAAGTCCGTTTCAGCTCCATTGCATCCGTGGGAGTGGCCTTGTCAACCCTGGGTTAGACTACATATAGACTATGTAGGTTCATTTTTAGGTGCCATGTTTTTATTGATCATCAGTGCACATTCTAAGTGAGTGGATGTGTATGAGGTTAGATCACCGACCTCATGTGCCACTTTTGAAAAGCTGTTCCAATGTTTCATGGCCTACCAGATGTCATTGTTTCGGATAACGGTACTGTCTTTACCAGTACTAAATTCTAGAGGTTCATGAGTTTAAATGGAATTAAGCATATTAAAATAGCATCATATCATCCCTCATCCAATGGGTTAGAAAAAGAGCAGTGCAAGCTTTCAAAACAGGAATGAAGAAGTTATCCAAAGGAATGTTAGAAATGCAAATTTTATATTTTCTTCTCAATTGTTGTACGACTTCTCATGCAACTACAAGTTCGACAACATCTGAATCACTGATGAAATGCCGCCTTTGTACAAGGTGAAGTCTAGGGTTTACAAATTAGAGGGGAAGGTAAAGAAGAACCAGAGTAGTCAGAAAGTGAATCATGATATTCGTAGCAAAGCACAAAAATTTACTGTGGAGAGACAGCTTTCATGCAAAATTTTGGAAATGGACCTAGATGGGTTCCCGGTATAATTGTCTCTGAAACTGGACCTTTGTCATACTAAGTGGAAATGGAAGACCAGATTGTTCGAAAACATGTGGATCATCTAAGGAGTAGAGAACACTCCAACAACTAGTTATTCCACCTGTAATTGATGTCGAACCTTTAATCCCTGAGGTGATGTATTGACCCAGAATACACATACCCGATGGCTCTGTTGAATTAAATAATTCTGAACTGCCTTTATCTAAGGATGTCCCTGATCCTGCAGTTCCTGAATATATCGATCCAGTGGGAGAATCTCAAGTCGTAGAGCTACGTCGTTCTCACCAAATTAGAAAACCACCTCTGTGACTTAATCTATAATCACATGACCTTTGTATACATGCGTACGTTGTGGATTAAGATATTCTTATAAATAAGAAATGTAAAAAATTTAAAGGGGGAGGAATGTTGTGACTTACGTAAAACTTTTCCTACTGTTTTAGGGGTCACGTGATTGTACTGACAAATCAGCCCTCAGCATGGGAATCTTAGAGGCGGAGCTTTCTAGTCGTGGACGTTAAGCATGTAGCTTCTTCTAGAGCTCTGTATATAAAGTTAACTGTTTCAAGTAAGAAACCTATTCGGTACACAGATATTTCCTTTTTAAATTTAACTGGGGCAGATAAAAAAAAAATTTTCCTGTTCAAATCAAAGAACTGTTTGAAATCTTAGAGTGGACCAATCAGCTTGAAATTCCCAAGAGAAAAACCAGTTTGAATTTTCAAAACACAGTTTAGATTAATTAGGTTCTGACAGCAGTGAGAGGTTCAAAGAGGAAGGACACTATTATTTAGAAATGATTTCTAAAGGATTAACTTAGCACTTATAGTTAAGAGGAACAATTTAAAAGTAGTGCCTGAAATGAACGCAAGATCAGCAAAGTATTGGCATGTAGCCTGATCCATTCTGAGGTCTGAGCCTCATTAACATTCTGCTGCCAAGTTGCAGGTGCCAAATGGATACCGCTTTGCCACTTGCCAGGTGGCCCCAGCTCTTCCCAAGCCCATCCAAAAATGTTACATTTTCTGGGCCATTTATTTAGCAGACCCCATTGAAACCTTTAAGGATCACTGGTTAGGTCAATGTGTAGTACAAATGGATGGCGCGTGCTCTGCCTATTTATATGTGGAAAATTGTAATCATGCTTCTACAAATTGCAATGTACCACAATTTGCGTTTTTGAAGAGCCTCCTGACTATTTCAGGTGAGTGGGCGTCTCACCTCTTTAAAAGCCCAGCTCCAAATTACATCAGGAGGGTCTCAATTTCAATTTCACTTTCACTTTATTGTCCACATGGAAATTCATTTTGGGTACATTGCTCATAGTTAAAAATTATTCATAAATGAATAATAACAATAAAAGAAGAATATAACCACATCTCAGAGATCTAACTTGAATTAAAATATGTATGAAAAACTATTCCAATGCATTAAAACAATCAGTCAGCAAGTCCCACCCTGAGTGCATGTCTTTGTCTTGAACATTAATGGAACAACCAAGGTGGCCCCATGATTTTAAATTGCTGGCCATCAATTTTTCAGGTGGGAAAGAGTTGGTAACAGTTGAAATTTACCCCCATCGTCGATTATTTTCCTTGCTTGGAGTGTAGAAGTAAATTTTTTTGACAATTTAAATTAATGTTGAAAACTGGAGTGAGACCTTATGGAAGGACAAGATAAATCTAATAGCTAAAGGGTTAATTAGCAGTGACCGTCTCAAAATGGGGTCGACAGCTTTACTGTCTCGTTAACACTGGTGTTGCTGCCAGCTTCATTTCAAAAGGGTTCCTATGGCCAGGTGTCCAAAGCAGCTGCTTGTTTCCTGTGATGAATCCCTTTTAATATGGAAAGCTGGGTCCTATGAAGTAAATTGGACTTCCATTGACATTTTAGGTAGGAGCTGGTGCAATACATAGTTCAACAAGTTCCATGGGCAATGGAAGAGCAGAGTTCTTCTAATCTAAAGAGACGTCTTGGTTTATTTCTGTGGACTCCAAAGGAACTGGAATGCACTGCTGGGACCAGAAAGATAAATTGGGTTGCTACCACCCCAGGATTCCCACCCTCTGCAGTCATGACCAGCACCAGGAGTAGGCAGTTAATCAACGTGGTCCATCTGTCAACCACCCAAAAGTCAAAACCTACCCATAAAAGTGATTAACGAACAAGGTTTACAGTTCATTTCCTGAAAGATTACTCAGTTCTCAAAGGATTGGAGCCCTTGAGTTAAGACAGCCAAAATCATCTAGGATAAAAACCAACCGAAAATGTAACAGCATTATTTGGGGGTTTTGCGGCAGTCTTTGCATCCCAGAGATTTCATTCCAAATCCAGCCTTGTCTGACTTGAAAGTCTTTATTCTCTGATGGCTGTACAAGGTTGGAACAATCTCAATGCAGTAGCTACTGGATGTGGTTACAATGAAGAAAAAAACAGCCTTCAATTTGGTATTCATTTATTGTAATCTTACTCAGTGAAACCACAAGGATAGCAGTTGTGAGACAAAAGCAAAATACTGCAGATGCTGGAAATCTGAAATGAAAACAGAAATGCTGGAGGTACTCAGCACGTCTGTCAGCATTTGTGGAGAGAGAAACCGAGTTAACATATCAGCTCTGTGACATTTCATCAGATCTGATGTACTGAAATGTGACAGTAAGATTCCTTTTCATGGGACTATTAAAAATTGTTGGAAATATTCCAAAGAGAAAAGAACATTACTTCAGATAATTAGGTCATGAAGTACTGTGGCAATCTTTCAGAATGAGAGTTTAAATTATCTCCAGACAATACTTGGAATGCACATTTCCACAGACATTAATCACTCTTGAGGATGGGGATGATCTCATTAAAAGAAAAAAAATGCCTTAGCCTTTTCGCATTCTTCAGAAAACAAGTATTATAGGTGGAAAATATTCTCCGCATACACTAGCCTCATAACCTGTGACTGGGTATTTACAATAGGCCTTGAATCGAGTGTTAAATGGACATACAGTCTATTCTTAGATATTGCTGTAATTTTGTGCTACTTCTTCTCCCTGATTGCTTGCTCGTACATACCTGACAGTGCAGGACAGTACCTAAGGAGTCAAGGTGGTGCAGCAAGACTTGCACTCGTAGTGTGATTGATCGCCAAATAATCCATGGGCAGCTCTGTTCTAAAGTTTTCACCTCAATCTCTTAAATGTCAACACTATAACTGACCTTCCAGTCAAATGAGTGACGGAACTTTGCATTATTGAGAAATTAATTTTAAAAGGTGGCAAGGCAACCACAGCTAGGGACATCTAGAATCTATTTATAGAGAACTTCTTAGCATTCCTAATTTTATAATGAAGTGTTAAAATCTGTACATTAGTGCGAGGGACAAGAAGCAAATGCAATATATGTTAAATTCCTTAATACACGCCAAATAAGCTTAATTGCCTTGTAAACTTCTCGGTGAATTGAAAATTAATTATTTTGTACCCTTTTGTGAAAGGCGATAGTGTCATTCTATAGTGATTCTCTAAGTCATAATCATTTAATTAAATTTTGGCCAGAATTTTACGGAAAGTGGGACGGCCGGCGGGTGGACGTAAAACTGGACATCATGGTGGTGGCAACATGCCTGCCACCAACCCACCCTCGCTGTGATTTTACCAGTGGTGGGAGAGGCATCTGCAGGCACCCCACTTGCCCATGGGCCAATTGAAGCCCTTAAGTGGTCAATTAATGGCCACTTAAGGGCTTCGTCCCATTATCACTGGGATTTTACTCGTGGCTGGGGGAGGCCAGTGCTAAGTGTCCAGTCTACCAAGTGAAACCCAGCAGACTGTTGGCTGGGCAAGGAGGGGCTGCCTCATTTTCGGGCCCTGTGTGCAATTGGAGGCCCCTCCACCTAAGGTATTTCCACCCTGTCCTTGGCTCTCCATCACCCTTGCTGAGGCCTGCCAGCGTGGCACCAGCTTTTGTCTGGGCTCCATTGGCACCTCTTCCTTGAGCCCTGTTGCATTCCCAGCACTGGCCACCAGGCCTGGTGATGAGTGCTGGGACAAGAGAGATCCAACCATTTGATTGGTCGACAGCTCTCAGATGTAGTACTTACTCCCCAGTGAAGCCAGAAGGCCCGGCCCAAGCCAATTAATGTTACATGGTTGTGGGGAGGGATTCAAATATTTAAAGGAAAGGAAAGATAAAGGAGGGACCCCCCCCCCCCCCCCCCCCCGCCTCCTCTATATATCTGAATAGATTATGGTAATATACATATTTGTTGATTTGTTAAAAATTAACTTCAAAGCCATTTTGCAAGAGGGCCTTGAAAACTTTTGACAGTGGGGGAGGTGGTGGCATAGTGGTATGATCACTAGATTAGTAATGCAGAGACCCAGGGCAATGCTCTGGATCCTGGCCACAGCAGATGGCAGAATTGAATTCAACAAAAATCTGTCTACTCTTAATCATCAGTAAAGTGATGGAAGGGGTCATCAACATTGCTATCAATTGGCACTTGCTGCGCAATAACCTGGTCACTGATGCTCAGTTTGGGTTCTACCAGGGTCACTCAGCCCCTGACCTCATTACAGCCTTGGTTAAAAAATGGACAAAAGAGCTGAATTCCAGAGGTGAGATGAGAGTGATTGCCCTTGATATCAAGGCAGCATTTGACCGAGTGTGGCATCAAGGAGCCCTAGTGAAACTGGAGGCAATGGGAATCAGGGGGAAAACATTCCTCTGGTTGGAGTCATACTGAGCACAAAGGAAGATGGTTGTAGTTGTTGGAGGTCAGTCATCTCAGCTCCAGGACATCGCTTCAGGAGTTCCTCAGGGTGGTGTCCTAGGCCCAATCATCATCAGCTGCTTCATCAATGACCTTTCTTTCATCATAAGGTCAGAAATGGGGATGTTTATTGATGATTGCACAATGTTCAACACCATTCATGACTCTTCAGATACTGAAGCAGTCCATATCCAAATGCAGTAAGACCTAGACAATATCCAGGCTTGGGCTGATAAGTGACAAGTAACATTTGTGACACACAGTGCCAGGCAATGGCCATCTCCACCAAGAGAGAATCGAACTATCGCCCCTTGACATACAATGCCATTACCATCGTTGAATCCTCC
This sequence comes from Carcharodon carcharias, assembly GCF_017639515.1. NCBI lineage: Eukaryota > Metazoa > Chordata > Chondrichthyes > Lamniformes > Lamnidae > Carcharodon > Carcharodon carcharias. The sequence goes on from NC_054475.1 coordinate 131,436,030, forward strand.
ACTATCAACATCCCAGGATTTACCATTGACCAGAAACTGAATTGGACTAGCCATATAAATACTGTGGCTACAAGAGCAGGTCAGAGGCTTGGAATCCTGTAGCGAGTAACTTACTTCCTGACTCCCCAAAGCCTGTCTACCATTTACAAGGCTCAAGTCAGGAGTGTGATGGAATATTCTCCACTTGCCTGGTTGAGTGTAGCTCCAACAACACTCAAGAAGCTTGACATCATCCAGGACAAAGCAGCCCTCTTGATTGGCAACTCCACCCATCAACATTCACTCCCTCCACTACTGACACACTGTAGCAGCAGTGTGCAACATCTACAAGATGCACTGCACTGCTCCGTGCATAATATTAATAATGCAAGCTGGCTCTGCAGTCTGGCAGGAGAGCATACGTTAATAATTTGGTCTATAAATCTACAAAATGCACTCACCAAGGCTCATTCCAAACCCATGACTGCTACCATCTAGAAGGACAAGGGCAGCAGACAATGGGAACACCACCACCTTGAAGTTCCTCTCCAAGCAACTCACCATCCTGACTTGGAAATATATCACCATTCCTTCACTGTGGCTGGGTCAAAATCATGGAACTCTGTCCCCAACAGCACTATGTGTGTACCTACACCACATTGACTGCAGTAGTTCAAGAATGCAGCTCACCACCACCTTCTCAAGGGCACTTAGGGATGGAATAAATGTTCGCTTAGCCAATGATGCCCGCATCCCATGGATGAATAAAAAAAAGTTGGGAAGACATGGATTATTACAGAGAGGGCGTAGTTCTCACCTCCTTGGAAGAAAGCCTGCCTCGATGTGGTAACACACTGGATACTAAAAAAGCTCAGGGTCAGACTTCTGCCCTTTTATAAGGCAGTAAGTCCCAGCCTTGAGAGCTGCTAGCTCATCAAATTGGCCGGCAGCTCTAGCAGTCCTGGCAGCACCAGAGCCCAGTAGTGGGAGCTGCTGGGACTGTAAGGAGATGCAGGAAGAAGAGTGCTAACAGAAAACACGCCCAGTGGGAAGCTGTAAAATCCAGCCCCTGGTTAACAACATGCCACACTGGAGGTCTGTACTGCATGACAGAACCAAAGAAGTTGAAGAAATTTGGCTAACAAAGAGGAAAGAGGATAGAAAAAAGAAAGCGTATCAGATTTGCTGAGTTACTGGGCTGTAACCCCCGCGCTCCCCAGCATCAGATTTGGGGGGGGCACCCCAAAGATGCGCTAGGGAATCCCTTTGGAAAATTCCAGGTAAGGATTTGCATGGCAATTGCCCAGATGTGCACACTTCCTCTGGACAATTGTGCTGTATTGGGAACCATCTGAAAATGCGGTTAAATCGCAAATTTCAGATAGTTGCGCCACGGTTACGTCAATAGTTACTCAGATAAAGTTAGAAGAATTCAAACCTCTTTGAACTTCTGGGTAACTATTGTAAAGACCCAGGCCAATCCCCTGACGGGACTCGCCCCACAGCCCCGATCCCACAGGGGACTCCCCCACCCCTGAATAATCAGCTCCCCCACCTGCCAAGTCCTCATGGGATTCCCCCCACCTGCGTGGGACTCCTCTCCCAATACTCACCAACCCCACCCCCCCGCGGGCACGACACTTACCTCCCTATCTGACTACTCCACCGCGCCTTGCCCAACCCACATCCCTGAAATTTTAACCACCCCACCCCCTCCCGAGGTCTGACCCACCCCCCCACCCCAACCCCGTCCCCAAACAACCCCCCCTCCCCCCCGAATGTCTGGCCCACTCCACCCCCTCCCAATGTCTGGGCCCTAGCCCGCCCAATGTCCGAGCCCCCCCAGCCCTCAACCATACAAATGTCCAGCCCACTGCACCCCCCTCCTGATGTCTGACCCCGCCCGATGTCTGACCCCCTACCACCCCCACAAATGTCCTACGCTCTATCCCCTCCCGATGTTCAGCCCACCCCAGACACCCCTCCCGAATGTCCGACCCCTCAATCCCCCAGAATGTCCAGCCCGCTGCAGCCCTTCCTGATGTCCAACTCCCCCCACACCACCCCCAATGTCCAACACCCTCCCCCCGTCCCACCCGACCCTCGAACACCCCTCACCCTCACACCCAAACCTTTTTCACTTACCTTAGGCACTTACCTTCTCCCTGGCCTGTCAATTTCAATGGGACCTTTAAGCCTTCCTGCTTTACGCCAGCTAGTGCTTTAAAAGGGGCCGTGCCTTCCTTCAATTCAACTCTGCTGCACGTCAGCGCTGGACCTCGGAGACAGCTGCGCTGCCTGGATTTCACCCCAACTGAGTTGGAAGGTTGGACAACACAGGCATGGAGGAAATTTGGCGCAAGTAAGTGTGCATGGACTGGCAATCCAACGCTGATTGCCACTCCAAGGAAGATAGGGTCCAACATTAAGTGGGCTCCATCATCTGTCATTCAAGAATTGGACTCTTTAGTTGCTTACATTGTTGTAGCATGGCAAAGTAATTAAACTAATTTATTACTTACACAATTGCTTTTCAAAACGGATAGCTGCCACAATACATCTTGGAGGAATGGGTAGGTTCTGTGTAGAAGAGGTGACCTAAGTAGAAAAAGAAGCACAGAGTGGAGGTGGATAATTTCCACAGAAGGAAATGAAAGAAATTGAAAAGAGTCAAACAATGCTCCACATAACTGCAGGTAACATCTAGTTGGATCATGATCCCTGGCAGACATTCAGTTTTGAGTGTCTCCCCTGCCCTTAAGGCATCATTATGTGTCACACAAAAATAGATAATAATGAGAAAAATAAAACAGAGACAAGTCCCAACTTTGCGATGAGCTTTCAATCCCCAACTGAGTATAGCCCCACTCCTGAGAACTGTTTAGTGTGAACTGTAAAAATGGGACAAATCAAACCTTATCACAGAAAATATAACCTGTGGTTTGACCAGCATTAGGCAGCAGAGTCTCCTGTAAAGTCTGTTATCACCTTCCCAATTTAGAAATATTTCATGGTCTGCTTTACCACTGTAGTAACTGTGGGTATAACCTCTCCTGCTCCAGGGATCCAGGGATCACGTGATGTTCCGGGACGCTCTGACCAATGAGCCCTGAGCACTGGGGTCGTGGAGCTCCCTGACAAGAGTTCTGATGGAGCATGTAGCACCTGAAAAGCTCTCTGTAATAAAGTATATCTGTTTCTTGTTGAAACCTGTCTGCTCTGTCAAGTCATTACAATCACAAACTTTGCAGTAGCTGCCAGTATTTTCCTTTACTAAAAACATGAATGCTATTGTTACTAGGTACTATGCATTAACTAGTCATTATATAAAATGTGTAACATATGCAGGGTATGTTATTTCTCTGTGACAGGTGGCCAAATAAATCTTAAAATCTAGTTAAATCAGGTTACATGGTCGTTGGAGGTGACTATTTTTGAATCTGCCTATTAACACAATTTAGTTGTATCACAGAAATTTTAAAAAAGAATAAGAAATATTTAACCTTTGCAAATATTATTCAGTACAATTCACTCTGGATTATATTAAATGATAATAAATGATAACCAATTTGACCCTACCCTGCTTTAGAGATAATACAGACTGCGTTATGTTCACATATTTATATAACATGTCTGAACCCTGGATTCCAGGCCATAACTCACTTCCAAATAGCCATTATTTAAACTATAAATCAGCTAAAGCTTACCATTAGCTCCCAGGCTGAATTTCAGGACCCATTTGTCTAGCATGCATGTTATGCATTAAATTTCGCAATTCACACTTGGGAATCATATTTCTAATTGTAAATTTTACACCAAACTTGCACTGTTTGTTTCAAACTTCATATTCATGGAACAATGACAACTCACAACTCAATAAATGGACAACATATTAATCAAAAGGGGCAAATAATATGTACAGTACAATCTGATAATGAAAGCTGTAAGGATGTATGAAAACATTCAGAGTTAGCAAAGCTAGCAAGGTTACAAAGAAGGAAAACCAATAAAAATGTTACTGAGAATGTCTATAAAGCATTTTAGCCACAATCTTGGACTCTCTAAAATGAGAAACTTAATACTGGAAATAACATTAATAATGTAATGAAGGCAAATAATGACAAAATTTAGAAGAAATTGCTAAAATACAATCCACATGACATGCAGGCATTAGTCTTGTTCTATCTGAATCTGGCACCTGCACAACTACTGCAGACAGAATAAACACTACAGTGTACCCAGAACCAACATGCTGTATACTTCATCATAGGCAAGACCAACATTTATTGTCCAACACTAATTGCTTTCAGAAGGTGAACCCTCTTTTTGTACTGCTGCACTCTGAGTAGTGTAGGTACTCTCACAGTACTGTTAAGGGGGGAATTCCAGGATTTTTGGCCCAGCAAGAGTTGAAGGAACAGTAATATGTTTCCAAGTCAGGATGGTGTGTGACTTGGAGGGGAACTTGCAAGAGGTGATGTTCCTATGTCCTTGTCCCTCTAGATGTGAGAGGTCAGGGTTTAGAGAGTGTTGTTAAAGGAGCCTTGGCGAGTTACTACAGTGCATCATGTGGATGGTATACACTACTGCCACTGCGTCGGTGGTGGAGGGAATGAATGTTTAAGGTGGTGAACAGGTTGCCAATTAAGCTGGCTGCTTTGGTTAGTTGGTGTAACCTTCTTGAGTGTTGTTGGAGCTGCACTTATCCAGTCAAGTGGGGAGTATTATGTCACACTCTTTGTGACTTGTAGATAGTGGGCAGGCTTTGGGAGTCAGGGGATGAGTTACTCACCACAGAATTACCAGCCTTTGACCTGCTATTATAGTCACAGTATATATGTAGCTGGTCCAGTGAGTTTCTGCTAAGTAGTGAGCCCCAGGATGTTGATGCTGGGATACTCAGATTAGATATTCAGTCGAGCAGATTAGAGAACTGAATGGTGTGGGAAGACGGGGTTATGATTCATGGGGTACTGGCACCAGTACTCAGGAAAGAGGGAGATAGTCTGTTGCGATGGGGTCCACTAAAACTGGGCTGTGATCAATGCCCTGGTGAATTGTATAACTAGAGCTATGGTTAGAACAGATGTCTAATGCGGTTCAAATGAAGGGAGATTTAGAAATTCAAAGAAAAAAGTTGAGACAATAGAACAGGGTAGCAATGGGAGTAAAGACAAGCAGAGTGAGGTAGGACAGTACAGAGAATTTAACAGTAAAAATACATTAGCGAATAAGGTCCCAGCAAAGAATAGTAAGGAAAAAAAATTATCTGAATGCGTGAAGCATCAGCAATATGTTACCCAGGTGAGGTGTCCCAATTTGTTAACTTCCTGAGCAGGACTCCAATTTTGTTATGTTCCTGGGTGAGGAGGATTGAGCTGGCTCCTCTTCTTTATTCAACCCTCTTGGTGAATTACAACAAGGTTAATTTAAAAAGGATCCCTTTTCCCCCATGGATACCTTTTTCCAGTCCAAATGTATTTTTTTTTGAAGGGGCCAATTTAACCAGGCATTCCTGAGAAAAGAAAGAGTAAGTTTATTAGTTACTAAAACCTGAGAAAAATAATAAAAATGCAACACAGATACAGACAGATCAGAAATGATAAGTTAAGAGTCCAAATAAAAGTTTTTAAAAAAAATACGAATCAGTTTTTGGCTTGTCCGTGAGTTATAGATGGTGGTGTTAAGTTGGGTGATTCCAGTAGAGCTGACTTTGGCAGTTTCGCATTTTGTTTGGAGACACTTAGTTCTGCAGGGTAGCTGAAGAGGCTGCCCTATTTCCTTCTTGATTGTGGCTTCTGCTGAGTCTTGCCTCCAGCAACAGGGAGAGAGAGAGACTTCAACTGCAACTGCTGGGGCGACTCGTTGATCTTCTTGTGCTGTCACTGTCACAGCACACCAGTACACTAGCACAGACTGCACTGCTCTGCAGCTAGCTTTTTAACCAATTTTTCCTGTGTATTCCATGAGGGGAAATAGTTGTCTTGCATCCTTCTCAGAACTATTTATACATTCTGAGATATAAATCAACAGGAGATGGGTTTTTGGGTGACTGCTGAGACACGCATATCCGTCTTTTGCTTCCACAGCCACAAGAGGTTAAAGTTCAGTCTTTTGCATCTTTCCTAGCTCCCCTTTCAAATGCCTTCTTGAAGAAGGCCATGACACCTTTTCAGGTGCGACATTCCATTTTCTTCCAGGACAGGTCTGTCAGTGTAATCCACATGGGAATTTTTCAGAAAGTGGTCACTTTACATTATCATCCATCTTTTGCTCAGTCTCCTTGCTTGTACTTCTTTAAAAGCACATGTCTTCCATAAAAAATTCAATATACCCAAAGTAATGTACAAAGTAATTTGTGGCTGTAATCAGCTTTTCATGAAACTTCTCCCGCACCACGAAAGAAATGAGATTCATTCTCATTTCATTACAAGGGGGAAAAATACAACAACAAATACATACGCACACATTCATTCTCCTAGCTTTGGTCAATATTATTTCCTTAAATCTAACCGGGTCTCTTTAAGGTCTGGACTGGGCATCTGCAATTACATTTGATTTCCCAGCAATGTGGGTGATTTGTAGGTGGTACGACTAGAGAAACAAATTCTAATGGAATAACCTGGAATTTTGTGTCTTAAACTTTTCCAAAAAGGTTAAAGTTCCCTCCCTAACAGCACTCTGGGTGTATCTTCACCACGTGGCTCAAGAAGGCAGCTCAACATCACCTGCTCAAGGATAAGTAGGGATGGGCAATAAATGCTGGCCTAGCCAGTGACACCATATCCCGTAAATGAACAAAATAAAGGGTTGTTGTCTGTACAGACTGTGGTCTCTCTGTATCCATTTTGGACATATGTCTCAAAGTGTTTGAGACCCAGTAATAAACCAAGGGTTTCCTTCTCCACTGTGGAGTACCATTTCTGATGCTTGTTTAGCTTTTTGGAGAAGAACCAGATTGGTCTCTCTTTCCCTGATTCGTCTACTCCAATATTACTCGTATCAATGTCTACTTTAAATGCTTGGTTAAAATTTGGAGCCGCAAGCACAGCCTCACCAATTAAAATGGTTTTCAGCTTTTTGAAAGCTGTCTGGCATTTCTCGGTCCATACTACTTTTCCTTTTCTCTGTAGTAGGTCTGTCAGCGAGGCAGCTATTGTGCTGAAGTTTGGGACGAACTTACGTAAAAACCCACACATCCCCTCATGGTTTCCCATTTCATTGTGGTAATGGTGAACTGTGCGCCTGCTTGTACCTTTGCAGCTCTGGAAAGTACTTGTCCTTGACCCACTATGTGTCCTAGATAGGTCACCTGAGCCTTAGCGAGCTCGCTCTTTGCGAGATTGACTAATAGGTCAGCTGACTACTTTCTGGAACCGGGCTTCCAGTTGTTCTAAGTGAGTTTCCCAGGTGTCACTGTACACTAGGAGATCATCTAGGTACACTACACAATTGGATAAGCCCACCATTACCTGGTTCATCAGCCTTTGAAGGTGGTTGGGGCATTTCAAATTCCAAATAGCATGACTCAACACTGGCATGACCCATCCAGGGTTACAAAGGCAGTATCCCTTGAGTAAATCTTTCTTGGTAATGTAGGCTGCTTTACCTACCCTTTCTATGCAGTCTTCCAGGAGGTGTATGAGGTAGGAGTTGGCTCTAGTCACTGCATTAACTTTTCGGTAGTCAATGCAGAACCTCGTGGAACTGCCCGGCTTGGGTACGAGCACAACTGTTTCTACGCTCTTTTAATTGGTGCTCCAGCATGTAGTTAACCTCCTCCCAAACTTGAGCCAGCTTTTTTGGGCCTAGATGATAGGGATGTTGCCTTACAGGAGGGACCTTTCCCACATCCACTTCATGTATAGCTAGTGTGGTGCAGTCTGGCTCGTCTCTGCATAAGCCTTTAAATGCAGTGAGCAACCTCATCAAGTATGCTCTCTGTTCTGCACTTAGGTGGGTGGACAAGGAGTCTAATGTTTGCTACTATCTCTGTGTTAGTTAGCTGGATAGTAGAGGGTTCAATGTGGGCCTTACCCACGTGTCCCTCCAATTCATCCCCACAGCTACCCTCATCCTCTCGGCTGGTGGCAAAGGGACAGACTGTTACCTGCTTGTCCCCTTCTCGGCTGTGATGTTGCTTTTTCATGTAGAAACATAGAAACATAGAAACTAGGAGCAGGAGTAGGCCATTCGGCCCTTCGAGCCTGCTCCGCCATTCATTATGATCATGGCTGATCATCCAACTCAATAGCTTGCTCCCGCTTTCTCCCCATAACCTTTGATTCCTTTTGCCCCAAGAGCTATATCTAACTCCTTCTTGATAGCAGACAATGTTTTGGTCTCAACTACTTTCTGTGGTAACAAATTCCACAGGCTCACCACTCTCTGGGTGGAGAAATTTCTCCTCATCTCAGTCCTAAATGGTTTACCCCATATCCTCAGACTGTGACCCCTGTTTCTGGACACCCCCACTATCAGGAACATCCTTCCTGCATCTACCCTGTCTAGTCCTGTTAGAATTTTATAGGTTTCTGTGAGATCCCCCCTCAATCTTCTGAACTCCAGTGAATATAATCCTAATCGACTCAATCTCTCCTCATATGTCAGCCCTGCCATTCCAGGAATCAGTCGGGAAAATATTCGTTGCACTCCCTCTATAGCAAGTACATCCTTCCTCAGATAAGGAGACCAAAACTGCACACAATATTCCAGGTGTGGTCTCACCAAGGCCCTGTACAATTGCAGCAAAACATCCCTGTTCCTGTACTCGAATCCTCTGGCTAAGAAGGCCAACATACCATTTATTTTCTTTACCCCCGCTGCACCTGCATGCTTACCTTCAACGACTGGTGTACAAGGACACCCAGGTCTCGTTGCACATTCCCCTCTCTCAATTTATAGCCATTCAGATAATAACCTGCCTTTGCCTTTTCCCCTGAAAACTTCCCCAAGCTTCTTTGCTACTCTGTACAGGCCACTGAACTGGGCTTTTAAGGGTTCACTTTGTATTGGTAGGAGCATTAACATGTAGTCTCCTGGCTGAAAGTTTCAGGCTCAGGCATATTTGTCTGCCTGTTTCTTCATAGCTGTCTGGGAGATTTCTAAGCGTTCTCAGGCCACATCACAGGCTCTCATGAGTTGCTCCTGGAACACTGTTACTTAGTCTAACATGGAGACTTCCTCCTGCTGTTCCAAAAACTTGTCCTTGAATAGTTTCAGAGCTTTCGCACTTGGTACCCATTAACTAATTCAAACGGAGTAAAACTGGTGGACTCATTGAGTGAATTCCTGGTAGCAAACAGAAGAAAATCCAATTCCTTATTCCAGTCATGAGGGATCTCATGGCAGTATGCGCTGATCATTGTTTTTAGTGTCTGGTGGTACTGTTCTAGCTCCCCCTGCAACTGCGGGAGATACACAGAAGATTTCAACTGGGTCATGCTCAGGTTACCCATAATTTCCTGGAATATTTTGGACATGAAATTTGAGCCCTGATTCAACTGGATTTTAGTGGGCAGTCCCACCCTGGTAAAGAATTGGGTTAATTCCCCCACCACTGTTCTGGCAGATATGGTTCTCGGGGGAACATCCTCTGGGAAGCGGGTAGCCACATCTATGATGGTAAGGATACACTGGTAGCCCCCTTTTGTTTTGGGCAGGGGCCCCACACAGTCCACCAACACCTTGCTGAATGGTTCCCAAAACGCTGGCGCAGGAATAATAAGTGCAGGTTTTATTGCAAGCTGGAGTTTTCCCATAACCTGACAGGTTCTGCAAAACCTTACCACATCCCTGTGGAGGTGTAGCCAGTAAAAATGTTGGCTGATGTGGGCTTGGGTTTTGCATATAACGACATGCCTAGCCATCAGAATTTCGTGAACAGGCCATAATATTTCCCCACGGCACCTCGATGGCACCACCACTTGGTGAATCACTAGCCAATCCTTGTTTGCAGGTCCATGAGGGGAGTCTCCATTTCTTCATTAGCACCTCATTTTTAATGTAGTAGTATTCAGGGATTGCTTCTGTCTCAGCTTCAATGTGGGCAGTCTGAGCTAATGTTTTTAACAGTGGGTCAGCTTTCTGGGCAGCTACCAAGGAAGATCTATTTATTACCTCCTTAGGGTCTTCTAGACTCCTAAAAATATGTATAGATAACCAGACCATAGGGTCTTCTGTCTGCAATGGCAGTTCAACCTTCACTGATGGAGTTTGTCTGGCCATAGACCGCGTTACCATACAGTCAGGGAAAATGCCAGGTACTTTCTCCTACAGCTGTTCAGTCTCGCTGAGCTCAGTTGGCTTCTCCACTGGGGATACTATTACCTTTGATCCTGCCAGGTCATTGCTGAGGAGCAGGTCGACCCCATCCCCAGACAAACTGGGGACAACTTCCACAGTCACTGGTCCTGACACCAGGTCACACTCCAGATGCACTTAGTATAAGGGGATGTACATGTACCCTCCTTCAATCCCCTTTACCAACACCTTGGCACTTACTGCATTCTCTGGTGGAAAGGTCATATCTTTTCCCATCAGTAGAGTTTGGCTGCCCCTTGAATCTCTCAGGTCACTATAGGCTTACTCACCTCACCCTAGGAAATGTGGCCACACTTCCTTCGAATACAAAATCCTGGTTACTCTCAGAGATTTGTTTAAGCTCATTCACACTCTCAGAAGTGCATCTACAGGGATTCACAGTTGCAGTCAGAGCCATAGCATTGTGTGCATTGCTCTCTGACTGACTCCTATTCTCTGCATGGGGTCTAGGTGCCCTGATAAATCCCACTGGTTTTTCCCGTAACTTCCAGCAGTTGGCCCAGGAATGCCCTACCTTTTGGCAGTTAAAACACACAGGCTTCTTGGCCTCACTTTTCATCTCAACACCTTTCTGTCCTGAGGAGCGTCCCCAGCATTTCCTTCTCTCCTGAGTGCTCAATTTCCTATAATCTCTCCACTTCTATCCTTTCCAGTTGGTTGGGAGTGACCAGAGGAGAGTCTTTTCTGGGAGAAAGGCTATTGGATCAGATCATAATCATCAGCCAGTGTGGCTGCCTGCGTGGGCCTTGTTACCCTCTGTTCTCCTCTGTGTGTTCTTATTGGAAAGGGTATGGAGTTTTTAAACTCCTCAAGGAGAATTATTTCTTGGAGGTTCTCCTAAGTGGCTTCTGCTTTAAGCACCCACGCCTACTGGTCAAAAGTATGTTGTTTAAGCCTTTCAAATTCCAGGTATGTCTGATCAGGCCGTTTCCTATGGATACGGAATTTCTGATGGTAAGCCTCTGGCACTAACTGGTAAGCACTTAAAATAGTCCTTTTTGCTGCCTCATAGTGAGTGACACTTCCCTCAGGCAAGAGGGAGTAAACCTCATGAGCTTTTCCAGAAAGCTTACTTTGCAGTAGTAGGGACCAACGTTGGACAGGCCACTTTAACTGCTGTGCTAACCACTTGAAAGAGATAAAGGAAGGATTAAATGAGCAAACCAGATTGCCTCAGCCCTTAAGTCTGAGCTAGTGGTGTCTTCAAGGGACACAGTAGGATTCTTTCCCCATCAGCTTGAATTGTTTTAGTTTAAACTCCCTCTCCCTCCCCCTGTCCTGAAATTTTCTCTCTTCTCTCCATGCCCTTTCCTGTCTATCCTCTTTCTCTCTTTCCCTTTCCTCTTTCTCCCTTTCCTTTTCACTTTCCCAAAATTCTAATTTCCACTGCTCCAACTTTAATCTCTCTACTGCTACTCCATCAATTTCATTGTCCTCAATTTCAACCTATAGATAGTTGACCACAACTTTTAAAATTTTTAGTCTTCTGGCTTTTGGGTGAAATTCTAATCCTAAATGTCCTGTTAGCTCTTTTCACTGTCCAAGGGACAGATCTGTTAAATTTTCATAAGTAATGTCCCTTCTGTCTGTAAAAACACTGGCATCAAATGTGGAAATTTTTACATTTTAGTACGGCAGATTCAAGAAAACTTTTTTGCAGTTTTTTTTTAAATTGGTGTCAAAGGAACAATTACTTTCCCCACTCTAATTCTTTCATTTTATCTATGGGAAATATTCTGGCACTAAGCCCTCAATTTGTTACGACTGGTCCGTGGGTGAGGTACCCCAATTTGTCAACTTTCTGAATGGGATCCAAATTTTGTTATGCTGCCGGGTAAGGAGGAATGAGTTGGCTCCCCTTCTTTATTCAACCCCCTCAGTTGGTTGCAACAAGCTTAATTTAAAAGGGTCCCTTCCCTCAGTACCTTTTCCCAGTCCAACAGCAGGATTTTCCCGTCAGCGAGCAGGGGGCAGGGCCCGCTCACCTGTAAAATGTAAAATGACAAGCGGTGACATCGGGCGGAACTCCTGACATGCCTGCCCTTCAACTTCACCCCGACAGGGGAAAAACCCTGCCCCAAATGTACTTATTTTTTCAAAGGAGCCCATTTAACCAGGCTTTCCTGAGTTAAAGAAAGAGTAAATTTATTAGCTACTAAAACCTGAGGAAAATAATGAAAATGCAACACACATACACACAGATCAGAAATGAGAAGTTAAGAATCCAAATAAAGGTTTAAAAACATATACAAATCAGCCTTTGGCTTGTCTGTGAAGCGTAGATAGCGGTACAGAGCTGACTTTGACAGTTTGTCAATTGGTTTGGAGAAACTTGGTGCAGGATTTTTGGAGCAGTGTGGGGGCACAATCAGTGGGCTCGGGAGCGGCCGGGGAATGGACCACTGCCCACGATTGGCCCCTGACCGCAATTTCACGCTGGCTGGCCAATTAACAGGAAGCCAACGTGAAGCGCTCGCTGAAGTGCTCAGTGCTGCCGGAGTGGAGGCAGGAGGAGGGCAAGTGCTGTCATCATTGCGGGCGCAGGCGAGCACTGAATGAAAGCTCTCTGAAGACAGAGAGCTGCCTCAGAGAGCTGAAGACTTCAAAACAATTAAATAAAGATTTTAAAATCTGGAAAAAAATGTCCACACATCACAATCAGTCACCTGATCATATACATGATGAAAATTCTGTCCCTACATTCTTATTTTTTAAATTTAATAACAGAAACCTCATCCTGCCCTTGATGAGGTTTCATCAAAAATTCAAAGTCTGCTTGGTAGATTTGCCCGTCCGCCAACCGTAAGGTTTTCAGACCATGGAAATCGGGGACAATTGGAACTTTAACAACTTTAATTGTCTTCTTAATAGTCGGTGGGCGCACTTCCAACTCTTGCATGCGCATGCCAACCGAAATATCATGCGAGCGCGGGATGATGTCATCCGATGTCTTCTCATGCGATTTCGTCTCCAATCAGATCGGGCGTGTGCCCACACATCGACCTAAAGATTCTGCTCTTGTTCTGCAAGGTAGCTGAAGAGGCTGTCCAATTTCCTTCTTGATTGTGGCTTCAGCTGAGCTTTGCCTCCAGCAGCAGAGAGAGAGAGAGAGAGAGACTTCACCTGTAACTGCCTGGTTGACTAGTTGGTCTTCTTGTGCGGTCACTCTCACAGCACACCAGCACACTGCACTGCCCGGCAGCTAACTTTTCACCATTTTCCCTTTGTATTCCATGAGGGGAAATAGTCGTCTTACATCCTTCTCAGAACTATTTATACATTGATAAAAACAAAAAAACTGCGGATGCTGGAAATCCAAAACAAAAACAGAATTACCTGGAAAAACTCAGCAGGTCTGGCAGCATCGGCGGAGAAGAAAAGAGTTGACGTTTCGAGTCCTCTGTCGAAGGGTCATGAGGACTCGAAACGTCAACTCTTTTCTTCTCCGCCGATGCTGCCAGAACTATTTATACATTCTGAGATATAAATCAACAGGAGGTGGATTTTTGGGTGACTGCTGTGATGTGCAAATCAGTCTTTTGTCTCTGCAACCCAAGGAGATTAAAATTCAGTCTTTTGCATCTTTCCTATCTCCCCTTTCAAGTGTCTCTGCTTGAAGAAGGCCATGACACCTTTTCAGGTATGACATTTCATGTTCTCTCAGGGCAGGTCTGTCAGTATAACCAACATAGGAATTTTCCAGAAAGTGGTCACTTTACATTATCAGCCATCTTTTGCTCAGTGTCCTTGCTTGTATTTCTTTAAAAACATACATCTTCCTTAAAAAGTTCAATATGCCCGTAAGTAATTTGTACTGTAATCAGCTTTTCATGACTAAAGGCCCAAATACAGATAAATGATTTATATCTAATTACCATTTCAGAGACGGAAATAAACATTCCAGCGGACACAACATTTCGAAAAGTCAGACAACACAGAAAAGGAGGAGCCATTGCCCAGACCGTAAAGGATCAGAAAATAGAAATAGCTTGGGTGGAAATTAGAAATAGCAAGGGTCAGAAAACACTCATGGGAGTACTATAAGCATCTCTATCTGTTGGGCAGAGCATTAAACAACAAATTATTAAAGTTTGTTACAAAGGCAATGTAATAATTGTTGGGGGGGGGTGGTGGTGTCTTTAATCATAATACAGATTGGTCCAAACAAATTGGCAAAGGTGGTCTGGGAAGATGAGTTTGTAGAATGCTTTTGTGATAGTTTCCTACATTGTGGAACCAAGTAGGTCTGGAACTCTTTTAGATCTAGCATTGTGCCTTGAGGTCAGGTTATTAGTAATCTCATAGATAAATATCCAAAAAATATTGACCATAATGCAATTGAATTCAACATTAAGTTTTAAAGCAGCAGAGCCCACTCACAAACAAGAATCTTAAACTTAAACAAAACCAATTATATAGGATTGAGGGGAGAGCTGGCTGTGGTTGATTGGGTAAATAGATTTAAAGGTATGGCAATAAATAAACAGTGGGAAACATTAAAAAAAGGGTTAAAACTTTTCAACAAAAAAATATTCCATTAAAAAAAACTCAGCAAGAAAGATTGAAACATGGTTTATTAAGGAAGAATAGTATTAGGCTAAAAGAAGAGGCTTATAATGTTATAAAGATAAACAGAAAGTCTGAAGATTGTGAGTACTTTAGAAACCAGCAAAGTGCCACCATAAATTTGATATAAAGGGAATAAATAGAATGAGTAAATTAGCCAGAAATATAAATGAGCATAAACTGGCCAGAAAAATTAGTCAGTAAGAGCACACGGTCAATGTGGGAGACTTCGCCTGAGTGAGACAGGCGAATTGGGAATTTGTATCACAGTGGGAGTTTGCTGCATAAGGGGAACAAGGTGCTTTAGTTTGGTTTACTGCAAGAAGTAAAGTGTGCTTAGTGGGGAGTTTGGTGAAGGGCAGGGAGGAGGTGCTTTTTTCGTCTACTCTTTTTCAGCCTTCAATGTTTGATTTCCATTTTGGAACAGCAGAAGGAGCAGGTAAATCAATAACTGCTATTATTAGAAACTTTACGTTTTATCGGTATTGTAATGTTTACTGGCGATGCCAAAACCTATTGGGAGGTGTAGGCTGTAGCAATTATGAATTAATTAGAAATTATTAATTAATTAACATATATTGGAGAGGGCAGGGCAGGTGATGTGCTGCAATTAGAGGATGTGGGAGCTCCTGGATGCCCGTGTAATCCAGGGCAAACACATCTGCAGTAAGTTTTTGCGGCTGCAGGAACTTCGGCTCAGAGTTATTGAGCCTGGATACCGAGCTGCAGACACCGCGATACATCAGAGAGGGGAAATTTACCTGGACACTTTATTCCAGGAGGCAGTCATACCCCTTAGGATAGGGTCTTCTGATTTGCTCAGTGCTCAGGGATAGGAGAGTATGACTGCAAGTAAGGCAGGTAGGGGGACCCAGAGGGCAGGAGCCTCAATCTTTGAAATTGTCCAACAGGTTTGAGGCTTTTTCAGCTTGTTTGGGATAAGAGTTGCAACTCGGCTGCAGGGTGGATGAGCTAACTGTCCATGGCACCTTGGAAAAGGAAGTCATTCAAGCAGAGGAGAAAAACAAGGAATGTAGTGGTGGTAGGGAACAGTACAGTCAGAGGGATTGACAGCATTCTCTGCAGCAAAAAGCGCAAGTCCAGGCGGTTGTGTTGCCTGCCCAGTGCCAGGGTTCGAGACCCCTGCTCAGGACAGGAGAGGGACTTGCAGTGGAAGGGGGAGGATCCAGTCATTGTGGTCCATGTGGTAGCAATGACATAGGCAGGACAAAGGAAGAAGTTCTGTGTAGTCAGTATGAGGAGTTAGGCACCATATTAAGAAGCAGAACCTCAAAGGTCATAATCTCTAAATTATTACCTGAGCCACATGCAAATTGGCATAGGACAAATCAGATTAAGGAGATGAATGCATGGCTCATAGACTGGCATGGGAGAGGTGTGTTCCTGTTTTTGGGGCACTGGCACCAGAAAAATGAGATCTGTATCGTTGGGACAGTCTACACCTGAAGTGTTCTGGGTCTGGTGTTCTTGTGAGTCGCATAACTAGGGAAGTAGAGAAGGTTTTACATTAAATGGTGGGGGAAAGAGCTCAAATTTGGGAAGATGTGGTAAATCAAAGAGTAGGGACAAGGCAAAAGAGAAATGTATTATTATGGGAAATGAAAAACAGGCCATGACAGGAAGGGATAGAGAGTAGAAATCTAACAGTAAATCAACAAGATGAGACTAGAGGTTATAAAAAGAGTAAAGGGAAACTAAAGGCTCTGTATCTGAATGCTCAAAGCATTCAAAACAAAACAGATGAACTGAGAGTGCACATAGAAATAAAATGTACGATTTGATAGCCATTACAGAGACATGGCTGGAGGACGACCTGGATTGGGAACTGAATATTGAAGGGTACAGGACATTTAGGAAGGGTAGGAAGCGAGGAAAAGGTGGAGGGGTGGCTCTGTTAGTTCAAGATGGCATTAGTACAATAGAAAGGGATAACCTAAGGTCAGGAAACCAGGATGTGGAAACAGTTTGGGTAGAAATGAGAAATGGTAAAGACAAGAAGGCACTTGTGGAAGTCATGTAGGGGCCCCCCTAATAGTAATTACATGGTAGGTTGGAGCATTAAGGAAGAAATAATGGGAGTTTTTCAGAAAGGCATGGAGATAATCACGGGAGATTTTAATCTACATATCGACTGGAAAAGTCTGATGGGCAAAGATAGCCCAGATGAGCAGTTCATAGAATGTTTCCAGCATAATTTCTTAGAATAGCATGTTCTGGAGCCATCCAGAGAGCAGGCCTACCATACTAGACCTGGTATTATGCAGCGACATGGAATTAATTAATGATCTCATAGGGAAGGCGCCCCTAGGTAGCAGCGACCATAATATGATTGAATTTTACATTCAGTTTGATGGAGAGAGGAGTAGGTCCGAGACCATGTTTTCAAACTTAAATAAGAGCAATTATGAGGGCATAAAAGCAGAGCTGGCTAAAGTGAATTGGCAAATTAGGTTCAAAGATAGGAAGTAGGTCAGTGGAGATGCAGTGCAAACATTTAAGGGGGTATTTCAGGATATGCAGGATTGATACATTCCAATGAGTAAGAAAAAGTCCAAGGGATGGACATACCATCTGTGGTTAACTAGAAAGGTTAAAGTTAGTATCAACCTTAAAAGAAAAATCACATAATTGTGCAAAGACAGGCGGAAGATCTGAAGATTGGACCAAATATAAGGAACAGCAAAGGATGACTAAAATAAGGAGGGAAAAATTAGAGTATGAGTGAAAGCTAGCAAGAAATATATAAACAGAGAGTAGGAGTTTCTATAAATATTTTAAAAAGAAACGAGTTAACAAAGTGAGCATTGGTCCTATAGAATGTGTCTCTGGAGAATTGATAATGGATATCAAGGAGATGGCAGATAAATTAATTTTTCATCAGCCTTCACTATAGACGAATCAAGTAACATCCCAGAAGCAGCTATAAATCAGAAAATGGAATGGAGGGAGGAACTCAGGAAAATTACAATCACCAGAGAAGTGGTACTGAGTAAATTGTTGGAGCTATAGGCTGGACTTCATCCTAGGGTCTTAAAAGAAGTGGCCAGCGAGATAGTTGATGCATTGGTTTTAATTTTCCAAAACTCCCTAGATTCGGGGAAGGTCCCATCAGATTAGAAGATAGCAAATATAACTCCACTATTCAAAATGGGAGGCAGACAGAAACTGGGAAACTGCAGGCCAGTTAGCTTTACATCTGTCATAGTGACAATTTTTTTTTTCATTCATGGGATGTGCCCTCCACTGGCTGGGCCAGCATTTATTGTCCATCCCTAGTTGCTCTTGAGAAGGTGGTGGTGAGCTGCTTCCTTAAACCACTGTAGTCCATGAAGAGTAGGTACACCCACAGCACTGTTAGGAAGGAAGTTCCAGGATTTTGACCCAGTGACAGTGAAGGAACAGTGATACATTTCCAAGTCAGGATGGTGAATTACTTGGGGGCGAACTTCCAGGTGGTGGTGTTCCCATCTATCTGCTGCCCTTGTCCTTCTAGGTGGTAGTTGTCGTGGGTTTGAAGGTGCTGTCTAAGGAGCCTTGGTGAATTCCTACAGTGCAACTTGAAGATGGTACACATTGCTGCTACGGGGCATCGGTGGTGGAGGGAGTGAATGTTTGTGGATGTGGTGCCAATCAAGCGGGTTGCTTTGTCCTGGATGGTGTCCAGCTTTTTCAGTGTTATAGGAGCTGCACTCATCCAGGCAAGTGGGGAGTGTTCCATCACACTCCTGACTTGTGCCTTGTAGATGGTGGACAGGCTTTGGGGAGTCAGGAGGTGAGTTATCGTTGCACAATTCCGAGCCTCTGACCTGCTCTTGTAGCCACAGTATTTATATAGCTAGTCCAGTTCAGTTTCTGGTCAATGGTAACCTCAGGGTGTTGATAGTGGGGGATTCAGTGATGGTAATGCCATTGAACATCAAGAGGTCATGATTGGATTCTCTCTTGTTTGAGATGGTCATTGCCTGACACTTGAGTGGCATGAATGTTACTTGCCACTTGTCAGCCCAAGTCTGGATATTGTCCAGGTCATGCTACATTTGGACATGAACTGCTTCAGTATCTGAGGAGTTGCAAATGGTGCTGAACATTGTGCAATCATCAGCGAACATCCCCACTGACCTTATGGTGGAAGGAAGGTCATTGATGAAGCAGCTGAAGATGGTTGGGCCTAGGACACTACCCTGAGGAACTCCTGCAGTGATAGCATGGAGCTGAGATGACCAACCTCTAACAACCACAACCATCTTCCTTTGTCTAGGCATGACTTCAACCAGCAGAGAGTTTCCCCCCTGATTCCCATTGACTCCAGTTTTGCTAGGGCTCCTTGATGCCACACTCGGTCAAATGCTGCCTTGATGTCAAGGGCAGTCACTCTCACCTCACCTCGGGAGTTCAGCTCTTTTGTCCATGTTGGAACCAAGGCTGTAATGAGGTCAGGAGCTGAGTGGCCCTGGCAGAACCTAAACTGGGCATCAGTGAACAGGTTACAACTAAGCAAGTGCTGCATGATAGCACTGTTGATGACCCCTTCCATTACTTTACTGATGATGGAGAGTAGACTGATGAGGCAGTAATTGGCTGGGTTGGATTTGTCCTGCTTTTTGTGTACAGGATATACCTGTGCAATTTTCCACATAGCCGGATACACGCCAGTGTTTTAGCTGTACTGGAACATGTTGGCTAGGGGTGCGGCAAGTTCTGGAGCAGAAGTCTTCAGTACTATTGCCAGAATGTTGTCAGGGCACAAAGCCCTTGCAGTATCCAGTGCCTTTAGCCATTTCTTGATATCACATGGAGTGAGTCGAATTGGCTGAAGACTGGGATCCGTGATGCTGGGGACCTCTGGAGGAGGCTCAGATGGATCATCCACTTGGCACTTCTGGCTGAAGATTGTAGCAAATTCTTCAGCCTTATCTTTTGCACTGCTGTGCTGGGCTCCTCCATCATTGAGGATGGGGATATTTGTGGAGCCTCCTTCTCCAGTGAGGTGTTTAGTTGTCCATCACCATTCATGACTGGATGTGGCAGGACTGCAGAGCTTAGTTCTGATCTGTTGGTTGTGGGATTGCTTAGCTCTGCCTATCACTTGCTGCTTATGCTGTTTGGTACGCAAGTAGTGCTGTGTTATAGCTTCACCAGGTTGATACCTCATTTTTAGGTATGCCTGGTGCTGCTTCTGACATGCCCTCCTGCACTCTTCATTGAATCAGTGTTGATCCCTTGGCTTGATGGTAATACTAGTGTGGGGGATATGCTGGGCCATGAGTTTACAGATTGTGTTTGAGTACAATTCTGTTCCTGCTGATGGCCCACAGTGCCTTATGTACCCAGCCTTGAGTTGCTAGATCTGTTCAAAATGTATTCCATTTA
This sequence comes from Carcharodon carcharias, assembly GCF_017639515.1. NCBI lineage: Eukaryota > Metazoa > Chordata > Chondrichthyes > Lamniformes > Lamnidae > Carcharodon > Carcharodon carcharias. The sequence continues at coordinate 131,456,289 of NC_054475.1, forward strand.
GCACAGTGGTAATGCCTCACAACACGATGGAGGGTATCCTCAATGTGAAGGCAAGACTTTGCCTCCACAATGACTGTGCGGTGGTCACTCCTACCAATACTGTCATGGACAGATGCATCTGCAGGAAACAGGTTGGTGAGGATGAGGTCAGATATGTTTTTGCCTCTTGTTGGTTCCCTCACCACCTGTTGCAGATCCAGTCTAGCAGCTGTTCCCTGTAGGAGTCAGCCAGCTCAGTCAGTAGTGGTGCTACCGAGCCACATTTGGTGATGGATGTTGAAGTCACCTACCCAGGGTACATTCTGCGCCCTTGCCCCCTTAGTGCTTCCTCCAAATGACGTTCAACATGGAGGAGCACTGATTCATCATGTGGTAATTAGCAGGAGGTTTCCTTGCCGATGTTTGACCTGATGCCATGAGACTTCATGGAGTCTGGAGTCGATGTTGAGGACTCCCAGGGCAACTCCCTCCTGACTTTATACCACTGTGCCATTACCCTGGCATGGTGGTGGTGGAATCTGGGACATATAAGATATGATTCCATGAGGATCACTATGCCAGGCTGTTGCTTGACTAGTCTGTGAGACAGATCTCCCAATTTTGGCACTAGCCCCCAGACTAATCCAGCGACAATACCACTACACCATCGCTATTATTAAAGAAGTTATAGCAGGGCACTTGGATAAGTTCAAGGTAATCAGGCAGAGTCAACATGGTTTTGTGAAAGGGAAATCATTTTTAATCCATGTTTAACCAACTTATTGGAATTCTTTGAGGAAGTAATATCTGGTGTAGATAAAGGGGAACCGGTGGATGTACTATACTTAGATTTCCAGAAGACATTTGATAAAGTGCACATAAAAATTATTGCAAAAAATGAAAGCTCATGGTATAGAGGGTAACATATTAGCATGGATAGAAGATTGGCTGGCTAACAGGAAGCAGAGAGTTGGCATAATGGGTCTTTTTCAGGTTGGCAAGGTATAATGAGCGGTGTGCCACAGGGATCAGTGCTGGGACCTCAACTGTTTACAATTTATATAAATGACTTGGATGAAGGGATGGATGGAATGATGCCAAATTTGCTGATGTCACAAAGATAGGTAGGAAAGTAAGTTGTGAAGAGACATAAGGAGGCTACAGAAAGATAATAGATAGGTTAAGTGATTGGGCAAAGATCTGGCAGATGGAGTATAGTGTGGGAAAATATGAAATTGTCCATTTTGGCAGGAAGAATAAAAGAGAAGCATATTATCTAAATGGTGAGAGATTGCAGAACTCTGAGATGCAGAGAGATCTGGGTGTCTTAGTGCATGAATCACAAAGGGCTAGTATGCAGGTACAGTAAGTAATTAGGAAAGCTAATAGAATATTATCATTTATTGCGAGGGGAATTGTATACATAAGTAGGGAGGTTATGCTTCAGTTATACAGAGCACTAGTGAGACCACATCTGGAATACTGTGTACAGTCCTGGTCACCTTGTCTAAAGAACAACCTAAATGCGTTGGAAGCAGTTCAGAGAAGGTTTACCAGACTAATACCTGGAATGGGTGGGTTGTTTTATGAGGAAAGGTTGGACAGACTTGGCTTGTATCAGCTGGAGTTTAGAAGAGTAAGAGGTGACTTGATTGAAACATATAAGCTCCTGAGGGGAGTTGACAAGGTGGATGTGGAGAGGTTGTTTCCTTTTGTGGGAGAATCTAGAACCAGGGATCACTGTTTAAAAATGAGGGGTCATCCATTTAAGGGTATGAGTCTTTGGAACTCCCTTCCTGAAAAGGCAGTGGAAGCAGAGGGCGGAATTTTCCATGCCCACTGCCAGTGAGCGTGATAGGTGGCATGCGTGGACAAAATGGTACGATCTGGTTAATGACGGCGGGAAGACAGGTCGCGAACATCCGCTCAGCTTGCCAATGGCGGATTGTGTTTCCCGCCAATTATCGGCGGCGAGCTTATTATAATACATCAATATCTTGTTAATTGGCCATCCTGCCAGGCTCTGGACCCCCGCCAGATTGTCCATCCACATGGGCAGGAAAGCATGTCAACATGCTTCACAACAGTACACAGGCAATGTGCACTTGGTGGCCTTCACTTTGGGCAACCGAGGCGAGTGAACAGCATCGTTTTCCACAACTCACCCGGGCCACCTGTTGCTTTGCAGGCTTCAGGGGCACCGGGGGCCTGGGTGAAGTGCAGTCCTGTCTCGGAGGCAACTGTTTTCGGGGTGAGGGAGCAGGTTGGTATCCAGTGGCAGCAACTGCCTGGCCCCGGAGGTGACTGTACTCAGGGTGTGGGTGTCCGGGGGCAACTGCTGTCCTGCCAAGGAGGTGATTGTGGTCGGGGTTGGGGGCGGGAGTGGGGGGGGGGGAGGTGGGGGGTGCGGGGGTGCGGGGGTGTTGGGGTGCTGATGTTGGTTGGCGGGGGGGGGCAACTGCTGCCCTCCCACAGACACCTCTTGGGCTGGGTGTGTCCAGGGGCAACTGCTGCCCTGGCGTTGGATCCCGCACACAAACAATCAAAATGTGGGGCAGAGTAAGCGAGGGAAGTGACCACGCAGTAGGGACAGCTGTATAAACTGACCATCCCTCTGCAACTAAGACAGTTCAGGTGCAGCCACAATGATATGATTGGGGTCGGGCTCCTAGGCTGCCAGCCCACGCAAGCAATGCGGAGGCACCAATGTGTCACCAAGCCCTCCAGATCTTACCCTTTACCATCCTGGCACAGACTGCAAGTCTGCGACCACTTTACTAGACCATGGAGCAGTTGGACTGCACAAGTTGTACAATCTCCTCGCCAACACTGGCCATGTAGCAGTCACTGCTGGAGGTGTTCACAGCCCTTTGAAATCTCAGCATCCCAGTTTGGACCAGTGTCCCCGATGTCGCAGGTTGACAGGGCAGCCATGCAGTGCACTCATCTGTGGCCATCCAAGGGGTGGCCAGCACTTCCCGGGAAGCGTTAAGGGGCAGTCACACAGGGCCAGGAAAGGATGCTAAGTACAACCATGCTAACCATGTCTCTCTCTCTTTCATGCTGCAGGAGGACCACATCGGGCTCATGGATCCTGGTGACCTAGCTGTATGCTTGTTGGCCTAGAGAGAGTGAAGACGACAGAGGAGAGAGAGACTGAGGTTCCTGGCTGCGCAAAGGCAGAAGCAGCAACCTCAGGTAGAAGTGGCTGCTGGGGCTTCTGCACACGCTGCAAGCCGTGGCTGGTCAACGCTCAATGACACCCAGGGTCTATAGATGGCGCCTGTCATTCCTGTAGATGACTGAGAACCAGGGTCGACGAAGACTGCGCATGTCTAGGGATCTGGTCGCTCATATCTGCCACTTTCTTCAGGACTTGGCGTCAAGGGGACATCGAGGGCATCCACTGCCAATGGCGGTGAAAGTGACTGCGGCGCTCAATTTCTATGTTGGTGGCTCCTTTCAGTGCTCCACAGGTGACCTCTGTGGGATCTCACAAGCCACCACCCACAAATGTATCCATGAGGTGACGGATGCCATCTTTGTGGGCACACAACTTTGTGCATTTTGCCCAGGATTGGGACAGCCAGGATGCAAGGGCCATTGGATACACCCAGATATCAGGATTCCCACGGGTGCAGGGTGTGTTCGACTGCTCCCATGTGGTGCTCAAGTCTCCATTGCTAAAACAGTGGACTACATCAACCACAAGGGCTTCCACTCACTGACCATGCAGCTAGTATGCAACCACCCGAAACACACCCCGCAGGTGTGCGCATGGTTTCCAGGGACTGTGCACGACGCCTACATCCTCAGTCGCTCTGAGATCCCTGCAGTCTTCCAGGGTCCACAGAGGCTGCAGGAATGACTCCTCAGGTTCAAGGTCTACCCACAGAGACCGTGGCTAATGACACCCGTGCGGTGGCCACAGACTGCAGCAGAGTGACGGTACAATGAAACTTATGCTGCAGCTTGCAACTTGGTAGAGCAGACCATTGGGTTGCTGAAGATGCGGTTCCAGTGCCTGGAGCCGTCTGGTGGTGCCCTGCAATATAGTCCAGAGAGGGTGTCACGCATCATCGTCGTCTGCTGCGCCCTTTACAACCTGGTGCTCCAATGGGGAGACGAGCTGGCTGAGGAGGAGATGGAGGAACTGGAGGTCTCCTCAGATAAGGAGGACAGCAGCGGGGATGAGGTGAGGAGGTCCTCAGTGGTGATGATGATGGGGCTGAGGCTCTTGCACTGGCTAGATGAGGCAGGCGTGCTCGGGAGGCCCTCATAGATGCTAATCCTCCTCCCTATGGGTGCCCTAGGGCCCCTAGCTGACTCCATGAAGGGAAGGGGTAGCTGGAGTGAGATTGAGCTGCCCGGTATCCCTCTCGCATATACACTGTTGGATGCCAACTATGGCACAGCAGTGCAGGAGCAACGTCATAAACCAAGGTCTCCATGGCAGCCGCCATCTGACCAGTGTTAACCTCGGTGCATTGTAATGCCGGCGCTATCACCTCAGCCTGAAGGCAAACGAATTCTTCCATTGTGCCTTGCAATTTGAGGAGTGCAGTGGACATCCCTTCCTGATGTTACCTAGCTTGCCTTTGCAGCTCCAGCAACTGTAACATGACCGAGTCCAGAGGCTCATCATCTGATTCGGACTCATGTTCCTGGCCTCCGGCAGCGGTCCGAATGCCGGGGACCTGGGAAGTCCCTGCCGCTGCCTGCTGTGGATTAGACTGTGTGATCTGCTCACCAGATTGTGATCCTGTGCGTACTCTAGAGCTAGGTCCCATTGAGGTGTGTGTGTCTCTGCGCTGGTGGAAGATGTGAGTGAGCGCTGTGACAGGACTTCAGGGAGGGTGCCTTCAGATTCCCCTTCAGAAGTTTCTTTGGGGCTTGATTGGAAGCCCTGGGTCATGGACTCTGTTGGCTGTTTGGCAGATGTGCCAGTGAAAGCAAGGAGAGATAATTAGTGCATGGCATTGGCCTGTGAAACATCACTCACGGCATAGTTGTCTGATGGATGTTGTACAGCTGGATCCTCACTTAGTAGAGCAGCGCCAACCTCACCGTCAGCACAGGACTGGTCCAGATCATGGCTGGCCAGCTGGATGGCTCTTTTTTCAAAGTCCGTGAGGACCTTGATTTCAGGAATTCAGTCACCGGTCTGCGCATTCTCTCTCCTGTTGTGTGCCAGCTTGTCCTGCATGGATAGAGATGGAGAAAGTGTAAGCAGGATGCTTGCAGGCCAGATGATAGATATGCCTGGCCTGTGCAGGTGGAGAGTTGTCCCACGGACAGGGTGTGGACAATGAAGGTATGTGTGTGAGAGTGAATGGTAATGCCCCTTGAACTGGCAGTGAGTGAGGGCCCTGTGGATGTGTGCTGTGTTTGTGAGTGTATGAGTTGAGCGTGATGAAAAGAGTGACTTAGCCAGGCAGAACGGAGGAGATCATTGTTGCACTGGGTGGCTGTCCTCTTCTGAAGGGCTTTGGCGCTGACCACTGCTGCCACTGCCTCCCAAGCCGGATTGGTCACATTGCTGCCCATCCTGCAGCTACAGCGGGGGTACAGGACATCCTGGCGGGCCATCACAGCATCCAGCAGTCGCTCGAGGGACCTGTCATTAAACCAGGGGGCTGCGGTCTTTTTTCCTTTGCTGGCTATGTCTCCCAGGCAGCGGTGGTGAGCTGGTAGTGATGAGCAGTGTGCTGGTGGCTGCCTTTTAAACATGGCGACCAGTATGATGTAACAGCAAGGTGATGGCGGGAGGGCGAATGAGAGCCCACCCTCCATGGAGATGGTGTGTTTCTCGGGAATGTATAAATAGTGAGGCGGGTTTGGGACCGTACAGCATGAAAAACCGCCATCACAGCCGGTGGGTAAAACATCAGTAAAACACTTAGTACAAATCTGGGAAAATTCCACCCAGAGTCTTTGAATATTATTAAGGCAGAGGTGGATAGATTCTTGGTAAGCAAGCAGGTTATCAGGGATAGGCTGGATGCAGATTTGAGGTTACTATCAGATCCGCCATGAGCTTAATGAATGGCAGAGCAGGCTTGAAGGGTTGAATGGCCTACTCCTGCTCATTGTTCATATGTTCATAAATATAAAAACAGATTGTAAGAGTTTTTACAAATGTATAAAAAAGAAGAGTAGCTAAAATAAACATTGGTCTCTTACAGGGTTCAAATACACATGGACAAACATCACAAGCAGTTTGTGAAAAATCAAACAAGGCAGCGAAAAATCCCCTATACAACATTACCTTACATTATGGGTCCTCCATGGCCCAAATAGGGCTGAACAATTGCAGGGGTAGGCTTTTTGTTGAGAGCAGGAAAACAATTTAGAGTTTGACTGGAGGAGCAGTGAAAGTGGGAGAGACAATATGTGAGTAGCTACTTTAGGATTTTCGGGGGCTACTTTTGAGTTTCTGACTTAAATCTTTAGACCTGCTTTATTTTCAAAGTGCCTCTGAAAACCAAAATGTAGCCCCTGAAAATCAAAAAGTAGTTTGAAAAAATCTCAAAAAGGACCCTTGAAAAAAAAAATTCCGTGGTCCCTTAGAGGCAGAGACAGGAGAAATTATCATGGGGCAAGAGGACACTTTAGGAACAATGTGACGGCATTAGAGAGGATGCAGAAAAAATTCTTGAGAATGGTTCCAGAGATGAGGAACTTCAGTTACATAGTAAGATTGGAGGAGTTGGAACTGTTCTTTTTGGAGAAGAGAAGGTTGAGTGGAGATTTGATAGATGTATTCAAAATCATGAGGGGTCAGGACAGAGTAGATAGGAAGAAGCTCTTCCTACTGGGGGACAAACTGAGAACCAGAGGACACAGATTTAAGGTCATCAGCAAAAGAAGCAATGGTAACATGGAGAAAACCGCTTTGATGCAGTGAGCAGTATAATTTCTGGAATGCACTGCCTGAGAGTGTGCTGGAGTCAGGGTCAATTAAGTCTTTCAAAGGGGAATTGGATCTTTATCGTAAAGGAAAAAATTGCCGGGACACAGGGAAAGGCAGGGGAGTGGCACTAGTTGAATTGCTCCTTCAGAGGGTCAGCACAAACACAACAGGTTGAATGGCTTCTTTCTGTGTTGTAGTGATCCTATGATTCTAAGAAATGACAGAAACATAGACACAAAATATTTGTTTGATCTCCACATACCAGAAAAAAAGGTTAACTAAGGGGCTAAAAATTGTGAAGAAGTTGTGGCAATTAATATGAGCAAAGAAAAAGTACTGGAGAAACCCAGGAGACTAAAATCCAACAAATCCCTAGAACCTGATGGCCTACATCATAGAGTTTTAAAAGAGATGGCCGCAGGGATGCATTGGTTATGATTTTCCAAAATTCCCTAGATTCTAGAACAGTCCCAATAGATTAGAATTTAGCAAATGTAACACCGTTATTTAAAAAAGGAGGGAAAGAGGAAACAGGGAACTACAGACCAGTTAGCCTGACATTGAGTCATTGAGAAAGTGCTGGAATTTATTATTAAGTCTTTCAAAGGGGAATTGGATCATTATCTGCAAAGGAAAAAATTGCAATGCACTAATAAATTTGTTAAATATGATTTCCCCTTTGTAAAACCATGTTGACCTTGTCTGATCAGAGGGCGCTGGTGAGAAGTGACTGAAGCATTCTGGGAGAAGTCATTACAGCCACCACGACTCAGGAGGGAATCGAGGAGGACCCACTATCAAAGAATGGAAGTGTTGGTTGCTGGAGGAACTCCGGCTCAGAATTGATGAACTGGAGACCGAGCACCAGACGCTGCAGCACATTCGGGAGGGGGAGAGTTACCTGGACGCTTTGTATCAGGATGCGGTCACACCCAGTAGATTAAGTACCTCAAGTGTGGTCAGGGTTAGCAGGGTGTGACTGCAAGTGAGGCAGGTAGAGGGATCCTCTGTTCAGGAACAGAGGAGTCCCAGCTCTTGACCTTGTCTAACAGGTACGAGGTACTTGCTCCCTGTGTGGATGAGGAAGAGGGCTGTAGGGAGGATGAGCCAGCTGACCATGGCACCATGACCCAGGAGGCCATTCAAGAGAGGGGAGCAAAAAGACAAGTGGTAGTTGTAGGGGATTCTATAATTAGGGGAATTGATAGCTTCCTTTGTAAGCAGGATCGAGAGTCCTGCATGGTATGTTGCTTGCCCGGTGCCAGGGTGAGGGACATCTCTGACCAGCTTGAAAGGATATTGGAGAGGGAGGGGGAGGATCTAGTTGTTGTGGTCCACGTCGGGACAAATAACATAGGTAAGACTAAGAAAGAGGACCTGTTTGGGGATTATCAGGAACTAGGAACTAAATTAAAGAACAGGTCCGCAAGGGTTATAATCTCTGGATTACTACCCGCAAATTGGCATAGGGACGCGAGAATAAGGGAAGTAAATACGTGGCTAAAGGAGTGGTGCAGGAAAGAGGGGTTCCATTTCGTGGGGCACTAGCATCAGTATTGGAACAGGAGGGATCTGTACTGTTGGGACGGTCTCCACCTGGACCGATCTAGGACCGATATTCTAGCGAAAAGGGTAAATAGGGTGGTCAACAAGACTTTAAACTAGAAAGTGGGCGGGGGGGAGGAAAGGGTAAAACTCCAAGAAGTGTGACTAATGGGAAACAAAGCAGCAGGTTAGTGTGTGGGGGGATTGGCGGGGGGGTGGATTCAACTTCATGGAAAATTATAAAAAAAACTGAAAAGAAAGGAGAGCCCAGGAGATGCTATTAAAGTCTCCAGAATACAAAATAGGACAGAATGTTTGGAAAGGGCTAGGAATCTAACTTCAAGCACATCAAATAAAGAGACGACAATGAGAAAGGGGACGGGAAATACAGGACTGAAGGTGTTGTATCTGAATGCACACAGTATACGAAATAAGGTAAATGAGCTTGTGGTGCAGATTGAAATTGGCAGATATGATGTGGTGGGCATTACGGAGACATGGCTGCAAGGGGATCAGGACTGGGAGCTAAATCCAAGGATATACATCCTATCGAAAAGATAGGCAGGTTGGCAGAGGGGGTGGGGTTGCTTTGTTAGTAAGAAATGAAATTAGATCGATAGCAAGAAATGATGTAGGGTCAAATGATGTAGAATCTGTGTGGGTAGAGTTGAGGAACAGCAAAGGTAATAAAACCATAATGGGAGTTATGTACAGGCCTCTGAACAGTAGTCAGGATGTGGGGCACAAGATACACCAGGAGATAGAAAAGGTGTGTAAGAAAGGCAAGGTTATAGTGATCATGGGGGATTTCAATATGCAGGTAGACTGGGAAAATCAGTTTAGTAGTGGATCCCAAGAAAAGGAATTTGTGGAATGTCTACAAGATGGCTTTTTGGAGCAGCTTGTGGTGGAGCCCACTAGGGAACAGGCACTTCTAGATTTAGTGATGTGTAATGAGGCAGATTTGATAAGGGAGCTTAAGGTGAAGGAACCCTTAGGAGGAAGTGACCATAATATGATAGAATTTACCCTGCAATTTGAGAGGAAAAAGCTGGAATTAAATGTAACGGTATTGCAGTTGAATAAAGGCAACTACAGAGGTATGAGGGAGGAGCTGGCCAGAATTGACTGGGAGATGAGCCTAGCAGGAAAGACAGTGGAACAGCAATGGTAGGAGTTTCTGTGAGTAATTTGGGAGACACAGCAAAAATTCATCCCTAGGAAGAAGAAGCATACTAAAGGGAGGATGAGGCAACCTTGGCTGACAAGGGAAGTCAGGGACAGCATAAAAGCTAAAGAGAAAGCTACAATGCGGCGAAGAGCAGTGGGAAACCAGGGGATTGGGAAGCCTACAAAGACCAACAGAGGACAACTAAAACAGAAATAAGGAGGGAGAAGATTAAATATGAGGGTAAATAGCCAGTAATATAAAAGAAGATTGCAAGAGATTTTTTAGAAAAATAAATGGTAAGAGAGAGGCAAAAGTGGACATTGGGCCACTGGAAAATGACGCTGGAGAAGTAGTAGTGGGGAACAAAGGAATGGCGGAGGAACTGAATAGGTACTTTGCGTCAGACACAAGTGAGATCCCCAAAGTTCAAGAGAGTCGGGGGGGGTGGGGGCGGGGGGTGGTGGGCAGAGGTGAGTATGGTGGCCATTACCAAGGAGAACGTGCTAGGAAAACTGAAAGGTCTGAAGGTGGATAAATCACCTGGACCAGATGGATTACACCCCAGAGTTCTGAAGGAGATAGCTGAAGAGATAGTGGAGGCATTAGTGGCGATCTTTCAGGAATCACTGGAGTCAGCGATGGTCCCAGAGGACTGGAAAATCATTAGCATAACCCACTGTTTCAGAAGGGAGTGAGGCAAAAGACGGGAAATTACAGGCTGATTAGCCTGACCTCGGTCATTGGTAAAATTTTAGAGTCCATTATTAAGGATGAGATTTCAGTATACTTGGAAGTGCATGGTAAAATCAGGCAAAGTCAGCATGGTTTCATCAAGGGGAGGTCATGCCTGACAAATTTGTTAGAATTCTTTGAGGAGGACAAAGAAATCGACAAGTTACAACGAAATGTTTTGGATTGGGGGAGAGTGGATTTTAGTAAAGTAAGGCAAGATCTGGCCAAGGTAGACTGGGAACAGTTACTTGTGGGGATATCTGCAGAGGAACAGTGGGGGGTATTCAAAAAGAAAATGGAGAGGGTACAAGCTCAAAATGTTCCCTCTAGGGTGATAGGAAGGAGTAACAAGCCCAGAGAACCATGGATGACCAGAGATATTCAGGTTACGATGAGAAGGAAAAGAGAGGCTTTTAGCAGGTACAAGGGAAGCAAATCAGCAGAGGCATTAGTAGAGTACAGACAGTGCAGGATGGAACTTAAGAAAGCAATTAGAAGAGCAAAGAAAAATCTCTGGCTGGTAAAAATAGGGAAAATCCCAAGATATTCTATAAGTATATCAATGGGAAGAGGATAACCAGGGAAAGAGTAGGGCCCATAAGGGACCAAGGGGGCAATCTATGGGTGGAGCCAGAGGACATCGCTAGAGTGTTGAATGAATACTTCACATCCGTCTTCACCCAAGACAATAAGGATGAAGGAATCGAACTCGGGGAGAGAGACTGCGAAGTTCTTAAGCAAATTGATATAGGGAATGACAAGGGATTGGAGATGTCGGCAGGCTTAACAGTGGACAAATCTCCAGGTCCAGATGATTTGTGTCCCAGACTGCTGAGGGAGGCAAGGGAGGAGATTGCAGAGGCTCTGACCCAAATTTTTAATTCCTCTCTGGCCACGGGGGAGGTGCCAGAGGACTGGTGAACAACTAATGTGGTTCTGCTGTTTACGAAAGGTTGTAGAGATAAGCCAGGGAACTACAGGCCAGTGAGCCTCACATCAGTGGTAGGGAAACAATTGGAGAAATTTCTGAAGGAGAGTATCTATCTCCACCTGGAGAGGTAAGGTTTGATCAGGGATAATCAGCATGGCTTTGTCAGAGGGAGGTCATGCCTAACAAATTTGATTGAACTTTTTGAGGAGGTGACCAGGTGTGTAGATGAGGGTAGTGCAGTTGATGTAGTTTTTTTGGATTTCAGCAAAGCTTTTGACAAGGTCCCACATGGGAGACTTTTAAAGAAGGCAAAGGCACATGGGATACAGAGTAATTTGATAAGGTGGATTCAAAATTGGCTTAGTTGTAGGAGTCAGAGGGTGATGACAGAAGGATGCTTTAGTGACTGGAAGCTAGTGTCCAGTGGCGTACCACAGGGATCTGTACTCGGTCCCTATTATTTGTCATTTATATAAACAACATAGATGACTATGTGGGGGGTAGGATTAGTAAGTTTGGGAATGACACAAAGATTGGCCAGATGGTTAACATTGAGGTTGAGTGTCTTGGGCTACAGGAAGATATAGACAGGATGGTCAAATGGACAGAGAAGTGGCAGATGGAATTTAACCCTGAAAAGTGTGAGATGCTACACTTGGGAAGGAGTAATTTGACAAGGAAGTATTCAATGAACGGCATGACACTAGGAAGTTCTGAGGAACAAAGGGACCTTGGTGTGCGTGTCCATAGATCTCTAAAGGTGGAGGGGCATGTTAGTGGGGTGGTGAAAAAGGCATATGGGACACTTGTCTTTATCAATTGAAGCATAGATTACAAAAGTAGGGAGGTCATGTTGGAGTTGTATAGAACCTTGGTGAGGCCAGAGCTGGAGTACTGTGTGCAGTTCTGGTCACCACATTATAGGAAGGATGTGATTGCACTGGACGGGTTGCAGAGGAGATTCACCAGGATGTTGCCTGGGATGAAACATATAAATTATGAAGAGAGGTTGGATAGACTTTGGTTGTTTTCATTGGAGCAGAGAAGACTGAGGGGTGATCTGATCGAGGTGTACAAGACTATGAGGGGCATGGACAGGGTGGATAGGGAGCAGCTGTTCCCCTTAGTTGAAGGGTCAGTCACAAGGGGGCACAAGTTCAAGGTGAGGGGCAGGAGGTTTAGGGGGAGATGTGAGGAAAAACTTTTTTACCCAGAGGGTGGTGACTGTCTGGAATGCACTGCCTGGGAGGGTGGTGGAGGCGGGTTGCCTCGCATCCTTTAAAAAGTACCTGGATAAGCACTTGGCACGTCATAACATTCAAGGCTATGGGCCAAGTGCTGGTAAATGGGATTAGGTAGGTAGGTCAGGTGTTTCTCACATGTCGGTGCAGACTCAATGGGCTGAAGGGCCTTTTCTGCACTGTGATTCTGTGTGTGTGTGATGTCTATGGGCATGTCTGGCTCTGTACTAGGTTGCATATGGGATGGTCATGGTTAGGAGAGGCAACTGCAGCCTGTAGATGGGAAAAATGTAATAAATGAGGGATATTCAAAGCTATCTTGGAGTGGGGAGGGAGTCTGTTCTGAAAGCAACAAGTGACCATACACACAGCCTTTAGATGGGGAGGGGCGAGGTCCACATGGGGCATTGGCACGCCAACAGCCATAGGTTCAGGGGGGAGGGTTGGAATGTTGACCACAACCACAATGGGATCCAGTGTTACTGGGAGAGGCGGGAGAACAACAGGATGGAGCCCTACCTGCACATTGTGATGTTCCAGGTAAATTGGGGTGACCCGAACACTGGCAGGGGCGGGCCGAAGCTGGTTTTGAAATAAAAGTGAAGAACCCCATCTTGCACACACAAAGTAATGGCAGAGTTAAAACCGAAAGTAAAAACAAAACTGCATGGGAGGGGTCAGAAGCAGCATTGGAGGAGTGTAGTGTTGGACTAAGGCTTTTTGGGGTGCCTTCAAACTTGTTGGACCACAAGACAGAAACTGAGTCAGAGCTGAGAGAAAGCAGGAAGATTTCCTTGAGAAGGGTACCTTTGGAACCCACGCCTTATGCCGCTCAATAACAGGCAAATGCAGGAGTCACTGCCTTCATGTGACATTTGCTCCATTTCAACATAACACACACAATGCAAAAATTGGGAATGCAGGCAACCATTAAGGAGGTGCAGCTGCTGCATATATGACACCTCATCAATGATAGACTTTCATGTGCTTTCCACAATTGCCATGCATAATGGGCCAAACGGCATCCAATCATTAATCATGAGCAAGTTATTTTCAATCAGTATGTCAGATCTGAGATTGGAGCACTAAGTGAGGCAAGGTCACGCATGTCATTCATAACCTCTCAAGCCCAAAGAGGTTGGAGAAGGTAATTCTCAGGGATGGCATCTTGGTCACCTCGATGTGTCTGTTTGCACCTCAGATACAAGGCTGCATCAGTGACAAGGCTAGTAGGGCAGAAGCTACTCGAGACTACTATAGTGGCTTTGGGTTTTACATTGTGAGCTTCACTGTTTTTCCTCATTATTCATTACTGTCTTTGATCTACCATTTCACAGAGAAATGGACAAAACAATAATGGAGCCTGGGCTCAATGCTGCCTTCTTGAGGGTTCTAATAGGATGGAGGAGAAGGGGCAGGCGCTGTGTCAGGAGGAGTCTCCTCCTGACGTCCAGTGGAGCCTCAACAACAACATGAGGATCGGGAGGATAGACCCAGGCCACAGAGGAGACTAGATCAGCCAAGGGTCTACCAAAGAAGACTCTCCTATCTGCAGATGAGCGAGAAACAATGCCACGCACATCTGTGTTTGTCCCTAGCTCTGGTGGATCATATTTGCCACATTCTTTGTGAGGAACTGCTGCCCTGTGGAGTGGGAGGCTATCCCCTGCCACTGGCCTTGAAGGTGATCGCTGCGCTCAATTTCTTTACCTTTGGATCACTCCAGAGATTCAGAGAAGACCTGTGCAGTCTGCCGCACATAGGTGCATCAGATAAGTCACAGATGCCTCCTATAGAAAGACTCATCGATATGTAAGGTTTACACTGGATGAAGATAGCTAGGCTGTTAGATTCAATGGGTTTGCAGCTATCTCAGACTTCCCTAGAGTGGAGGATGCTTCCTTAGATGTGGCTTTGAGGATCCGTAGCAGCGGCCCTTAATGTTTATCAAGCATAAAAGGTTCCACTCCATCAACGTCCAACTGGTGTGCGATCATCAGAAGCTCATAATGCACGTGTATGCCAGGTACCCTGGGAGTTCCCATGACTCATACTTCCTGAGTCACTTTCAGGTACCTCAAATATCCAAAGAGCCTGAGCGTGTACAGGTATGGCTATTTGGGGATAAGGGGTACCCACTCAAATGATGGCTCATGAGAGTGTCTCGGAGGAGAGGTACAATGCAGCTCATAGCTCTATATACTCCATAATTGAGCAGACCATTGACATCCTTAAGATGCACTTCCAATGTTTAGGCCACTCTGGCTGGGCTCTGCAGTACACTCTAGATAGGGTCTCCCACATCATCATTGTATGTTGCGTCCTTCACAGCCTGGCACTTCAAAGGGGTGATCCCTTCCTAGAGGGAGAAATGGAGGAAAATGAGGGTCATCCTTCCTGAAGGAGGATGAAGGGCAGGAGGGCCTGGAACCTGATGAGAGATGAGGATCAGCTTCCATGGGACGATGCCATAGAGGAAGATCAACATGGAAGACATGCCTATGCCACTTTAATTGCCACCAGCTTCCAGGAGGAGTAAAGTGAAGGCAACGGGAGATGGTCACATTCCTCCTGTCCTTTAATGCCATTCCATTGCATTGAAAGGGATGTCTAACCAGTCCCTTTGAGAACAAGTTCAGCATTCAGACTTGCATCTTCATGCCTTATGATTCACCATGTTCCCTAAGAAGGTCAACAGTGCACCCTGTATGCGTTCGCTATGAGAAGTGAAAGTAAACATAACAGCGAGAATGCTGCTTCAACTAGCTTAATGCAGTTGTCACCAAGTTAATGAGAAACTACAGCGGCCAGTCAATTGAAGACATGGTTGCAGAACCTCATCCTCTCATCCTTTGGCACTACCAATAAGGAGACACAACTGCCACTAATCCTTCAAAGCTGCTGAGCTGCCCTCACACAATGGTGTGTCATGAGCAAAAAGGGTTATAAATGCTTTTAGTGCACACTTCCAATAATGATTTTAACACAACTCCCTGACATCACACAAGGGTGTGGAAACTAAATTCAATGAGGTTGACATCATGTGAATGTGAATCTCCCAAAGGGGGACTATCACTGAATGGAAGGATGGCTAAACCTCGCAATAAGAGGATACATATGCAAATAACGACAACACCTTCAGTTGACCAAGCCATTCACATTAACATCAAGTGTATTAACAAAAGTGCAATATTTATACAGTGGCTGCACACCGGTGACCCAAAAGTGATTTCAATACTTTTAAATTTTCCTAACCCTACCATTATGCCTGAGTGCCATTCCAACATCCGCAGCAGGAGTGGCTGAGCAAGCGTAACACAGGATGCATGTCACTTACTGTGAATGTTAGGATATGATCAACTTATGGAGGTGTCATCTGTACTACGTTGCTGGGATTGGCCGATCTCTCCTTCCCCACAGGAGTGATCCCTGTCCTCCCCAGCCAACTTGTTGGAATCTCAAATGAAATGAAGAGTGTGAAGTCGGCCATCTCTCTTCTGGTCTGGGATCTTTCCCTTCTGTTGTGGGCAAGCTTGCACTGCATGAAGACAAAAGAAAGAAACATGATGAGAATGGATGGAGCAGGTGTTCGGAAACATGCATGCCCCCTGTGTGTGGTAAGCCCTCCTCAGAAAGGGCTGAGAATGGAGTGTATGAAGCTTGATAGAATAGATGGTGGTGATGTGAATGTATCTGTGAAACAGTCAGTGCTGATACTTGTCCCATGGTAATATTGTTTAAGATCCCTGAAGAGTATGGCCCTTTGACTACAGATGCCATGATGAGAGTTTGATATTGGAGGCAGTTGAAGGTTGAATTACCCTGGCGGAGCAGATGAGATCATTATCCTCTTCCTGCATGCGATCACATTCCGGGTGCGGTGGCCAGCTGCGCTAAGCTGCCTTGCAATGGCCTCCCAGGCCAGAGAGGTGAGGCTGGCATGCTTCTCTGGGATAGAGGATATCCCTGTGCTTTCTTAATTCTCTGATCAAGGCCTGGAGGACATTGTTGCAGAAGCGGGGTGCAGCCTTTTTCTTTGTCTTGGTAGCCATATCTACAGGTCTCCTCCGAGGCAGTTGGGCTGGAGAGAGTGAAATGTGTATGGTTGGGTGGCATTTGAAAATGGCGCCCAGATCTTCAAGCCAGTTAGGTAATGGCGGGGCAGATGAATCAGTTCCTAACCTGCCATGTGATTTGAAGATATTCCCAGCACAGGATCAGACACAATTTCCCACCATTCCGACCTGAGGGAAATGCTGTGGAACCTCCCCATCACAGCATTTGGTTTCAAAAGTGGAAAATTCCACCCATTATCTAGTCACTATCAACTGTTGTTTGTAGGAGCTTTCTATGCACACATTGACTTCTGCATTTCCTACATTACAACAGTGACTACACTTCAAAAGTACTTCACTGGCTGTAAACCACTTTGGGATGTCCTGAGGCCATAAAAAGTACGACATAAATGCAAGACATTCTTTCTGTCAAAGGTCAGACAAATCAAGGCAGCGAGATGCAGGGGAACCAAACTGAAATGAGACAGATCCATGGGAGCCAGACCCAGTTGTACCATATCCAGGGACTTAGATCCAAGAGGGGTTATACCATGGGAGTTTGATTCAGTGCCTGTGCCTGTAAAGTTTTCAGCAGAATGGCAGAGGCAAGGGAATGGAACCATGTCTTATATTAGCATGCATCTTTAGCCAAGGATGGATCATGGTAAGAAAAGATCCAACTTTGATTTTAATTCCGTGGCAATGAGTGGCACGATTTCCTTGTTCATGCTTTATAAGGTCATTGGCAGAGTTCCTGGGAAATTCTCCCTTGTTTACCCACCTGTCCTCTTTTCCAACACAAAATAAATTTAATTTTAAAATGTGAGGAGAAAAAAATGTTGCTTGTTATTTTTCACTGGGTCATGTGATTTTCACAGACTCAGCAGTATCTCAAACATAAAATAATGGTCAGCCTCCAAGACTGAGTGAAATCATGCATCTACAATGCATATTAACATTATTCCCGGCCAATCAATCTTTTGGCGTGACTGCAATCTAATCATTAACATTGGGCAACTTTTTTCTTCCTTGGTGGTTTTAAATTATGACCAAAGTAGGTTTACAAAAAGATCATTGTTTCTTGAAACATAGTTTCAGCTGCTGGGATACGACAGCACAAAAGATAACTTGTCAAATGTATTTTCCCACCAATTGAGACATTATCAATAGTGTTGTAGATGTAAGATGCAGAATGGATCTGACGGGTCATTAGTGTAAAGCAACCCCTCTACTTGAGCAAGTTAAACTAGATTTTTATCCTCAACAGATCTTCTTTAGGATTTTAGGATATAATGGAAACATCAAAAAAGCTAAAATTATATATCTTGCCTTTTGAACTTTGAACCTTGAAGAACAATTTAAAATTCAAGAGAGTAACATATAACAAGTGTCCTCTTTTTTAGTTTTCTCTCTTGAAGCTGGTAGCTCTTTCAGAGATTTAGTTACACAGATAGAGCTACCATTACTAAGCCCAACAGGGCAAGGGAACTGGACTAACATGAGTGGAGTCCCAGTTAGTGTCATAGAATTCCAACTGGACTAGGGTGAATCACTGATCCTATGGCACGAAAGAAGTGCATTAACATCAGTCAAACAGGTTGACATTTCAAATACAAACATAATTCAATCCTGTACCAGTGGTATCCTACAGATCCCAGTACAGCATAAAGAGAACAGCTTTCTCCATGAAGAGATAGCAAGGGGAATGTTCTTTATGGGTGACATCAATCAACCAAACAGGTATGGAGCTACAATTGGCTGCCTGTTAATTGAAAAGTCAATGGCATCTTGGTGGTCAACAAATCTGGCCTATCTGATAGTCAGAAAGTCTTGTCCTGTTTCTCTTGCTTCACACTTCCTGGTGTGATCATCCTACAGAAATATATTTTTTTCTCTAATCTCTACTCCTTACTTCTTTTGTAATACCACTTGACTTTCCTTTTGTCTGCAGTATCTCTTCATTTTGAAAGAATGAGCTGGCAAGTTCTATGATGGTAAGAGATGCTTTGGGAAGATTTGGAAGGGATTTTGCCTTCTCTTGTTCTGCATGCCCTGATGCTGCAGCAATAGGAGAAGCCCTTTTGGGGTTGCCAAATCCAAAACTGGACAAGAAGTGAGATTTATAAAATATTTTAAGCCACAAGTAATAGACTGATTCAAATACATTTCAAGGCCAGAATTAACTTCTAACTGTACTTCTTATCAAAGTTGTGTGGTGCATATAGAATACAAAAGATACATGCATGGCTACTGACCTCTGCTGCTCTGTTTTTTTTTCCATTTAATACATTTGATAAAACTAAGAATCTGTAACAAGTATTTCAGTCGACATGACACTTTCATATTTCAATAATTGTGAAAATATCAACATATGCAAAAAAGAATCAGTGCAAAGGAGATAAAACCAGGCACATTTTTTCGCGACATGATCTTCTACAAATCTAATACATAACTTATATCTTCTAATTTTTGGAAAATAATTTAGACTACTCTGTTTCCTGTCTGCAAACCAATTCTCAATCCACGCCAATATATTATCCCCAATCCCATGTGCCTTAATTTTCCACACTGATACAACTTTCAAAAGAACGTGCCTTACATGAGTGTGCCTTACAGACCTTGCCTTTACAATAGATGCATTATGTTCTATTTTTATCCTTTAACTATTGTATTTTTCTTAAAATTTTTGTTATGCACAAAGACACTCAACCACAGGGGAACAAACCTTAAGTTTTCAATGTAAATATAGAAACATTATAAACTGCAGACAAATGTAGCATGATCAAACCTCCATTAAAAGGTCCAAACAAAGCTTGCAACCTTAATGCTAATAACATCTTTACTGGTACCTTGGAAGAGATCAACTAATTCAGCACAATTGGGACCTTCCTGAACTGTATGCTTCATTTCCACATCTGAGCCTCCAGGGAAGTTTTCTTTATTGCCATTCCATTCCAACAGTTTCAGAGATGTAATGTTATTTAAACAGCCTTAGCTGAATTCCTGTTAAGTGATTATGGCTAATAAGTGAGCCAGTTTATTTTGCTCAAGTGATTTTCTTCACAGGATAGGGCTATAATCCAGGTTAATATTTTCTAATAATATTTTCCAGTGTTTTTGAGTTATTGATGCTTTTAGCTGTGTTGCAGTCCAGACATTGCCAAATAGTAATTGTGGAGGAAATTTTCAGGACCTGCCAGCCCTTGTTCTCAAGACTGCGATGAAATGCAAATCCAAACAGATGAATCAATTTTCCTTTCAACTTTACACCTGAAGTGCTGGGAAGTCATCAAGTATAGATAGCAGGGGGCTGGCATCTAATTAACTGTAGCTCACCAAATTCTTAACTCTTTTTCTAAGAATTTTCTCCAGGTAGTGCAAAACAGCCACTCCAACTTTAGTGAACTGTCAAAAATTCTATTCACCTGGAATAATATGATCAGGAGGACACCTAAGGAAATTCCCAGCGCATATCCACAATCGGAAATTCCTGCATTTGAATCATGTAAGTAATCTTCAGGATCCCAAGGTATTGCCATTTCCCCATCTATGAATTCAGTTGGAATGTATTTTATTCTTAACAACAAGGTTCAATTACTGTGGGATCAATTAATATTCAGGAAATTATTTTCCCACAAGATATCTATCAGAAGCCTCGTTAACAGATTACTAAACTCTTGCTGTTTTCTTTCATAAGCTAAGCTAACTTTTCCACACTAAATCACTCGCTTTATTCATCCTAGAGCCATAGCCAAGGGAACTAACTATACGATTCCAATTTGTCAAAATTATTTTCTTTTTATTCGTGGTTCTTGTGGTGACACTGAAATGAACTCTCTCTGGAACATACAAGCTGAAAAATATGTTGCAGAGAACAAAAGTTGTAGGTATTTCCTGTACCACAGATGTCTTCAAATTCAGTCTGCCAAAGATTAAAATACCAGGAATACAAACGAAAAATGAGGGAGTTAAGAGTAAGAATAAATCAGGTGGAATTTTTTTCAACTAAAGCATAATACAAAGGTTGAATATGGTAACAACTGAACAATATTAATGAGTTGAACAGAGAATTTGGTATAATTTTAGAGAGCTGGGTTGAGCAATATGTTCGATCCATAAAAAAGGGATAATTTTTTTAAGATTGTCATCATTTCTTGTTCCTAAACATTTGTGTGATAGATGAGAGCCTAAAACTTCTACAATTATTTTGTATTCTTGCACGTGTCCTGATGAGTACAAGACGAAAAGCTTAGACATGTCTCTTTTTTTCAGCAAAACACTCAAGAAGCTGGACACTATCCAGGACAAAGCAGCCCACTTGATTGGCACCCCATTCACAAACATTCACTCCCTCCATCACCGATGCACAGTAGCAGCAGTGTCTACCATCTACAAGATGCACTGCAGAAACTCACCAAGCTTCCTTAGACAGCACCTTCCAAACCTACGACCACTACCCCCATCTAGAAGGACAAAGGCAGCTGACACATGGAAGCACCACCACCTGCAAGTTCCCCTCCAAGCCGCTCACCATCCTAAGTTGGAAATATATCCCTGTCCCTTCAATGTCACTGGGTCAAAATCCTGGAACTTCCTCCCAAACAACATTATGTATGTATACCCACAGCACACAGACTGCAATGGCTCACAAAGGCAGCTCACCACCACCTTCTCAAGGGCAATTAGGGATGGTCAATAAATGCTGGCCTAGCCAGTGACACCGACATCCCAAGAACGAATAAAACAAATTTACATTACCTCCACTACCCCTTCTCCACCCCTCAAGGCTCTGTATTTGCAGCTTCATGTGATCTGGAGGCTTTGCAATTCTTCCATAGCTTGGCTTTACAACTGTTGGAGGAGTGGTAGACTCTGTTTTGTACTGGGTAAACCTTGATGAATAGGAGGTTGTTTTGAATGTGGTCACTTTGGTGTTTGGTTGGTTTTTTGATCTTAATTCCCTTTTTTTGTTCTTACGAGCACATGAATTAAGAGCAGGAGGAGGTCACTTGGCCCCTTGAGCCTGCTCCGCCATTCAATAAGATCATGGCTGATCTGAATGTAACCTCAACTCCACATTCATAGAAACATAAAAAATAGAAGCAGGAGTAGGCCATTCGGCCCTTCAAGCCTGCTCTGCCATTCATTATGATCATGGCTGATCATCCAACTCAATAGCCTGCTCCCACTTTCTCTTCGTATCCTTTGATCCCTTTCACCCCAAGAGCTATATCTAACTCATTCTTAAAAACATACAATGTTTTGGCCTCAACTACCTTCTGTGGTAGCGAATTCCACAAGCTCACCACTCTCTGGGTAAAGAAATTTCTCCTCATCTCAGTCCTAAATGGTCCAACCCATATCCTCAGACTGTGACCCCTGGTTCTGGACACCCCCACCATCGGGAACATCCTTCCTGCATCTACCTTGTCTAGTCCTGGTAGAATTCTATAGGTTTCTATGAGATCCCCCCTCATTCTTCTGAACTGCAGTGAATATAATCCTAACTGACTCAATCTCTCTTCATATGTCAGTCCCGCCATCCCAGGAATCAGTCTGGTAAACCTTTGCTGCACTCCCTCTATAGCAAGAACATCCTTCCTCAGATAAGGAGACCAAATCTGTGCACAATATTCCTGGTGTGGTCTCATCAAGGCCCTGTATAATTGCTGCAAGGCATCCCTGCTCCTGTACTTGAATCCTCTGACTATGAAGGCCAACATACCATTTGCCTTCTTTACCGCCTTCTGCACCTGCAAGCTTACCTTCAGCGACTGGTGTATGAGGACACCCAGGTCTCGTTATACATTCCCCTCTTTCAATTTATAGCCATTCAGATAATAATCTGCCTTCCTGTTTTGGCTACCAAAGTGGGTAACCTCACATTTATCCACATTATACTGCATCTGCCATGCATTTGCCCACTCACTCAGCTTGTCCAAATCACACTGAAGCATCTCTGCAACCTCCTCACAGCTCACCCTCCCAACCAGCTTTGTGTCATCTGCAAATTTGGAGGTATTACATTTAGTTCCCGCATCTAAATCATTAATATATATTGTGAATAGCTGGGGTTCCAGCACCAATCCCTGCGGTACCCCACTAGACACTGCCTGCCATTTGGAAAAAGACCTTTTATTCCTACTCTTTGTTTCCTGTCTGCCAACCAGTTTTCTATCCATCTCAATACACTACCCCCAAACCCATGTGCTTTAATTTTACATGCTAATCTCTTATGTGGGACTTTGTCGAAAGCCTTCTGAAAGTCCAAATAAACCACATCCACTGGTTCCCCCTCATCAACTCTACCCATAACATCTTCAAAAAATTCCAGTAGATTTGTCAGGCATGATTTCCATGTTGCAAATCCATGCTGACTCTGTTTGATTCTGCCACTGTTTTCCAAGTGCTCAGCTATTAAATCTTTTATAATGGACTCTAAAATTTTCCCCACTACCGACGTCAGGCTGACTGGTCTATAATTCCCTGTTTTCTCTCTACATCCCTTTTTAAATAGTGGGGTTACATTAGCTACCCTCCAATCTGTCAGAATTGTTCCATAGTCAATAGAACCATGGAAGATGACCACCAATGCATCCACTATTTCTAGGGCCACTTCCTTAAGTACTCTGGGATGTAGATTATCAGGCCCATCAATTTCTCCAACACCATTTCCCTACTAATACTGATTTCTTCCAGTTCCTCCCTCTCACTAAACCCTGTGTTCTCCAACATTTCTGGTATGTTATTTGTGTCCTCCTTTGTGAAGACTTAATTCCTGCCTTTCCCCGATAAGCTTTTATCCCCTTGTTAATCAAGAATCTATCTAGCTCTGCCTTAAAAATATTCAAAGATCTGCTTTTACCGCATTTTACCGTAAGGAAGAGAGTCCCAAAGACTCACAGCCCTAACTGACAGAAAAAAATTCTCTTCATCTCTGCCTTAAATGAGCAACCCCTTATTTTTAAAAAGTGGCCGCCCCCAGTTCTAGATTCTCCCACAAGAGGAAACATCCTCTCCACATCCACCCTGTCAAGACACCTCAGGATCTTAAAGGTTTCAATTAAGTCACCTCGTACTCTTCTAAATTCTAGTGGATACAAGCCTGGCCTATCTAGCCCTTCCTCATAAGACACCCCACCCATTCCTGGTATTAGTCTAGTAAACCTTCTCTGAACTGCTACTAATGCATTTATAGCTTTCCTTAAATAGGGAAACCAGTACTGTACACAATACTCCAGATGTGGTCTCACCAATGCCCTGTACAACTGAAGCATAACCTCCCTACTTTTGTAATCAATTCCCCTCACAATAAATGATAACATTCTATTAGCTTTTCTAATTACCTGCTGTACCTACATACTAACCTTTTGTGATTCATGCACTAGGACACCCAGATCCCTCTGAATCTCAGAGTGCTGCATTGTCTCACCATTTAGATAATAAGCTTTTTTTTATTCTTCCTGCCAAAATGAATGATTTCACATTTGTCCACATTATACTCCATTTGTCAGATCCTTGCCCACTCAACTTATCTATGTCACTTTGTAGCCTCCTTCACAATTTACTCTCCTATCTATCTTTGTGTCATCAGCAAATTTAGCAACCATTCCTTTGGTCCTTTCATCAAGCGGTTTATATAAATTGTAAAACATTGAGGCCCCAGCACTGATCCCTGTAGCACATCACTCGTCACATCCTGCCAACCAGAAAAAGACCCATTTATGTCAAGTATCTGCTATCCAATCTTCTATCCATGCCAATATGTTACTCCTTACACCATGACCTTTTATTTTCTGCAATAACCTTTGATGTGGCATTTTATCAAATGCCTTTTGGAAATCTAAGTACAGTCCATCAATCGGTTCCCCTTTATCCACAGCACATGTGGCACCTTTAAAGTACTTGAATAAATCAGTTAAGCATGATTTCCCTTTTACAAAACCATGTTGACTCCGCCTGATTGACTTGAATTTTTCTAAGTCCCCTGCTGTAACATCTTTAATAATAGCTTCTAACGTTTTCCCTATGACAGTTGTTAGGACAACTGGCCTATAGTTTCCTACTTTCTGTCTCCCTCCCTTTTTGAATAAAGAAGTTATACTTGCTATTTTCCAACCTAATGGAACCTTCCCTGAATCTGGGGAATTTTGGAAAATTTAAAACCAGTGCATCGACTATCTCACTAGCCACTTCTTTCAAGACCTTAGGGTGAAGTCCATCCAGACCTGGAGATTTGTCAGCCCGCAGCCCCAACAATTTGCTCAATATCACTTCCCTGGTGATTGTAATTTTCCCAAGTTCTTTCCTCCCTTCCATTTCTTGATTTATAGCTATTTCCAGAATGTTACTTGTGTCCTCTACAGTGAAGGCCAAAGCAAAATACTTGTTTAATTCATCCACCATCTCCCTGCCTTCCATTGTCAATTCTTAACTCACACTCTCTATAGGACCAATGCTTTGTTAACATTTTTCTTATTTAAATATCTATAGAAACTCTTACTATCCATCTTTATATTACTAGCTAGCTTTCTCTCATATTCTAATTTCTCCCTCCTTATTAATCTTTTTGTCATTCTTTGCTGTTCTTTATATTCTTTCCAAACTTCTGACCTGTCACCCATCTTTGCGTAGTTATATGCTTTTTCTTTAAGTTTGATACTGTTTTTAACTTTTTTAGTTAA
The DNA here is from genome assembly GCF_017639515.1 of Carcharodon carcharias. NCBI lineage: Eukaryota > Metazoa > Chordata > Chondrichthyes > Lamniformes > Lamnidae > Carcharodon > Carcharodon carcharias. The sequence continues at coordinate 131,481,540 of NC_054475.1, forward strand.
CCATGGATGGTGGGTCCTCCCCTTGGAATTTTTCTTCCTGTGTATATTCTGTGGATTCTGAAATATCCCTTTAAATGTCTGCTATAGAACTTCTATTGACATATCCCTTAACCTCACTTGCCATTTCACTTTAGTTAGCTCTGCTTTCATGCCCTCATAATTGCCCTTATTTAAGTTTAATATACCAGTTTTGGACACACTCATTTCTCCCTCAAAATGATTGTAAAATTCAATGATATTATGATCGCTGCTATCTAGAATGCCTTCACTAGGATGTTATCAATTAATCCTATCTCATTGTTCAATACCAGGTCTATTATAGCCTGCTCTCTGGTTGGCTCCAAAATGTTCTGTTCTAAGAAACTATCCTGAAAACATTGCATGAACTCTTCATTTATGCTACCTTTGCCCATCTGATTTTTCCAGTCTATATGTAGATTGAAATCCCCTGTAATTATTGCTGTACCTTTCTGGCAAGCTCCCATTATCTCTTCTTTTATAATCTGTCCTACTGTATGGTTACAATTAGGATGCCTGAACATCACTCCCAGAAGTGACTTCTTGCCTTAATCGTTCCTCATCTCAACCCAAACCGCTTCTACATCCTGGTGTCCTGAACTTAGGTCATCCCACTCTAATGTGCTAATACTTTCATTATTTAACAGAGCCACCCATCCACCTTTTCCTAACTTTTTGTCCTTCCTAAGTGTCATCTACCCTTCAACATTCAGGTCCCAATTTATGTCATTCTATAGCCTTGTCTCTGTAATGGCTATCAGATCATACTTATTTATTGCTATTTGCGTTATCAGTTCATCTGTTTGTTTCAAATGCTACATGCATTTAGATACAGAGCCTTTAGTTTTGCCCTTTTATTATTTTTGTAGCGTCTAGCCTTATCTGCTGATTTACTCTTTGAATTGTACTCTCTATCCCTTCCTGTCACAGTCTGTTCATCATTTCCCATATTAATACCTGTCTCTCTTGCTTTGTCTCTACTATTTGGTTTACCACATCTTCCCAAATTTGATCCCTTGCCCCCACTATTCAGTTTACAACCCTCTCTACTTCCCTAGTTAAGCGGCTCACAAGGACACCAGCCCCGGCATGGTCCTAATGGTACAGATCCTATTTTCACCAATACTGGTACCAGTGCTCCACAAACTAGAACCCGCTTCTCCCACACCAGTCTTTGAGCCATGCATTCATTTCTTTAATCTTATTTGTCCTATGTCAATTTAAATGTGGCTCAGGTAATAATCTAGAAATATTACCTTTGAGGTCCTGCTTCTTAATTTAGTGCCTAGCTCATCATACTGACTATTCAGAGCCTTCTTCCTCATCTTGCCTATGTTGTTGGTACCTACATGGACCACCCTTTTTTTTCCTAGTCATTCAGTGCCTTTATTCCTTCATTAAAAGTAATTTATCTTTTCCTGATGTAATTGTTCCTTCTTATCTGGTTATAGATGTTTTATGCATCACTGGTTCATCAAATGTACCAATGGTGGATTTTATTCTTTCACAGGATTAAATTTGGCATCTTCATTTACATACTACTTTTAGCATACTAAGGGGCTAAATTGGATAGCCCTCCCTAACCTGGGCATGTCGAGAGGCCTTGTGATAGCAGCCAACAGCTTCCCACACACAGAACCACTTCATGCAGTCTTCACCAACTTTAAGCAACTCTACCGAAACCCAAGACTTCCACAAACTCAAGCAGAGCTATAAAATAATAAACAACTAACCTGGATGATGATACCTTTACTGAGGATGGGGCTTCTTCATGCTGCTGAATGTAATTCAGCTGTGCATGTTTAAGAGGGCATTAACTGGAGTGGCAAGGTCAAAAATGCCAATGCTGCTGTCAAAGATGCATTAGACACTCACTGGTGTCACGTTCTGCCTATTCTGAATATTTCCAGCACATGCTTGTAATGGCCTCACCTAGGTGGCTTTATGCATGAGCTGTGGTGGAAGTAGGTTGAAGTGCCACACATGCTGTTTTGTTTCTAAACTGACACCCATAGCGCTGAAACTACTGGCGCTATGGTGCTGAATGGTATGGCCTAAATATCCCAAAACATTGCATGAAAGAAAATGTTGTAGGAAAAAAAAAGGGATTATGATGATAGATTTTGAGGATACTTTTGAAGATGAAGAGAGAGTAAAGCAGGAAGGTGCTAGAAATGGCTGAAGTCTGCCACTGCAGAGAATAAAATAAAAGTTCAAGAGATGTGATTGAGTGAAAAGCTAATTTAATGAATTTTAGAACAAATGCTCTAATCAGGAACAGTGAAGAACTGCTTCCTTATACTGACCTGAATATTTATTTCCATGCAGTATAGAACAAAGGAAGGTCCTTGCTGATAGCAGTAGACTAAATACAAATTGGACTGGATTTTATACTCTCCTCACCCCCACCCCCGCCAAACATGTTTTCAGCTGGTAGGGAGTGGGAGGGGGGAGGGGGGTAGAGATGGGAGGACTAAACTATGATGGAAGGGTAGCCCACCACCTTCCTGCCCACTCCCAACCTGGTCCCCATAAAACTGTAGAAATAGCAAGGGGCAAAGGATAGATCCTTGGAAGAATTCCAGAGGCAACAGTGCAGGAGTAGAAAAAGAAGCCACTGCAGGTGATTCTCTGGCAATGATTGCAGAGATGGGAATGGAACCAAGCAAGGGCAGTCTTACCCAGCTGGACAATAGAGGAGTACCACTGGAGAAGGATGGTTGGCCAACTGTGCTAAAGGCTGCAGACAGGTCATAAAGGAAGGATAGTTTACCTTGGTCAAAGTCACACAGGATGTCATTTGAGACTTTGATAAGGGCTGTTGCAGTGCTATAACGGAGACAGAAAACAGAGTGGAGGGTGTCAACATGGAGTTGTGGGGAAGATGGACATGGATCTGGCAGGTGAGAACACATTTAAGGACTTTGCAAAGGAAAGAGAAGTTGGAGATGTGATAGTAGTTCACAAGGACAAAGAAATCAAGGGCTTTTTTTGATGGAGAACACGCTGACAGCATCTGCACCAAATGGCTAGCCAATGCCCACACTTTCAGATATCACTTATTCACAGTGTAGTCTCTCCCCATAGTTACCCATTAAACACTATAGAATTATTCACTGTTCCTTTTCTACTCTGTTGTTGTTCCCAGTTAATCAATTTCCTCAATGTAATCAATCCTGGGTATCTATTTTTTTCTGTGTGATTATTCCACTGTACCACCTGCCCACCCCACACACTCATTATTCTCTATATAATGTTGGCAGACATTAAGCCCAGGTAGTGCACAAACCAGGGAGCGCAACTTGATTATAATTCTAGCAAACACAGGTGAGGCATAAATTGGAGCAGAACAGGCATCGGTCAGCTTCAGTCACATTGAATGTCACAGTCATTCAGTCACAGTCTCATTATGTAACACTTGCAATTTGGCAATTTGGGAACTTCCACATGACCACTGTCCAAATTGCTCCTGATAGGTCCAATGGCAACTACATCTGCTGAACTGCTTTTTGGGGCTTGAAAGTTCAAAGGTGAACAGCATGCTTGGTGTTTCCAAGTGATCTCTCTACCTTTTGATTGTAAGTGCAAAAAATGTTGAATCTTTTTCTTCAGCCACTCTTGTGCTACAATGGCATACGTACCTGTTATGGTTATCGAAATGACCACTGTTCCTGGAATTTACCAGTGCTCACTGGCAGCATGAAACTGGTGGTCCTCCCATGCCTTTGCTGCTAGCCGCACAGGATTTCCTCCTCCTGTTATGCTATCCTTCTCATATTCTTTGTATTAGCACATCTAGGTTTCTATTTTTCTCACCCCTTCAGCACTGTGTACCCATTAGAATTAATGGCTCACAACTGCATTCTACCTAATTCTTTTAACTGTTATTCATTTCAGTCCCTGAACAGATTTTTAAAAAATTAAATGCAGACAATGTTATTCACTGACAGTTTTCTTTTTGTTCTGCTCACTTAGTCATTGAGTTGTGCTTCTTTCCCTAACATTTTGTATAATTAGCAGTCTCCTTTGGGAAACTACTAATTTTTTAACTCACCTGGGGTCAGCATTCTGCTAATGTAATGCAAGAGGTGTCCTTTAGGCAGATGGTATCAACATTTTACTCTTTCCCCCCACCATTGGCCCCCTCACTGGCCTATGTAGTGCTGTATCTGATATCCAAGACAAAACACTTCGTAAACCTAGCTTTGTTTGGTCTGTAACTTGTATATCAGGGTCATGGCAAACAATTCAGAATTGATCAATGAGGAAAATATGTATTATTTGGACAAATGTTAAGAAAATTTTCTCTACCTCTTATATCTCAGAGCGGTCTCATTTTCCAGAATCATTTGTGCTACATATTTAAAAGAGGTGCAGTATGAGTGGGTTTTTAAATATGTAGGATTACATAGCATATAAGGCACAGAAAGAGGCCATTCGGCCCAACTAGTCCATGCCGGTGTTTATGCTCCACTCGAGCCTCCTCTCATCCAAATCTATCATAAACATATATTCCCTTCTCCCTCATATGCTTGTCTAATTTTCCCTTAAATATGCCTATGCTATTCTCTTCAGCCACTCCATGTTCCATATTCTCACCACTCTTTGGTTGAAAACGTTTCTTCTGAATTCCCCAGTGGATTTCTTGATTACTATCTTATATTGAAGACCTCTAGTAATGCTCTTCTTCACAAGAGGCAACATTAGGTGGAATTTAACGCTTCCTCCAGAAGTGGGCTAGGAGGTGGGGTGGTCGTATATTTGGGTGGGTAGGCTTGGGGTGAAGAGCCTGTCACCTTCCCAACTCCCCACAATTAAGTATAGGGTGGGAAGGGTTGAAGACAGCCTTTCCACCCAGAGGCCAATTGTGGCACTGAACGACCTCAGCCCGCTGCCGCTGGTATTCAAACAGTGGCAGGCAGGGACCATGCCAAGTGGGCAAACTGCCTGGCAGGCATACCTGTGATGTGATTGGGATATTCCCTTCTGTTTAGGCACCCTGTACCCAATGGAGGGAACCGCTGGCAGCAAGGGCTGACCCGCAGGAAGACCACCACCCCTCCCTGCATTTTCCACTTAACACCCCCACCCACCTTGGTGGGGCTTGCCCAGCAAGCCCATCCCACTTACTTTGTTCTGGGGCTCCAGTAACAATCCTCCTGCTGGGGCCTATTGCAGTACTAGCAGTGGCCACTGCTCCCGATGGCACTGCTGGTACCAAAAAGTTGTTGGCCTCTACCTGACAGCTTTCAGGAAGGACTGGGAACCCCAATGGCAGGCCTGATTGGCTTTTAATCACATTAGGGTTCCTGGAAATGGCTGTGATGAGGTTGCCACCAGCTCTCCAACAACGACCATTTAATTCATTGCATCCTCTCTGTATCCACTCTACCAAAGTCTTTCAATAATTTTAAAGACCTCTATTAGGTCACCTCCTCAGATTTTTTTTCAGGAGATAAGAGATCCAGCTTATCAATCCTTTCCTGATATGTATACCCATTTATTTCTGGTGTCAATTGTAAATCAATTTTGAACCCTCTCCAGTGCTTCTATATTCTTTTCATAATATGGCGATTAGAACTGCATGCAGTACTCTAAGTGTGGTCCAATCAATGTTCGATACAGGTTTAACTCAACTTCTCTTCTTTTCAATTCTGTCCCTCTAGAAATAAGACTTAGTGCTTGGTTTGTTTTTTTCATGCCTTGCAACTTTTAGTGATTGATACCTTTGTACTCCAAAATCCTTTTATTCCTCTACCCCACCTAGACTTGCACTTTCCAAGTAATAAGTGACCTCTCTATTCTTCCTACAAAATAAAGGAGAAAAAAGAATAAAGTCAGTTTAATTCATATCTGCTTATAGATTATCTCAGTTACCCTGAGGCCAAATGCTCAAAGGGCCATGATGTAAAAACGGAATAAAATAATTGTTCATAATTTGAATAATAATGGTTTGTGCCTCAGTTTCGTTTTTCAATTTTCTTATATTCTTTCTTGGGTCATGGTACATCACAGACTACTTGGAATTGGCAGGTGCAAACGCAAAGAATTCATTTGAGCAGCACTGCACTGTGACCAATGATAAAGATGAGTCTGTCCTTTTGACAGGGCACTTAAATTGAGCAAGAAGGTCAGAGCACATTGTTGGCATTTGCAGGTAGAATTGGCCATCATTTACTTAGAAATATTAAAGTGGGCACATTGGGCAGAAACATCTAATTCTCATCAATGCTCTTGTTCACTTGCAGATGGGTAACCAGGTGTTCTGTCAGATAAGCTGAGTGAGATTTTTATTTTTATTCATTCATGGAATGATCTGGCAATCATTTCCCATCCTTAACTGCTCTTGAGAAGGTGCCTTCTTGAATTGTTGCAGTTCGTATAATGTAGGTACACCTACTGCACTGTTAGGTAGCGAGTTCCAGAATTTTGACTCAGCGACGATGAAGGAACGGTGATATATTTCCAAGTTAGGATGATGCATGATTTGGGGAGGAACTTTAAGTTGATGTTGTTCCCATATGTCTGTTGCCCTTGTCCTTCTAGGTGGTAGAGGTGCAGGTTTGAAAGGGTTGCATGGAAGAAGGCTTGGCAAGTTACTGGAGTGCATCATGTAAATGGTACACACTACAGCCGCAGTGCACTGGTGGTAGAAGGAGTGAATTCCTGAGGTGGTGGTTGGGGTGTCAATCAAGCAGACTGCTTTGTTTTGGGTAGTGTTGTGCTTTTTGATTGTTATTAGAGCTGCACTCATCCAGGTAATGGGAGGGTATTTATTCCACTCCTGGCTTGTGTGTGGCAGTTGGTGGAAAGGCTTTGGGGAGCTAGGAGGTCAGTACTGCAGGAAACCCAGCCTCTGACCGGCTCCTGTAGCCACAGTATTTATGTGCTTGTTCAGTTATGTTTCTGGTCACTGGTGACTCCCAGGTTGTTGATGATGGGAAATTCAGCAATGGCACTTGTGTAGTACTAATGTTACTTGCCACTTATCAGCCCAAGCCTCAATACTCAGATCTTGCTACATGTGGGCACACATTGTTTCATTACCTGAAGACTTGCGATTGAAACTGAACAATATGTAATCGGCAAACATCCCCAATTCTGATCTTATGATGAAGAAAAACTCATTAATGAAGCAGTTGAAGATAGCTGGGCCTAAGTTAATGCCCTTGAGGAACCCCTGCAGCAATATCCTAAGGCTGAGAAGATTGGCCGATTATAACTGCAACCAGCTTTGTAATAGGTATGACTCCAGATAGTGGAGAGTATTCCCCCCTGATTCTCATTGACTTCAATCTTACTAGGGGCCCTTTATGCCACCTTGGTCAAATTATGCCTTGATGTGAAGCACTTTAGAATTCAGCTTTTTTGTCCATGATTGATGTAAGGCTTGTAGCGAGGTTTGGAGTCAAGTGGTCCTGGTGAAACCCAAAATGAGCATTGTTGAGTCAGTTATTGGTGAGTCAGTGCCACTTAATGGCACTATCAATGCCCCCTTACACCACTTTACTGATGATTGAGTAGAGTGATGGGGTGGTAATTGGCTGGATTGGTTTGTCCTGCTTTTTGGGGAAAGGCTATACCTGGGCAATTCTCCACTTTCATGGGTAGATGTCAATGTTATAGCTGTACCAGAACAATGTGGCTAGAGACAAGAATGTGGCTGGAGTATGAATCTTCAGCAACACAGCTGGGATGTTGTCAGGGCCCATAGCCTTTTCTGTATCCAATGTACTCAGTCATTTCTTGATATCATGTGAAGTAAATCTAATTGGCTGAAGTCTGGCACCCATGATGGTGGAGACTCAGGAACAGACTGAGATGAATCATCCACTCTGCACTTCTGGCTGAAGATGGTTGCAAATGCCTTGTCTCTTGCACTCAAATGCCAGGCTCCGCTATCATTGAGAGTGGGAATGTTCATGGACCCTCCTCTTCCTCCCACTAGTTGTTTAACTGTCCTCCACAATTCACGACTGACAGGACTACAGAATTTTGATCTGATCCGATAAAAGTGGGATCTTTTAGCTCTGACGATAGCATGCTGCCTCCACTGTTTGGCATGTATATAGGCCCACAGAAAGGCAATGAACATATCATGTTGCTTCCTTAGCTCCCAGAGCAATTGTGTTATTTATTTGATTGGCAAATGTTTCACAGATGCTTTGTTCATTTGGTTATTGTGGAAGATGTTAGACAAAATCGCACCTGATGATGCATCTTCTCACAGCTGGAAGCTGGAAACTAACCAGCCTGGAAGCTGTGGGAATCCTTGCTCTGTTGGCAGCAGGTTAAATAGGCCTGGAGTCAAAAATTCAACCTCTAATCCTGACAGACAATGCACAGGTCTCTTAGGGAACATTTCTGCACAGAAGTGGGTCAGTATTCAGTACATAAGGCCAAGTGTTGTGCCAAAAAGATATTCAGCAACGCACAAGAGGCCTTGTTTAACCTTCTTCACTTTGTGTACAGTCAAGCAAAACTCAAATTAAATGAGTCTACTAACATGTAATAGATACAAAAGCCAAAATTCTGCAGTGGTTCTGCTAATCACCCGCTTCAACTCTGACAGGAGACCAGTGAAATTGCTGGAAAATGACAATTATAGGTGTGCTATGTATACTCTGATTCTGGGAAAATACTATTTTGCCTTGAAGGGTCAGAACCTCCATTCCACACTTACAAAGTAAATGCCGGCAGGTGTATGGATCAAGAAGGAGGATGTTATATATTAAGAGTTCCCATTGCAATAGTTCAGCCAGGATGGATGCCATCTCTGGAAGCCCATAAGTTAAGAAAGCTGAAGCAGCAAGGCTCCTTTTGCGATTATCTAATTTCATAACTCGCTTGTTTTAGAGGTATAATTTTTAGTTCTAGGAATTAAAGTGCTAAATATAAGATAAATGGAAATATCTGATTGAGAAACTGATGAATAACCCTGAAATAAGTGCAATTCAAACAGACCTGGGGTTATTACAGTTCAAAGGGTAACTTGTGTTTAGTTAATAAGGTAAAGTTGAAGTTTGGATTGCTCACTTTGTGCAGTACAGGTACAGTTCCTGACTCTGCAACATGTTTTACTTTTGAAGCCCCAGGTATGGCTGCTGTTGAGCTTTAAATCAGATGTGGCAGGGAGGTCATTGTAAAGTTAGTGAAAGAGGTATGTGCAGCAGGTAAAATTGCTTTCCTTGGCTCAAGGACTTGTTTGGGAGAAAAATGCAAGGTGCAGTACTTGCCCATCAGAGCCTGACTCTGCAATCTTCTGATTAATTTTGGAGCCCTGAGTGTGGCCCTTGTTCAACTTTGAAGGTTGGATGCAGAGAGGCCATCTTAAAATCATTTGAGATCATTTCAAGTTGTGATTTAGTGGTTCAATATCTTGGAATCACTCCTAAACATGAGTCAAAAATTTCCAGCAAGTAATTGTAGTGAGTATGCTGCTCGTAAGAAAACAAGAACTATCATTCTGGAAATTAAATTCGAGATTTTTAAATACCTCAAGGCCAGAGAACGAGCAGTCAACATTGGTAGACTACCTCTTACAATGGTGAGAACAATCTGTAGTAACGTTGAGAAAATCAAACCGAGTGTGCAATGTGTTACATATTTTAAGTGCTGCCAAGATAAGTAGAAAGCAGCATCATAAAAAATGTGGAAAGACTCTTTGCAGTCTGGATTGTAGGTCAAAACCAGTGCAAGGTGCCTTTTAGTTTGATGGTCATCCAAGCAATAGCTAAAAGCTCATATGATGATTTACAGAATGAGCATTGTCAGTTCACAGTCAGAAAGTTTCAATGCTAGTTATGGTTGGTTTGAACTTTTCAAGAAAGATTCCTATTTGCATAGCATTAAAGTAACCAGCAAAGCGGCTAGTGCCTATCCTGAAGAGGCTGATGAATTCCCTGCCTTTTGAAGAGAATTGGTGAAGAAGGCAGCTAGTCAATGAAACAAGTCTTTCACGTTAATGACTCGGGACTTTATTGGAACCGTATACCACAGAAAACATATATCTTCAAAATAGAGAAGATAATGCCAGGATTTAAAACTGCCAAAGATCGCTTGACTGTTCTTCTTTGTGAGAATACTGCAGGAGATTTCAAGTTTAAGCCCTTTATGATGATCAAGTCCAAGGTAACAAGGTCTTTGAAAGGTTATTCCATGGAACATCTGTGTGTCATCTGGCATTCAAATAAGAAAGCCTAGATGATTGGGACACACTTTCACACTCGAGGAATTTAAAAATCTCCAATTTAATTTCCAAATTGATAGTTTTTCTTGTTTTCAAGAATGGTTCTCTCTGAATACCATCCCTGCTTGGTGGGAATATTGTGCCAGAGAAAATGTCACCTTCAAGACATTGCTCCTCTTGGATAATGCCCCAGGTTAACCTGTCAAAATTGATGACTTATCCAATAATGGATAGTTTTCATTACTACAGTCTATGTATTAGGGAATAGCAACATTCAAGGCCTACTACCTACACCTTTTCTCCCAGCTCATCAAGGGAACAGATGGTGCGAATGCGGCAACAGTCAGGGAATTTTGACATGCCTACAACATCCTAAAAGATGTCAACATTATCATTGATTCAAGGGATGAAGTTATGTCATTGTGTTCAAACAGTGTGTGGTGGAAAGCATGGCTTGAGTGTTATGGTCCCAGCTGCTGTTACTGCTGGGCAAGTCAGATCCCAGGATGGAGCATGGCTTGATAGATCCTAACTTTTAACTTTTGTTTAGAAATGTGGAGAATGGTTACTGAACACATTCACAGGAATCTGCTGATGAACTTATAACAAGAAAATCATTTAATAAACAAGAAAAATGAACTGTATTATGTTAATCCTTTAATAAACAAGAAAAATGAACTGTATTATGTTAATCCTTCATCCACAACTTCACCTTTGCAGAAATATACAGGTTCATAAGAATAACACAACTTACAAAAAATCTATTTTATACTCTAATGTTCACAGTAAGTATACAGCCCATGTAAACCAATAGGCGACCTATGGTCAGACACACCACATTCCGAGGTCAAGTGACAGATGTCAACCAAAGCAGATGCTATGGGGCACTCATCAACTCCCCCAGACACTCATCACAATGTGAGTCAATCGGTCTCACAGAAACTCTGTCTTTCACATGGGAGTTTCCAATCTCCATTCTCAAAGAACTCACCTTGGAGTCTTCTCCCAAGCGATGCTTTCTCTCGGATGTCTTCAACAAGGATCCACCTCTAGGCTTCAATCTCTCCCTCCAATGTTCCTCTCCCCTGGATTGCCACGTGCATTCAAGCTTCACTTTCCAAGCACTCTCTCAGAGGCTCAGTCATGCAAACACTGCTTCACAGGCCCATAGAAAAGATTCACCAACCTTTGGCTGTTTCCTTGGATCTTCTGGCATAAGCCCACTTTGCCTTGATCCTGTTCCCCGCAGCATTTTCTCTTTAATGTGGAGCCTTTTCCCCTGCTCCTTAATTTAACTTCACTGAACAGGATCTTGTTCCAGATTCCTATCCTTGTCCTTTGACTTAACGGTTTCTTGGGACCTTTCTCCTTTTCCTTTAGGACCTACTCCCTGCAGTTCCCTCTCCTAGTAGATCGTTGATAACTTGGTATCTCCCTTGAGTTCCAGAACTCACTCAATATTCACTGTTACTTTAACTTTAGAGCAACTCATCTTAGATCCTTAGACTTATTTTCCTCGGCAATCTGCTAGTATCAAGCTAAAGAGAGACTTAAGCTGCTCCCTTCACCTTAGTGTATAATCACCAAACTGAACCCAAACTGCTTTCTGTTTCTCTGTCTCAGTGGGCCCCCTTGATGCTAGGCAAGAGCACAGTTTTTCCTAAACCACTTCAAGGATCGTAAAACCTCATTGAAATGCAGGTATACAAAAAACCCACAGACCTGCAGGCAACATTATAAAGTGAAATGAAAACCCAGGTTTCCCCTTTCCTACCACATACAAATAAAAAATATATAAATTAAACTTAAAGCTAAAACTTAAACTTAAAGCTATAGCTTATTCCTAACACCCACCAATTCAAATATAACTTACTTAAAACTAACTATAGTTCCTAACACGAATGTGGAAAGCATGGCCTGAGTGTGGAAAGCCTGGCTCAAGTGTATCAGTGACCACAGAGGATCTAAAGATGTTGTCCTCTAAGTTCAGCAAAAGGTGACGAGGCAAGTTGGCTTTGAAGTGGAGGCCGATGTGGTGGAATTGCTTGAGTTCCACGAATAGGAATTGTCCAATGAAGATTTAATGCAGTTAGAGAGCCAAGGAGCTGAAGAATATCCGACTGAAACATCACCCCTCGAATTATGTCATCAAAGCGACTGATAAAAGCTTTCCAACTCATCGAAGATGCAATGCAAATCTTCATCAAGAATGACCCAAACTGAGAGCGTAGTGCCAAAGTGAACAGGGCAATCAGCGATGGGATCAACTGCTACAAGAAGGTCTACTGGCAGAAGAAAAAGAAACTGTCCAACAGGCCGTTGATGATCTTGGCCCTTTGTACCATTAACTCCACCAGGACCTAGCTGTTCAATCTGTGCCACTTCAATTCAAAACCAAAATCACTCCAACTTTAACCATTGAGCTTCTCTATGCAGAAGACACTTGTGTGTGCACTCATTCAAGTGTATGGGAAATGCACGAATGGAGAGGTTCTCTTCAAACCAACACCCAAAGCACAAAACCTCCCCCTATCCATTTAAGATTACCAGTGAGAACTCCTGCACCTACCTGCCTGTTTTTCTTGAAGTGCCTGGCGGTCACCCATTCCCTATCTACCTGCTTGCCCCTAACTTGCAGTGTGACCAATTCTATCCATGTAGTTCTCTGCTTCACAGATGCACCTCAGTGACTCCAGCCGCTGCTCAAGCTCTGAAATGCGGAGCTCAAGCTTGTGCAGCTGGTGACACTTGCTGCACATGGGCTCATCTGGTCACAAGAAGTGTCCACAACTCCCCACATGCTACAGGCCTGGCATTCCGCTTGGCTGAGCTGTCCTGCATGCCTTAACCTTAAACTTTTAAATCACTTCTTTGCTTAAACTTTAGTTATTTTTACTTACTTTGGCCTTACTCTTGTGCTATTAACTATAAACTGGAGATTAATAGAAAGTAGAAATTCTTCGCCCTTATTCACAAATCAGCTCCCTCTCCTGTGCCTATACATTCAAACTTTCCGTGTGCTTGTTTAGAAATTTATATTTCTATACTCACGCTATTTTCAATTCCCAACTGTGTCTCTACTCGGCTGTTTCATCTCCTGAACTCCTGCTGTTTATCTCCTGAACTCTCTTTGTTTTATCTCCTGAACTCCTGCTGTTTTATCTCCTGAACTCTCACTGTTTTATGTCCTGACCTCTCGCTGTTTTATCACTTGAACTCTCATTGTATTATCTCTCGAACCTTTGCTGTTTTATTGCCTGAGCTCTCACTATTTTATCTCCTGGATTCTCACTATTTTATCCCTGACCTCTCACTGTTTTATCTCCTGACCTCTCACTATTTTATCTCCTGAACTCTCACTGTTTTATCCCCTGAACTCTCACCGTTCTTTCCAAGTTGAACATTATTTTAGTTGGCCCTACTTATTAAACCTTATCAAAAAGTACAGTTCCTTCTTTATTCTAAACCTTAGGAATGGAATAAACCTTAAACACTTACTAAATACTCACCAAGCAGCTAGCTTCTTCTCCAACCAATCAAATTGCTTCTTTCCTGCGATGTCACAATTTTATTTTTCACTCTCCTTTCAAACTCAGCGTGGGCCGATTTTGAACAGCTGGCTGGTCCCCTCTCTGACTGCTCTTCCTGAAGGTGAGTGAAGTAGGCCGCACTTCCCAGGGTGTATTTATTCTTTCCCCACTCTGTGTATCTCCCACAGGTCCACCTCTCCGACTGCTCTTCCCGAAGCTGAGTAATGTAGGCTGTGCTCCCCAAGTTGTATTTATGCTCTCCCCGCTCCGTGTATCTCCCGCAGGTCCACCTCTCCGACTGTTCTTCCTGAAGGTCAGAGGCCAGACCAGGTGATGACAGCAGATTTCCTTCTCTAAAGGACGTTACTTAACCAGATGGATGTTCATGACAATCAACAATGGTTTCATGGTCATTAGACTTCTAATTCCAGATTTTTTTTTGATGATTTCAAATTCCACCATCTGCCATGGTGTGATTTGAACCTGGGTCCACAGGGCATTACCTTAGGTCTCTGGAGTACCAGCCCAGTAACAATACCATCAAGCCCCCCATCTCCTCTTGACAAAGGTAAACATAGAAGACGAAACTCATCATTGCCTCCAATGTATCAGCTCAGCCTTCGGCCAACTGAAGATAAGAGCATTTGAGGGCCAGGATCACAAAGCTGACACTGGAGTCTCGTTTCACTGGGCAGCAGTGATCCTTGCACTCCTGTCTATGTTTCTGAGACTTGGACAACCTGCAACAGGCAGGTCAAAGAACCACTAGCGGTGCCTTCACAAGATCCTCTAAATCCAGTGGCATGAAAACTGGTCCAAGCAGCATCCTCTTCCAAGCCAACATTCCCAGCATCGAGGCACTAATCTCTCAAAATCAATTCTACTGACACACTTTAGGGATGTCCTCAAAGCATCCCTGAAGAGGCCAAATATTACCACCAAATCATGGGAGCCCCTGGTTTGTGAACGACTGTTAGGAAATAGCGATCATTTATGTAAATTATGTTGGTATTTGTAGGTGTTAGGAATGAGTTTTAGCTTTAACATTTAAGATCGATTTGTATTTCTGTATCTGTGTTAAGAAAAAGTCAAATTGAGTTTTTGTTTTGCTTTCAAAAGTGCCTGCATTTCTAATGAGAGTTTTATGACCATTGCAGCTAAGTTAAACAAACAAGAGTAGAGAAATTGCGCTGTTGTCTAGCAACAGGGTTCCAGAGAGGTAGGTCCCTCCCACAGACGCACACAGAATATACTTTGATTTGAAAGCTGTTTGAGTTCAGTTGGTTTTGAAAGTAGCTGCCAGGAGAGACTGGAGCAAAAGGGACAGATAGCCAGCCCCAAGCTAAAGTAAAGACGCCAAAACCCAAGGGAGTGGAACAGGAGAAAGTCCCAAGCAGACCTTCTAGTCAAAGGAAGGACAGGAGCCTGGAAAAGGTCCTGTTAAGTAAAGTTAAGAGTGAGGGGCAGAGAGAAAAGCCCCAAGCTTAAGATTTAAAGAGACAAAAGCTGCAGAAAGCAGATTTTCAGTGAGCATAGCTAGCAAGAGGCAAAATGTTCCAAAGGGATGGCTGAAGGTCTGTAACTCTTTGCTATGGGTATATGAAGCAGTGGTGTAGTGTTGGCACCTGAGTCAATGAGAGAGAATGCATGGAGGACAGCTTGAATGCATGTGGTGACCCAGGGGTGAGGAACATTGGAATTAGAGTTCAAAACCCTGTGGAAAGTGTTTAAAAGAAAGCGTTGGTTTGGGAGAAGATTCCAAAGCAAGTTCTTGGAGAGTGAAGATTGGAAACCCTCATGTGAAAGATGGAGGTCAGTGAGACTCATTGGCTCATGATGTACCACGCTTCTGGGCGGGGGGGGAATGTGGGGGGTGAGTTGAGGAGAGATCCATAGCATCTGTTTGAGGCGGCATCTGTCAATTGGTTTCAGAGTGTGGTGTGTCTGACCACAGGTCACTTATTGGTACATGGACTGTGTACTTACTATGGACATTAGAGTATAAGATAGCCTTTGTAACTTGTGTTATCCTTACAAATCTGTGTTCATCTGTACAGGCATGGTTGTGTGTGAAGGAGCATTGTAATATGGCTCATCTCTTGTTGAATAAATTTTTTATTCTTTTGTTAAAAGTTCATCAGCTGACTCCTGTGACTCTATTCAGTAGCTACTCTCCAAGTATCTAAACAAACAAATAAAGTTAGGATCTATCAAGCTGGGTTCCACCCTGGGATATGGCTCGTCCAGCAGTAACCTCAGCTGGGATCATAACACCAATCAAAATGGAGAAGGTTCATTATGGAAAGCACTAAACACACTGAGAGACTTTATTGGGAACACACAGAGGTGAAGTCAAGGCATCAGAGAGAAGGCACAAATCTCCAAACAACACATCTATCTGACCGTCCAAACAGAACCTGCCCCACATGTGAGAGAGTCTGCAGGTTGCACATTGGACTCATCAGCCACCTCAGAATTCATTGAACCAGATTGGAAACAAATCATCCTCAGACCTGAGAGACTGCCTAAAAAGAGAGGTCCTGGTGAGTGTTATCTAATTTGAATTTATAAAGTATTTCTTTTACTTTTGGTGATTTATTTAATTTTGCAAGTTATTTCATTTAGGAATGTATTATACACATACGCTACAGTTTTTCAACTTGTGATTAGTTTTCCCAGATGAGAAATGTCCAGAAGAACCTAACTCTATGTTCATATGTTGATTCCTATGGAAATCTGTGATTCACTTAAAGTTGTCTCACTTAAAGTCATGATTTTAAAGAATGTAACTAGGACTTTGAGTGAGGAAGTACTGAAACCAAGAATATCCCAAGAGTGAATCTCCATCATCTGCTATTTTTCTCTGACCTGTTGTACTCCTGCGATATGCTTGGAGTCAGGCCCCTGAAGCTTTGCTGCCCACTCAAGAAACACAAAAGTATGATAGTACCTCCAGAACTTTTCACCCCTCGGGCACAGACTGCAAATTAATGTGTGTTTTAGGGTGCAGAGGAGCAATTGGCCAACTGGGCAAGTTATAGAAACCCCTTGCAAAAAGTACCATGGCACAGTCATTGGTGGAGGTGCTCACAGCCCCTTGCAATGTCCTTATTAAGGTTTGGACCACTATCCATTATGGTTCAAGCTAACAGAGCAGCCTTGCAGTGTGAGTTAGGAGAATGCCTGCGCCTGAGCTGAGAGCACAGCATGTAGTCCAGTGGCCGACCTGTCAGGTGGAATGGGGTGGAGATGGGTGGGGCTTCAAACAGCCAATGAGTGGCCATCCAAGTGGTGGCCATTGCTCTCCTGAATGTGTGAAGGGGCCTTCAGACTTAACCAAAAGAGGTTCTTAGTACACCTATGTAAACCCATTCATCTCTTTCTTTGATCCTGCAGGAGGAGAACACCAGGATCATGGAGCCTGGTGATTTAGCGGTATGCCTCATTGCTTACAGAGACAAGAGAAGAAGAAGAAAACAGCGGAGGCACCTGGCTTGGCAAAGGGAGGAGCACCTCCCTCAAGATGGAAGGGCCTGCTGCGTATGCAGCTGAAGATCCACAGTGAGCCATCACTCGTAGGAGCCTCAGTAGATCTATGGTCCATAGATGGCACCCATCATTCCTGCAGATGACTGAGAACCAGTGTCATCAAAGACTGTGCAAGTCTAGGGGATTGGTCGGTCACATATACCACCTGCTGCAGGGTTTGGTGCCACGGGGACATGGAAAGCATCCATTGCCAGTGGCTGTGAAAGTGACCATGGCGCTCAATTTTTATGCCAATGACACCTTCCAGGGCTCCTCAGGTGACCTGTGTGGGACCTTTCAAGCCTCCATGCACAAGTGTATCCAGAAGGTCACGGACACCATCTTCATGAAGGCACAGAACTTAGTGCATTTCACCCGGTGTCAAGAAAGCCAGGAAGCAAGAGTGATGAGATTTGCGCAGATCTCAGGTTTTCCACAGGTGCAGGGTGCCATTGATGGCACTCACATGGTGCTTTGATCTCCATGGCAACAAGCAGTCAACTACATCATTTGCAAGATCTTCCACTCGCTATATGTTCAGCAGGTGCGCGACAACCATAAACGCTTCCTACAGGTCTGCACATGATTCCCAGGAAGCGTCCATGACTCCTACATCCTTAGCAGGTCTCAGGTCCCTGACATCTTCCGGGGTCCAGAAAGGCTGCAGGTATGGCTCCTTGAGGACAAGGGCTACCCACAGAGGATCTGGCTGCTGACACCCGTGCAGTGACCTCAGACCGCAGCAGAGCAATGGTATAACAAGGCTTATGCTGTAACCTGGACTTTGGTGGAGCAAACGATAGGCATTTTGAAAATAAGGTTCTGGTGCCTCAACAGGTCCAGTGGAGCACTGCAATACAGTCCCCAAAGGGTGTCATGCATCATCAGCGCTTGCTGCACGCTCCACAACAGGGGAGTACCTGTCTGAGGAGGAGATGGAGGAGCTGCACGTATTCTCCAATGAGGTGGGCCTCAAAGGGGATGATGATGATGATGATGTCATTGAAGGCGAGGATGCCAACAATGAGGCCATTGCACTGGCCAGATGAGGCAAGTGCACTTGGGAGGCCCTCATAGCTGGAAGATTTGTGGACGATGATGACGGGATACAGTGAGGACAAACCTGACATTCTCCTCACCTTGCATCTGTGAACATTTGACTCCTGTGGGGCTGATGGCAGGGCACATAACCTCAATGTTCAGGCTCATGTTGTGAGACACAGCGGAAGCCCTAATAGTTGCTAGATTCCAGGAGGATGATGATGACATGCAGTGAGGACACTCCAGAGATCTTCACATACCCTCTGTGAATGTCTGACTCCTGTCTAGCTGAGGGTAGCTTGCTTGTGTTCTGTGATCAGGGTCATATCATGGAGACACAGCCATGAAACTTTAAATGCACCTGATCCTTTGTCAGCCTTCAACACCTGACCTCTTCAGGAGCACCACATCACCGGTTACAGATGCTGAAGAGATGTGGGAGCCAGCCCCACCTCAAAGTTGCTGAGAGCACACAGAGAGAATGTTGGAACTCTGTGATGCCTGCCCACGACATTCTGGCAGGAATGACAAGCACTATCGAGATGCAGGCATCACTAATGTGCACTGGGAACGTGAAGCTGGACCATCTAAAGTTTACACACTGCACTGGGAAGAGGTCCTAGACTGAGACACCTGTCTTTATCTTGTGCAGGAACCATGGTTCCACATCTGAGTGACACGAAAACTGCTTGTCATAACAAGGAGCCATAGGCAAGGAGACATTCTTGGGAGTTTATTTACAATAGTGAACATTAAGTACAAGTGGTTAACACCCTTGCCCAGGCTGCGCAACTAAGGGGCTGCCTTTTAATTTGTCCCTTGATGTATTAATTTAATTTATTTGTTTTGACTTGGAAGAGTTACATCTGCTTAACCTTCCTTAGCCTGCTGTTACGTCTTGGTGCTCCCCTGATATCCACAGTGGAGGTGGAGGCAGCCAGCTGACTGCTACGCCCTGTCTGTGATGACCTTGATGGGTGACCTTTAGAGGGCCAATACCTGGAGGGCCCTGGCCTGCTTTCAGAGTATTGCTATGTGGCAGTGGCACCCTCCTAGGCCTGTGGAGCTGGAGCTACTGGGGGTCACAGGAAGAGGGGATTTGGATGGGTTGGAGACTCCTGGAGTCACCTGGGTGGATGCTAATACTCCTCCCTATGGATGCCCGAGGGCCCCTGGCTGACTCCTTGAGAAAAAGTGGAAGCTAGAGTTGAGATCAAGCTGCTCCACATCCCTCTCATGTTGACACTGTTGGAGGCCAACTATGGTGTCAGCGATAGAGTTCAGCCTGTGCAGCAGTGCAGGACTAATGTCCTGGACCAAAGTCTTCAGGGCGGCCGCCATCCTACCAGTGTTGAACTTGGTGCATTGGCATGCCAGTGCTATCACCTCAGGATGAAGGTGGATGGACAACATGCTTTGCAATCTGAGGAGTACAGCGGCCATCCCTTCCTGATGCGCTCAAGCTTGCCTTTGCAGCTCCAGCAACTGAGGTATGACCAAGTCCAGAGGCTCTTTATCTGACTTGGATTCAGCAGATTTCTGGGCTCCAGCAGTTCCCTGAGTGCCAGAAACCTGGGAAGTCCCTGCCGTCGCCTGCTGTGGATCAGACAATGCAATGTGCCCACCTGACTGTGACCTGAGGCTACTCTAGAGCTAAATCCCACTGAGGTGTTTGTCTTTGCACTGGTGGAGGGTGTGGGTGAGCACTGTGATGGGTCTTCAATTAGGGTGTCATCAGATTCTTCTTCTGAGATATCTTCAGGGCTTGAGTTGAGTACCTGGCTTGTGGACTCCCTCGGCTGCTTCCCAGATGTGCCTGTGAAAGCAAGGAGAGATAATTAGTGCATGACAGGGGACTGCAAAACAGGATAACTGACTCACAGCTGGTCTGATGGATGTTGTACTGCTGGATCCTCACTTGGTTGAGCACCATTGACTTCACTGTCAGCACAGGAACGGTCCAGATTGTTGCCAACTGGGTGACTCTATTTTCAAAATCTGTGAGGACCTTGATGTTGGACACTCCTCCACATGTCTGCAACCATTCTTTTTTGTTGTGTACCAGCTTGTCCTGCATGAAGACAGATGGAGAAAGTAGAAGCAGGATCCCTGCCAGGCCAGATGATAAGGATGCCTTGCATGTGTGGGTGGTGAGCATTGCCATGGACAGGATGAAGACATGATCTGCAGGGCAGATGAAGGTGTATGTGAGAGAGTGAATGGTGATGTCCCCTGAACTGGCAGTAAGTGAGATCCCAGTGGATGTGTGCTGTGTTTGTTAGTGTGTGAGTAGAGTGTAATGAGAAGAATGACTAACCCTGGCAGAACAGAGGAGATCATTCATCCTCTTTCGGCACTGGGTGGCCATCCTTTTTTGCAGGGCATTGGTGCTGACTACCCTCCCCCCTCCTCCCATGCTGGATTGGTGACCTTGCTTGCTGATCTTCGCTCAGAGCGGGGGGTAGAGGACTTCATAGGGGGGCCTCCACTGCAACCAGTGGGCACCCAAGTGAGGCATCGCTAAATTTGGGGGCAACATGTTTCCTCCCTTTGGCAGCCATGGTTTTGCAGCAGCTTCCGATCTCTGAGAGACTGCTAGCTCTGTGCTGGGCACCCTTTAAATATGGTGCCGGCATTGCTGAAAGCCTGAGGTTGACAGTGCCTCAAGCGAATCAGAGTCCGCCCCACCAGCAATCGGTGTGTTTCCAGGGAATGCATTATTAATGAGGTGGGTAGTGCCGGGAATGGGACGATATGGCATTAAAACCCGCCATTGAGGCTGCAGTCCTTTTACCGCACTGGGACGATTCCACTACCATCTTTGCCCTGTCTGAGCTCGTCTGCTGCTGGAACCGTCATCCATGTTTTTGTTACATCTAGACTCAACGATTCCAATGCATGCTTGGCTGATTGCCCACATTCTACTTGATAGACAGATTCTTGATAAACAAGGGGGTGAAAGATTAACAGGGGTAGGCAGGACATTACAATCAGATCAGCCACGATCTTTTTGAATGGCGGCACAGGCTCAAAGGGCCTATTGGCCTACTCCTGCACCTAATTTGTCTGTTCGTATGTACTCTCTGTCAACTTGAGGCCATCCAAAACTCTGCTGCCCATGTCTTATATCGCAGCAAGTCCCATTCCCCTATCACCCCTGTACTCATTGACCTAGATTGGCTCCTGGTCAAGGAACATCTTGATTTTTAAATTTTCATCCTTGTTCTCAAATTCCTCCATGGCCTTGCCCTCCCTATCTCTGTAGTCTCCTCCAACTCCCAACCCTTCGCAATATCTACCCTCCTCTAATTCAGGCTTCTTGTGTGTTCCTGTGCAATCATAAATGCTGCACCACCGGTGGCTGTGCCTTCAGTTGCCTAGGTCTCAAAACATGGAATTCCCTTCCTACACATCCCTGCCTCTCTACCTCACTTTCATCCTTTAAGATACTGCTTAAAACCTATCTGTTTGACCAAACTTTTGACCATCAACCTAATGTCTCCTTATGTGGCAGTCTGTCATACTTTGTTTATAATCCTCCTGTAAAAGTCCTTGAGGTTTTTCATAATGTTCAAGATGCTATATAAATAGAAGTTGTTGATAATCAAATATATGGATCCACATGGCTCTCTGCTCTCACTGCCATGGCATTTTGCATTAGCTTTCTGACATACTGTGTCATTGCACCTCCCACTCAGGGTCAGATATACATCAATATGACATTAGTTGGTCATGCTGGTTGGGTGATTTCTACACAAGTGGTCTTACAAACTTCACTCTAAATTGGTAAAAGAAATAAAATCTGTTTTCATTGGATTTGGGTAACCTGACTAAAGCTGCACTTTTCCTGTCCTTTTTGCACATTAGGTCCTGAGAATGCTTGTTGGTGTTGAATTTCTTTCCTAAGAAATGACAAGTGGACTGATAGTTGGCTAAGGTACCTAGCATTACTAGAAGATCCATTCAGTGTACCCTAAGTTCCACATGTGTACATATAAACTTCAGCCAGGCATATTTCAGGGCCCTCCACTTCACTTTCTTTAACTTTCCAAAGAATTAAACAATGGATGAATCCAGCCAACACAAAACAAGCATGAAAGATCATTCAGAAGAATGTGTAGCAAAAGCACATAGATCAATGTAGTCCTCTTTCCCGTTTTATACAGAGGAATGGGAAGCATTAGGTTAAACTTTGCAGAAAATTGGAAACACTGTGTAGTCAGTGCCTAATCTCCATGCCAGATCCTGTGATCCACACTTCCATTAAGCAAAGCTCCATGCCAGAAACAGTCTTACAAAATTTGCCCCATTATCTTTATTGTAAAACTGCATTCAGACCTCGACGACTGAAGTACCTGTGATTTTTTTTTTAAATTAAGATGAAACAGTTAGTGCTGAGGAATGGAGCAGTTTCCCATTTCTCATTTAAGGGCTCATTTTTAACTTGGTTTGGATATCATCCATGGTTTTGGAGGGTTGGGGGCAGGTTGCAGGCTGCATACATATGTTCTCAACATAAGACCATGTCCATTTTAACTCCCTAGCCTCGTTATCATTCAAGGGCACACTTCCTAATTACCTGCAGAGTTAGGCAGCCTGCTCAGGAGACCATGGGGTAGAATTTAATATTCCTGACACGGGTCCATCCACCAGTTGGAGGACTGGCAGGAATTTCACTTCTCTGGGGGAGACCCAACCAACAATAGCCAACGTTGGGCCTTTCCTGGGATTTATAACCACAGAGCAGAAGTGCCATCAGTCCCTGCCTGAGCACTGTCAGCCAGAGGTCAGCAGCTCTTCAGTACTGGCAGCGCCACACGGATCAGTGGCTGCTGCCAGTTATGCTCCAGAGTCTTCATCAGGGGTTGTTGAACTCAGGAAAGGGCAGGACAGAGGTTGTGGGGATGGGGTTGCGAAAGGGGGTTGCAGGAGGGGGGGCTAGGTTAGGGGTTCAAAGGAAAGGGCAAGGGGATGGCTTCCAGTGGCCACCACCCTTCCCAATGCTGGGTCCCTTGACTGAGCACTAACTGCCTTTGAAAGAGGGCCCCTGCCCCCACCTGAAGGTCAAGTTTGCTTGGTGGGCTTTGGGAAGTAAAGGAAAGCTGCGTCATTTGCATTTAATCCCTGAGCCACAACTAAATTCCAGGAGGCTCAGGGATAATTGGTTATTGGTGCAATAATGAATCCAACTGACATCCTGCTGCGAGCAGACAAGTTTCTCATTTTGGCCTGTTCCTGCCTCCAACTTAATTGCAGGAGGTTTTCCCGCCACTGGGAGTTTGACATGCAGCCTGTCCTGCGATTATGTGGGCCTGGCTGCCATGTTTCTTCTTTTGCCAAAAATATATATTATTCATAAAATTTGTAAAAGTACATTACAAAACCTTTCAACTTGAAAATTACAGAAAGTGCCATAAAACTCGGCTTTTCTCCAAACAGTAGCCAGAATTTTCCATGCCCGCCAGTGTCGTGAGCGGACGATATGGTGCGATCAGTTTCACAATGGTATGAAACCGGTTCGTGATCATTTGCTCAGCCTGCGAAAGACGTTCTCTGCCATCGGACATCGAGAATCTCATTGTAATACATCAGCAAATCATTATTAAGCCAGCTCATCGGAATCATTCCCACCCCACTGGATCGTCTGCCCACGTTAGCGGGAAAACACACCGACCTGTTTCACAACAGCACATAAGCGATATGCACTTGGCTGGCTGCACTTCGTTCAGGATTTCAAGGTTTGTTTGACTACCTTGCTTCGGTCAGCATTCGCAGTCATCAGCGTCAGGCTTCACAGACAGCACCATATCACTTTCAGGGGGCTCACAGCAGGTCTCTACCTACCAGACCAGCCATATGTGGGTGGCTTTTCAATGACTGCAGGGCTAGGGCTTGCTTGGTGAAGGGGGAGAAGTGGCTTCAGGCAAGAGAAGAGGCTGCAGGACGAGGGCTATATTGGGGAAGGAGTGTACCCCAGGGCGGGTGTGGGGGCACATTTTATCTGTTCTAGTGGCCTCAAGATGGTGATGCCTGAGGATATAGTCTCCAGAGGGGATGAGGCCAGATAACATGTGAGAGTATGTGTGTGAGAGCGGGTGGCGATGTCCCTTGAGCTGGCAGTGAATGAGATGCCAGTGAATGTGTGATGGGCTTGAGTGTGTGAGTTTAGAGTGATGTGATGGTTGCCATACACTGGCTGCATGGATGAGATCATTCATCCTCTATTTGCATTGGATGGCCAAACTCTTCTGTGCAGCATTGGCACCGATTCCCACTGCCGTCGCCTAGCAAGCTGTAGTGGTAATGCTGCTGCCCCTCCTGCAGCCAGAGCAGGGGTAGAGGGCTTCACAGCGGGCCTCCACAGCATCCAAAGAGTGTTCAAGGGCTGCAGTCTTCTTGTCTTTTGGGATCATTTCTTGTTTGCTGCAGTCCTGGGCTGGAAACGCTGAGCATGGTTGTACTTTAAATATGGTACGTGGCATGATGAAGCGACGAGGTGACAGCAGGACAGGTGAATTGGAGACTGCCCGCCTTGGAAACCGCCTGTTTCCTGAGAATGCATAAATAATGTGGTGGATTTGGAATGATGATATGGCGTGAAAACCTGCCATCAAGGCTGGTGGGTAAAACATTGTTTTTCCTACCCGCTACCACACTTTGTACAAATCTGGGAGAATTCCACCCAGTGTGTTCCACTCTTAAGTGCCTCTACACAATTGTAATTCTTTTGATATTTACTATATACATTCCATGTCAGGCATTGAGAGAAAACATTTCAATTTGAAAATTGCAAAAAGTACAATAGAATTCAATTTTTTCTTTATACCACATGCTCCATTCTGAGGTGCCTCAGGACAATTTCAATGCTTTTGAACTCATATTCAATGCTAAACATGCAGCCTAAGGGGTTCTACCAAATTTCCAGCCCCTCAGTATACTATGGCTGAAAGGCCTTAAAGAGCGACCTTTCTCCATTGCGCCTCTGTGGCAGCTGCCGCAACCTTTAGTGCGTCCCTCAGCACGTGGTTCAGCCAACTCGCAACACTTGGTCGAGGGCAACTCTTTGCACTGGAAGACCGACAAGTTTTGGGTAGACCAAAGAGCATGTTGATGATTCTCCAGCTGAAGTTGATGTTTATCTCAGTGTGCATCCCTGGGGACAACCCATAGAGCACAATGTCTGTGATATATAGGACTGTGATATAGTTAAAGAAATTAGCATAGAAAGAGAGTTGGTCCTAAGTGGCGTGGCAGGCTTAAAAGTAGATAAATCTCCAGGCCCGGATGAAATATATCCCAGGCTGTTGAGTGAGGCAAGGGAGGAGATAGCAGGGGCGCCAGTAATAATTTTCAATAGCTCTCTGGAGAGGTGCCAGAGGACTGGAGGACATCCAATGTCGTATTGTTATTCAAGAAGGGAGGAAGGTGTAAACCAGGGAACGGCAGACCAGTCAGTCTAACCTCAGTGGTGGGGAAACTATTGGTAGCAATTCTGAGGGACAGAATTAATCTACTCTTGCAGAGACAGGGATTAATCAAGGACAGTCAGCATGGTTTTGTTAAGGGGAGATCATGTCTGACCAATTTGATTGAATTTTTTGAAGAGGTTACCAGGTGTGTAGATGAGGGCAATGCATTTGACGTGGTCTACTTGGACTTCAGCAAGGCCTGTGATAAGGTCCCGCATGGGAGACTGATAACAAAGGTAAGCGCCCATGTGATCCAAGGCAATTTGGCAAATTGGATCCAGAATTGGCTGAGTGGCAGGAAGCAGAGGGTGATGATTGAGGGGTGTTTTTGTGACTGGGTGTCTGTGTCCAGTGGGGTTCCACAGGGATCGGTGTTGGGTCCCTTGCTTTGTGGTATATATAAACAATTTAGATTTGAATGTTGGAGGGTTGATCAGTAAATTCACGGATGACTTGAAAATTGATGGGGTGGTAGTGAGGAGGATAGCCTTAGATTACAAGAGGATATAGATGGGCTGGTCAGATGGGCTGATCAGTGGTAAATGGAATTTAATGTGAGGTGATGCACTTGGGCAGGACAAACAACGCACAGGAATACACAATGAATGGTAGGACCCTGAGAAGTACTGAGGATCAGAGTGGCTTTGGTGTGCATGTCCACTGGTCCCTTAAGGTAGCGGAACAGGTAGATAAGATGGTTAAGAAGGCATATGAGATACTTGCCTTTATTAGCCGAGGCATAGAATACAAGAGCAGGGAGGTTATGCTGGGACTGTAAAAAATGCTGGTTAGGCCACAGCTAGGGTATTGCATGCAGTTCTGGAATCCGCATTCAAGGAAGGATCTGATTGCACTAGAGAAAGTGCAGAGGAGATTTACCAGGATGTTGCCTGGCTGAAGAGCTTTACTTATGAGGAGAGATTGGATAGACGGGTTGTTTTCCCTTGAGCAGAGGAGATTGAGGAGGGACGTGATTGAGGTGTATAAAATTATGAGGGGCATAGATAGGGTAGACAGGAAGGAACTTTTCCCCTTGGTGGAGTGATCAATAACCGAGGGCATAGATTTAAGGTAAGGGGCAGGAGGTTTAGAGGGGATGTGAGGAAGAATTTTTTCACCTAGAGGGTGGTGGGAATCTGGAACTCACTGCCTGAAAGGGTGGTAGAGACAGAAATCCTCATAACATTTAAGTAGTGTTTGGATGTGCACTTGCGATGCCATGGCATACAAGGCTATGGGCCTAGTGCTGGAAAATGGGATTAGAATAGTTATGTTTGACTGGTGCAAACTTGATGGGCCGAAGGGCCTTTTTCTGTGCTGTAGACCTCTATGACTCTATGACAGAGCTGCTTGGGATGAACCTTGATAAAACCACTGCATCTCTCTCCACACCTTCTTTGCAAAGGCACATTGCAGAAGGAGCTGAACAATGGTCTTTTCCCCATTACAGCCACTTTGAGGGAATGTGTAAAGATGGATGAAGATCAAGGTCAGAACAAGTGTCCAAGTAAAGGGACACCCTAATAATTGTGAGGCAACTGGATGTCAACTGTGCTTAGCTGTGTTCTCCTCTCCATGGTAAAGCCCACATGGCAGCAGGTTTGTTCCCTACTCATGGATCTCGTAACATCGAGTCCCCGGCAAGGTGTGGAGCTGCCAGTCATCCTGTGCCATTTGCTATCTGCTGCAGTCAAAGACAAGGATGGGTGGAGGGAGGGAGGTGGGTGTCACCAAGGGCACAGCTGGTGGACGGCAGCCAACACGCAACTCCAAATCTCCAACCTGCTGTGTGGATAGTCATGGCTGACATGATTGGTCTTTCTATGAGGCCAACGCAATGGTCTCTCTCTATAGAGTCTCAAGGATGGTAGAGGCAAGCAGAATAGTGCCAGAGGGAGCCTTTTTGCACGTGGCTCTCATCCAGATGAGGAGAAGTGGTGGGGGAAGGGAGGGTCCATCGCAAGTTGGCCTAGGGCCAGGAGGATCAAGAGCCTGAGCAGCAAGAGGCAAAGGGTAAGAATGTCTGGATGCTGGTGAACAGGATCCACTGCAACAGCAAGCATTGGCCCGACCATGGGTGTATCGCAGGTGGTGTTCTCATCTAGAAATCAGCAGAAGGCAATGCTGGAGATGCTTTCATATATCCCAGGATGTGGTTGCTCGCATCTGTCAGCTTCTCCTGTACAAGCTGCAGCAGCAAAGACTCTGGAGGAATAATGCTAAGCTCCTGGCTTGCATTGAGTGGATGGATCTCTGAGTGCCATTTAGATATGGCATCAGGACCTTTGACCCCGTGAGGTAATGGCAAGGCAGGCAACATCCTACCCACCCCACCATGAGATTTGCCGTGCATCTTGCAAATGCATAATTAATGAGCTGAACAACAGAAGCTTGCACGTATTAAGCCATCCAGCCACCCAGTGGGAATCACGCTGACTTTCCCACCTGCCACCAGAATTTAGACTCCAGAATTGAATATTCTACCCTATACTCTATCTTACTCAATTATGTTAAAGATATTAAAACTACAAGGAACATAGTTATTTATACCCTAAACTGAACTTAACTCAAATTTTCTTCTGCATTCATTAGACTTATACCTCCTCTCCATGGACAGATTTTATGGGCTTTCCTACTGCCTGTGATCAGTACATTTTGCAAATGAGGAGTTTGTTTTTCCTTGCTCTCAAAGTGATTGTCCCAATTTAAATAATTCCAGTTGCAAGCTTTTTGTAAATTTAAAAATTCAGTAAGGTTATTATCATACACTTACCCTGGAGGTTTAAAAATGCAGTGTCTTACTCACTCGACTCATGTACACACTATATTCACAAAACGATTAGATGCAGATGAGGAAAAAAACAAAGTTACAATTTATGATTGTCTCAGTTTCTTTTGTGGCAGGCCTGTAGTTTCTTAGATAAGTTGATGCTTTGGTTAAAGTGAAGGTCTTTGTTGGATCCAGTGCCCTTGGTTTATAAGGGTTAAAGGATCCAGGTTGCATGCTTGTTTCAGGGTGACTGAGTTGGTACAGAGACAGAGAACATCTGGAGATCATTGTTAGAATAAACACATGCTGTTTATTTATGAACTAAACTCAGCAGCTACACTTGTGTAAAACTCTGTCTTCACTCTTCAGTGTCTAACTCAAGACCCTCGCACAGAGAGGTAGCCTGCGCTACTCTGCTATTAGGTATTAAGATCATGTGACCTTACATTACCATACTTATCCTAAAGGTATATTACATATCAGATTACTACATCTCTCCCCCTTTACTGAAAAATACATTTTACAATTTTTTCAATATATCAAGTTATTTACAAAAATCAAGCATTTACAAAGTCAGTTTCTCTGGAAGTTTCCTTATGCGTGTAGAATGTCCCCACTCCACAGCATCTGAAGTTTGATTAGGAACTCCCTTAATGAAGTCATCTGAGCATCTGGTTCTTCAGTAAATACGTAAATCTGTTTCTTCGACTCTTTCAGGTACAGTCTGCCCTGCAAAAACACTTTTATTTATTCATTCATTCATGGGATGTGGGCTTCGCTGGCTAGGCCAGCATTTATTGCTCATCCCTAATTGCTCTTGACAAGGTGGTGGTAAGCTGCCTTCTTGAACGTTGTAGTCCAGTGCTGTTAGGAAGAGAGTTCCAGGATTTTGACCCAGCAATAGTGATATATTTCCAAGTCAGGATGGTGAGTGACTTGGAGGGGAACTTCCAGGTGGTGGTGTTCCCATTTATCCACTGCCCTTGTCCTTCTGGATGGTAGTGGCCATGGGTTTGGAAGGTGCTGTCAAAGGAGCCTTGGTGAATTCCTGCAATGCATCTTGCAGATGGTACACACTGCTGCTACTGTGCATCGGTGGTGGAGGGAGTGAATGTTTGTGGATGTGGTGCCAATCAAGCGGGCTGCTTTGTCCTGGATGGTGTCAAGCTTCTTGAGTGTTGTGGGAGCTGCACTCATCCAGGCAAGTGGGGAATGTTCCATCACACTCCTGACTTGTGACTTGTAAAGGGTGGACAGGCTTTTGGGAGTCAGGAGCTGAGTTACTTGTCGCAGGATTCTGAGCCTCTGACCTGCTTTTATAGCCACAGTATTTATATGGCTAGTCCAGTTCAGTTTCTGATCAATGGTAACCCCAAGGATGTTGATAGTGGGGGATTTAGTGATGGTAATGCCATTAAACATCAAGGGGCGATGGTTGAATTGCCTCTTGTTGGAGATGGTCATTGCCTGGCACTTGTGTGGCGCGAATGTTACTTGCCATTTGTCAGCCCAAGCTTGGATATTGTCCAGGTCTTGCTGCATTTGGACATGGACTGCTTTAGTATCTGAGGAATCGCGAATGGTGCTGAACATCATGCAATCATCAGTGAACATCCCCACTTCTGGCCTTATGGTGGAAGGATTGATGAAGCAGCTGAAGATGGTTGGGCTGAGGACATTACCCTGAGGAACTCCTGCAGTGATGTCCTGGAGCTCAGGTGACTGACCTCCAACAAACACAACCATATTCCTTTGGCTCCTCCAGCTGAGAGTTTTCCCCAATTCCCACTGACTCCAGTTTTGCTAGGGCTCCTTGATGTCACACTCGGTCAAATGTGGCCTTGATGTCAAGGGCAGTCACTCTCACCTCACCTCAGGAGTTCAGCTCTTTTGTCCATGTTTGAACCAAAGCTGTAATGAGGTCAGGAGCTGAGTGGCCCTGGCGGAACACAAACTGGGCATCAGTGAGCATGTTATTGCTAAGTAAGTGCCCCTTGATAGCACTGTTGATGACCCCTTCTATTACTTTACTAACGATGGAGAGTAGACTGATGGGGCAGTAATTGGGTGGGTTGGATTTGTCCTGCTTTTTGTGTACAAGACACACCTGGGCAATTTTCCACATAGCCGGGTAGATGCCAGTGTTGTAGCTGTACTGAAACAGCTTGGCTAGGGGTGCGGCAAGTTCTGGAGTAGAAGTCTTCAATACTATTGCTGGAATATTGTCAGGGCACAAAGCCCTTGCAGGATCCAGTGCCTTCAGCCGTTTCTTGATATCACATGGAGTGAGTCGAATTGGCTGAAGACTGGCATCTGTGATGCTGGGGACCTCCGGAGGAGGCTCAAATGGATCATCCACTAGGCACTTCTGGCTGAAGATTGTAGCAAATGCTTCAGCCTTATCTTTTGCACTGCTGTGCTGGGTTCCTCCATCATTGAGGATGGGGATATTTGTGGAGCCTCCTCCTCCAGTGAGTTGTTTAATTGTTCACCACCATTCATGGCTGGATGTGGCAGGACTACAAAGCTTAGATCTGATCTATTAGTTGTGGGATCACTTAGCTCTATCTGGATGCTGGTGAACAGGGTCCACAATCAAGGGTAATTTCATGGTTTAATCTCCATAGTGTACTGTGAATTTACCTACACCCTTGACTTGTATGTCTTCCCCCGTGTAAGTTTTTAATTTGATATCAGTATCTTCTAAATTCAGCTTAAGTTCTCCCTGATTCAGATATTTAAAAGTATGCTCACCAATCACCATAGTGGCTGCATCAGTATCCACCTCCATTCTGATAGGCTTCTCATTCACTCTCATGGTTACATAGATAGGCTCCATTCTTCCTACCTTTAAATTATGTAGCGAATAGATATCAACATGTATTACTTCAGGCTTTTCAACGCTGTTTATCCCATCGAGTTTTTGCTTCTATCTGAAAGTGTCTAACCCCATCTTTACAAGATCTCTTGAGGTGTCCATTTCGATGGCAGAAGAAACATAAAATCTTTTTAAACTGCGATTCGTTACAGGGCTGACTGCTTCCACCTCTGATACTATTATGCCATGTTTTTCCTGCTAAGTTATCTCTTTTAATTTGTCTGCTAGTGGTTGCTGTTTCCTGCTTCGGAGTAAAGCTCTGCACTTTTGCGTTTTTTTTGGTTGAGGCTCCCAGCACAATGTGGGGGACGATGACATTTTGCACTCCTCACATGGCTTCTAAGTCTCGCACAGCACCTTCCATTGCCAGAGTGATTTCCAATGCCTTCTGAAAATCTAAATTTGATTCAGCCAGTAATTTCTTCTGAATCATGTTTTCGTTTATACCACACACTAAATGATCTCTAAACATATCATTGATAGATGTACCAAACTCACAATATTCAGTTAATTGCTTCAGACTTGCCACATAAATAAGCAACTATCTCCCCTGCAGCTCTATCTCTTGAGTTAAATTTAAACTGTTGCATCATCACCGGCAGCTTGGGCTGGTAATGATTCTTTATGAGGTTCACTAAATCATCAAAATTTTTCAAGTCTGGGGAACTGGGCGCCAAGAGATTTTGAGTTAGTCTGTATGTATTACTCCCATACATGGAAAAGAGGATTGTGTGCCCCTTCTCCCCAATGTCATTCGCCTAGAAGAAGAATGCAAGGTGGACAACATAGTGGGACCAGTTGTGCTAGGTTGGATCAAAAGACTTCACTCTTCCAAATTGCGGCATGCTTTGAGGGAATTACTTGGACACTCGGAAGGAAATTTTATTTTACCTATGACTACCTTGCGAGGTATATTCGATTCTTCCAATTTCCTTCACTCTTCCTCGCTTTTTACTTCACTTTTTCCGTGCTTTTACTCTTGTTGCCAGTTTGTTGGATCCAGTGCCCTTGGTTTGTAGGGGCTAAAAGATCCGGGTTGCACACTTGATTCAGGGTGATCGAGTCGGTACAGAGACAGAGAACATTTGGAGATCATTGTTAGAATAAACACAGATTGTTCATTTACAAACTACACTCAGCAGCTACACTTGTGCACTCACAACTTAAACTCTGTCTTTAATCTTCAGTGTCTAATTCAAGACTCTTCCACACAGAGGTAGCCTGTGCTACCTTACATGTAACCTTACATTATAAAACTTGTCTTAAAGGTATATTACAAATCAAATTACTACAGTCTTGTAAGGTGAAGGATTTTCAGTAAGTTGTGAGGTTTCTTGTGGTTGAATTTCCAAGAGGATGGTTCTCAGGTGGACTCAAAGTTGGAACAGGTTGAGGAAAGTCCTTTTTGCTAGGAATCGCCCACTTTCAAGTTTATTGTTGTTTATTACTTTGGCTGCTTGGGTATCTTGCAGCTGGTTGGTGGCTTTTGGTGGAATCCATTTGCCAAATAGCTTCTTGCTGCTTTAAAAGCAGGCAACAAACATGACTGTCTAACCATGTGACCTGTTACAAGTCTAAAGTCCTTTTCCAAATAAGGTGGGTGGCCAGGTCAATTATACATTCTCTGTGATGACTTTCACACATTGAACGTTTGAGGCAGCTAGTGTCTTTGTATCTGAATGACCCATTCAATTGTTAGGAAATAAAGATAGTTTACGTAAGTTATATTTGTATCTGTGAGTATTAGGAATGAGTTTCAGCTTTAATGTTTAAGTTTGATTTATATTTCTGTATCTGTGTTAAGAAAAATTTCAAATTGCGTTTTAGTTTCACTTTAAAAGGTGCCTTCATTTCTACTGAGAGCTTTACGACCCTTGCAGCTAAGTGAAACAAACAAGAGTAGAGAAACTGGGCTGTTGCCTACCAATAGAGGTCCAGAGAGGCAGGTCCCTCCACAGACACACAGAAGAAACTTGATTTGGAAGCTGTTTGATTTCAGTTGGTTTTGAAGATAGCTGTCAGAAGAGGCTGGAGCAAAGTGGACAGCTAGCCAGTTCCCAAGCTGAAGAAAAGACTCCAAAACCCACGGGAGTGGAACAGGAGAAAGTCTCAAGCAGACCTTCTAGTCAAAGGAAGGACAGGAACCTGGAAAAGACCTTGTTAAGTAAAGAGTGAGGGGCAGAGAGATAGGCTGTAAGCTTCAGATTTAAAGAGACAAAAGCTGCAGAAAGCAGATTTAAAGCAAGAACAGCTTTCAAGAGGCTGAAGGTCTGTAACTCTTTCCAATGGGTATGTGAAGCAGTGGTGTACTGTTGACAGCTGAATCAGTGAGAAAGAGTGTGCAGAAGACATCTTGAATGCATGTGGTCACCCAGGGAAGAGGAACATCAGGCGAGTTAGAAAGCCTGGAGGTGAACCCTTGTGAAAAGCGTCTGAGAGAAAAGTTGGTTTGGGAGAAGATTCCAAGGTGAGGTTTTGGAGAGTGGAGATTGGAAACACTCATGTGAAAGATGGAGTAAGAACAGCTGGCTCACAGTTTACATGGACTGTGTATTTATGCGAACATTAAAGTATAAGATTGTTTTTGAAACTTGTGTTATCCTTACAAATCTGTATATATCTGAAAGGGTATAATTGTGGGTGAAGGAGTATTATAATATAGTTCACCTTTTTTTGTTTAATAAATGTTTTATGCTTTTGTTAGAAGTTCATTCACTGACTCTGATGATCCTGTTCGGTAGGCCCTCTCCACATAGCTAAACAAAAAAAAAAATAAAAGTTAGGATCTATCAAGCTGGGTTCCACCCTCAGATCATGCTTGTCCAGTCAAGGATCATGACACAATTTGATTTTTTTCTATTCTTTCATGGGATTTGGGCATTTATTGTCCATCTCTAATTGTCCTTGATAAGATGCTGGTGAGCTGCTTTCTTGAACCACTGCAGTCCATCTGTTGTAGGTAAACCCACAGTGCAGGGTCTCTGCATATTATTTGCATTGGTAAATCAGCACAGATACAGCAAGTTTAGTAACTTCCACTAGAATTCTTAAGACTATTGTCTGATCATGTGCGATTAATTGCTAACTTTCGTCCATTATTTGTTTCTTTGAATCATAGTACAATATAACATAGAAGGCTCGTCATGCCAGTTGTTTGATAGAACTATCCAATTAATTCCTCACACTCCATAAGTCCTGTAAGCCCTTCAAGTACTTACCCACTTCCCTTTTAAAATTATTGAGTCTCATTTTTGCCATCTTTTCAGGCACTGCATTCAGATCATAAAAAGAGAGGTTAAAAAAAAGGTTTCACATATCACCCCTGGTTCTTATGCCAAATTCCTTAAATCTGTGTCATCTGGCTACCAATCCTTCTGCCACAATTATGTATTACTATTCTATCAAAACTGTTCATGATTTTTCACATTTCTATTAAATCGCCACTTAATCTTCTCTGCTGTAAGGAGAATAAGAACAGTTTCAACAGTCTGTCCACATATCTGAAGTCCCTCACTCCTGGTGCCATTCTAATAAATCTTTCCTGCACCCACTCCAAGGTCTTGATATCCTTCCTGAAATGTGGTGCCCAGAATTGAAAACAAGTCTAGATGAGGCCTAATCATTGACTTATAAAGGTATAACATAACCTCCTTGCTTTTATATTCTATTCCTTTATTAATAAGTCAAGGATCCCATATGCTTTTTTAACAGCCTTCTCAACTTATCCTTCCACTTTCAAAAATTTGTGTAGATTGTGATGCCCATCTGCTTTTGGGAAAAATAACCTATACTTTATATTTTGAGTGATGGTCCCTTGAAGAACTAGAGGTGAAATTTTCCCATCCCTCCCTTGGCGGGTTTTGAGGCAGGCAGGAGTGCAAAATCTTGTGGGAGCCTAAAATTCAGAAAGCCACCGGTTTAAAAACAGTTCGCAATTCTCCCGATGGTAAGCTAATCACGGGTCATTTATCCACTGACTGGTGGCATGAATGCCGTTAGCATTCATTAACTTCTCATGAATGCTCATTAAATCTGCTTGCCAGAATCTCCTCATGCCTTCCAGTCTTGTGTCATGCCAGTGGGGAATTACATCAGCCTCAAACCCATTTAAAAATGAGTGGTGTGCATAAGTTGGGACTTACCTTTAGGGCCTTGCTCAGCTCACAGACATCCAATGAGAGGAAATTTTTGGAGGCCTACAGCTACCAGACCCAGGAGGAACATGTGCATTGCATGTGGGTGGAGCCTCATAAACATAGCTCCTCCATGAAGCAGCTTGGAAGAAGTTGGGAGGTCTCCATGCTGCAGCTTCGACTTCGCTGAGGCTTCGGACCACCTTTCAGGGACTTTGGCATGGGCTCGAACGTTCTTCAAGGGACTTCGGCATGGAGGATGGGAACCTCGAGCTGCAGGATGGAAGGCAGCAGGGGGTACTGATGGGTGGCAAAGGGGCGGGCGGGGAGTAATGTCTAGGTCTGAAGGGGGCGGGGGGATGTCCAGGTGAACATGCTCATAGGGAAGAGTCGCTGGAGTCAACTTCTGACTTCTGGGGTGTGAACTCAGGGTGTGAGGGGATGGTTAAGGTAACGGGGCAGAGGGAACTGGTAGAGTGGGAGGGTGAGTGTTCACATGGACATACACATGAACATACAAATTAGGAGCAAGAGCAGGCCACGTGACTCCTCGAGCCTGCTCCGCCATTCAATAAGACCATGGCTGATCTGAATGTAATCTCAACCCCACATTCCTACCTACCCCGATAACCTTTCACCACCTCCCTACCATTAACCAAGAATCTATCTAGCTCTGCCTTAAAAATATTCAAAGACTGCTTCCACTGCCTTTTGAGGAAGAGAGTTCCAAAGTCTCACAACTCTCAGAGAAAAAATGTTTCTTCATCTTTGTCTTAAATGAGCAACCCCTTATTTTTAAACAGTGACCCCTAGTTCTAGATTCTCCCACAAGAGGAAACGTCCTCTCCACATCCACCCTGTCAAAACCCCTCAGGATCTTAAAGATTTCAAGTAAGTCACCTCTTACTCTTTTAAATTCCAGTGGATACAGCCTAATCTATCCAGCCTTTCCTCATAAGACAACCTGCCCATTTCTGGTATTGGTCTAGTAAACCTTCTCTGAACTGCTTCTAATGTATTTACATGTTTCTTTAAATAAGGAGACCTGTACTGTACACAATACCTCAGATGTGGTCTCACCAATGCCCTGTACACCTGAAGCATAGCCTCCCTACTTTTATACTCAATTCCCCTCACAATAAATTGTAACATTCTATTAGCTTTCCTAATTATCTGCAGTACCTGCAGGCTAACCTTTTGTTTGATTGTGTCGGCTGAAGGGCGGCGAGGATGTTACTTGGTACATGGAGATAGACACAGATGTGGTGGTGGTGGGGGGTAGTGTGGCGGAGGAGGAGGTCGAGGACATCAATGTGAATGGGGGTGGGATGGATGCTCTCGAAGGAAGGGAACATGCACGTTCACCTGGATATCCTGGAAGGAGAAGGGTTTGGGCAGAAGGGTGACAGTGGGGAGGTCGAAGGTGATGCCGAGGGCGACAATAGTGAGGGGGGAACTGACATGGGTGACTGGGGAGGGGGAACGGTGGGGGAGCTCATAAAGTCACTATAACCATAGTTCTCAAATTGAAAGTGAGCAGAGCCTTATGTTGGATGGGCACAGGTGCTGCTTGGGAGTTGGGTCAGTGCATGGGCGGAGATGCAGGTCATCTCTGATGGACCACAGTAAGAGAACTGCAGCAGGCATTATTGAATATGCTAGGGACCAGTGAGGTGAGTTCAATGGATGAAGGCTCTGCATGGGTGGGAGAGTGCTTACACAAGACTCTGAGAGGCACTGCCACAAATCCTTCTCCCTGCAGATTCAGTCATGAGGCCAGCTGTGTGCAGGAAAATGATCTGTGGGGGTTGGGGGGGGCTGCCTCATAAAGTCTTTAGGACGCTGAAAGAAAATTGTATACAATATGCATTAAAAATGCTTTAGTAAAACAAAAATCAATAAATGTAAACAAAAATCAATAAATGAGAGTAGATGACAGCCTGCTGAATATGAATGTATTTGCAGAAGTTCAATTAGTGACAACTATTGTCTTCACCTGTGCAAAAAGCCGTGATCAAAATTTTTTGATTTTTCTAGGCTTTCCATTCCTTCTAGGTGCTGCCATGACATCCACAGCAGGGGTGCAGGCAGCCTACAAATTTGTTTGATTTCTTGCCTTTGATGACTTTGGCGGTCATCCCTTTGAGGACTTCAAGCAACACTGCATGATGTTCCCCCACTTCTTGCTAGCTCTCCACCCATGAGCTGGAAAGCTGCTTCCAGAAATTCATCAGTTGACTCAGACTGAGCAGCTGGCTGTTCTCCAGCAGCCCTCTGAGTGCCGGAGACCTGGCTTGTCCCTGCCTTCAACTGCTGCAGTGACATGTCAATGAAGTGTTCTCTAGAAAGTGAACCCGAGCCTCATCTAGAGATGCATCCCACTGAGGTATGTGTCTATGTGCTGTTGGAGGGTGCAGGTGAGCGCTATGATGGTTTGTCATCATCTTCCTCCTTGGATGTGGTCTGGGGGCTGGGAGTTCTGGTGATGCCTCGAACTGCAGGTGCCTATAAGATAGAAAATTGATTTAGTAGATGAGCATGAGGAATATAAGGCGACATGACATACACTGTAATTGTCAGGATGTAATGAACTCATGGGGTAAAATTTTTACCTCGGCAGGTGGGCAGGCGCGCGACCAACCCACTCGAGCATAAAGTGATGCGCGTTGATGTCAGGTGAGTGTCCCGACATCAACACGCAGTCACGCGATATTTCAGTCAGTGGGTACACGCAGGAATTGGCAGCGTGCCCACCGACGATTAAAAGGGCTGTTAAAGCCATTAATATCTTAATTAACTTACATTTTTCACTGCCCATCCAGCCTTACGGTTGGCAGGAAGGTGGAAAGGTCAAGCGGCCTTTGCACTTTTTAGGAAGCCTTATCCACAGGTGGGATGAGGTTTCCAAAAGCAAATAAAGATAAAATGAAAATTTAAAAATTTAATTTATATCATGGTCCTTGACAGAGTCACATGAGAGGGGACATGTTTTATAACATTTTATGAGCCTTTATTTGTCTGAAAATCAGATTTGCACACACGCACGCACTCGTGTGCACGTGCAAAGTTCGCACTCACACCCCCCCCCACCCACCCCTACTGCCTGCCCAGGCATGCTAAGTGTTGCCACTCAGGTTTCATGCTGGGCGGACCTTAATTGGCCTGCCAGTGTGACATCGTGGTCCAGCCCCGATCATGGGCAGTGGTCAGCAGCTTTCCAAACACTCCCACCCGCCGAGCCCACCTGACAAGGGCTAATTTCTGCCCATAGAGGAGTGATCCATATGCACCCCTCCACCCCTGTTTGGGAGCTTTCCCACCTGTTGTGGGCAAGCTTCGCCTGGGTGAAGCCACAAGGACAGCATGTTATGAGAAGAGGTGGAGCATAGGTTAGCAAAGATTCATACCCCTGTGGTGTGGTGAGCCTTCCCCAGTAGGTCTGAGTTTGGAGAGTGCACAACATTATAGATGGGTGATAACGTAAAAGGTCCCTTTAGACTATCAGTGTTATGTGTCCTCTCACATTGTTTGTGTGAGATCCCTGAAGAGAGTAGCCATTTGAGCACATGATGCCATGATGATAGTTTGATATTAGAGGGAGTTGAAGGATGACTTACTCTGGCAGAGTGGTTGAGATCATTCATGCTCTTCCTCCACTGGATCTTGTTCTGGACACAGCGGGCAGCCATGCTGACCTGCTTGGTGATGGCCTTCCAGGCCCGAGATGTGAGGCTAGTTTGCTTCCTGGAACCGTCTTGGTGATAGAGCACATCCCTATGTGCTCGCACTCCTCTGATCAAGGCCTGGAGGGTGTTGTGTCTGAAGCAGGATGCAGCCTTCTTGTTATCCATGGAAGGCACCTGTAAGAGTCTCCTAGGTACACGTAGGCTACAGAGAATGAGATGTATGTGTTCAACTGGCGTTTAAATATGGCACCTGGACCTTTGACCGCACCAGCTAATGGTGGGGCAGATGAATCAGCTCCAGACCCGCCAGGTCATTCAGCCTGATACTTGCCTGTGTATAATTGATGAGCTTCCCACCATTCTGAGCAGTGGGGTGGGTGTTGCTGAAACTACCTGCCACTGTATTTAGTTGCATAAATGGAAAATTCCATCCTAGGTTTCTTTGGTAAAGCACCTAGCTTCAGTGTGATCATGTGACTAAGTTCACTGGACAGTAAACAATAGAAAAAGGTCAACAAAAAGTTAACAATAGGGGTGAGTAGATTGTGGGTCTTAAGCAAGGTTCTAATTTTAGGTTAGAACAAGCTTGCTGTAGGAAACATCTCTTTCAAGCAGAGTTGGTTTGAAATTCGGTGTGCTGGCTAAAAGACTAAACTCTTGTTGACAGAAGAACTAATAGTGGATTGAACTTCTAAATATAGCCAAGCTGAGAAGAGAGGGAGAGAGAGAGTTTTAAATGCAACACTCCAAAGTTAAAGAATAACATAACGAAGAGAGTTTTGACCTGAGGTCGTTACATTTAAGATGCTAGCGACTCCTGTGTCGA
This sequence comes from Carcharodon carcharias, assembly GCF_017639515.1. Lineage (NCBI taxonomy): Eukaryota > Metazoa > Chordata > Chondrichthyes > Lamniformes > Lamnidae > Carcharodon > Carcharodon carcharias. The sequence goes on from NC_054475.1 coordinate 131,521,608, forward strand.
ACAGGGAATCTACAACCATGGGACATTTGGAGGAGATTTCAAGGGACAACCTGGCCAGAAGTAAATAGAAGGCCCAAGAAATCTTAAATCTTTATATGAATCTTTGAAATAGTACTCAGATCAAATGATTAATCTTTGACTTTCTGAAATGTATTTGATTTGAGTTTATTGGGGGTGTAGAAGGAAGTAGAAAGAAGTGTAGAAGGAAGTTGAGTTAAGAAGTTCGATTTAGAGTATAACTATATTCATTGTACTTTTCATATCTTTAACATAACTATTCCAGATAGTGTAGTTATTAGTATTCATATTCTTCGATTTTTGTACAGTAAAATTCTTCTAATTTAAGTTGTGAACCTTGTGGCTTCATTCTATTAGTAAATACTTCAATTTTTGGATTCTAGAAAAAAAAATACTGCTCTCTACCGAGTTCATAGCAATCTATACCCATTGGTGTCTATGTTCCTGCACCCCCTTTAAAATTGTATCATTTAGTTTAATTTATTGCCTCTTCTCGTTCTCCGACTAAAAAATGTATTGCTTCACACTTGCATTAAATTTCATCTACCATATGTATGGCCATTTTACTAATTAAGGCTATATCCTCCCGAAGTCTGTTACTATCCACCTCAACGTTTACTACATTTTTGAATTTGTGGCATCTACAAACTTTGAAATTATGCCCTGTATGCCCAAATCCGGTCATTAATATACATCAAAAAGAGCAGTAGCACCAATAACAACTCCTAGGGAACAACACTGTAGTCTGCTATGTGGTACTTTGTATAAGGACTTTCAAAAGATGTTTGACATAAATGCAATTACCCTCACTATCCCTCTCTGTTACTTCATCAATGAACTCAATCAAGTACTGGAGAGACTGACATCCTTGAAGGTGGATAAGTCACCAGAGCCGAATGGATTGTATCCCAGGCTTTTAACAGAAGCCAGGGAGGAAATAACGGATGTTCTGAGGATCATTTTCCAATCCTCACTAGAGAAAGGCAAGGTACCAGAGGGTTGGAGGTCTGCGAATATTGTTTGGATAGACCAAATAATTATAAGCCAGTCAGTCTGACTTCTGTGGTGGGCAAATTATTAGAATTAATTCTGAGGGACAGGATAAACTGTTACTTGTAAACGAATGGATTAAGCAGGGATAGTCAGCATGGTTTTGTTAGGGAAGATCACGTCATACCAGTTTAATCAAATTTTTTGGGAATGTAACAAGGAGGATTAATGAAGGTAGTGCAGTGGCTGTTGTCTACATGGGTTTTAGTAAGGCATTTGACAAGGTCCAACATTGCAGACTGGTCAGAAAAGTAAAAGCCCATGGGATACAGGGGAATATGGCGAGTTAGATTCAAAATTGGTTCAGCGACAAGAAACAATGAGAAATGGTTGATGAAACGGTTTGCGAATGGAAAATGGTTTCCAGTGGCATTCTACAGGGCTCAGTATTGGGTCTCTTGTTTAATGTTTTTATTAATGATCTGGACTTAAATGTGGGTAGCATTATTGGGAAATTTGCAGATGACACAAAAATTGGCCTTGTTATTGATAGTGAAAAGGATAGCTGTTGTCTCCAGAATAATATCAATGGTGTGGCTGAGTGGGCAGAAACGTGGCAGATGGAGTTCAATCAAAGGAAATGTGAGGTAACGCTTTTGGGTAGAGCAAACAAAGCTATGGAATACACAACAAATGGGAGGGTATTGGGCAGGGTAGAGGAAGTGAAAGACCTTGGTGTGCATGTCCACAGGTCCCTGAAGGTGGCAGGACAGGTGGATAGGATGGTAAAGAAAGCATATGGAATGCTTCCCTTTATTGGACAAGGTATAAAATACAAAGGCAGGGCTGTAATGATGGAAAACAAAAACAGAATTACCTGGAAAAACTCAGCAGGTCTGGCAGCATCGGCGGAGAAGAAAAGAGTTGACGTTTCCAGTCCTCATGACCCTTCGACAGAACTAGGTGAATCCTAGGAAGGGTTGAAATATAAGCTGGTTTAAGGTGGTGGTGGTGGTTGGTGGGGGGGGGGGGGGGGCGGTGGTGGTTGGGTGAGGGGAGAGAAGTGGAGGGGGGTGGTGTGGTTGTAGGCAAAAGCAGTGATAGAAGCAGATCGCCAAAGGATGTCACAGACGGCAGAACAAAAGAACACATAGGTGTCGAAGTTGGTGATATTATCTAAACGAATGTGCTAATTAAGAATGGATGGTAGGGCACTCAAGGTACAGCTCTAGTGGGGGTGGGGTGAAAAGACTAGCAGGGCATAAAAGATTTAAAAATAATGGAAATAGGTGGGAAAAGAAAAATCTATATAAATTATTGGAAAAAACAAAAGGAAGGGGGAAGAAATGGAAAGGGGGTGGGGATGGAGGAGGGAGTTCAAGATCTAAAGTTGTTGAATCAATATTCAGTCCGGAAGGCTGTAAAGTGCCCAGTTGGAAGATGAGGTGCTGTTCCTCCAGTTTGCGTTGGGCTTCACTGGAACAATGCAGCAAGCCAAGGACAGACATGTGGGCAAGAGAGCAGGGTGTAGTGTTGAAATGGCAAGCGACAGGGAGGTTTGGGTCATTCTTGCGGACAGACCGCAGTTGTTCTGCAAAGCGGTCGCCCAGTTTACGTTTGGCCTCTCCAATGTAGAGGAGAGCGCATTGGGAGCAACGAATGCAGTAGACTAAGTTGGGAGAAATGCAAGTGAAATGTTGCTTCACTTGAAAGGAGTGTTTGGGCCCTTGGACGGTGAGGAGAGAGGAAGTGAAGGGGCAGGTGTTACATCTTTTGCGTGGGCATGGGGTGGTGCCATAGGTGGGGGTTGGGGAGTAAGGGTTGATGGAGGAGTGGACCAGGGTGTCCCAGAGGGAACAATCCCTTCGGAATGCCGACAGTGGGGCTGAAGGGAAGATGTGTTTGGTAGTGGCATCATGCTGGAGTTGGCGGAAATAGCGGAGGATGATCCTTTGAATGTGGAGGCTGGTGGGGTGATAAGTGAGGACAAGGGGGACCCTATCATGTTTCTGGGAGGGAGGAGAAGGCGTGAGGGCGGATGCGCAGGAGATGGGCCGGACACGGTTGAGGCCCTGTCAACCACCGTGGGTGGAAAACCTCGGTTAAGGAAGGAGGAGGACATGTCAGAGGAACTGTTTTTGAAGGTAGCATCATTGGAACAGATGCGACGGAGGCGAAGGAACTGAGAGAATGGGATGGAGTCCTTACAGGAAGCGGGGTGTGAGGAGCTGTAGTCGAGGTAGCTGTGGGAGTCGGTAAGCTTGTAATGGATATTGGTGGACAGTCTATCACCAGAGATTGAGACAGAGAGGTCAAGGAAGGGAAGTGTCAGAGATGGACCACGTGAAAATGATGGAGGGGTGGAGATTGGAAGCAAAATTAATAAATTTTTCCAAGTCCCGACAAGAGCACGAAGCAGCACCGAAGTAATCATTGATGTACCGGAGAAAGAGTTGTGGAAGGGGGCCGGAGTAGGACTGGAACAAGGAATGTTCCACATACCCCATAAAGAGACAGGCATAGCTGGGGCCCATGCGGGTACCCATAGCCACACCTTTTATTTGGAGGAAGAGAGAGGAGTTGAAGGAGAAATTGTTCAGTGTGAGAACAAGTTCAGCCACACGGAAGAGACTAGTGGTGGATGGGGATTGTTCGGGCCTCTGTTCGAGGAAGAAGCTAAGGGCCCTCAGACCATCCTGGATGATCCTTGTAATGATGGAACTGTATAAAACGCTGATTAGGCCACAGCTGGAATTTTGTGTACAGTTCTGGTCGCCACATTATAGTATTGAAATAATTGTTCTGGAGAGAGTACAGAGGAGATTTACAAGAATGTTGCCAGGGTTTGAAAAATGCAACAGAGGGGAAAGATTGGATTGGCTGGGGTTGTTTTCCTTGGAATGGAGGATGCTGAGGGGTGACCTGGTGCCCAAGATTATGAGGGGCCTGGATAGAGTAGAAAGGGATGCCCTGTCTCCCCCAACAGAGAGATCAATTACCAAGGGGCACAGATTTAAGATGATTGGTAAAAGGATTAGAAGGGACATGAGGAAAACTCCTTCACCCAGAGGGTGGTGGGTGTTTGGAATTCACAGCCTGGTTTGGTGGTGGAGGCAGAAACCCTCAACTCATTTAAAAGGCACCTGGATCTGCACCTAAATTGCTGTAACCTGCAAGGCTATGGACCAGTTGCTGGAAGGTGGGATTAAAATGGGCAGCTAGTTTTTTTTTCCAGCTGGCGCAGACATGATGGGCTGAATGGCCTCTTTCCGTTCTGTAACTTTTCTATGGTTCTAAGCTAGTCAAACATTGGATTGGGCTGCATTTTATGTGCTCCTGCTGGGTGTGTGGGAACGGGGGCACATAAAATAACAGGAGTGTCCATCCCACCCTATTCCCCCCTCACCCCCAAGCTCACCACCATAATAGGGCGGGTGGGCAGGCACTGAAATTGGCAGCCCACGCCCATATTCAAATAGATAATCAAGGGTGAATTAGGCTTCTTACCAAGTCAATTGACCCTGAAAATATGCTGCCCACGCCATAAAATGTCTGGCATGGACAGTTGGGTGGGCATGATCAGCCTAGTTTTTAAAAATAATCTCTTCAAACGATGGGAAGGAAGGGGGGGTTCTATCTTTGAGGGTTTCCCTTTGCCACTATCTATTGCCCTAAGATAGAGCCACCCCCCTTGCTTCCTACCTGCCCGCAGCCTTAAACCACAACCCCCCCTCACCCCTCACTTCCCTGTCTGACCGATCCAAACCCTCCCTGCTCAAGAGCCCAGATTTACCTATTTTCAGGGATCCGTGGGCCTTCTTGTTCCTCCTTTTACTGTCCACAAATGCACACTGCTGCCACCAGGATTTCCACACCAATGAGGGGCAGAAGTCCTCTCAGCCCTTGTTTAGCCTGCCAGCAGCATGTTAGGACTGCAGGGTTGGCCATCATGGAGGGGGTCAGTTCCACACCAACCTGGTTTCCGGGGTGGGTGGTGTAGGGGAGTCTGCCTTTCCCACCCCGCGCCACTTCAGTAATACTCAGCCCGTGACTTGCCTTTAACAAATCTGTGCTGACTTTTACAGCCAATTCCTTTTTTCATTATTGCCTCTAAAAGTTTCCTCACCACCGACATTGGGCTTACTGGCCTGTAATTGCGAGATTTATCTCTCTCTCTGCTTTTTTAAACAGTGATGCATTTCATCCAGACCAAGGGAATTTTCTACTTTGAGGACTGCCAACCCTTTAAGTACATCCTCTTTATTAATTATTTTCCTATCCAAAAGCAATGCTGCCTTCTCCTTTACTGTTACATTGGCAGCAACCTCTTCTATAGTGAAGACTAACGCCAAGTGCTCATTTCATACCTCAACCAACCCTCTGCCTCCAGAAGAATGTTTCCTTTTGGGTCCCCAATCTGCCCCACCCTTCATTTGACTTTGTATTTCTTCTACACTCTTCCCAACAGCTAGAAGCTTCTCTAGAAGAACAGACCTCAGAAAAAGACAATCCCTCCACCGTGAAGTTGCCTTACACTGCATCCTTCGAGCAATTGTCCTCTTCTGAGGTCAGATATTGATGCTCTACATATGTTAGACAGTGACTTCCATCCATAATACAGTCAAATTCTGACAAACACGTTTATTTGCCAAGAAATGCTCGCTTCAATCAGGTTTATTCTTGGAGCATGAGCTCTATAAGCTCTAGATAATTTGCATGTCTTTGTATTGCAGCACATTCCAATCATTCATCTCTGATTAAATCCAAATATATAAACATGATTAGATTTTTAAACTGTGCTGACTGTCTCCAGATCCTAATTAGCCATGAATTGAATATGGTTAGCAGCATGCATTTTTGACATTGAATAAGAAGAAAGCTGTTACCAAATTTAAAAAGATATATTTATACATCTAAATTCTACAACATTTAAGTAATGGGAAGATAATTCATTCTACTGCAATTATATTCAGTTAGGGTGATTTGGGGAGGAATATTGAACATTTAGATTTTGTTAATGAGAGAGAAGGGGAAGAATGTTGGTCTAGAATAGCTTATATTTATATTTGCAACTGTAATGTACCAAAATGACCCAAGGTCCTTCACAGTTTGGTGCACTCAACCCAAGCACGAATAGGATGGAGACTACAAAGGTGACCAAATGTATAGATATTGAAGTAGGCTTTAGTGAGGCTTTTTAAGGTAGGGAAAGATGTTATAAGACAAAGGGGATTAAAGAAGCTGTTCCAGAATGTAGGATAAGATTGATGAGGGCTCTACTACCAATAAAATTGAGAAATTGGGAAACTAAATGGGAGACTATCTGGTCTTTATAGCTTAGTATCACACATAAGGTGTGCTTTTACCCCATTAGGCAATTCGAGGAAAACACATTGCACCCAAATTTCATGCTATTTTTGACCATTCTGGAACCTAAACTCAAAAGACATGCTTCTACCAGTATTATTGAAAGTACCATTTGAGTTCTGCTTTCTACTGAATCTATGCCATCTATGCTTCTGCGGAGGGGCAAGTACCAAAATGACCCCTGACTGCTTCATAGATAGTGGGTTGCTGCTGCACATGCCTCCAACAAAGAAAATATTTACTTAAAGTTGCCATAAATCATTGTTGTACATCTCAGGGTCATAGCTGTCACAAACTCCAGAGATTGCCCTCAAAGACTGCTGTTAACTATGTTCCTCAGTTATCGTTTTTAAAAAGTATCCATAAAATTTAGGTTCTATGACTGCAAAGCCATGGGCAACCTTCTCCTTAGCCTCTACTAGGAAAATGGTTTGGAGTGCATCTCACTGAAATTATGTTCTTTTCTGCCTCCATGCAATGATCTTCTTCCTTATTTGGTTGTATTGCCAGTTGCTTTGGTGAAAGATATTCTTTAAAGGTGTTTCCCCACTTTGCCTCACTACTGAACACGTCAAAGTCAAACACTTTCCGGTTTAATTACTGCTATTGGAATCTTCAGCCAGATTTGGCTTTTTAAAGGCTGCACTCTGTTTCCATGCCGTTCCAACACAGAACTCAAATTTTACACTGGATTTCCTCTATAGAACAGCCAATGGATATTTAAATGTTCAACCCAATAAGTTACAGCAAGGTCAATGCTGTACAGCTTCAGTAGAAGTAATTTCTGGCTAAATGACACAAATTCAGCCTACTCAGGAATTTTGAAACCATTTTGGCTGTTCTTGCCCTTAATATATTATTATTGCATAACAAGTGGAAAATTTAGGTTGAGTTAAGTCCACAGACTGAGCAAAGAACATATGTAAAAGCATGTGAGCCAAAAAAATTGCACCAAGAAGAGAAATATCTTCTATTAGTAAAACATTTAGAAGTAGGGCACAGATGACTGGATCTAGGACAGAAAAGGAGCCAAAAATGTAATTTGAGGTCAGAATTGGAAAAACAATTAACAAAATAGGCTCAGACCATCCTATCAGAGGGGAAATTGCTGTAAGATCAGTTTACCCTGAAAAGAGCAGTTCTAACCAAAACAGCAAACTAAGTATGCTACATTGGTGCTTGAAAAATTCTGTAATGTTTCCACTGGCTAAACACTCCATTAACAGCTATCAGCATTTTTTAGTTGGTTGACATCAGCCTAATATGTACAGTTAACTATTTAGTACAAGAAATTAAATCTTTACTTTTACAGGCCAAAACTCTGCTTCCTCCCATGGTAAAGTAAAATAGTATTGCTACCTGAACTAATGTATGCCGATATTTGTGAAACAGGCAGGGATGTTTTTATTTACATGGGCTGCAATTCAAACCTGATACAGTTACCGTTACAAGTGTCCATTTATTCATGTTATGTCTTTCAATCAGGATCCCTTTCCAAGACAAAATATCAAGCCATGACAACGAATTAAGAATAGTTCAATATTTCTATCATTTTTTAACTAATTTTGTCAACAGAGCTAAAGACATAATTGTGCAGACTGCCTTAGATGAATAATTGGTGACAAGATCTGAAGCACCATGCGTTAGTAAACGTAGGGTGGATTTCCTAATGGCCTGTGTTGGTCGTGCGAACGAGCCACCAAAATAAGGATTAGGAGACCAAGCAAGCAGGTATAGGCCTATTTCTCACATACCTGGCACTTACCTCCTGCTATTTTATAGCCAGAATTTATTCATACATAGAGGCTTCTAACATAAAATATGCGAGAACCTCATCAAGGCCGCAGAAATAGTTAAAATGTCTAATTGTATGCAGAGGAGATTTACTTCTTTTCTAGATGATGTTGTTTTCTTTGGATGGTCATTTCAGCTGAACCTATGAGAAGCTATGCAATTAAGGTATTAAAGGAGAAGTATTTTTAGAGATTTTTTGTTTCATTTTTTGCAGTACGTTTTTAGTACTGTGTTATTTTGTAATAGTTTATTTGCCAATCTTGATTAAAAAATATAGAATCATAGAATGGTTGCAGCACAGAAGGGGGCCATTTGGCCCATGTTGGCTCTCTGTAAGATCTACACAACTAGTCCCACTCCCTGCCTTTTCTCCATAATTCTGTAAATGTTTTCTCCTCAGATAATGATCCAATTTCCTTTTGAAAGTCACGATTGACTCTGCCTCCACTACCTTTTCAGACAGTGTGTATTCCAGGTCCTAACCACACTCTGGTTAAAAATATTTTTCCTCATTTCACCATTATTTCTTTCTGCCAGTCTCCTTAGATCTGCATTCTCGGTTTCTCAACCTTTGTGCCAATGGGAATAGTTTTTTCCCTACCTACTCTGTCCAGATGCCTCATGATTTTGAACTTCTATCAAAACTCCTTGCATCCTTCTCTTCGTTAAAGAGAACAACCCCAACATCTCTAATCTATTTTCCTAACTGAAGTCTTTCATCTCCAGAAACATTTTTGTAAATCCTTTCTGCATCCTTTCCAAAGCCTTCACACCCTTCCTAAGGTGTTGTGCCCAGAATTGAACACAATACTCCAGTTGAGGCTGAATTAGCGTTTTATAAAGATAATGTCCATATTTTTTCTGTAGGGGTTTATATTTTGACATAATGGTCGGTCGTATCTTAAACAGTACAAACAAAAAGTCACTGGAGAGCTGACCAAATGTAAAACATTTATAACAGAACAGGCCAAAAGATAAACTCATGTACTTGGGTTGGGATGGATGAAGCGTGGGCCCTTTTGAGTAGTTAAGCTTGTAGCTTGAATGATGAATTCAGAAGTTCATTTTATGTCCATAATTAAGGGTTTAATGGTCAAAATAAACAGGAAGGTCAGTGGCAGACAGGTCTGTCTGAACCCTTCTTGGGGGGGAGCAATAGAAAACATTAGTTTGCCCTGAGAGTGATGATTGACAGTAAAGGATTATGATCCAATGAACATGGATCCAAAGCAGTCTGCTGGAGTATTGAAGTTACACTGTATCCAATCAAAGATATTTTCTGCATTTAAGGCTAGCATCAGGAAAATTGTGTTAGTCCTGTTGTGATAGCACACAATATTGAACACATACTTAGAAAGTTGTCTTAAGTAGCAAATTTAAAACTGTACCCACTGTTTCCAAATTCCCCCACCCCCAACCCCATGCCCACCCACCCCTAGTATATCAAGAAAGCTGGAATCATCCCAGATTTGCATTAAGTGCGGTAGTGGACAGGTAAAATGACATTTTACTCGCCGGCCGCAATGGCGGCTTTCCATGCTGTATCATCCCAAACCTGCCGCATTAACTGTGCATTCCGGGAAACATGCCGTTTCCATGGTGGGCGGGCTCGCATTCGCCGGCCACGCCATCACCTCGCCACTGTATCACGCCAGGCACCATATTTAAAGTTCAGCTGCACGAACACCTCTCAATGCTTCCAGCCCACGACTGCTGCAAAGAAGACATAGCCCTGAAAATCAAAAAATCTGCCACCCCCAGGTTCAATGATGCACTCCTCTAACGTCTTTTGGATGCAGTGGAGGCCAGCCATGATGTCCTTCAGCCCTGCTGTGGCCGCAGGATGGGCAGCAACATCAGTAATCCAGCATGGGAGACAGTGGCAAGTGGTGGTCAGAGCCAGCACCCTGCAAAAGAGGACAGCTAACTAGTGCTGCAAGAGGGTGAATGATCTCCTCTGTTCCGCCAGGGTAAGTCACTCTTCTCATCACTCACAATTCTCACACTCACAAACCCATCACACATCCACAGGGCCCTCACTCACTGCCAATTCAAGGGACATCAACATTCACTCTCTCATACACACCTTCATTGTCCTCATCCTATCCATGGGACTACTCACCACCTACACATGCCAGGCATACTTATCACCTGGCCTAGTAGGTGACCTGCTTACACTCTCTCTATTTCTATTGATGCAAGACAAGCTGGAATACAGGAGGGAGAGATCGCTTACTGGTGGTGGAATGTCTGAAATCAAGGTCATCACGGTCTTTGAAAACAGAGCCATCCATTTGGCTGGTGAGGATCTGGACCGTTCCTGTCTGATGATGAGATCAGCGGTGCTCTACCAAGTCAGTGCAAAATCCATCAGACAACCATGCTGTGAGTGATGTGTCCTGTTTCACAGGCCACTGCCATGCATTAATCATCTCTCCTTGCTTTTTCAGGCACACCTGGGAAGCAGCTGATGGAGTCCACAACCCAGGGCCTCCGATCAAGCCTGGAAGAAATCACTGAAGAGGAATCTGAAGGCACTCTCCTTGAAATCATGTCACAGCACTCACTCACACCCTCCACCAGTGCAGAGACACACACCTTGGTAGGACATAGCTTTAGAGTAGCCTCAGGATCACAATTTGGAGAATACATCACACTTTCTGATCCACTACTGGCGGCGGCAGGGACTTCCCAGGTGTCCGGCACTTGGAGGACTGCTAGAGGCCAGAAATTTGCTGAGTTCAGGCCAAATGACAAGCCTCTGGACTCAGTCATGCCACAGTTGCTGGCAAGCTTGGGAACAGCAGGAAGGGATGTCCGCTGCATTCCTCAGATTGCAAGGCACGATGGAGGAGTCCATCCACCATCAGCCTGAGGTGATAGTATCGGGAGGCCAATGCACCGAGAACAACACTGGTCGGATGGCTGCCACGATGGAGACCTTGGTACAGGACGCCGCTCCAGCATTGCTGCGCAGGCTGAACTCTATCTATTGCTGATGCCATAGCTGGCCTCCAACAGTATGTACGTGAGAGGGATACGGAGCAGCTCAATCTCACTCCAACTACCCTTCTCCTCAAGGGGTCAGCCAGGGACCCTTGGGCAGCCATAGGGAGGAGGATCAACAGGTGCACACCCCAGGGCCATCCACCCAGGTGACTCCAGGAGTGTCCAGCCCATCCAAATCCCCTCTTCCTGTGACCCTGCCAGCTCCAACTCCACAGCTTGAGGAGGGTGCCATTGCCACACAACAGGACTACGAAAGCAGGCTGGGGCCCTCCAGGTCTCGGCCCTCCAGACGACACCCATCAAGGTCATCACAGTCAGGGCGTAGCAGTCTGACTCCACTTCCACTGTGGGTGTCTGAGAAGCACCAAGACATAGAGGCAGGGTTAGGAAGGTTAAGATGATGTAACTCTTTTGAGTCAACCAAGTAAACTAAATTAACAAAATTAGGGACAAAGTAAAACGCAGCCCCTTAAAGGGAAACTGTAAAACCAAAGACAAAATTTAAAGGAAACTTGCAAACCACCAAAATGTGATTAACATGGTCAATAAAAACCCCAGTCCCCGCAGTGCCCACCGAGTATGGAAGGCCTCGACAGTGCCAGCAGACACCAAGTGCTCCCTCTTCAGGGACACCCAGCTGCGAATGTAGCCGTGGAAGAGGGGCAGACAGTCGGGTTGGAAAACCCCCTCGATCGCCCGCTTCCTGGACCTGTTAATGGCCAACTTGGCCAGGCCCAGATGCAGATTCACGGGGAGGTCCTCCCTCCTCTCAGCCCTCCTCCGCACTGAAGATCAGGAGCATGGGACTGAAGTGCAAACAAAACAACAGTAAAAGGTTTTTTTAAATAACTGAAAAGGGAGTGCAGCCTGCAACATCCTATATAGGCAAGGTCCACAGACTCCACAAGGCTGCAAAAGACACAGGCATCTTGGGAATCCGTGAACCAACACAACATATGGTTGTGTGGGACTGCTGCATGCAACACCCTCCACCCCAGGTCCCCAATGCAAAATTGGAGGACACCCCCCTGGAGGGCTCCTCAATAGGGACCTCCACCACCAGACGGCAACGAGGCATCTGGGCGACAGACAAGGGCAAGGAAGTGAAGGGCAGCAGCAGCCCATACAGGAAACCCCTCCACGCTGTGCTAAAGAGCACAGAGGGCATTTCTGCAAGACAACTTAGGTTGTGGGGCACCGGCTCCCAAGGGAGGATTCGAGGCTTGGGGCCAATGTGGAATTCCATCCAAACTGGGGTGCGCTCGGACAGAAGACTACCACGCACCTGCGCCATCTCGAGTCCCAGTATGATATCGGGGCCAAGCATGACCACCCTAAGGTCTTGGATGGAATTGGCCGTGAGCCAGACATTCACCAACACATGTGGTGCTAACTCCTAGGGAATCATCCAGCCCACTCCTCTGTCACCCAGCATGTCCATGATCCTGGTTACGCCGGCAGCCACAGCCCTTCTCTCCGCCTACCACTGAAAGAGGGGGAGGTGCAGATTCATGAGCAGTGGCTCTCTGACGATAGCCGCTAATCTTGACTGTGGAGAGCGGCATCACAAGGCGACCATGTTCCAGACTTTGATCAGGTCCTGGTAAAAGGCAGGCAATGCCTGCAAGGAGCCACGAAGACCCCTCAGGTCTACAAACAGGAGCTGCACATCATAATTCAGGCTGTGCACCTGACGGAAGAAATACGTTGCCAGGGTATACCATCTTGGAGGGGGCTCAACTTAAAGGTATCGCTGCAGGACCTGAAGGTGGAAAGTCACCACCTGGGTGCGTAGGCACACCAGCTCCTGACGGCCCTCTCTAAGCAGAAGACTCAGAACCTCAGCAGCGATCCAGTGCAACCTTTTGTCCCAGAAGAAGTCAACGAGCATTCTCTGGATTCTTATGACAAAATCCAGGGGAGAGGTCAAAGTGACCAGCCGGTACCACAACATTGTGGCAATCAGCTGTTTTATGACGAGCACTTGACCCCAGTAAGACAGCACTCGGAGCAGTCCTGTCCAGTGCCGCAGGCGAGTAGTGACTTTGGCTCCAGCTCCTACCAGTTCGCCAGCCAGTATTCCTCAGCAGGGCAGAGATAGACCCCCGAGCAGAGGAGGCTGGTCCTGCTCCAGATGAAAGACCTGAGCTCCTTGGGTAGGGGATCCATCAGGGTCCAGAACACTTGCCCTGATTGATCCTGGCAGAGGATGTGGCAGAGTAGACCTCCTGGCACTCGTGTATCCTCCACAGGTCAGCTGGGTCGGTGAACATGAGGAGCACCTCATCGGCGTAAGCTGAGAGGACCATCCCGATGCCCAGCCCGCACAGAATCAATCCCAACAGCCTCCTCAAGAGGAGCAGGAAAGGCTCTATGCAGATGGAATACAATTGGTCAGGCAGAGGGAAGCCTGACACACTCCTCTCCCAAAGTAAAGGGACACTGTCAGGGACCTGTTAAAGTTAACTAGACACTTTGCGGCAGCATAGAGAAGCTGGATCCAGGTGACGAAATGCGTCCTGAACCTGAATGCTTACAGAGTCCCGAATAAATATTCATGCTCCACCCTGTCAAACGCCTTCTCCTGTTCAAGAGACAGGAAGGCGCTCGACAGACCAGTCCTCTGGGAGTAATGGATGATGTCCCAGGCCAGATAGGACTCGTCAAGTGGTCCAGCATCCAGCACGGTGCCAAGATGAGAAGACATTGCCCTGGCAAAGATCTTGTGATCCACGCTGAGGAGGGAGACCAGGGGCCAGTTCTTAAGTTGGCAGAGATCCCCCTTCTTAGGCAACAGGGCATTGACCGACCTGCGCCACGAGGGGCATCTCCCCGGTAGCGATACTCTCCCCCAGGACTCCCGGATAGTCGTTCCCAAGGAAGTCCTTGAATGCCCTGAAGAACTCCACGGTCAGCCTGTCCAGCCCCAGCGGCTTGGCCCTGGAGAGGCTGTCGAGGGCGCCAGTCAGCTCCCCCAGACTTATAAGGGAGCCAAGCTTTCCGGCACCCTCCGGGCTGACCTGAGGTAGGTCCTCCCACAAAACTCTGCGAGCATCCTTGCTGGACAGATCTGAAGAGAACAGGGCAGTGTCGTACGTTTTGACAATGGCCCTGATGCCCTCCTGATCCGAGACAAGGGATCTGTCATAGGCCAGCCGTGTAAGGAGCTGCTGACGGACTCTGTGCCTTTTTTCCAGTGAGTCGAAGAAGGGGGAGCCATGGTCCAGGTCCCGGGGAACTGTAGTCGAGACCCGACGAGTTGCAGGTCCCACAGCACGCCCTTCTTCTCATCGTACACCAGCCAGAGGGCCGGGTCCGCATTGGGCTTACGAAGACGTGCCTCCAGGACAAGCACCTCCTTCTCCACTCCTCAATCCTGGATTTCCACCTCTTTGTTGACCCCCTCGTGTATTCCTGACAGAAGACGCAGATGTGAGCCTTGCTCACTTCCCACCATAGCCTCAAGGAGGGGAAGCCTCTCCGCTTCCTTCTCCAGCCGGCCCAGCAATGACGGAACGAGTCCAGGAACCACTTGTCCTCCAGTAGCAAGTTGTTAAAGTGCCAGTACGCGGACCCAGTCCAATCGCAGAATGGGATCATTCTGTCCTGTTCTGCGCTCAGCACCTGCTGCACAGAAGCTAACAGAATGCAGGACATGAATGCCTTGGAAATGTAAAGGCAGTCGAGTCTGGACACTCCGACTCCAGGTGATGCCAAAGTGAAATCGCTGGAGTCAGGATGGAGATGTTGCCAGGCCTCCACCAAGTAGAAGGATCCGACCAGGTCCCGTAACTTACTCCCACCTAGCATGCAGTGCTGGGCGCCATGACGGTCCCTGGCCTCAAGGGTACAGTTGAAATCACCTCATCCCACCACCCCCCCACCCCCCCCTCCCCCCGCCATCTGCCCTGAGGACGATGCACTCGCCTGCGTTGATGGAGCCAAAATGAGTGGACACTTCCTTAAAGAAGCTCGCTTGCTGCTGCGCACCCAGGGGAGCATACACATTCACAAACTGAAGCGCCATGCCCCCTAGGTGCACAGTAAGGTGCAGCAGCCAGCTTGGCACTGAATCCTTGACCCCCAAGATCTCCAGCTGGAAATGTGAGACCAACAAGATAGCCACCCCGCCAGAATAGAAGGCTAGGTAACTCATGTAGACCGCCCCCTCTTGCCACTCCAGCAGCCACATAGCTTTGTCTCCCAGAACAGTATGGATCTCCTGCAGAAAGCACACCGCATACTCCCTGTCCCTGAGGACTGAGAAGTTCTGGAACCTGCGCTGTGCGTGCCTGTTGCAGTTGACTTTGAGGCTAGCTATGGTAGTCTTCGTTGTCAGAAGTATGTGTTACCATTACCATGCCTAGTTGAAGGAGAGGTCTATTTTAATCCTTTCTCTCCTTCAGGAGCCCAGCGAGAAACTTGTGGATCCTCCTCTTGGCATTCCGGTCCAGCCCAGGTGCCTTGAGGGCCTCGCATGCAGGCCAGAACAAATGAGGAAAAGAACGCCACCAGTCCAGGGCTGACTGGACCCTGTCTTGGTGACTGCAATTACTCACTAAAATATCCTGGAGGGATGAGGGGAGAATCGGTGGGGGGCACCAGGGGATCCACTCCCTCACCCGACCATGGCTCTAAGTCATCCCTGATGCTCACCACTGAACCCCCCGCCCTCCTCCAGGTCATCGTCTCCAGCTTCCAACCCCTCCCCTGTATTGACTGCAGGGGCTGGTTCTTAGCTGCCAGCCGGCTCCACATCCATTTCGATCCCACTCCCAGGATCAAGGGCAGAGGGTTGATCTCTGGTCTTCTCTTGGGGATATGGGCCAAAGGGTGTGGTGGCTCAGAGCCCCGCTCCCCCTCAGGCACCGGGTCTTCCGACAAGTCAGGAAAAATCTCCAGACCTAGGATGAGAGCGCCCGGCGCTAAAGGTTGAGAGGGAGCAGGGAGGCCTTCTTCGCCACCGCCGCCCGATGACTCAGCAGTTTGGGCCATGAATGGACTGCTGCAGTCCCCTCATGAGCCAGATGGCATCTTGGGGGTATGAGGTGGGTCAGGGTGGTGCACCACCGCAAGGACCAACACCCGACGGGCCCTGCTCATGTGACTGCAGCAAGGGGTCAGGGATTTGGGCTCCCCCGCAGAGGGCAGAGTGAGGACTTACAGGGTAGAGATGCCACCACCTTTTCATTCGGGGAAGGGACACATCTGACCTCACAAGTCGCGAGGTCCTCCCCTTCCGAAGGGTGGTGTCTCTTCCTGGGGGCTGGAGAGACCTCCATCTGCGAGACCTCATCCAGCCCCTCAGGAAGCTCCAACCTCTGGGGTTTTGGCTGATCTATTCTTTTTAGGACAACCACTGGCTCGGGGTTGCGTGCCCCATCGCCGCGGACACGAGCCCAGGAGCATGTGCAGACATGTCACCGGAGCCAGATGATGTTTTTCTCCCCGAGCTGGTGGCCCTGGGTGTCTGGGGATCAGGGTTGGTTTGGGGAGCTCGGGGAGTTTAGGGGGCAGCCTCTGCATGGTGGGTCTTCTGTTGTGCCTTCTTCTGGCATGGGGCCTCTCCCCCCGCCTCGCCAGCAGCTGAGATGGCAGTGGCACCCCCCAGGGGAGGGGAAGATGGAGTGGTGGTGGGGGGTGTAGGAGCAGCAGTGCCAGCCGCGGCCGCCTGAATGATATTGGTGGCCTTGAAGGCAGGGCAGTTCTTTTAGACGTGCCCCACCTCCTTGCAGGCATGGCACCACACGCCATCTGCCGACCAGAAAACGTGGTAGGCAGCCCCCTCAAAGATGACATCAAACCATCTCTCCGTGCACTCCTCCCAGGCCAAGCGAACAAAGACCTGTGCCGGAAAGAGTACACATGGCAAAGACTGGGCTCCCTGAGGCCAAGCGGGATCGGCACCACCCGGACCTGACCTCCCCCAGTTGGTGAATGTGGGGGACGAGGAGATCACTGGGAATAAAGGGCAAGACGTTGGATAAAACAAACCTCTCTGAGATGGCCTCAAGAAGATCCACCACCAGATAGGCCCTGCCCACGGTGAGCCCCTTGACCAGGGCCAGGTGCATCTCCTGTGAAGAGGAAGAACACCACCTTCCCATACAAGTGCAAGGCTGCAACAATGGCTGAGGGGCCAACAACCCCGGCCAAATTCTTCATGCATGTTCTACAGTCACCTTGGGGTGAATGTAGCTCTTTACCCCCATGACCCTGGTCAGGAGGGGGAACGGTGACGGGGCCAAGGGAGCAGCGGAGGCCACGGAAGCAGTCACTCCCACCAAGGTCTTTTTGGTGGACCCGCCACCAGTGATAGCGCCACCTCCACAGCCCCGGAGGGTGACCCTGTGGCAGCCATTGAGCGATGCGCCACACCCACGTTGAGCTCTGTCGGTGGTAGCAACAGTGTTTAGAAAGGGGGAGAGGGGGTCAAAAAGGATTACCCTCTGCCTCCTGATGGTGTGCAAAGACAGAAGGGGATGAGAAAGAGAGGGAAAAAGGACAGGGGGCACAGAAGGAGAAAGGGTAATGGTTGCAGAGTGAATGGATGTTGCTGGATGGATTAGAGCAGGGTGGAGGGATCCTAGATGTTCTTCCTGTAGGGGGAGGGTGATGTCTTCACCAGGCAGCCGATACTGTCTGACACACGGCAGTCAGATACGTCCCTGTTCACCAGGCAGCACCTGCTACGTGGACTTGGACAGGGGCGGGGCACCAAGGTAGGGCGGGGGGGCAAGATGCTAAATGAACACATGCACACACCCCTTCTCCCTGGGTCCCTTCAGTAGCCTTCTTCCTCCTCCTGCTACAAAGCAGCATGGTCTTCACAACCCCCATTAAACAAGAGTCCAGACACCCACCGCAGATGTAATGAAAGAAGTCCTTGCCTCCTGGCCTCCCTGTCTTGCAGTGCCTTCTCTCTCTCTCCTGAATTCTTCAGGCCTCAGGCCTTGCAGGCTCCAGGCACCTGCAGCCCTGGCAACAATACCAGCAGCAGGCCTCTAGTGTCCGTTGGGCATCAGCAAAACCAGAGCAGCTTGTAGAAGTCTAGAGGAGTATGTTGGAAAAAGCAACAGTAGCAGCAGCCACAGCCAGCACACAGCAACAACTCCCACTCAGGCAGGGACGAGTTGCAGCTGAGCCCAATCAGGAAGCACAGCCCGGGCATGGGTGTTAATCACTTGTACATAATGTTCATTATCATACATAAACTCCCAAGAATGTCTCCCTGCCTATGGCTCCTTGTTGTGATAAGCAGTGTTCATGTCAGTCAGATGTAAAAGATAAAGGCAGGTGTCTCAGTCCAGGACCTCTTTCCCATGCTTCGTGCAGCCTTCAGGCCAAAGTGATGGTCCAGCCTCACACTCCCTGGACATATTACTGATGCCTGCACCTCGATGGTGCTTGTCATTGCTGCCAGAATGTCACGGTAGGGCATCACAGATTTCTATTGTTCTCTGTGTGTGCTCTCAGCACCTTTAAGGTGGGGTTGGTCCTGATGATGCTGTGACCAGTGATGCTGTGGTCCTGAGAGGCACAGGTGCAGAAGGTGGGCAAAGGATCGGATGCTTTTAAAGTTTCATGGCTGCGTCTCCATGATATGACCCTGATCACAGTGCGCACGCGAGCTGCCCTCAGCAGACAGGAGTCAGACATCCTAAGAGGCTGTGTGAAGATCTATGTAGTGTCCTCATTGCATGTCATCATCACCCTCCTGCAATTGAGCAACTATTAGGGCCCCCACTGTTTCTCCATGACAGGAGCAATATCACAGAGGGTATGTGCGCTGCCATAAGCCAGACTGCAGTCAAACGTTCATAGATGCAATGTGAGGATCTTATGGTGTCTCCTCACTGCATGTCGTCATCCACCACCACAAATCTAGCAGCTATGAGGGCTTCCCAAGCATGCCTGCCTTGTCTGGCCAGTGTAAAGGCCTCATCGTCGTCATGATTTAATGATCTCCTCACCCTCATCCAATCAACATCCTCCTCATCGGAGGAGACCTCCAGCTCCTCATCTCTTCCTCAGCCAGCTCCTCTCCCCGTTGCAGTGCCAGGTTGTAAATGGTGCAGCAAGCAACGATGATGCATGCCACCCTCTGTGGATTATATTGCAGGGCTCCACCAGACCAGTCCAGGCACCGGAACGTCATTTTCCGAATCCCGATGGTTTGCTCCTCCAAGTTGTGAGTTGCAGCATAAGCCTTGTTATACCTTCACTTTGCTGCAGTCTGAGGCCACCACATGGGTATCATCAGCCATGTCCTCTGCAGGTAGCCCTTGTACACGTGGAGCCACCCCTGCAACTTCTGTGAACCCTGGAAGATGTCAGGGGTCTGTGACCGACTGAGAATGTAGGAGTTGTGCACACTCTCTGGAAACCATGTGTAGACCTGCAGGATGCATTTGTGGTGGTCGCATACCAGCTGCACATTCAGTGAATGGAATCCCTTGCAGTTGACATAGTTGACCGCATGTTGCGATGGAGATCTGAGCCCCACGAGGGTGCAGTCAGTGGCACCCTGCACCTGTAGGAAACACAAGATCTGGGCAAATCCAATCACTCTTGGATCCTGGCTCTCCTGGTCTTGGGTGAAATGCACAAAGTTGCATGCCCTCGCAAAGATGGCATCCGTGACCGAATGGATGCATTTGTGGGTGGAGGCTTGTGATATCCCTCAGAGGTCACCTATGGAGCCATGAATGGAGCCACTGGCATAGAATTTTAGCACCACTGTCACTTTCACGGCCACTGGCAGTGGATGCCGTCAGTGTCCATATGGCGCCAAATCCTGCAGTAGCTGGCAGATGTGACCGACCAGTTCCCTAGCCATGCGCAGTCTTAGGCAACACTGCTTCTCGGTCATCCGCAGGAATGATAGGTGGCAACTATAGACCCTGGGTCTAGCTACGCACTGACCAGCGATGGCTCGCTGTGGCTCTTCAGCAGCGGCGTGCATTTCACAACATCGTGAAACCGATTTTTGGCTTTCTCGCCATATTGTTCACTCACGCCACCAAGCAGGCTCCATGATCCTGATGTACTCCACCTGCAGAATGGAAGAGAGAGACGCATGGGTTAGCATGGGTATACTAAAAACTTGTCTTGGTTAAGTATGACGGCCCTTTAATGCATCCCGGAGAGTGATGGCCAACACTTGGATGGCCAGAGATTAGTGCACTGCATGGCTTCCCGAAACCCCACCTTCCTCTGCCCCACTCCACCTGACCAATTGGCGGCAGCTTTGCCCATTTGAGTGCATGCTGTGCTCTCAGCATTCTCTTAACACGCACTGCAAAGCTGCACTGTTAGTTTGACCTATGTGGAATACTGGTCCAAACTGGGATGATGACATTGCAAGAGGCTGTGAGCGGCTCCACCAGTGACTGCTCCACGGCCAGCTTTAGCAAGCAGATTGTACAATGTGCTCAGTCGTCCATTGTTCTGCAGTCCATTAAAATGCTCATAGGTTGCAGTCTGTGCCCGAGGAGTGAAAAGCTCTGGAGCACTTGGTGGCACTTTGATGCCTCTGCGTTGCTTGAGTGGGCAGATGAGCGAGAGGCCTGACTCCAACCATATCAATGTGGCTGCGCCTGAACTGTCTCAGTTGCACAGGAACGGTCATTTTATACAAGGCGTCCCTAATGAATGGCCCCCTTCTTGCCATGCTGTTCCCCCAGTCCCCTACCCTGCATTTGCTTGTGCGCTACCTTCAACCTCAGTGCAGCCTTCACACCCATACACACCCCTCCACAGGAAAGTCGACTCAACCGCAGGGCAGCCTTTGCCATCGCCCCGCAAAGTCACCTCAACTGCAGGGCAGCCTTTGCCAATCCCCGCAAAGTCGCTTCAACCGCAGGACAGCCTTTGCCCCTCCCCGCAAAGTCGCCTCAACCACAGGACAGCCTTTGCCCCTCCCTGCAAAGTCGCCTCAACCGCAGGGCAGCTTTTGCCCCTCCCCGCAAAGTCGCCTCAACCGCAGGGCAGCCTTTGCCCCTCCCCGCAAAGTCACCTCAACCGCAGGGCAGCCTTTGCCCCTCCCCGCAAAGTCGCCTCAACTGCAGGGCAGCCTTTGCCTCTCCCCGCAAAGTCGCCTCAACCGCAGGGCAGCCTTCGCTCACCCTGCAAAGTCGCCTCAGCTGCAGGGTAGCCTTTGATCCCCCGCCCCCACCACCGACAACGTGCCTCAACACTGAAGTCCAAAAGGCATCTCTCACAAGTTGTCCGCAACATTACTGTGCACTCACCTCTGAATTCCCCTCAAAGTGCAGCCCGCCAAGTGCATGCCTTTTATATGCTGTTGTGAAACACGTTGATGTGATTAACGATCCAGTGGGAGGAGGGGATGAGTCCGGTGGGCTCGCCTTATAATGATATGTAGATGTATTACAATAAGGTTCCTGACGTCCGATGGCGGGAAACACAGCCCCACCATCAACGAACTGAGCGGACGATCACAAACTGGTTTCATGACATTGTAAAAACGATTTCTGGCCTTCTCGCCATATTGTCCGCTCATGCCATCATGCATGCTCAATGCCAGCAGGCATGGATGATTCCACCCAAAATGTTTCTATCTGGTTCATTCTGAACATTTTTACTCCATCTTGAATCTAAAAAATAGGAAAGGTAAGCAACCTCTGGGTTGCTCTCGGTCCTACAAACTACTGACACCATGATTTCCCCAACAGTCATTCTCTTTCTTTCTTTCTTCAGAATGTACTTCTTTCCTTCTGAGCAACTTTCACATCAATTCACAGGGCACACCCTCCTACCAAATCCTCAAATTCATAAAGCTACTCCCTTCATCCAACTTCTCCCCCTCAGGTCACGTCAGCACGCTACTCCCTCTCCCCCTTAATATACATTGACACTCTTCCCTCCCTCAGTTCATGCTCAGAATGCTAGCACATTCATCTCCCTCAGAATATTCTGGCACATTCTTTCCCCTTCCTTAGTACATGTTGGATTTTTCCTCTCCTCTCAAGTTTATGCTGCACCTATCACCTCTTTCATGCCCTTCCCACAGTTCACATACATCCTTCAGTTCCTGCCAACATATTTGATTACCCGCCCCCTCCAAGAACATTCTAGTACTTTTCACAATTCCTAATAGCTATTTCACTACACTTCCCCTCCACACTCTACACCACTCCTTTTCTGCCACTGCCATGGTAAAGCATTGGTGTAGGTCTGTATTGTAGGAGGAAGCAAAGACTAAGAGAAGTTAGAAATATGGAACTCCATGCTTCCCATAGACTGTATTTCCATCTACAATCTACAGAATTTTAATTCCAAAATTGGCACCATCTAATGACTGCACCTTGGCTTCTCTCCTAATTTTCTCAACCTCGTCTTTCACCTGGTTCCTTGGAAAAAGAAATGGATCAAAGTCAATGTGCTGAATTTTGCCAGTTGGTTCGCAATCCCAACTTTGGCCTGAATTTTTGGTCAGGATCCCAGAAGTGGCCATAGTGGGATGTCAGTTGCGATCTTCCTGGAGGCAGCCAATTAAGAAGGCGCCTCCACTAGCCCCATCCAGTTAGGGTCAACAGATGGACTAGAGATCCATGAGTCTCAATCAGAGGGTTCGTAGCAATGTACGGCCAGCAGAATCACTAGGAAAGATGGATGCTACCAAAGTAGGAAGGAGAACATGAGGATACCTCAAAATGGAAGTGCCCTTGTAAGAATTATAAAATTGCAAAAAATGTGTCCATAGGTGTCAGGTGGGGGAACCCAGCTCTGGGAAGGGACGGTTTAGGAGAGGCCTCATTGGCACCTGGACAGCTGTTGGGAGGCCACCTCCAGACAAATGCTGGGCTTTGGCCTCAGCTGGGGGTCAGGGTAAGGGGCCTGTCAAGTGCGCACTTGATTGAGCCTAATTAACTATCCGTCACTCTCAGGTGACTCGCCAGGGCCAGTTAGACCATCCTCCCACCTTCAATAGGATCACCCCAACTCCAAAACAGTCTCAGCCAGACCAGGAAAATTCAGCCTAATATTTCAGTAACAAATGTCAAAAGAGAAACATTGAGCTCCGCAGCTGAAGAACCTTGGTGTGCATATCCACAGATCCCTGAGGGTAGCGGGGCAGGTGGAGAAGGTGGTTAAGAAGGCATATAGGGTACTAGCCTTTATTAGCCGAGGCATAGAATACAAGAGCAGGGAGGTTATGCTGGAATGTATAAAATGCTGGTTAGGCCACAACTGGAGTACTATGTGCAGTTCTGGTCACCATATTATAGGAAGGATGTGATTGCACTGGAGAGGGCGCAGAGGAGATTTACTAGAATGCTGCCTGAGCTGGTGGGTTTGAGTTATGAGGAAAGATTGGATTGTTTTCCGAGGAGCAGTGAAGGTTGAGAGGATACCTGATAGAGGTGTAAAGATTATGAGGGGCATTGGTAGGGTGGATATGAAGGCACTTTTTCCATTGGTAGAGGGGTCAATAGCCAGGGGCCATAGATTTAAGGTAAGAGGTAGAAGGCTAAAAGGGAAGTTGAGGAAAAATTTTTTCACCCACAGGGTGGTGGGAGTCTGAAACTCACTGCCTGAAAGGGTAGTTGAGTAAGAAACTCTGGTAACATTTAAGAAGTATTTAGCTATTTACTTGCATTGCCATAGCCTCCAGGGCTATGGGCCAAGCGCTGGAAAATGTTGTCGGATCTTTGCTGACTGGTGCAGACACGATGGGCCAAGTGGCCTCCTTGTGTGCTGTAAACGTCTATGAGTCTATAACCTCTTAGGGCTGAATTTTCACCTCGGTGTAAGGGCACATGCCCGACATGCACAAGCTTGAAATAGAGCACAATGAAATAGCGCCAACTCCCACGAGCGATATTTTGGTCTGTGGGCGCGCGCAGGAATCAGCAGTGTGCCCGCTGACAATTAAGAGGGCTGTTAAGTCCATTAATAAATTAATTTAATTGACTTTTTCCCTTCCCGGCCTTTTGATTTTTGAAGAACCTCATCCATGGGTGGGATGAGGTTTCCAATGTTAATTAAAAATAAAAGTTTTCAGAACTTGGTTTCAAGATGTCCCTGCTCATGTAACAGAGTCACATGAAGGGTCGAGTTTTTATTTTTTTTAAAACTTTATTTTTAATGTACAAAATCTTCAACTTCATGAGGCAATTGTGTGCCTTCAGGGAGCTTTCTGTGACCGCACCTGTACGTATGTGCTAACTTCCACGCTTGCCCTCCTACCACCCCTCCCCCAGGCAGTGCTGAGCATTTCAGCACACAATTCACACTGGCTGGCCGTTAATTGGTTAACTGATCGCGGTTGGGGCCCGATCAAGGGTAGCGGCCTGCTGCTTCCGGGCCGACCCGCCTGACAAGAGAAAATCCTCCTCTTAGGTTTTGACCTATTTAGCTGTCCTTTCACTTTACAAATGCTGATAAATCTGTGTATTTTCTGCATTTTTATTTTTGTTTCAGAAGGCCAATGTTTGCAATTTTTCCTTTAGATTTGTATTTTTAATAATTTTTCCACATATTTGAGTATTCAGTGCTAATTAATGTGCTCACAGTGAAATATTCAGGAGTTTAGTTCTAAGACTAAACAATATCATAGTATCATAGAAATGATATAGCACAAAAAGAGGCCGCTTGGCTTATTGTGCCTGTGTCAGCTAATTGAAAGCGCTATCCAATTATTCCCAATCCTCTGCTTTTTCTGAAAAGTGGTCTCAAGCAAGGGAAGAGCCTGCAGGCTGAGGGCTGTACTGGGGAAGGGGTGTATCCCAGGGTGTTTGTGGGGGCCCATGTTGATCTGTGCAAGTGGCCTCAAGATGGCGAGAGCTGAGGAGGCAGTCTCCAGAGGAGATGAGGCCAGCTAGAGGTGTGAGGGCGTGTGTGAAAGAGTGAGTGGTGATGTCCGTACAGCTGGCAGAGAGTGAAATGCCAAAGAGTGTGTGATGGCCTTGTGAGTGTGTGAGTTTAGACTGATAAGATGGTTGCTTTAACCTGGCGACACAGATGAGATCATTCATCTGTTTTGTGCACTGGATGGTCGACCTCGTGTGCAGCATTGGCACTGACCACCCTCCCAAGCTGGAGTGGTTTGACAGATGGGTCTCCTGTGGCCAGAGCAGGGGACGAGGACATCATGGCAGGCCTCCACGATGTCCAGAAGGCATCCCAGGGATACGCCACTGAATCGGGGGCGGGGGGGGGGGGCGGTGGGGGGGGGGGGGATGCTGCATTCTTCTTGGCTTTTGAGGCCATGTCTTCACTGGAGCAGTCCTGGGCTGCAAGCATTGAGAAGTGTGTGTGCATGGCTGCAGTTTAAATATGGCACCCTGTGTGAGGAAGCGGTGAGGTAATGTGCGGTGGTCAAATTGGAGGCAGCCTGCCAGCGAGACAGTGTGTTTCCTGTGGCTGCATAATTAATGAGGTGGGAATGGCACGAAATGGTACAAAAACCTGCCAATGCAGCTAATGGGTAAAATGACTATTTTCCCACCCACTACCGCACTTTGTGCAAATCTGGGACGATTCCACCCATGGGGCAGAATTTTCCGGCTGATGCGCGGGTGGCGGAGCCCACATGTCAGCGCTTAAAATGTCACGCGCTGACATCGCACGAGCGTCCCGTCAGCACTCGGCATCACGATATTTAGGTGGGCGAGCGCGCTATGCAACGTGACGTGCGCCCGCCATTAATTAAAGGCCTTAAGGCCCTTAACTTGGCAATTGACACCGATTTTGAGGAGCCCATGCGAACTTCGGCTCAGCGCACGGGCCCAACGGGCAGGCGGGTAAATGATTTTTTAACAAAATTCATGCACTGGCGGGATATGTGGGCTCAGAGGGGTTGTTCATGTTTTTTCTGAAGTATTTAATGCAGAAAGTGTTTTAAACTTGATTGTTACCAGTTCAGATCGATTTCCAACAGCTTTCTCTGTTCTTTGAAGCTTCAGCTCAGCAGTCTGCTGACAGTAACCTTTATCAGGCCTGCAGCTTTCCGGAGGCCTCCATTTAGCCTGGGTATGGGTTCTGACATCTCCACTGGAGGCAGCTCCTCTGAGGAGG
This sequence comes from Carcharodon carcharias, assembly GCF_017639515.1. Lineage (NCBI taxonomy): Eukaryota > Metazoa > Chordata > Chondrichthyes > Lamniformes > Lamnidae > Carcharodon > Carcharodon carcharias. The sequence continues at coordinate 131,547,831 of NC_054475.1, forward strand.
AAGGGAGGGATAGAATAAGGAGGAGGCCAGAAGTGGACAATCAGCCTTCAGGGGAGCCACCTTTGGGAGGCCAGGCGCAGGCAAAAGGGGCATAGGGCCAAGAGGTTGTCCAAGGTGGAAAGGGCCGCAGAAGACGCCATTATCCTGCTGCCAGGGTATACAAGTGGCGAAGCAGCTACCTCAATATGACTGAGGTGAAGTGCCAAAGGAGGCTCCGTCTGTCAAGGGAAACAGTCAACTATATCTGTCAGATGATTGGCCTGAGATCTCCCCTAACTGTGTGGGTGGACACCCCATGCCAGCGGCTCTCAAGGTAACAGTTGCCTTCCATTTCTATGCATCTGGCTCCTTCCAGGGCTCGGCGGGTGTTCTATGCAGTGTCTCCCAATCTGCTATACATACTTGTGTCAAACAGGTTACAGACGCTCTGTTCAGACGGGCATTAGACCGTTAGACCATAAGACATAGGAGCAGAAATTAGGCCATTTGGCCCATCGAGTCTGCTCTGCCATTCAATCATGGCTGATAAGTTTCTCAACCCCATTCTCCCGCCTTCTCCCCGTAACCTTTTATCCCCTTACCAATCAAGAACCTATCTATCTCGGTCTTAAATACACTCAATGACCTGGCCTGCACAGCCTTCTATGGCAACGAATTCCATAGATTCACCACTTTCTGGCTAAAGAAGTTTCTCCTCATCTCTGTTCTAAAATGTCTTCCCTTTACTCTGAGGCTGTATCCTCGGGTCCTAGTCTCTCCTACTAATGGAAACATCTTCCCCACGTCTACTCTATCCAGGCCTTTCAGTATTCTGTAAGTTTCAATTAGATCCCCCCTCATCCTTCTAAACTCCATTGTGTATAGACCCAGAGACCTCAAATGTTCTTCATATGTTAAGCCTTTCATTCCTGGGATCATTCTCGTGAACCTCCTCTGGACCCTCTCCAGGGCCAGAACATCCTTCCTGAGATACGGGGCCCAAAATTGCTCACAATATTCTAAATGTGGTCTGACCAGAGCCTTATAAAGCCTCAGCAGCACAGCCCTGCTTTTATATTCTGGTTCTCTCAAAATATATGCCAACATTGCATTTGCCTTCCTAACTACTGACTCAACCTGCAAGTTAACCTTAAGAGAATCCTGGACTAGGACTCCCAAGTCCCTTTGTGCTCCAGATTTCTGAACTGGCCTTCATCCACTTCCGCTGGGACCAGGCAAGTCAGGAACACTGAGCCAGAGGCTTCGCGGCCATTGCTGGCTTCCCCCGCGTCCAGGGTGCAATAGACTGTTCACATGTGGCCATCAAGGTGCCAGCAGGTGAGCCTGGTGCCTTCATCAACAGGAAGGGCTTCCACTCCATGAACGTGCAGATAGTGTGTGATCACAGGAAGCAGATTCTACAAGTCTGTGCAAGGTACCCAGGCAGCTCCCACAATGCCTACATCCTCAGACACTCCCAGGTGCCGGCGCTCTTCAGTGCTCCGGCTTGGCTGGATGGTTGGCTGGTGGGTGACAAGGGCTATCCCCTCAGAAGGTGGCTCATGACGCCACTCCGTGGTCCAAGAACAGAAGCTGAGGAGTGGTACAGTAGGAGCCAGGGCACCACAAGGGTTGTGGTGGAGAGAGCCATCAGTCTTCTCAAGATGCGCTTCCATTGCCTAGACTGCTCAGGGTGTGCACTCCAGTACCCTCTAGATTGCATCTCTGTGATAGTGGTAGCATGCTGCGCTCTGCACAATCTTGCGTTGGAAAGGGGGGATGCAGTTGATGATGAAGACCTTGACGCCCTGGATGAGGCTGCACATGATGAATCTAGCAGTGGCTCAGAGGATGAGGAAACACAGGGCGATGATGAGGGGCAGCATGCCGACCCGCTACTACACCAAGGAAGCAGGGACACCCAGGCCAATTTAATCCAATGAACCTTCAGCTAGCTCCACACACATTGATCAGCAGGACCAGCATTGTTTGGCGCTTGCACACGTGGCACTTAGGTGCTACATCTTCCACCTCATCAGCTACAACTAAGGGCTTAGTGCAGAAACATCAATGTCCACTCAAACACTCATGAGATGTCTGTGAAACATACAAATGCAGCACAAAGGAAACACCCTCAGCCATGGTCAGAAAAGTGGATTTTATTCAGTCCAACATAAAACACAAATGTCACTCTGATGTACATAAATATTTTTTCCCTAATCTAGGGCCAACACAAAATCACCAGTGACATATCCGTAGAGTGCCTAACGTGCCTTATGCTTTCGTTTGCGGGTGCTACATCTAGGTGCCACCCCATCGCTCGAAGTAGCTTGTGAGACAGCCTGCTGACTCTGCTGTCCTGTTGGTGTCGATGACCTTGGCGGGCATTCTCTGGCCCATGGAGCCTGTGATGGCCCCGCCTGGGAGGAAGTGACCAGTTCCAGAACTGGCACCTCCCCAGTTGTCACAGACTCAACGGATGCAACGGTCACTGGCAGAGGGGCAGAGGAGCTGCTGCCCTCATCCGGAGCACCCTGACAGGAGCTTGCAGCGACGACAGGCAGCTGCTATGCCAACATGAGGTCACATTAGACCTCCCTGCTCACCGCAGATGCATGGGCACCGAGCAGTGACATTTGGTGTCCAGAACATCTCCCACATTGGGAATGACCACCTGTGGTCATTACCGCTGTGAGGGCTTGCAGGTCAGAGCGTAACCCAATCAGAAGATTCTCAATTCGATCGAAGCCTCTCTCCATGAGAATCGCCAATCTCTCAGTGGAGGAAGCCTGAAGCTCTGTCCTGAGGTTCATGCCTTCACTGACACTCTGCTTGGACTCCTCCACCACAGAGACCAACTCAAGCACACCCTCATGCAATCCTGCCAGATGCTCCCACACATCCTGCCACTTGTCCTGCAGCTGCTGCATTGGTGACGTCTCTAGAGGCACATCATCACTGCCGGACTCAGCATGTGCCTGGTCCCCTGCAGTCCTCCAGCTGCTGGTGCCATCGGCACTCTCTGTCCGTGCCATCTCCTCCAGCAATTGTGAAGTGCCCTCTCCACTGTGCGCCGGGACACTAGCCAATGTTATATTCCCCATCCAAGTGTTTGTCGCTGCGCTGGTGCCTGGCTGGCTGAAATGATGTGCTGCAAGTTGCAAGTCTTGGCCCTCAGGTGTGGAGGGGGGGCTCCAGACATGTTGGGGGCGACCATGCGGTGGTGATGCTGAAATTAACAACAAGGACATTGCATCAGTTAGCGTTCTGTCAGTAACACCTTTCATCCCTTTCCCCCCCAGCCTCATAAGTCGCTCACCCTTCAAGAACCTAAGGAGACGAACATTGGTGGGGCGGTAAATAGTCAAGAGGAGGCCCAAACATTACACACGCATACAGACAGGCTGGTCAGACGGCCTAAGGATTGCCACATGGAATGTTATGTGGATAAGTGTTCGGTTAAGCACTTGGGCAATACAAGCAAGGTACAGGAATACACGAGTAATGTTAGGACCGTGGGGAGTCACGACGATTGCAGCGACCTTGCTAGGCAGACCCGTTAAGAGGGCAGAACAGGTACATAGGGTTTAACAAGGTTGAAGCCAGACGTGCCTTCATTAGATGAGGAATAGAATGTAGGAAAAGGGAGGTCATGTTGCAAGTGCAGAAAACGCTGTCGAGGCCACATCTGCACTTCTAAATCCAGTTGTGACCTGCGCTTCATGGGAGGGATGGCATTGGAGTGGGAAGAGTGCAGAGGTACCTGACCTGGATGCATGCTGGCCTGGAGAGTTGCACTGATGAGGAAACATTGCATACAATTGCGACATTTGCCATGGAGCACATGAGATTGACAGGTCACATTATTGACCTTCATAACATTATGAGGGTCATAGAAGAGATGGACAGAAGGCAACATTTCCCCTTAGCACAGGGATGACTAACGTGGTGGCATTTATTTAAGTTGAGTGCCATGAAGTTGACAGGTGAGGTGCTGAGCACCTTTTGGACAGAGTAATGTGGGACGCACTGGCTGAAAGGGTGATGGAGGTACAAACCCTCCAAAGATGCAAAACATCTTTGGATGTGCAGCAGTGATACCATGGCATGTTAGGCCATGGGGATAGTGGTCACAAATGGGATAAGGCGACTTTGGAAGGTACTAGAGACGTGCATCCTCAAGGGGCCGAGGGACCTTTGTGTATGACCCATACGTCTGACTGTATCAGTCTGTGAATGAGCAGTGTTGCAGCATTAACGATTGCAGCAACCATCAGTGATTTGGATGGTGGGGAGACAGTGTGGATGGGACTGTGGACCTCAAATACCTGGCTGCTGCACCCTGGCCTCACCGACACCTGCCACCCTGGCCACCTGCCTCCTCCCCAGCTCCATGGCCTGCTCCTTGTAGGTGGTCAGGCGCTGCAGCACGGCGTGCCCACCACCAGTCTGCTGGCACTCCGTCAGATTGTGTTCTGTTTTTGCATGCAGAACAGAGAAGAGGATTTATTGGAGCTGATCGCTCATGTACTCTGCACACGCACGCCACACCCCAACCACAGTGGCCCATCTGAGGCCTCCAGCGGCTCCTGTCCATACTATTGGTGATCAGTCCCCAAAAGATAGTACAGCTGGTCCTAAACCCGTCCTCCAACGAACACCTTGGAAACATTCGGCGTCCATCACTTTGAATAGCACATGGGTCTTAGCACCCATGGCAAGGGGGCACAACTAGGTGTGGCGCTGAGGCCAGCAGATGGCTCTTGGCCATGACACCTTGAGGCTCCCCTTTCACCATCTCATCACCATCAATATGACATGTGTTGGAGTTCTGGGTATATGTCCAGCTGCCTCCCCTGCAGGTTGTCCCCAGATGACTCAAATGTGACAAACACCAACATATACTGCAGGGAAAACCCATCTTCTCCTCAACCATTAAAGTTGATGTAAGCATGGGCAAACTATCTGTTTGCCCACCCAGCGTGCGTCAAATGCCCAATGCAGTAATGACACTAAGACGGGGGGGGGGGGGGGGTGGCGATGGGGGAGTTGTGGAGGGGGGCTCAAAGGCTAAGGCAACCTGCTGGGTCAAATGGCCAAGGCTGACATGGTACTCAACCTTCCAGAGCGCAACAAATTATTGAAGCGCTTGCAGCACTGCGTCCCGGTGCGCTGCACATCGTCATGGGCGCCTACAACCACCGCCACCTCCTGCCACGCCTGCCTGGTGATGTGGGGGTCCCTCCTCCTCCCATCCTCTGGATACAAAATATCCCGACGGTTGGACAGATCTTGGAGGATGTCAGCAAGGCAGGCATCTGAGAACCGAGGAGCACAGTGGCCCCCCACTGGCCTATCCTGCAGACTGCCTCCCTCCTCCTCTGCCCTCAAACCAGCATGTCCTTCTCTGAGTGGCCATGATGCACTGCCTCAAGGAGGCTGCCTGGCCACTCTTTATACAGACTGCCGGTTCCCCACTGGAACCGGCAGTCTGAACACCCCTGCCGCCAATTCGATTTTCCCGTTGTCCACGGGAGTCACAAACCCGCTGGGCGGGCCTCAATTGGCCCGCCCGCACAAAATGGCAGTGCGGCCCGTTTCTGCAGCTGCGATCAGCTGCCCGCCTGCTGTTGAGTCAGTCGGGCATGCCCGCTCGTCAAGGGCAAAATTCAGCCCATGGTCTCACCACAGCCAAAACATCCCTACTTTTATATTCCATTCCTCTTGCAATAAAAGATGACATTCCATTTGCCTTCCTAATCACTTCCTGTACCAGCATACTAATTTTTTGTAATTCATGTACCAGGACACCCAGATCCCTCTGTACCTCAGAAGTTTTGCAAACTCCCTCCATTTAAATAATATGCTGCTTTTCTTGTCTTCCTGCCAAAACAGACAAGTTCACATTTTCCCACATTATACTTCATATGCCAAATTTTTGCCCACTCACTTAACCTATCTATATCCCTTTGCAGACTCCTCACATCCTCTTCACAACTTATTTTCCTACCTATCTTTACGTCGTCAGCAAATTTAGCAACCATACGTTTTGTCCCTTCATCCAAGTCATTGATGTAAATTGAAAATAGTTGAGGCCCTGTGGCATTCCAATCATCATATTGTGCCAGCCCGGAAATGGCCCATTTATGCCTGTTCTCTGTTTCCTGTTGGCTAACTAATCCTCTTTCCATGCTAATATGTTACCTCCTTTACCATGAGCTCTTATTTTGTGTAGCAACGTAAGATATGGCAACTTCTCAAATGCCTTCTGGAAATCTAAGTACAGCACATCCACAAGCTCCCCTTTATCCATGTTGCTTTTTAGGTCCTCAGAGAACTCGAATAAATTAGTCAAGCATGATTTCCTTTCACAAAACCATGTTGACTCTGCTTGAATGTATTGAGATTTTCTAAGTACTCCGCTATAACCTTCTGGTTCCTAACTGGCCTGTAGATTCTTGCTTTCTGTCTCCCTCACTTTTTAAATAGAGTCACATGCACTATTTTCCAATCCGATGGGACCTTTCCAGAGTCTAGGTAATTTTAGAAAATTAAAACCAATGCATCCACCATTTCAGCAACCACTTCTTTTAAGGCCCTAGGATGAAGTCCAACAGGACTTGGGGACTTGACATCTTTTAGTTCTAATAATTTTCTCAGTGACCTTTCCCTGGCAATTGTAATTGTTTCAAGTTCCTCCTTCCCTTTCACCTCCTGATTCACAATTATTTCTGGGATGTTATTTATATTCTCTACAGCGAATACAGACACAAATATTTGTTCAATTCGTCTGTCATTTCCTTATTTTCCATTATTAATTCCACAGACCCACTCTCTAGAGGATCAATGCTAAATTTACTTCCTCTTTTCCTTTTTAAATATCTATAGAAACTCTTACTGTTTTTATATTTCTAGCTAGCTTTCTCTCATTCTTTAGTTTCTCCCTCCTTATTAATTTTTAAATCATTATTTGCTGCTCTTTATAAGAACATAATAACATAAGAACTAGGAGCAGGAGTAGGCAATTCAGCTCCTCGAGCCTGCAACGCCATTCAATACGATCATGGGTGATCTCATTTCGGCCTCAACTCCAATTACCCGCCCTCTCGTCATAACCTTTCAACAGGTTACTAATTAAAAATCTGTCTATCTCCTCCATAAATTTATTCAGCGTCCCGGCATCCACTGCACTTTGAGGTAGTGAATTCCACAGATTCACGACCCTTTAAGAAAAGTAATTCCTCCTCATCTCTGATTTAAATCTACCACCCCTTAGCCTAAAACTATGGCCTCTCATTCTAGAATGCCCCACAAGGGGAAACATCCACTCCACGTCTACTTTGTCTATCCCCTTTAGCATCCTATATACCTCAATTAGATCTCCTCCCATCCTTCTAAACTCTAGCGAGTATAGGCCTAAACTGCTCAATCTCTCCTCATAAGACAAGCCCCGCATCTCTAGGATCAATCCAGTGAATCTCCTCTGAACTGCCTCCACTGCAACTACATCCTTCCTCAAGTATAAATCTGTGCACAGTACTCCAGGTGCGGTTGCGCCAAAGCCTTATACAGTTGCAGCAACACTTCCCTGTTTTTATACTCTATTCCTTTAGCAATAAATGCCAATATTCCATATGCCTTCCTTATTACCTGCTGTACCTGCACACTAGCTTTCAGCAATTCATGCACAAGGACACCCGGATCCCTCTGCACTGAAGCATTCTGAAGTTTCACTCCATTTAAATAATAAGTCGCCTTTTTATTCTTCCGACCAAAATGGATAACCTCACACTTATCCACGTTAAACTCCATCTGCCAAATTTTGGCCCATTTACCTAACCTGTCCATATCCATTTGTAAATTTCTTATCTCTTCATTGCAACTTACTTTCCCACCTATTTTGGTGTCATCTGCAAATCTAGCCATTGTACCTTCTATCCCTGAATCCAAGTCATTAATATAGATAGTAAATAGTTGGGGCCCAAGGACCGAACCCTGTGACACCCCACTAGTCACAGCTTGCCATCCAGAAAAAAGACACAGTTATCCTGACTCTCTGCTTTCTGTTGGTTAGCCAATCCTCTATCCAAGCTAATATATTACCCCTAACTCTATGCGATCTTATCTTATGTATTAATCTTTTTGGCGGCACCTTATCAAAGGCCTTCTGGAAGACTTGATATACTACATCTACAGGATCCCTATTATCCACTTTGCTTGTCACATTTTCAAAGAACTCTAGCAAATTAATCAAACATGATTTACTCTCCATAAAACCATGCTGACTCTGACAGATTGCATTTTGACTTCCCAAATGCCCCATTACTACTTCCTTAATAATGGATTCCAACAATGTCCTGACAGACATTGGTCTATAGTTTCCTACTTTCTGCCTACCCCCCCTTTTTGAATAAGAGTGTTATATTTTTGGAATATTGTTACCAATGCATCCACTATCTCCGCTGCCACTTCCTTTAAGACCCTGGGATGTAGGCCATCAGGCCTGGGGACTTGTCACCCTTTAATCCCAATAGTTTGCTCAGTACTTTTTCTCTAGTGATGGTGATTGTTCTAAGTTCCTTCTTCTCTATACCCTCTGCACAACCTGTTACTATTGGGGAGGTACTAATGTCCTCCACCCTGAAAACTGAGGCAAAATATTGATTAAGTGCCTCTGTCATTTCTGCATTACCAACTATTAACAACCCAGTCTCATCCTCCAAGGGCCCAACATTCACTTTAGCTACTCTCTTTCCTTTTATATACTTGTAGAAGCTTTTGCGATCAGTTTTTACATTTTGCGCTAGTCTACTTTCATAATTTACCTTTGCTCTTTTTATTATTTTTTTTAGTAATCCTTTGTCGATCTTTAAAAGCTTCCGAATCTTCTAGCCTGCCACTGACCTTTGAAATTTGGTATGCTTTAGTTTTTGCCTTAATGTTATCTTTAACTTCTTTGCTTAGCCATGAATGCTTTCTGCCCTTCCACCCACCACCCCCCCACCACCACACCTACCATCTTTCTTCCTCTTTGGAATATATTTGACTCAGGAGGAATTGAATATCTCCATAAACATCAGCCATTGTTCATCAACTGTCCTGCCTTGTAGTCTTCCTGCCCAGTCCACTAGGGCCAAATCTGCCCTCATGCCTATATAGTTGTCTTTGTTCAACTCCAGAACTCAAGCTTCTCGCTCTCAAACTGAACTTGAAATTCTAGCATGCTATGATCACTCTTCTCTAGAGGATCTTTTACTATGAGATCATTAATTAATCCCATCTCATTACACAAAACCAAATCCAGAATAGACTGCTCCCTGGTTAGTTCCACAACATATTGCTCCAACAAACAATCTCTAATACATTCTATGAACTCTCCCTCAAGGCTACCCTTGTCAATTTGATTAGTCCAGTCTATATGCATATTAAAATCACCCATGATTATTGCCATGCCTTTCTTACATGCTCCCAGTATTTCCTGGTTTATATTGTGCCCTAATGTTTGGGGACCTATAGATTACTCCCACCAGGACTTCTTTCCCTCGCTATTTCTTGTTTCTACCCAGACTGCCTCTTTGTCTTGCTCACCTGTTCCTATATCATTCCTCACTATAGCACTTATCTCTTCCTTTATGAACAAAGCTACACCACCTCCTTTTCCTTCCTGCCTATCCTTCCAAAACACTGAGTACCCTTGGATATTCAACTCCCAAACATGTTCTCTCTGTAACCACGTCTCAGTAATCGCCACCAAATCATACCTATTTATCTCTATTTGCGCTGTTAACACATTAGTTTTATTCTGAATGCTATGTGCATTCATATACAAAACATTTAAGTTTGCCCTATTGTCAATTTTCCCTACTCTTATATGATTCTTTGGTGCAATATGGCGTTCACACACTCTGTCCCTTCCTTTCACTTTTTGGTAACAATCAGCCTCGTCACTAACCTGCACTCTTACCCTCTCCTTAAACTTTGATTTTTTATATTTCCATGCAACTGAACCCTCCCCTCCACTATCTAGTTTAAAGCCCCATCTGCAGCCCTAGTTATGCAATTTGCCAGGACCCTGGTCCCAGCATGATTCAAGTGGAGCCCATCCAAATGGGATAGCTCCCTCTTTTCCCAGTACTGGTGTCAATATCCCATGAATTCAAACTCATTTCTCCCACACCAATCTTTGAGCCACGCATTTACCTCTTTAATCTTATTGACCCTGTGCCAATTAGCTCGTGGCTCGGGTAGCAATCCGGAGATTATTACCTTTTTGGTTCTACTTTTTAATTTAGCCCCAGCTGCTTGTATTCCCTCAGCAGAACCTCTTTCCTTGTTCTACCTACATCATTGGTACCTACCTGGACCACAATGACTGGATCTTTCCCCTCCCACTCCAAGTTCCTCTGCAGCACAGATGAGATATCCTTAACCCTGGCACCAGTTAGGCAACACAGCCTTCGGGACTTTCGATCCTAGCTACAGAGCACAGTATCTATTCTCCTAACTATACTATCCTCGATTACAGCTACATTTCTCTTTTCTCCCCCCACTTGAATGGCTTCCTGTACCATGGTGCCATGATCAGTCTGCTCAACCTCCCTACAGTCCCTGCTCTCATCCACACAGGGAGCAAGAATCTCGAACTTTTTGGATAAGGGCAAGGGCTGACGCTCCTGCAGTACTACTTCCTGGATCCCTCTCCCTGCCTCAGTCATAGTCACACCCTCCTGTCCCTGACCACTGGCTGAATTTAAGGTAGTTAATCTAAGGGGTGTGAGTGTCTCCTGAAACACAGCATCCAGGTAACTCTCCCCCTCCCTGATGTGTCGCAGTATCCGAAGCTCAGACTGCAGCTCATCAACTCTGAGCCGGAGCTCCTCGACCAACCAACATTTGCTACAGATGTGGTAACTAGGAACCACAATTGGGTCCACCAGCTCCCACATCATGCAGCTACAACACATCGCCTGGCCCTGCATCTCTATTTTATTTAAGTAGTTTTTCAATTTGTTAAATTTCCTATTGGTCTTTAGTTTTTTAATCTGCAAAATATTTTTCCTATTTACCTTTAATCTGAAAGCAAGTTAGAATAGAGATTCAAAATACACTTTTTAAAATCAATTGGAATTCGCTCTCTTTGCTGAGTTGAAGCTGAAGTGTTAGGCCTCCGATCCTGGGCTCCAGTAGTCACCTTTAATCTGAAATCAACTTAGAATAGGTAGTTCAAACTAGCAGTTACTTACTAACCAATGAACTTATGATTTTCCTGTGATATCACTCTTTGTTTTTTTCACTCAGCGGCAATGACTGCAGAGGACACTTTTCGCAGACTGTTTCACGATGATGGTGACTGCAGAGGACACTCTTCCCATACTGCTTCCTAGTGATGGTGAGTGCAGAGGACACTCTTCCCAGACTGCTTCCCGGCGATGGTGACTGCAGAGGACACTCTTCCCAGACTGCTTCACAGCGATGGTGACTGCAGAGGACACTCTTCCCAGACTGCTTCCCGGCAATGGTGACTGCAGAGGACACTCTTCTTTATGTTCTATCCAATCTTCTGTCTGCTACTCATCTTTGAGGAATTTATTTTTTAATTTGAATCTATTTTTAACTTCCTTAGTTAGCCATAGATGGTGCATTCTTCCCTTAGAGTCTTTCTTTCACACTGGAATGTATTTTTTCTGAATATTCTGAAATACCTCCTTAAACGTCTGCCACTGCATCTCCACTGACCTATCCCTTAACCTAACCTCCCAGTTAATTTTAGCCAGCTCTGTCTTCATGCCTTCATAATTATGCTTTTTTAAAGTTTAAAACACTAGTCTTAGATCCATTCCTCTCTCCCTCAAACTGAATGTGAAATTCAATCAAATTATTTTCACTGCAACCTAGAGGTGACTTCACTATGAGGTCATTAATTAATCCTGTCTCACTGGTCTTAACAACTTGCTATGTGAAACATTTTTTCCTCATGTTGCCTTTGGTTTTTTTGCCAGTTATCTTAAATCTGTGTTCCCTGGCTACAAACCTTTCCACCAATCAAAATAGACTCTCCTCAATTACTCTGTCAAAACCCTTCATGATTTTGAATATATTTATCAAATCTTTTCTAACCCTCCCTACTCTAAAGAGAACATCTACAGTTTCTCTAGCCCTGTGACCCTTTCTAAGGCTTTGACAAGTTCCTGAAGTGCCATGCCTAGAACTGGCCACAATACTTCATGTGGAGCCTAACCAACTTTCAAAGACTTGTGTATGTACATACCCAGGTCGCTCTGTTCTTGCACCCCCTTTCAAATTGCACCAGTTATTTTATATTGCTTCTTCTCACTTTTCCTGCCAAAATATATTATTTCACACTGTGCCTTAAATTTTATCTGCCCTGTGTGCCCATTTTACCAGTTGTCTATATCCAATGGCGGCTGTGGAGTGGACACTCAGATTTGACAGTCCTAGGATCGGCTGTGAGGCCCCTTTCAATGTACGTGATTTTTTTTACACATGGGCGTGGCATAATCCAATGAATTCTGAGGCCTAATTGCTGACGCCAACTGAGCCTGCAAAATAGTCACTTTTTGTGGTTGCATCCCTGCTGTTTAAACCCCAATCCCGTTCAACAACTCTCGCCTTGCATCCCCCCCTCCCTCCCCAGTGTTTTCACTCTGGGGATGCACCAAGTGTGAAGCCTTGAAACGGGATCACAGCAGAAAAAAGTTTGGGAAGCACTGTTCTAATGTATATCCTTATCACTGCCAACTATATTCTCGAGTTTTGTGTCACCTACGAATTTTGAAATTATGCCCTGTATATCCAAGTCCAAGTCATTAGTATACAAAAAGAACAGTGATCCCAATATTGATCACTTGGGGACACTTCAGTACATTTTCCTCCAGTCTGAAAAACAACCATTCATCACTACTCTGCTTTTTGTCCCATCACAAGATGCTGTAGCATAGTGGTATTTTCACTGACCCTAATCTTCCAGAGACCCAGAGTAATGCTCTAGGGACTTGGTTTTGTCATCCCACCACAGGCCCCGTTAATTCAATAAAAATCTGGAATTAAAAATCTAATGATGACCATGAAACCATTGTCAACGGCCTTTAGGGAAGGAAATCTGCTGTCCTTACCTGGTCTGGCCTACATTTGACTCCAGACCCTAGCAATATTGTTGACTCTTAATGCCTTCTGAACTACGGCATTTAGGGATGAGCAATAAATGATGGCCTAGCCAGTGATTCCCACATCCCATGAACAAATAAAAAAAAACTAAAGAAGAGATGCTGCTAAAGTACCAATTTAGTACTTCAACTATGCCCTCTGCTTCCACATGAAGATCTCCCTTTTGGTAATCGGCCCCACCCTTCCATTGACTATCCTTTTATTATTACGTTTATAAAAGGTGTTTGGGTTTGCTTCTATGTTACACATCAATCTAGTCTCATACACCCGGTTTGCCCCTCTTAGTTTCTTTTTTCAGTTCTCCCTTTACTTTTTGTATTGATCTTGACTGACAACTGAATTATAAAACTGACATTATCATAAGCCTCTATTTTCTGATCTTCAAAAAAATTGCATTCCCATATTTATTCCCTTTTCTCAATATGTAAATCTAGAAAGTGAGCATGTGATTCAACCATGGAGGATATCACAAGCTTAATCCTGTATTCACGCTTTATAACAGAGGAGCCATTGGTTAGTAATCAGGAGCATTCTTAGCTGGTTTACCCCTTTATTCATTCAAAAGCACCAATGTCAAATATAGTATCTACCTATGTAATGGTAAAAATTTGCACAGAACAGACACTGAAAATTAAGCCCCTCCAAGCTCGTACGGCTCAATATCATATCACTTATCCTGTCAGGGACCAGGACAGTTAACTTCTAAGTTCCTACCCTAAATTCATATCAGCACACTCCACTGTCTTACCCTCATTACATTCTTCTCTCCCTATGTTCATGTTGGCACTGTTTAACTCTGTTCTTCCTGGCCCACAAAGTGCTGTAAATCTACTTGCCTCATGGACCTTGTCCTTCCCCCACCCTGCGCGCCCCCTCCACTCCTCCCACCGTTCCTTGATCCCAATGGGTTAAAATGCAGTTAAGATGCAAATACTCAGCCTCCTTGAAAGATTTTGCTGACTGACCCACCACCTGTTAGTGGATTGGTCACCTGCTTCCTGCCACTGGTCCGCCTCCATTAAAACTATAAGTGAGTAGACTGGAGGCGGGTTGAAATCAGGTTTAAAACTTTAAACTTTTTATCTCCCACCTATCCAACCTTGGGGGGGTTAAAATTCTCCCCATGAAACTTGGTAGGAATGTGAGCAATGAGAAAGGTGTTAAGAGACTTGAAGGCGATTTAAACAGGTTGAGTGAGTGGACAAATACATAGCAGATGCAGTATAATGTGGATTAGTGTGAAGTTGTCCACTTTGGTAGGAAAAACAGAATGGTACAGTATTATTTAAATGGTAATAGATTGGGAAATGTTGATATAGAAAGGGACCTGGGTGTCCTTGTACGCCAATCACTGAAAGCAAGCACACAGGTGCAGCAAGCAGTTAAGAAGGAAAATATAATGTTGGCCTTCATTGCAAGAGAACTTGAGTACAGGAGCAAGGATGTCTTACTGCAGCTGTACAGGCCTTGGTGAGACACCTGGAGTGTTGTGTGCAGTTTTGGTCTCCTTACCTGAGAAAGGATATACTTGCTATAGAGGGAGTGCAGCAAAGGTTCACCAGACCGACTCCTGGGATGGCAGAATTGTTGTCTGAGGAGATATTGGGCCGACTAGGCCTGTATTCACTGGAGTTTAGAAGAATGAGTGATCTCATTGAAACAAATAAAATTCTGACAAGAATGGACAGACTGGATGCAGGGATATTTCCTCTTGCTGGGGAGGGGGGAGGGGGGGTGGTCTAGAACAAGGGGTCACAGTCTCAGGATACGGGGTAGACCATTTAAGATTGAGATAAGGAGAAACTTCTTCACTCAGAGAGTGTTGAACCTGTGGAATTCTCTACCACAGAGGGCTGTGGAGGCCAAGTCACTGAATATATTTAAGAAGGAAATAGATAGATTTCTGTACTCTAAAGGCATCAAGGGGTATGGAAGAGTGCAGGAATATGGCGTTGAGGTAGAGGATCAGCCATGATCATATCGAAGGGCAGAGCAGGCTCACAGGCCGACTGACCTACTCCTGCTCTTATTTTCTGTGTTTCTATGTTTACCTTCATGATGGCAACATTGTGGAGGATGCAGCAGCCCCACATGATGAATCATGACATATGCTCTGGCAAATACTGCAGGGCTCCTCCTGAGTGATCCAGGCAACAGAAGCTTTGCTTAAGCACTCTAGTGGTGTGCTTGATGGCATTTCATGTGGCAGCATGGCTTATATGCATTAGTCACATCCCTCATACAACAGTGGACATCAAACCTGGAGAAGCTAGAAATGTCACTTGCTCCAGCTTGCAAGGACCCTGATGCAAAGAAGTTCATTGTCAATGGCATCTTCACAGCCACTTGCAACACCTGAAGGTGCAGGTCTGTTTATAAGAGGTGGCAGATTTCATTGAGGATCTCCTTCATAAAATGGAGACATTACGCACACTGTTCCTCATGTTATGATCCCAGCTGATGTTAATATTGGACATGTCAGGACCCAGAGTGAAACCTGGCTTGATAGATCCTAACTTTTTTAGCAACTGTGGAGGAAAGTTACTGAACTTTTAACACAAAGAATAAAATATTTGTTAAAACAAGATAAATGAACTATATTATACCAGAAAAAGGTTGGAAAGATCTCAATACAAACACAAGAAGATCATTCAACTTACCAATATTCCTTTACCCAGCAATATCTTTACAGACATATTAACCAATGAAGAGTTATCTTGACACGAGAGTTAGCTTGACACAAAGGCTTCCTGCTTGGGACTGGCACACTGGCAAATGGTTTTCCTCCAGTGAATTCTTGAGCACTCACCTGATGCTTCTCACCCAAACTCGTATATCTTGCCGAGACACCCAAAAATAACTGCACTTTAATCTCACTATTTCAGTAACAACACCACTAAACTCATGCTCCTATGTTCTTAAACTGATCACATTACTGAGTCCTATTTCTGACTATACAATTAACTACTGCCCCACTAGCCTTGTAATTTTTCTTCTCAGGGAGCTGAGGAACCCTGTCTTCTCTCGCTGACACACACTAACTGAACTGCCTCTCAGTTCCTGTCTTTCTCTGTTTCTGTGGCACTTGACCACTATCACTAGTGGCAATAGTAAGGTTTTTCTACCTTGCTTTTGAATCCCTGAATTCTCAACCCTGTCAACCCAGCTTGATAGATCCTAACTTTTATTTGTTTGTTTAGAACTGAGTCACAGGAGTCAGCTGATGAACTTTTAACAATTTATTCAACAAGAAAAGATGAACTATATTACAATACTCCTTCATCTAAAACCATATCTTTACGAATATATACAGATTTGTGAGGATAACACAAGTTACAAAAGCTATCTTATTCCTTAATGTTCACAGTAAATACACAGTCCATATAAACCGATAGGCACCCTCTGGTCAGACACACATTTTGAAACCAAATGACAGAAGCCATCTCAGCCAGATGCTATAGATCTCTCCTCAACTCCACCCAGACGCTTGTCACACCATGAGCCAACCAGTTTCACTGCACTCCGTCTTTCACACAAGGGTTTCCAATCTCCACTCTCCAAGACTTCGTCTTGGAATCTTCTCCCAAGCCAAAGCTTTTTCTCAGACACCTTCCGCAAGGGTTCACCTTCAGGGTTTCGAACACTCCTTCCGATGTTCCTCTCCCTGGGTCACTATGTGTATTCAAGCTGCTTTCCACACACTTTCTCTCACCAACTCAGTCTCAACAGTACCACTGTTTCACATGCCCGAAGCAAAGAGTTACAGTTGTCTCTTTAGACCCTCTTGCCTATTGCAATCTGTTCTCGCTTTAAATCTGCATTCTGCAGTTTTTGTCTCTAAATCTGAAGCTTGGAGCCTTTCTCTCTGTTCCTCACTCTTCACTTCACTTAGCAGGACCTTTTCCAGGTTCATGTCCTTCCCTTGACTAGAAGCCTGTTTGGGACTTTCCCCTGGATTCTTGGGGTTTTTCTTTAGCTTGGGACTTGCTATCTGTACCCTTTGCTCCAGTCTCTCCTGGCAGTACTTTCAAAACCAACTGAACTCAAACAGCTTCCAAAACTGCTGATTCTAGCTTTTCTATGTGTGTCTCTGGGAGGGATCTGCCTCTCTAGACCCCTGTTGCTAGGCAAAAACCCATTCTTCTACTCTTGTTTGTTTAATCTTGCTGCAACAGTCATAAAAACCTCATTAGAAATGCAGGCATTTTTTGAAGTGAAACTAAAACTCAATTTGACCTCTTCCTAACACAGATACATAAATACAAATTGAGCTTAAACTTTAAAGCTAAAACTCATTCCTAACACCCAGAAATACAATATAACTTACTTAAACAATCTCTATTTCCTAATAATATATATCTGACCTGTCAGCCACAGGTCCATCAAGACTTCTAGGCACCAAGGCTCATAACCCAAACCTACATGAAGTTTGAACTTCAACTCACTTAAGTTTCAGTGAAACTTTTGAAATTATTTTCTCTGTTTTCAGTTGCATCGCCCTGTTGAACAACAAATGCTGTGTAAAGAACTGGTGAGAAAACTCCCCCCAGGCTCTTCCAATGTTGTACTGAAATTGGACACTAAAAGGTTAGCAAAGCAACCCTTATATTCTCTTTCTCTTTGAAGAAACACCAGATCTCTACTCAACACTTAACATGGCTAAGATCAGGGTTCAATACTGTCATCCCATTAATTTTATTGTTCTTGATGAGGGCAAAACTCTACCTGAATCATATATGTCACAAATATCTTTGTTCTTCTGATCTTTGCCATTTGTTGCTCCATAGTCCCAAATAAACCATCTACAGACTTTTCCTCCTCTCTATGATCCTGTGTAGAGATCAAGACTCATTGCTCTGCCTCTTAGTGTAATTCATTTTTTCCTGGAACAGCAGAACTGTGGAACTCATTAGTTTTTTCACTATCTTTCTAGGCCAGAAAATATTTGTATTGGGAATAATGAACTTGAAGCCAGGCTTGTATCAGATATTTTACCACATCAGTGGTTGTTTGTAAGTAGTTTGCTATGTCGTGCAGTAAAACCAATACTGTCATGGTAGAACAATCTCAAGGAAGTAGCCCTTCATTTTGGCCTAAATATTCTATCCTCTGAAGTTGTCATCCTTTAAATTCTTTTAACTATTAATAACAGATCCAGTTTTTTTCTGGTATCCATGTAAACAGCACCCCCTGGTGGATTGGCTACAACAAGCACAAATGCTCTGTGATTGATTCAGTTCCTTACAGGGGATTTAAAATTTTAATACCCTTTCTCTCATACCAAAGGCATCCCTGACACCCAGCATCACTAAGGTGCAAATGATAAGAAATATATCATGCGCTGTACTACCATAATTTGCCTCTAATTATAATACACCTACATACAGCAGAAAATAAATGTAAATTATCTTGGGTGTGTAAACCACATGCCCAAATGCGCATAAATGTATTACAACCAATGCAAATGACACATCACAATATATTTCCTGTTATTTGCACCATTTATTCATAACAATGCCAGGAAGTGATGAATATATCAGCAGAAAATGCTGGAAATGGCAGGACAAGAGGGAGCCAGTGCAGCACCTCCCATTCCCCCCAAAAAATGCACTCCACTTTGGGTGCATTCAGAACTGGCACAAGTGAAGCTGGAAATTTAGATACCGGATAATCACTGATCTACCCAGATTCAAACTACTTTCATCCCTTCATATTTTGTTTATCCAAAGCACATGCAGCAAAATTACATACTTGCTACTCCCCTCATTTACAAGATTGCAAAATAAATACAGATAAAGAAGCTTATCCCCACAAGAAAAAGAAAACATGGAACCTGAAATTCTGACACCTATCAGAACAAAGGTGGAGCAGAACTTTATTAACATACAGCCTGCAACTCTGCACATACACTGGGAGGTGGCTTGGCCTAAATAGCCAAGTGGTTATGGTACTGGGCTTGTAACCCCAAGATCAAGAGCTCAAATCTCACAATGGCAAATTATGAAACAATGTAATTTCATCTGAATAGGAACAGATGGAAACTTGTTTGTACTCGAAAGAGTTACACTGGGAGGTGGCAGGATTTTGAACCCAACTGGGACTTGCAGGGAAGGGCCAGAAGAGGGAGTGGATGTGTGAGAACAGAGTTGGGGAGATGTTGAGAGTGAAAGAAAATATCCAGACAACAGGCCAAGTTCAGGTGTAAAAGCAAGATACTGCTTAAAGGGCCACTCCAGCAAAGGAGGAAGCAGGCAAGCTGGGAAATGAGGATGGCAATCAGGACACAAAACAAAGAGCAAACTTGAGGGAACTGCATCTTCATATCTTTGTAATGAAGCAGGAACTATGGGCTAATTGTGGTCATGGCAACCTGCCAAGAATGTGCTATGCATATAAAGAGTGGTGCCTGGTTCAGTGTGTGTCAGCTCCATGAACCCATGACTCCTGTGAAATGCAGCTCACTGACCTCATCAAAGCAAGAAGGTAAACAACCTGTGACCTTTGACCCTTCCTAGCAGTCTCTTTATATGTGGCATTCATTCATTTCCCTTATAATACCAGCCCAGGCTATTAGGTGCAAGTAGGCTCTGGCAATGGGGAAGACAGTGCAGAAATCAGACACTGCCTCCTGAGCCTGGAGTCTCAGATTTCTGAGGTCCTGCTGAAAAAAAAGTACTGCATTGCATTCACATGAAGACACTGAGAACCATCTTCAAAGAACCTGAGATAGCTGGCACCCTGAATGCTAATAGCCAAGAAGGATTCAACAAAATGCAATGCTACATGTTGACACCAGCGAAATCTGCATCTGTACCAATGACAGAGAGGCATACTGACCAAACTGTGTTTCCAAAATTTTGACTACTAGTCTTCAGGTATTGATGAACAGCTTGTACAGAATTTGGAGCAACATTTCTTGGGGTTTGGCCCTCCATTGATCATTGGGCTCTTAGATCCACAATCCAGAACATGGGACATGCCTGGGATAGTTTCCTCTTCTGTGGACAGGTCATATAATCTTTCTAGGCAGCCCCCTCAGGTGTCTTCTCATATACATGTCAGGATAAAGGACTATGCTGCCTATTATCTGCAGTAGCCTTCTGAGGCTAAGAAACCCAAAAAAACTGCAGTCCCAAGTATCTCAAAATACCAAAATGCTTCATTTTCATAAAGCCAGACAATGGCAGAGAGCAGCAGACAGCTCAGTGACAAAACACAATGGATGATCGGGCGGCTGCTAGCATTGAAGCAGCCCTCAGCTAAGGGAGTAAGGGAGCAATCGGGGAGCAGGTATGTGGTTGGAAGTTAACAGGTACAAAAATCTTGTCCATTAAGGGGAAGCAGTGGTGATGAGGGGGTTTGGGATGGGTAGCATCCGACACTCTGCTCCTCCTAGCTCCACGTTCAGGTAAGTATTCTTTAAAAACATGCCTTGTTGGTTGCCTGTTTTGTGACACCGGCTGCCTCAGGGCAAACCAATCTTTAAGGGGACCTCAGACAGGCATTCTTTGCAAATGTAAATGGTCTCCTGTCTGTTTTAGTCATGGAAACTGTACACCAATTGGTAGGCCTTTACCAATGGGTAATATGCATTCCCAGATAAAATAAGCATGTGCTTCCCGCCCACCATATTGGAAGACTTAGAAAGCTACTTATGCCAAATTTCCTTCTACTGAGGGAGAAGAATAGTCCATAGACTGTAGTAGATGGGTAACTCCTGATTAATCTTCTTTACTGTAGCCTTACCCCATGTTTCCTCTCCTGTTTTGCCTTTATATAGGAAAGTGTATGCAAATCCTCATACTCACCTCTATGTTAAAGACTCTAGGACAAAGGCTGGGAAGCAGAAGATTTACTTGTCTGAATTTGTTATTTTGCTGATTTCATTCTTAACGCACAATAGAGAAAAGTTGATCTTTCCAACGTGATCCAGTGAAATCAGACAAGTCCAACAAAGTTCAATGACATTCTATGCCTGTGAACTCAACCACCTCCTGATCTGACAATTCACACAGGTAACTTTCCCCACTTCCTCAGAGTCAACTTAATTCAGGTGCAATTATGGTGTTAATGACAAAATTTCAGGCACAGCAGATTTTGTCCTCATCCTGTTATTTGCATGCGTGCACCAGTTTGGGAATAACCACAACTTCCGGCTGCAGTCAGTGCTATTGGATCAATGTGTATGTTTGAATATCGGGCAAACTTAAACAGGTTGTAGATTCATGATTGCCTATCTTGTGCTAATGCTCAAGACAAATTTGACTGCCCTTTTATCTTTGCTCTACCTGCTGCTCTTTTCCTGTATTCTCTATTCTTTCCCGCTCACTGCTCTTTTCTAACATTAATTTTTTTCCTACTTTTTTTATACTTTATCACACAGTGAAACTAATTTTAGAATTATACAATTACCTCCCTTGTTCATCTTCCTGGCTCTCACTGTCCATTTCAAAGTCCATACATTTTTTTTCACACAAAAACAAAAAATGCTGCAAAAACTCAGCAGGTCTAGCAGCATCTGTGAAGAGAGAAACAGAGTTAACATTTCGAGTTTGTATGACCCTTTTTCAGAGGTAATCTTTTAGCTAGTCAAGAGCTAAAAGAGTCATGATTAATGTGATTGAATCATAGATAGAGTCAAAGATAGTATTAAAGTTGGAAAGGGTTTCCAACAAATGATTATGCTTATCAGCAGTTAATAGGAAAAGAGCAGGCGATGAGTAATACCCCTGAAGATTAAGCTGCAAATAACATTTTGCAAAAATTGATAGAAAGAACTTTACACTAGTGTCACATACTGCCAGAGCAGATGAGGGATACCATGCTTGCTCCAATAACCATACCATTTTAGTATGTTGCTTATGATCTGCCTGTTGAGTTGCTGATACAAGAGTGAGAAATTCCATTGCATTGTTAAGCCAATTATTCCCAGATCTATCAAATTCAAACCAAGAGAGCACCCCTCAACTGCACCAAAGTGTGTTTCTGCTTTGCGCACCAGCTATCCTTGTGGCACTTAGTGGACATTGTTAACTTCCCTTCGCTTTGCATCCACTGCATGCAGTTCTCTTCTAGGGCCACGGGGAAGTGGATTGGGATTATCCCAAACTCACTTGCCATAGAACTATTACAGCTTCCGGAGAAGGGAGGTTTTTACCCAATCAGTGTGAGATGTATTTGAACATGAGTCCCAAACATGAAATGATTCATCTAGATATCCACTGTTAAATTGCAGGGCACAGGGAACACTACATAGAATATTTTAACTGGAGCTTTTTTGTCCCTTTTATATTTTACTTTACTTTCAGTTGAAAAGTTCCCATGCCCAAAATAAAGTCATCCTGAAATTCCATTGGGATTCAACTGATCTCCTGCCATAACTTCAGCCAAAGATTTGCAGAACCCCAGAGAAATGACAGAAAATGGCCATTTACTTTTCTCTGGGAGTTAAGCCAGTTTCCCACTGGAGCTACAGCAAGAAATTAGTAGACTCCCGCCACTTTAGAATTTCCAAGCCTTTGTATTTTGTTCACAACATTGTTTTGCACTAATGTTGTGACTGGAATGGTAAAAAACTCTTGAACTTTTCTGCTATAAACAGATTGCATCTGTATGTTACAGACAACTACCAGTACATTCAATTTTTTCACTAGGTTTTCATGCAGAAACATTTATAGAGTGACAGTTGCATTTTCAGAGAAATAAATCAGATAAAACAGCACATCTAAATTCAACAAGGCAAAATTGTTGGATTGATAGTTTCATCAACCCCAATGCTTCCCCTTCACATGGAAGGATTTGGTTTAGAACATAAGAACATAAGAACTAGGAGCAGGAGTAGGCAATTCAGCCCTTCAAGCCTGCAACGCCATTCAATACAATCATGGCTGATCTCATTTCGGCCTCAACTCCAATTTCCCACCCTCTCCCCATAACCTTTCAACCCGTTACTAATTAAAACTTTGTCTATCTCCTCCTTAAATTTATTCAGCATCCCGGCATCCACTGCACTCTGAGGTAGTGAATTCCACAGATTCACAACCCTGTGAGAAAAGTAATTCCTCCTCATCTCTGATTTAAATCTACCACCCCTTAGCCTAAAACTATGGCCTCTCATTCTAGAATGCCCCACAAGGGGAAACATCCACTCCACATCCACTTTGTCTATGCCCTTTAGCATCTTATATACCTCAATTAGATCTCCTCTCATCCTTCTAAACTCTAGCAAGTATAGGCCTAAACTGTTCAATCTCTCCTCATAAGACAAGCCCTGCATCTCTGGAATCAATCTAGTGAACCTCCTCTGAACCGCCTTCAATGCAACTCCATCCTTCCTCAAGTAAGGGGACCAAAACTGTGCACAGTAAACCAGGTGCGGTTTCACCAATGCCTTGTACAGTTACAACAATACTTCCCTATTTTTATACTTTATTCCTTTAGCAATAAATGCCAAAATTCCATTTGCCTTCCTTATTACCTGCTGTACCTGTATACTAGCTTTCAGCGATTCATGCACAAGGACACCCAGATCCCTCT
This sequence comes from Carcharodon carcharias, assembly GCF_017639515.1. NCBI lineage: Eukaryota > Metazoa > Chordata > Chondrichthyes > Lamniformes > Lamnidae > Carcharodon > Carcharodon carcharias. Next base: position 131,571,531 of record NC_054475.1, read on the forward strand.
GCACTGAAGCATTCTGAAGTTTCTCTCCACTTAAATAATAAGTCGCCTTTTTATTCTTCCGACCAAAATGGATAACCTCACACTTATCCATGTTAAACTTCATGTGCCAAATTTTGGCCCATTCACCTAACCTGTCCATATCCATTTGTAAATTTCTTATTTCTTCATTGCAACTTACTTTCCCACCTATTTTGGTGTCATCTGCAAATTTAGCCATTGTACCTTCTATCCCTGAATCCAAGTCATTAATATAGATAGTAAATAGTTGGGGCCCAAGGACCGAACCATGTGGCACCCCACTAGTCACAGCTTGCCATCCAGAAAAAGACCCATTTATCCTGATTCTCTGCTTTCTGTTGGTTAGCCAATCCTCTATCCAAGCTAATATATTACCCCGAACTCCGTGCGATCTTATCTTGTGTATTAATCTTTTGTGCGGCACCTTATCAAATGCCTTCTGGAAGTCCAGATATACTACATCTACAGGATCCCCATTATCCACTTTGCTTGTCACATTTTCTAGGAACTCTAGCAAATTAGTCAAACATGATTTACTCTTCATAAAACCACGCTGACTCTGATGGATTGCATTTTGACTTTCGAAATGTCCCATTACTACTTCCTTAATAATGGATTCCAACAATTTTCCAATGACAGACGTTAAACTAACTGGTCTATAGTTTCCTACTTTCTGCCTACCCCCCTTTTTGAATAAGGGCGTTATATTTTTCCAATCCACTGGAACCTTTCCAGAATCCAGGGAATTTTGGAATATCATTACCAATGCATCCACTATCTCTGCTGCCACTTTCTTTAAGACCCTGGAATATAAGCCATCAGATCCTGGGGACTTGTCACTCTTTAATCCCAGTAGTTTGCTCAGTACTTTTTCTCTAGTGATGGTGATTGTTCTAAGTTCCTTCTTCTCTATACCCTCTGCACAACCTGTTGCTATTGGAGTGGTACTAATGTCCTACACCCTGAAAACTGAGGCAAAATATTGATTAAGTGTCTCTGTCATTTCTGCGTTACCAACTATTAACAACCCAGTCTCATCCTCCAAGGGCCCAACATTCACTTAGCTACTCTCTTTCCTTTTATATACTTGTAGAAGCTTTTGCTATCAGTTTTTACATTCTGTGCTAGTTTTCTTTCATAATTTACCTTTGCTCTTTTTATTTTTTTTTTAGTAACCCTTTGTTGATCTTTAAAAATTTCCCAATCTTCCAGCCTGCCACTGACCTTTGCAATTTGGTATGCCTTAGTTTTTACCTTTATGTTATCTTTAACTTCCTTGCTTAGCCATGGATGCTTTTTCCCCATCTTACCATCTTTCTTCCTCTTTGGAATATATTTGATGTGGGAGGAATTATTCCCTTAAATATCTGCCACTGTTCATCAACTATCCTACCTTGTAGTCTTCCTGCCCGGTCCACTAGGGCCAAATCTGCCCTCATGCCTATATAGTTACCTTTTTTTTAACTCCAGAACACTAGTGTGAAACTCGAGTTTCTTGCTCTCAAACTGAACTTGAAATTCTAGCATGCTATGATCACTCTTCCCTAGAGGATCCTTTAACCTGAGATCATTAATTAATCCCATCTCATTACACAAAAACAAATCCAGATTAGCCTGCTCCTTGTTTGGTTCCACAACATATTGCTCCAAGAAACAATCTAACACACTCTATGAACTCTCTCTTGAGGCTACCTTTGCCAATTAGGCCAATCTATATGCATATTAAAATCACCCATGATTATTGCCATGCCTTTCTTACATGCTCCCTGTATTTCCAGGTTTATACCGTGCCCTACTGCTGAACTACTGTTTGAGGACCTATAGATTACTCCCACCAGGGACTTCTTTCCTTTGTTATTTCTTGTTTCTACCCAGACTGCCTCTTTGTCTTGCTCTCCAGTGCCTATATCATTCCTCACTATAGCACTGATCTCTTCCTTTACTAACAAAGCTACACCACCTCCTTTCCCTTCCTGCCTTTCCTTCGAAAACACTGAGTACCCTTGGATATTCAACTCCCATACCTGTTCTCCCCATAACTACGTCTCAGTAATCGCCACCAAATCATACCTATTTATCACTATTTGCGCGGTTAACTCCTTAGTTTTATTCTGAATGCTATGCGCATTCAGATACAAAGCCTTTAAGTTTGCCCTATTGTCAATTTTCCCTACACTTATACGATTCTTTGGTGCAATATGGCGTTCACACACTCTGTCCCTTCCTTTCACTTTTTGGTAACAATCAGCCTCATCACTAACCTGCACTCTTACCCTCTCCTTAAACTTTGATTTCTTATATTTCCATGTAACTTAACCCTCCCCCCAACTATTTAGTTTAAAGCCCTATCCGCAACCCTAGTTATATGATTTGCCAGGACACTGGTCCCAGCCTGATTCAAGTGGAGCCCATCCGAACAGAATAGCTCCCTCTTTCCCCAGTGCTGGTGTCAATGTCATATGAATACGAACCCATTTCTCCCACACCAATCTTTCAGCCACGCATTTACCTCTTTAATCTTATTGACCCTGTGCCAATTAGCTCATGGCTCAGGTAGTAATCCGGAGATTTTTACCTTTTTGGTTCTACTTTTTAATTTAGCCCCTAGCTGCTCGTATTCCCTCAGCAGAACCTCTTTCCTTGTTCTACCTATATCGTTGGTACCTACGTGGACCACGACAACTGGATCTTTCCCCTCCCACTCCAAGTTCCTCTGCAGCCCAGATGTGATATCCTTAACCCTGGCACTACTTAGGCAGCACAGCCTTCGGCACTCTCGATCCTGGCTACAGAGAACAGTATCTATTCCCTTAACTATACTATCCCCAATTACAACTACATTTCTCTTTTCTCCCCCCACTTGAATGGCTTCCTGTACCATGGTGCCATGGTCAGATTGCTCATCCTCCCTTCAGTCCCCGCTCACGTCCACACAGGGAGCAACCTGTTGGATAAGGGCAAGGGCTGAGGCTCCTGCAGTGCTACTTCCTGGGTCTCTCTACCTGCCTCAGTCATAGTCACACCCTCCTGTTCTTGACCACTGGCCGAATTTAAGGTAGTTAATCTGAGAGGTGTGACTGTCTCCTGAAACACAGTGTCCAGGTAACTCTCCCCCTCCCTGATGTGTCGCAGTGTCCGAAGCTAAGATTCTTGCTCCTATTTCCTCTGGTTTATCACTAACTGAACAGAACAAAACGTGGCAGCTAGTTTATTGACTTCACAGGAGCCACAATTATTTACACAATCTCTTGTATCATTCGTTGTTTTGCAAACCACAAGTTTCTGTGAAATTTGTTTGCTACCTACCAGAATATCATGTGATGTTGAAATTTGTTCCCTTCTGTAACACTAACACTGACCTTATGTCATATCTAGTTCATTAATTAATTTCAAAAGAAAAACAGAATGCCATGCCATTAATAACAAAAGCTAGTTTCAAAAACTCACAGCCCTCCCACACCCTGTAACCAAATAATATTACTGCCTCAACCAAGACCCCCAGAATCCATTAACTCATTAAAAAAAAGTGGATCTAATTTATTGATGAGTTGCTGAGTATTTGAACTGAATCACTTTGTGGAATTGTGCTGTTACCTCTGCTTGTCTATGACAAAATGGTTACAAAATGCATTGACTATACTTTTAAGGTAATCAGATTTCCAGAAATCATTATAGCACTAATATTGAATACACCAAGTAAATGAATTATAAAAAGATGTGAGTTAAATAATTTAGAATTTTGTGTAATTTTTCTTTCTGTCCCAAATATTTGTACCAGAAGACGCATTTGAACTAAGGTCTAAAACTGAGATTAGTTACAGGGAAATAGCAGGCAGCAGTTTCGCCCCTATATGGGGGCAAGAATGGAGACGAATGGACACGTAATTTTGCGTCGCTGACCAGCCTGCCAGCACCATCCCACTCCTGAACTATTTTCCTAGAGGCAGGATCTGGGGAGGAAGTTAAAGACTAATTATCAGAGACTGACTGGAATTTTCCAGTTGACCTGCAGGTGACCCATGACACCAGGAGCTCCGCAGCTGCCTGGAGGCAGCCTCTCAGCAGCAGATGGAAGGGCCAGATCTCCAGGTAGATTCTGAGACAGCTGCGGCCATTTTTTTTCCTGAATTTTTAAAGTTGCTGAGAGGGCATTTCAAAATGAAGGCGCCTGTCTATTCCTTAGGATGGATCAGTTAGCTCAGTTAGCTACTTGGCTGGAGCGTGATGCAGAGTGGCGCCAGCAGCGCGGTTCAATCCCCAGACCAGCTGTGATTGCTCATGGTCATCTGTCTCCTTGCCTTGCCCCATGCTTGCGCAGTGTTACCGTCAAGCTAAATATAACCAATTGTTTATCTCTAGGAGACAGATGCCTATGGCCCTTTATGGACAATGGCCAATTACTTTTCTCCCTTACCTGCAACAGCAGGCTGCAGCTCTTTCTGTTCTACTCGAGAGCCCGCCCACCATCCTTAAGTGGAGGATGAGCATGCACTCTGGCCACAAATCTGCTATTCCAGTGAGAATCACTGCCAGGAGACTGCTCCTGCCATAGTGCGGGGCCAGGACCCCAATTTGATCCAAACACTGGGGTCTGACCCAAAATGCAAAGTCCCTGCACAGCATTTCCCTAATCATTTTCAGAACTTTCCAGCCCATGTAGTGTAATGCTGAAATTAAGCTCTCATCTTTTACACACAAACAAATTGGACGACTATATCCAAGAATTTGTAATTGATTTATATTTTCCACTGGTTGCTACTTTTAAGCAATGAGACATAGTTGAAATAGTGTTTCCTCCTTTATACTCAGGTCTACTTTCTCACTTATAAAAATTGCACTACATTCACAAATATTCACTCCCTCCACCACCGACACACAGTTTTAGCAGTGTGTACCATCCACAAGATGCATTGCAGGAATTCATCAGCGCTCCTTAGACAGTACCTTCCAAACCCACAACCTCTACCATCTACGATTAAGGCAGCAGATACATGGAAATAGCACCACCTGGAAATTCCCCTCTAAGTCAGTCACCATCCTGACTTGGAAATATATTGCTGTTCCTTCACTGTCGTTGGGTCAAAATCCTGGAACTCCCTAACAGCACTGTGGCTACAGCACATGGACTGCAGCGGTTCAGGAAGGCAGCTCACCACCACCTTTTTAAGGGCAACTAGGGATGGGCAATAAATGTTGGCCCAGCCAGCAAAGCCCACATCCTCTGAATGGATATTTTTAAAAAGTGCCTTAATTAAAACGTCCTGGGCCCTTCACAGGAGCGTTACAAAACAAAGTATGACACTGAGCCACATTAGGTCAGATAAAATTTGGTCAAAGAGGTAGGCTTTAAGCAGTGTCTTTAAGGATGAAAGTAAGGTAGAAAGGGGCATAAGACATAGGATGGGTATTCCAGAGCCTAAGGCCTATACAACTGAAGGCACATCATCAACATAATTAAACTCGCGGATACTCAAGAGGCCAGAATTATATGAGCACTATTGCCTTAGAGGGTTGTGGGGCCGGAGGAGATTTCAGAGATAGGAAGAGGCAAGGCATGGAGAAATTTGAGAACAAGGATGAAAATTTTATAATCAAGACATTGCATGTCCGGGAGCCAACAGAGGCCAATGAGCACAGTGGTGATAGGGGAACCAGACTTGTTGCGAGTTAAGACATGGCAGCAGAGTTTAGGAGAACCTCAAGTTTACAGAGGGTACATTGTGGAAGACCAGCCTTGAGTGCATTGGAATAGTCATGCCTAGCAGTAACAAAGGCATGATTGAGGGTTTCAGCATCAGATGGGCTTAGACAGGGCGAAAACAGGTGATGTGACACCAAGGTTGCAAACAGACTGGCTTAATCTCAGACTGTTGCGAAGGAGAGGGAAGGATTCAGTAGCTAGGGATTAGAATTTGGGGCAGGGACCAAAAACAATGGCTTTAATCTTCCTAATATTTAGTTGGAATAGTCCCTTGTTAGTAATTCATCAGTGACTGGATATAAATTTTACTGTTTACTCTTTCATAATTTTAAACTTTTGTCCTCCCCAGCTATTTCCCTTGATCCAGTCATTACTATCCTAGCCTGTCAGATCTTTCATTATTGTTGATGAAATCAACAGATACCTACAGCTAGATGTAACCTAAAATCATCTTATATATGAAGAAAGCGTTAGAAATAAGAAGTTCATTCAATCTATCAAGCCTATTCGCTCCTTAGACCATGATTTAAATTTCTAATCATGGAATTTACCTAACATATGATCAATGATAGGTGAAATTTCTCCTTACACTCAGCAAATCAAGCAAATCTAGAATATTAATTCACACTTAGATTGCTGATCAATTACATTCCACAGGTGATCAAAGCACATGATAAGTAGTTTGCAAAACACTTCCTAAACCTGGTACCTCTACCATCTAGAAGGACAATAGGTGTAACGGAACCAAGGACTCTGCCAGGGGTGTATGGATTCACCGTGTATACTCTAAACAAATGATGGCAATTAACTTTCTGATTCTCAGAAGTGAAATAAACAATTTCAAATGAACTGTTCTGAAGAGAAAAGATTTGCAGGACTAAGGGAAAAAGGCAAGGGACTGAAACTCGCTAAATTGAGAGCCACCACAGACATAATGGGTGGAATTTTCCCCTTCTGCCTGCGGGGCATTTTGTGGCGGCCGGGGTTGGAAAATTTGGAGGGAGACCAAAAATCAGATTCCCGCTGGCAGAAAACAGTTTGGAATTTTCCACCCTTCACTTTCATGGTGGGTTGATGACAGGTTGGGTATCCTGCTGATCAGTGACGAGAAAGCCATTTGCATGCATTACATGTCATGAACACTCATTAAATATGCCACTCGCCGGAATCACTTCCGCCTTCTAATCCTGTCATGTCAGCGGGCATTCAGTCCGGTCTCAAGCACATTTGAAAATGAGTGGCATACATCGATCAGCCCTCACTTCGCTCGTGACTTTGAGGCGAGTGCAACATTCAAAGCCTATCTGCAACAGCAGTGCTCCGGTTTCTTAGTAATGGCAGCGGAACACCACACTTATGGGGTGAAAGGTTGGTCTGCTCACGGTGGCTGCCTCTGTACTCCGGGAGGACACAACTGTGCAGCGGCTATCAGGTAGGGCTGCGCTCTCAAACAGAGACCAGCATAGCGACTGGGAGGTGCGGAGGTGTGAAGGATGGCAAATACATAGGGGCAATGGGGGCTGGATAGGCTGGAAGGGGGGGTGGGGGGGAGGATGATGGACACATGGGGTGCAATGGGGTTTGGAGGGGTTGGAAGAGGGACAGGGGAGGGTGGTGGATACATGGGGGCAATGAGGTATGGAGGGGTTAGAAGGGGGGAGGGAAGGGGAAACTATGGCAGGCAGAGGGGAGACTGAAGGTGGGGAAGCTGGAACCCGACATGGAAGACTAGAACACAGACACACAAGGGGTGGATGGGAATCGAACTGTATGAATGGGAAGGGATATATACAGACCCTGGACTGGAAAGTGGAGGTCTGTGTTAGTGTGGCTTTTCTGGGGTAGATGCCCGACAAGCTGGCCTCCCTTGCAACCACTTCCCAGGCTGGTGGGCTTTCTGGAGCCATCCCTGGGGTAGAGGGCATCCCTGGGGTAGAGTGTTGGCGCACTCCTCTTATCAAAGCCACAAGGAAATTGTGGCTAAATCTCGGGGCAGCCTTCTTCCTGTGTGCAGCCATCTTGGGATGGCTGAAGACAGCTGGGCTGGAGTGAGTGAATATATGTTCAGGTGGCATTTTGTATGGTGCCTGGATGGACGACCCTAATAGGTAACGGTGAGGCAGGCGAATCAGTTCCCAACCCACCATGTGATTCGGAGACATTCTCCCCTATGCATAATTAATTAGCTTCCGAGAGCAAAATCGGGCGCGATTTCCTGCCACTCCAACCAGCGGGAAACATGCCACGGAACCTGTCCAGGCACAGCACTTAGTTTCAAAAATGGAAAATTCTGCCCAATGGATTGAATGACCTCCTGCTATACTGCAACTATTCTAACATTCCATAAAATCTCAATTTCATCAATTATTGTGTGCATGACTCTTAGGTCCAAGATGATGGGTGGAATTCACTCATGACTCCGTCGGCAGGATCAATGGTAGGCATGGGGAAAAATTCGGTGGGAGGTCCAAAAATTGGTTTTACACCTGCATGAAATGATGGCGGGAACTTCCGATACGGCCCATTATGGCAGATCACAATTCCTAGAGGCCAGCGTGATACCGATTTGCGTCCCACATGCAGCACAGGGTGGGTGGAGCTTCATCCAAGTGGGTCCTCCATGAAGCAGCTTCTAGAAGTTGGGAGTTCTCGACGTAGCAACTTCACTCAACCCTCAAACCTTTTTCCAGGAACATCACTTAACCTTCAGACCTTCTTCCAGTCTTCGCCATGGGTTCAGACTTTCCTCCAGGGATTTCCTCATGGGATTGGATCCTCGAGCTGCATATGGAAGGCAACAAGAAGTACTATTGGGCGACTATGGACTATTGTGGGGGTGGGTGTGGTGGTTCAAAAAGGTTAGGAGAGGATTGAAGTGGTAGTGGGGAAGTGGAGGCTTAGATGGGGGCGTTGGTGGTGCTGCAAAGGGTATTACAGGGGTACAGGGGTGTAGCAAGGTGGCAGAAGGAACAGTGGAGGAGGGTGGAGGGTGGGATGGACCATATTGGTTGCCAGGCCGGGGGGAGGTTATGTCCAGGTGTGTAGTTGGATAGGATGCTTATGACCAGGTGCGAAAGGGGGAGGTTATCTCCAGGTGTGAAGGGGCACAGAGGGAGGTGGCAGAGGAGTCAGCTGTTGACTCCTAGGGAGCGAACTCAGGGTAGGTGTACGAGGGAATGGTGAGAGTTCACAGGGGGCTGAGAGAGGCAGTAGGGTGGCAGGGTGAGGGTGCAGTGGTGTCACGTGAAGGGGTGGCGACAGTCCTTGGGGTGGGATTCTCGGGGAAGAAGCGAACGTGTATGGTTACTTGGACATTGTCAAAGGAAAAGGGTTTGGGTTGAAGGGTAACAGTGGGGAGGTTGAAGGTAATGTTAGAGGGTCAATGCTAATGGGGGAAAGGGCGTGGGTGACTGGGGGAGGGGAAACGGTGCCAGAGCACAAGAAGAATGTCACATCACCATGATGGTCTGGTCAAAACTAAGCAGAGCCCCATGTTGAAGGTCCCAAGATGCTGCATGTGAATTGGGTCAGTGAGTGGGCAGAGATGCAGGTCATCTCAGCTGGACGACTGAACGGGAACCCCAGCAGGCAAGTACTGACCAAGCTAGGGACCTGGGATATGAGACTTGATGGACAAAGGCTTGGCTTGGTGGGAGAGTCCTTGCACATGGCTCACAAAGGCCCTACCACATACCCTTCACTCCCTCCAGGTTCACTCAAAGGGATGGGTGTACGCCGGAGGGGAGGGAGGGGGCATTCATTAGGCCTTAAGAACCACACTGAAACATGACAGTTGATATTATTGCAGTGAATGTGATTATATTTACATAACATAATTGTTACAATCCTTTGTTCACCCATGCAACCAGTTGTGATCAAAATGTATTTAATTTCCTTTACCCACTACTTCTTCGAGGTGCTCCCCCGAAATCCACAACAGGGGTGGTGGTAGCCGGCTGACTAGTTGCCCCTGTTGCTTTGGATGAATTTGACGGCTGTCCTCTAAAGAGCCAAGGCCTGGACGACCCTGGCTTGCTTTAGCTGTCCTCCAGTGGGCCAGCTGCTCCCTCTATGGTGACAGAGGATGAAGTTGAAGGGGTCACAGGCAGAGAGGATTCGGAAGGTCTGGACAACCTCTGAGATTCCTGAGTGGATGACCCAGGGGTGTCCAGCTGCTGCTCCCCCTCTCTTAGGGTGCCTGAAGGCCCCAGCCTGACTCCTTGAGGGGAATAGGGCCCTGGAGTGTCCTGTCCCCCTCTCGCGTACCAATTGCAAAAGATCCCCCTATGGCTACAGCAGTGGAGTGCAGGTCTGCACGCATCTCCAGCAGGATCTGCTGGATCAGGACCTCCATGGAGTCCGCCAACCTCCCCATGGAGGCCTCGATGTACGCACAGGTCAGCACCACTTCATCAGCCAGCAGGTGGACAGACTCCTCTGACCTGCGTCCCACCCTGTTAAGGGCCTCCAACACCTCTGCCTGATGTTCCCCCAACTTCTTTCTAACTCTCTACCATTAGTTGAAAGGCCAATTTCAGAGGCCCGTCAATGGGCTAGGACCTCGCATCTGCTTCTTCCCCAGCAGTCCACCGAGTGCCGGTGAGCTTGGCTGATCCTGCCTCCTCCTGCTGCAGACACATATCCACACTTGACCACCAGAGTGTGAGACCCTTCCTAAGCTGGAGCTCATATCTACCGAGGTGTGTGCCTCTGGGCAGATGGAGGGTGCAGGTGTCTGCTGCGATGCCTCAACAGGTGAACATTTCCCCTCTTGTCCTCTCTCCTGGCTCCTCTCTGGGCTAGGGATTCTGCTGAGGTCTGACAGGGAGTCCTCAGCCTTGGGCCTTGGCCTCTTTCTGGTGGCACCTGTAAGTGGGAAGGGAAAGAGCAAGTGACCGCATGAGCACCATTTGCAACTCCTCAGATACTGAAGCAGTCCATGTCCAAATGCAGCAAGACCTTCGGCTGACAAGTGGCAAGTAACATTCGCACCACACAAGTGCCAGGCAATGACCATCTCCAGCAAGAGAGAATTTAACCATCGCTGCTTGATGTTCAATGGCATTACCATCACTGAATCCCCCACTATCAACATCCTGCGGGTTACCATTGACCAGAAACTGAACTGGACCAGCCATATAAATACTGTGGCTACAAGAGCAGGTCAGAGGCTAGGAATCCTGTGATGAGTAATTCACCTCCTGACTCCCCACCATCTGCAAGGCACAAGTCAAGAGTGTGATGGAGTGCTCCCCACTTGCCTGGACGAGTGCAGCTCCCACAACACTCAAGAAGCTTGACACCATCCAGGATAAAGCAGCCCGCTTAATTGCACCACATCCACAAACATTCGCTCCCTCCACCATCAATGCACAGTAGCAGCAGTGTACACCATCTACAAGATGCACTGCAGGAATTCACCAACACTCCTTAGACAGCACCTTCCAAACCTACGACCACTACCACTTAGAAGGACAAGGCAGCAGATAGATGCCACCTAGAAGTTCCCCTCCAAGTCACTCGCCACCCTGATTTGGAAATATATCGCCATTCCTTCATTGTCGCTGGGTCAAAATTCTGGAACTCCCTTCCTAACAGCACTGTGGGTGTACCTAAACCACATACGCTGCAGCAGTTCAAGAAGGCAGCTCACCACCATCTTCTCAAGGGCAACCAAGGATCGGCATTAAATTCTGGCCCAGGCAGCAAAGCCCACATCCCCTGAATGAATAAAAAAAAATGAGCTGCCTCCAACACAGAGCACATTGGCCCTCAGGTTTCTATACTACGAATGGATCCTTATTGGTTGGAGGCCCAAATCCAAGCTCCCCATTGCCAATCACCTGGTCCCGCTCCACGCCTGTTGGACGCCCCCCTCCTGTCTTCTTCCGTTCTCACCAGTTGCACCTCAACTTCTCCTGCTCAAAGACAATGGAAAAGAGGAGTTTGAGAGGAATTGTACATTGCATCCAATTGTACATTGAAATTTCTCATATTCCACTCTTAGAGATAGCCCACTGGATTGTGTGGCATGGCACTGCTGCTCTGCAAGTTGTCAAGAAGAGTTGTGGGCCAGCTCCCTCCAGAGTGCTAAGGATAAGGCTCAAAGAGACATCTGATTTGTGGAAGTTGCTGGTGCCCTCTACACCTGAGCCCATTCCCAGCCCCCTTCCATCACTATTGGCTTCTGTATGTGGGATGGTGGAGGAAGCACAGTGGCCACTCCACCACAGATTGGATACACTGCAGTAGGGCTATAAGGCATGACTAATCCCATTGCCACTGTGGCTGAAGCTTTACTTACTCTGGTGGAGCGAATGACGTCATTCATCTTTTTCTGGCAATGTATGGCTGACCTGGGGTGGACAGCCTGGGCACTTACAGCATCAGCCACCTACTCCCCAGGGTTAACTTTCCTGTTCGGCCACCTACTCCCATCAGCCAGAAAGAGTACATGCCTCCTGACCTTGACATGGTCGAGAAGGGTGTGCAGAGAGGTGTCACTGAACTTGGGTGCTGGAGTTTCACCTCTCCTTCCAGATGTCTCACTAGGTAGTATTGACAGTGAGGGTGTCCAGGTGCCTTTTAAATATGGTGCCTGGATATGATGGTGGGGGCATATGTCATCCAGCCCGCCCCACTGCGCTAGACATCAGGAAGCCCCCAACTGCATAATTAATGACATCAGGGACTCAAGATTCCGTGGGATTTCCTGGCAGCCTCCATGGCAGGAAACAGACCCTGTCCCCATCCCCGCCACGGGACTAAGTCCCGGATGGCAGAATTCCGCCCAATGTTTTATAAGGTCTGTGTTCTCAGCAACTTGTTGTATGGATACAAAACGCGGACAACTTACAACAATCAAGAAAGGCAGTTCATTTCACCAGTATTAAATTAGTTGATGGACTGGAAACCCACCTTCAAGAAGCAATTTCCTGCAGGTCAGCCAGAGGCCTACTTGGAAACAAGGAAAATGCTAGATAGTAAAGGACCAAGGTCCATCTACAACAACAACAACTTGGATTTATATATCACCTTTAATGCAGTAAAATGTCCCAAGGTGTTCGCAGAAGTGTTTTGGAGCAAAATTTGACACTGAGCTACTAAGACAATTTTAGAACAGATAGCCCAAAGCTTGGTCAAGAGATAGGTTTTAAGGAGCATCCTAAAAAAGGAAAGAGAAGTAGAGAGGTTTAGGGAGGGAATTCTAGAACTTAGAGCCTAGGTGGCTGAAGGCACAACTACCATGGTGGCGTGATTAAAGTCAGGGATGCTCAAGAGGCCAGAATTAACAGGGTACTAATATCCCAGAGGATCGTGAGGCTGGAGGAGATTACAGAGATAAGGATAGGTGAGGCCATGAAAAGATTTGAAAACAAGGATGAGAATTTTAAAATCAAGGTATTGCTTAACTGAAAGCCGATGTAGGTCAGCAAGCAAAAGGTGAAAGATGAATGGCATTTGGTGCAAGTAAGGGTAAGGACAGCCAAGTTTTGGATGACCTTAGGTTACGAATCTAATTTACCTTCCAGCTTCCTGGTAGTAACGTGATAAAGCAATAATTGTTGATAAATCATAGCAATAATTCTTTATCAATAGTCTACAACAGGCCTCAACATGAGACATGGAAAACCCCATTAGTAGAGAACTGTGTGGACCATAGATGCAAAGTTACCTGACCCTCTCAATATGCTGCACTTCTCATAGGTCTCAAATTACTTGTATACTTATCCTAAAGTATTTTCTGAAAGAAATCTATATCATGCATTTGAATGAATCAATCAATACCATCTGCTTTCACTATCTCTCTAGGTAGCCTATTTCATGGATTGGTTTTTCACTCATTGAAATAATTGTTTCCACAGATTTGCTTTGAATTTATCTCAACTATGTCCTCTTGTTCGATTGTTCTGGACAAGGTGAAAGAGTTTGCCAATGGGTACATTATATAGTACCTTTAGAATATATCAATTATATCACTTCTCAGCTTCCTCTTTTCCAGGGACAACATGCCCAACTGTTCAGTACACTAGGACTTCTGTTGACTTGCAGAGGTCTTTGTTGTGAAACACTTACTATTGTAGTTTGCAGAAGGCTGAGTTGGCACAGCTGACACGGTGTTGGATCTCATCAATGGTGGCCTTTTGAGAGGTAGCTGCCAAGGTATGGGAAGTGCTTAACATAACCCAGAGTCTCTCTTTTAACTTATATGGGAGGTAGAATATTTGGCTGACCAGATATGGATTGAAATATGAGTTTTGTTTTAGCAACATTCAAGGACAAGGCTGAATTTCTTGTTTGCAAAATTGAAGAGATTGAATATGGTGCAGAATGGGAAACAACACTGCAGTCATCCCTGAACTGTAGATCATATATGTCTATGATGGTCAGTTGATCTTTGATGAAATAAGTAGCCACTGTCAGGTAGACTGTACGGGGACTATCACACAGCCTTGCTTGACCCCAGTCTGGATTTTGAAGGCATCTGCTTCGGATCTCCCACACAATACAGTTGTCGTCAAACCTTCGTGAAGCAATTGCAGGATTGTGATGAACTTTCTTGGACATTTAAATCTTTGGAGCATAAACCACAGTGCCTCATGATTTACTGAGTCAAATGCTTTGGTCAGGTCGATGAATGCAATGAAGAGTGCCTGCTGTTGTTTACAGTATCTTTACAGAGCAGGAGACAACCACTTGGGCCATCAAGTCTGCTTTGGCTTTCTGAAAGAGCATTCCACCTAGTCGCACTCCCCTGCCTTATCCCCATAACCTTGCACATTCTTCTTGGATTTTCTAGTAACAAAGACCATGGGTGGAACAGTAGCAGGCCAGAGAATAGTCATTTTGCCCACCAGCCACAATGGTACATTTTTATGCTATATTGTCCCATTCCCGGCATGTCCCGCTTCATTAATAATGCATTCACAGGAAATGGGCCGGATTGCTGGCGGATGTTCTCATATTTGCCAGCCCCGCTGTAACCCCAGCATTTCCTTGCTCCAGACGCCATATTTGAAGTGCACCAGAGCTCCAGGACTGCTCCAGACAACAGATGGCCCCAAAAGCAAAGAAGTGATGCCTCTCTCAGGCACCTGCTAGATGCAGTGGAAGGCAGCCGCGTTGTCCTCTACCCCCGCTCTGGTCACAGGTGGTCCACCAGAATCACAAATCCGGCCTTGGAGGTGGTGGCAGCAGCAGTCAGTGCCATCGGAGCACAGAGGTCAGCCATCCAGTGCAGGAAGAGGATGAATGCTCTCATCTGTTCCACCAGGGTGAGCCAGCCACCTTATCACTCACAACTCACACACTTACAAACCCATCACACATCCCCAGGGATCTCACACCTCAAGGGACAACACCACTAAGTCTCATACACACCCTCACATCTCCATCAGACTATTATCCTCTGGAGCTCACGTCCTCATCCCATCCATGGCTTCATTCACCACACAAACATTCCACACAGTGCAAAGCACCCTGCTCACACTCTCTCCATCTGTTTTCATGCAGGAGAAGCTGGCTCACAACACCAGAGAGAGGTCCCAGACCGGGGGTGGAGTGGCCCACACATTAAGTCCCTCACTCACTTTGAGGAATATGCCATCGCACTGACTGGTGAGGGCATGGACCATGCCTGCGGCAATAGTGAGGTCCACAGCAAACACCCAGGTGAGGATCCTGCACCATCATCATCCCTCTCTCAACCCAACTGTGAGTGCTATCTCCTGTTTTGACTCCGCTGCCATGCACTAATTATCTCTACATTGGTTCACAGGGTGCTCTGCCAAGCAACCAACGCCCTCAGCCAGCCAGTCCCTCAGCTCCATCCAGGTCCTCACCTCCAGACAAGAGGACACCTCCTCCATTGAAGAGCTGGAAATAAGTAGCCTAGGAGACCCGCCACAATGCTTACCCACATCCTCTACCAGCACTGAGACACACACTTTGGTGGGACCTAGAGGAGGCTTGGACTCACAAGCTGGTGCTCACTGCACGGACAGATGTCCACAACAGGAGCAGGTTCAGCGGAGCTCCCCGGCACTCAGAGGACTGCTGGGGAAGAGGCAACTGTGAGGTCTGAGTCAGATGACGAGCCTCTGAATTTAGCATTCCAACTCATCGTCGAGAGTCAGCAGAAGGTGGGGGAAGATCATGCAGAGCCCGCAACAGAGTGGCACGCAAGTTGGAGGAGTACGTCCACCTGCTCTCTGATGAAGATGTACATGTATGGACATCTCCATGGGAAGGATGGTGGACGCCATGGAGACCCTGGTCCAGCATAATGCGTGCAGAGATGTGTGCAGACCTGCACTCCATCGCGGGAGCCATGGGTGAGTTCCTGCAGTGGCAACGTGAGAGGTAAATAGGATACCTGGATGTCCTTCCAGGTGCTCCTTCCTCTCAAGGAGTCAGGACGGGGCCCTTGGGTGCCCGAAGGGAGGAGGAGCAGCAGCTGAACACCCCTGGGTCATCCACTCAGGAATCTCAGAAGCTGTCTGCTTCTGCAGTGTCCCTTTTGCCTGGAAGCCCCTCAGCCTCGTCATCTATCACTGCAGAGGGAGCAGCTGACCCACAGGACAACAGCCAAAACAAGCCTGGGCCCTCAAGGCCTCTGCTCTCCAGAGGACGCTCACCATTATCACCCCTGCTGTGGACGTCAGGGCAGCACCTAGAAGAAATGGTAGGCCTAAAAAAGTTAAGAAATTCTGATAATAAGTGGTTACACTTATGCATTTTGTCACTTTATAATCTAAAAATATGTTCACTTTCACTGAATAATGTGTAATGTTGTCTTTCAGCTCCATTGACAGGCTTTGCGAGTCTTCCTACTGAATTCACCCCCCTCCCTCCACCCCTCCATGCCGCAGTTTAGCTAGTGATACTGGAGGGAAAAGTGTGTGTGGCAGGGCCTTTCAGAGCCTCATGCAAGCACTCTCCCACGCACACGGAGCATTGATTCATAAAACTCATCTCACTGTCCTGAGTATTTTCAATGCTGCCTGTTGGGGTTCTCTTTCAGTTGTCCATCTAAGCTGACCTGCATCTACACCCCATGATTGCACTCCCATGCAGCACCTGTGCCTGTCCAACACGAGGCTCAGCTCACTTTGGATTTTGACAACAATGTTTGTAGTCAGGTCTCTGCTCAACTCCCCGTCATGTCCTCTCCCTCATCACAGTTGACCCCTCAACCCACCCCCAGCATCACCTTCTACCTCCCCATCACCTACCAACCCGAACCCTTGCCTTTCCAGAATGTTCAGATGAAAGAACACATTCTCTACCTTCCCAAGAATCCTACTCCCATCCACAATGACCTCTCTGACCTCCTTCTTTCCACCCCCCGGGGACATGTCTGCTTCCGACTCCCTACCAACCACCCTCGCTGTCCCTTCCACCACTACTGAGGCACCCTCACCCTCCCAGCCTTGTGATTCCCTCTGCCCCTCTCTCATACTCATCATTTCCTCCTACCACGCCCACACTCAGTTCGTTCCCCAGGAGGCAGTCTTTGACTCCACAAAACCCTCCCTTGCACATTCACCTGGACATACCCCACCCTTACTTCCTGCTCCATCCTTACTCCCTCCACCAGTCTTATTCCTTTTCCCCCTCTGGACTCCTTCCCCCCTTCTGAACTCCCTCCTTCCTGCAGACACCTTCCCCTCCATGGACTCCTTCCTTCCCTCCTCCAAACCCTTTCCCTTACATCTTCCTCCCCCCTTACACCTACCTCCCCACTTGCTGCATTCTCCCTATTACACCCTCCTCCCCGACCCCAAGCTCACAACACACCTTTGCACCTTCAACTTCACCTCGAACTTCACCCCGCCAAGTACACCACCTTCTCCCAGTCAAACAGGCCTTCCTCTCCGACCCACCCTCCACCCCGCTCCCAGCACACCTTCCTCTCCCACTCACAGATGGACTTTTCTCTCCCCCAGCCCTCGCCAATCATCCGTAGCAGCCCATGGTCAAGACCGCAACGTTCTGAAGCAGACCTGCGACATCATTGGAGACCTACAACCTTCCATGAGCTTCTTTGTAGCGGAGCCATGTCCATGAGAATCCACCCAGCATGCGATGCATGTGTTCCTCCAGGGTCTGGTAGCTGTAGGCTCCAGCCACTTCTCCTCATTTACAATCTGAGCAAGACCCTAACATTAAGTCCCGACTTCTGCACATCACATTTATCCAGATGTGTTCTGGGCCCGCATATTTTCCTGTTGGCGTAATGGTAAATCTGACATTGGGGTCAAATCCGGTCGGGCCTTACTTTGCATCCCATTAGCACGATGCCAAGCGGGTTCACGCCGGGCTCCAGTAGGATTGGTTTTCCGCCATTGCGGACATCATCAGGCGATCCCGCTGTGCCTTCACACTGGCGTAAAACCGATTTTTGGCCTTCTCCCCATATTGTCAGCCTGCCCCCCACCCACCCACCACAACACCTGTGGCCTGTGCCAATGGGGTCACAAAATTGCTGCCCAAGTCAGAGGTTCATCTAAAAGATCTAAAGCCACACTGTGTCTCTGAGAACATTTCCTTAGCCACCGGAGGTAGGCAATTCAGGAGAATGCATGTCAGGATTTTTCCTGCTATGGACAAGAGGGAAATATCTTGATGGTTTCCACAGCATGGTAGCTCTCTCATCTTGAAGATAGCTACAATTGTCACATTCCTGAAGTCGGCAGTGTGCAATTATGGGGGGCGGGGTGTTCATTTTCCTCCCAAATCCTTAGGGAGAATGCATGGAATCTTGATGTGAGCATAAGCCCACCAGTTTTTAAGACCTCAGCTGGGGGGGCTGCAGGCTTTGTTGTTTTTCATCTGTTTGATTGCTTGTTGCAGATCTCGCATTGATGGTGGTTCATTCATGGATTCCACCATGGGGTGTTGGGGGGTAGCATGGAGAATATCAGCTGCCATTGTGGATTTTTTTGGGGTGTGTGGACATCACTAACTGGGCCAGCATTTATTGTCCAACCTTAATTGCCCATGAGAAGGTGGTGGTGAGCTGCCTTCTTGAACCGCTGCAGTCCATGTAGGTGCTTTTGGGGAGGTAGTTCCAGAATTTTGACCCAGCGACAGTGAGGGAACGGCGGAATGCTGTGGAGCTGTTGAAAGTGTTCTGTCCAATGTTGACTGATGGCATTGTAATCCTTAAGAAGAGAAACACCATCCTATGAGCGAAGGGGATTTTGTCCATTTGGCTTTAGTCTATAGATGCCTTTGTGGTTTCAGAAAAAGCTTTGTATGCCATGATGGTCAGCATCTTGTTGGATTAATTTCATTAAGAGCATTGTTTAGGGAGGTCGACTGAGATTTTCTAGCTGGCTTCCTGTTTTCCAAGGAGATGGGAGGCAGCTCAACTACCTGGAGACGTACACCCAGTGGTAGGCCAGGGGTCAGCTCTCCGGGCAGGCTACAAGCTTTCCCTGCCTGTTTGGGTGTCGATGCAGTCAAAGGTCACCCTGCAGAGGAACTCCGTTCCACCCACCTCACAGTGCTGGCCTGGCTCCTGGCTGCTTCCCTATTTTTTAATTGATTCTTTAAGGAAGATGCTGATAGGGCATTTTCTTGTGTTACTTACCATTCATTGCAGCCAGCTGTTCCTCTCAAGCTGGAAGGCCTCTGATTGGCCGTATGGCTTCAAGAGCCTGTTTATTGTTCTTAATTGGACAGTGAGCTTGTCTCCATGCCAATTAAGGGGGTGCATGGTCGAAATCCCAAAGAGTGACTGTTTCCCTCTGGGGGCAGGTTCAGGACCTGAAAACAGCCCCAGCAACTCTTTCTTTCCCAAAAGGGAAAATTCTGCTCAAGGAACCACTCATCTTCTGCACTCTGCCTTCATGCACATCAGTAGAAATAATGAGCTTTAACACAATGCAAGTTGCTATGATGCAGCAGGTGTTGACATGAGTTGGCTTCTTTCAGCATGTTTTCACATTTGCCCTCTTGCCAGCCCTTAAACCATATCCAGAATTAGCCAGGAAGTCAGATTGCCCCAGCAGGAGCTTAAGGGCTGCAGTCTGCAGCTGGGCCCACTCAGGCCTGAGGACTCCAAAGCCACCAGTCATGGTCATCTGACATGAGCAACAGCACTCTTCAACCAGTTGTGCTGAAACCACTGGGGGAGCACCTTGTAAAGTGAGAACCCCTTAATTAAATAAAGCACCAAAGGCTGGGCACTCAAGTGTCTAAATATTTTAGTTGAATCTTTTTTAAAATATTCCAGCACCTTTTTTTTTTACAAGAGGACAAGATTCGACTCTTCATTGCAGTTAGCTCATCTACATTGCCAGAATGACACCAACATAGAGCTTAGCTGAATGGTTTGACTATTCTTTTTGTAATTTATTTGTTCATGGATGGGAGCATTGCTGGCTATGCCAGCATTTATTGCCATCCCTAATTACCCTTGAGAAGGTGGTGGTGAGCCACCTTCTCAAACCTCTGCAGTCCATTTTTTGTAGGTATATCCAAAGTGCTGTTAGGGGGTTCCAGGATTTTGACCTTGCAAAGTGAAGGAACAGTGATATAGTTCCAAGTCGGGATGGTGTGTGGCTTAGGGGGGGAACTTGCAGGTGGTGGTGTTCCCATGCACCTTGTCCTTCCAGGTGGTAGAGGTAGCAGGTTTGGAGGATGCTGTCAAAAGAGCCTTGGTGAGTTGCTGCAGTGAATCTTATACATGCTACACACTGTTGCAACTATGAGTTGGTGGTGGATGGGGTGCCAATCAAGCAGGGTGCTTTGTCCTGGATGGTGTCAAGCTTCTTGAGTGTTTTTGGAGCTGCACTCACCCAGGCAAGCGGAGAGTTCCATCATACTCCTGGTTTAAAAACATAAGAAATCTGAACAGGAGTAGACCATTCGGCCCCTTGAGCCTGCTCCACCATTCAATAAGATCATGTCTGATCTGCTTGTTTTAAATTCCACATTTCCATCTACCCATGATAACCTTTTATTCCCTTGCCTAACAAGAATCTATCTACCTCTGCCTTAAAAATATACAGTGACCCCATCTCCACCGCATCCTGAGGCAGAAAATTCCAAAGTCACACAACCCTCTGAGAGAAAAAATTTCTCATCTCTGTCCTAAAAGGGCGACCCCTAGTTTTAAAACAGTGCCCCCTAGTTCTCACCCACAAGAGAAGCATCCTTTCCACGCCCACCTTGTCAAGGCCGTTCAGGATCTTGTACACTTCAATCAAGTCACCCCTCACTCTTCTAAACTCCAGTGGAAACAAGCCAGTCTGTCCAACCTTTCATCATAAGACAACCCACTCATTCCAGGTATCAATCTAGTAAATCTCCTCTGAACCGCCTCCAATGCATTTACATCCTTCCTTAAATAAGGCGACAAAAACTGCATACAGTATTCAAGGCGTGGTCTCACCAGTGCCCTGTATAACTGACCCATAACATCTTTACTTTTATGTTCAATTATTCTTGTAATAAAGGATAGCATTTCATTAGCCTTCTTAATTTCTGGCTGTGCCTGCATACTAACTTTTTGTGGCTCATGTACTAAAACACCTAGATTCCCTGCACCTCAAAATTATGTAGCTGTTCTTTTAAGTAACACTCTGCTTTTTTGTTCTTCCTGCCAAAGTGAACTTCACATTTTCTCACATTAAACTCCATTTGCCAGATCTTAATCCGCTCACTCAACCTATCTATATCTGTTTGCAAACTCCTCATGTCCTCTTCACATCATACTTTCCTACCTATCTTTGTGTCATCTGCAAATTTAGCTACTATGCTTTCACTCCCCTCATCTAAGTCACTGATATAAGTTGTAAAAAGTTGAAGCCCCAGCACAGGTCTCTGTGGGACTCCATTCGTCACATGCTGCCAATCCAAAAACGACCCATTATGCATACTCTTTGCTTCCTGCCAGTCAGCCAATCTTTTATCCATGCTAATATGTTACCCCCTACACCTTGCATTTTTATTTTCCACAATAATCTTTGATGTGGCGCTTTATCAAATGCCTTCTGGAAATCTAAGTACAGGACGTCTACCGGATCCCCCTTATCCACTACACAATAAATTGGTTAAACATGATTTTCCTTTCACAAAACCATGCTGACTCTTCCTGCTTGCCTTGAGCTTTTCTAAGTGCCCAGCTATAACCTCCTTAATGATCGATTCTAATGACTTCACCATGTCAGATGTCAAGATAACTGGCCTGTTGTTTCCTGTCTTCTGCCTCCCTCCCTTTTTGAATAGAAGGGTTATATTTGCTACTTTCCAGTCTGATAAAACCTTTCCAGAATCTAGTGAATTTTGGAAAATTAACACTAGCATCGACTACCTCATTTAACACCTCTTTTAAGATTCTAGAATGAAGTCCATCAGGACCCAGTGACTTGTCAACCCGCAGCTCCATCAGTTTACTCAGTGCCACTTCTCGAGTGATTGTAATTTCACCAAGTTCCTCTCTCCCTTGCAGCTCCTGATTTACAGCTATTACTAGGACTTTTTTGTACCTTCTATAGTGAAGACAGAAGCAAAATATTTGTTCATTTCTTCCACCATTTCCTTATCATCTACTATTAACTCCCCGCTGTCACTCTCTAGAGGACCAACACTCACTTTACTTACTCTTTTCTTTTTAAAATACCTGTAGAAACTCTTGCTGTTTTTACATTTCTAGCTACCTTCCTCTCATACTCTTAATTTTTTTCTCCTGGTTAATCTTTTAGTCAATTTCTGCCATTCTTTATATTCTGACCAATCATCTCTCTTGCCACTCAGCTTTGCAGAGTTGTATGCTTTTTCCATAAGTTTGATGCTTTCCTTACCTTCTTTAGTTAACCATGGATGGTGGTTCCTCCCATTAGAATTTTTCTTTATAATAGGAATGTACTTATTCTGAATACTTTGAAATATCCCCTTAAATGTCTGCCACTGATTCTCTATTGATCTATCCTTTAACCTAGTTTCCCAGTTCACTTCAGCTAGCTCAACTTTCATGCCCACATAATTGCTCTTATTTAAGTTTAAGACACTAGTCTTAGACCCACTCTTCTCCCTTCAAACTGGATGTAAAATTCAATCATATTGTAGTCACTGCTCCCTAGGGGTGCTTTCACTCTGAGGTCATTAATTAATCCTGTCACGTTACACAATACCAGGTCTAATATTGCTCTCTGGTTGGTTCCAGAATATGCTGCTCTAAGAAATTATCTCAAAAGCATTCTAAGAACTCATCCAGGCTACTACTGCCAATCTGATTTTTCCAATTTATTATGTAGAGTAAAATCACCAATGATTATTGCCATCCTTTTATGACAAGCACGCACTATTTTCTCTTGAATACTTTGTCCTACACTGTAGCCACTGATGGGGGCCTGTAGACCTCTCCCACTAGTGAATTTTTCCCCCTACTATTCCTCATATCCCTCCTCATCTCCTGAAGCAAGGTCATCTCTAACTAATGCACCAATGCCCTCTTTGATTAACAGTGCTTCCCCTCCACCTTTACCTAGCTTCCTATTCTTCTTGAATGTCACATACCCCTCAATATTCAGGAAATAATCTTTGTCGTCCTGCAGCCACATCTCCATAACTGCTATCAGATCATATTTATTTACTTCAATGTGGGCCATCAATTCATTTACATTGTTATGAAAGCTATGCGCATTCAGATTCAAAGCCTTGAATTTTGACTTTTTGTTATCTTTGTAATAGCTAGTGTAGACTGCTGACGTATTCTTAAGTTTTTTTCTCTCTGTCCCTTTCTGCCAATCTCTGACCCTCATTTATCATATTAATATTTTGCTCTCCTGTCTTGACTCTACACCTTGAATTGCTATCTCTGCCCAAGTTTGATACTTCACCCCTCTTGTTTAGTTTGTGCCTTGTAAATGGTGGACAGGCTTTGGGGAGTCAGGAGGTGAGTTACTCTCCTCAAAATTCCCAGCTTCTGACCTGTTCTTATAGCCACAGTATTTATATGGCTGATCCAGTTCAGTTTCTGGTCCATAGTAACCCCCAGGATGTTGATACTACAGGATTTGGCGATGGTAATGCCATTGCATGTCATGGGGAAATGGCTAGATTCGCTCTTGTTTCGGATGGTCATTGCCTGGAACTTGTGTGGCGTGAATGTTACTTGCTACTTATTAGCCCATGTTGTTCAGGACTTGCTGCATATGGACACAGACTGCTTCAGTATCTGAGGAGTCGCGAATGGAGCTGAACATTGTGCAATCATCAGTGCAAATCCACATTTCTGATTTTATGATGGAGGAAAGGTCACTGATGAAGCAGCTGAAGATCATTGGGCCTAGGACACTACCCTGAGGAACTCCTGCAGTAATGTTCTGGGACTGAAATCATTGATCTCCAACAACCACAACTGTCTTCCTTTCTGCTAGGTATGTCTCCAACCAGCTGAATTTTTCCCCCTAATTCCCATTGACTCCAGCTTTGCTGGGTTCCTTGATGCCACACTTGGTGAAATGCTGCTTTGATGTCAAGGGCAGTCACTCTCACCTCACGAGCTCAGCTCTTTTGTCCATGTTCAGACTAAGGGTGTAACAAGGTCAGGAGCTGAGTGGCCCTGACTCAAGCCAAACTGAGTGAGCAGCTTGTTTCTGAGTAAGTGCCGCTTGATAGAACAGTCAATGATGCCTTCCATCGATTTACTGATGATCGAGAGTAGACTGATGGGGCAATAATTGGCCGGGTTCGATTTGTCCTACTTTTTGTGGACAGGACATACCTGGGCAATATACCACACTGCCGAGTAGATGCTAGTGTTGTAGCTAAACTGCAACAGCTTGGCTAAGGGCACAGCTTCTGCAGCGCAAGTCTTCAGCACTATTGTTGGAATGTTGTCAGGGAACGCAGTCTTTGTAGTAACCGGTGCCTTCAGTCATTTCTTGATATCACATGAAGTGAATCGAATTGGCTGAAGACTGGCATCCGTGATGCTGGGGACCTCAGACCGAGGCCGAGATGAATCGTCCACTCGGCACTTCTGGCTGAAGATTGTGGCAAGTGCTTCAGCCATGTCCTTTACACTGATGTACTGGACTTCCCCTCATTGAAGATGGGGATATTTGCAGTGCCTCCTCCTCTAGTTAGATGTTTAATTGTCCACCACCATTCTCAACCGGATGTGCAAGACTGCAGAGCTTAGATCTGATCCATTGGTTCTTGGGTTGCTTAGCTCTGTCTATCACTTGCTGCTTATGTTATTTGGCCCGCAAGTAGTGCTGTGTTGTAGCTTCTCCATGCTGACACCTCATTTTTAGGTGTGCCTGGTGCTGCTCCTGGCATGCCCTCCTGCATTCTTCAATGAACCCAGTTTGATGGTAATGGTGGAGGCCATGAGGTTGCAGGTTGTGATTTTATACAATTCTGCTGCTGCTGACAGCCCCCAGTGTCTCATGGAGGCCCAGCTTTGAATTGCTAGGTCTGTTTGAAATCTATCCCATTTAGCATGGTGGTAGTGCCACGAAACACGATGAAGGGTATCCTCAATGTGAAGGCGGGAATTCGTCTTCACAAGGATTGTGCGGTGGTTATTCTGATCAAAACTGTCATGGAAATATGCATCTGTGACAGGTACATTGGTGAGGATGAGGTCAAGCAGGTTTTGCCGTCTTGTTGGTTCTCTCACCACCTGCTGCAGACCCAATCTATCAGCTATGACCTTTAGGACTTGAACAGCTCTGTCAGTTGTGGTGCTATCAAGCCACTCTTGGTGATGGACATTGATGTCCCCCACCCCATAGTACAAATTCATCAGCTGAGGGGGTGCGGTAGATGGTAACCAGCAGATTTCTTTGCCCTGATGGCATGAGATTTCATGGGGTCCAATGTCGACGTTGAGCACTCCCCAGGGCAACACCCTCCTGACTATATACCACTGTGCCAGCAACGCTGGTGGGTCTGTCCTGTCCGTGGTACCAGAGAAGGTGATGGTGGTGTCTGGTATTGTCGGTAAGGTAATGCTCCATGAGTATGACTACATTAGGTTGTTGCTTCACCAGCCTGTGGGATAGCTCTCCCAATTTTGGCACAAGACTCCAGATGTTAGTAAGGAGGGCTTTGCAGGGTTGGGTTTACCATTGTCATTTCCGGTGCCTACGTTAGTGCTCTATTCAGTTGCATTCCCATTTTGTAGACTTCATGGTGGTTTAATATAACTGAGTGGTTTGCTAGGCCAATTCAGAGGGCATTTAAGAGTCGACCACATTGCTGTGGGTTTGGACTCACATGTGGGCCAGACCAAGTAAGGATGGCAGAGTTCCTTCCTGAAAGTACATTAGTGAGCCAGATGGGTTTTTACGACAATTGACAATGGTTTCTTGATCGCTATTACTGAGACTAGCTTTTAATTCCAGATTTTTATTATTTGAATTTAAATTCCACCAGCTGCCATGGTGGGATTTGAATCCATGTCCCCAGAGCATTAGCCTGGGCCTCTGGTTTACTAGTCCGGTGACTACGCTACCACCTCCCAACATGGTGTAAATTTTTTTGGACATTCCTGATGGCTCCAAGGCTAGCAGCTCCCTCCTGAACTCTTCTCTGTAACTCTATAGTTGGTCATCCAATGCCACCCTTTTCCCTTTCTCTCAGTCGCCTCT
Source organism: Carcharodon carcharias (assembly GCF_017639515.1). Taxonomy (NCBI): domain Eukaryota; kingdom Metazoa; phylum Chordata; class Chondrichthyes; order Lamniformes; family Lamnidae; genus Carcharodon; species Carcharodon carcharias. Next base: position 131,597,865 of record NC_054475.1, read on the forward strand.
CTTCCATTAGTATATTGGATCCGTTGATGTGCACCTTTAATCACTGAGGTGATTGCTCACTCCCATGGGACCCTGGATGAAATCATTGCTGGTTAATATTCAAATTTCCATGCTTCCTTAGCTCTCCATTTTCCACAAATGAATCCACTGATACATTGCCCTTCAAGCAGTTATAGGGCTCACGCCTCCATCCCACCTGTCTCTGAACCAGGACATTAGGTTGTTGGTGCTCCAAGCTATAAGTCAACTTTTGCCCACCATGGAACCTCTAACTTTAACATTGGAATCTCTCTGATTGTCTCCTCCCTACTCTCTGTTCTCAGTTTCGTAATCTTTCCCATTTCTATGGGAAGTGAAGGCGGTGGCGTAGTGGTATTGTCACTGGACTGGTAATCTAGAGACCCAGGTTCTTTGGTAGAATTTGAATTCAATGAAAAATCTGGAATTAAAAAAAAATCTAATGATGACCATCAAAACATTGTCGATTGCCATGAAAAACCGTCTGGTTCACTAATGACCTTTAGTGAAGGAAATCTGCCAGCCTACATGTGACTCCAGACCCACAGCAATGTGGTTGACTCTTCAATGCCCTCTGAACAGGGGCAATTAGGAATGGGCAATAAATGCTGACATAGCGAGCAATGTCCACGTCCCATGAACGAATAAAAAAAAATCTAAATTTCCCATGTGTCCACTTGCATTTTGGCTGCTGCTTCCAACATGCCTTTTTATCCCTCTAAACCTCTCTTTTCTGTCTCTTCCCCTTCCTGTTACTCAGTCATGTCTTCCTTCATTTCGCCCATCTTGGATATTTTGCACCCAAACCACCTCCAACGCTTCCCTAGTACTCTACCTTCCTACTTTCCTGCCATGGTCCCAGGTTTGACTCCCTTCTGGAAAATCCCATTGCATCCTTCTGTGCTTCTTTTGGCATTCTTAGAAGGGCCACTAAGATATTTGTTGCTGTTTCCTTACAAGCAGGAACCTCAACCATACCATCCTCTTCTCATGCAGGACACCACTAGAGTCTAAATTTGCTAACTCCTTCCTGTACTACTCACTCTTCCCACTGCTTACCTTGTGGGCCTTTCTCGCAGATCAACAATCAGCACTTCTCTCCATATCTCGCTCCGGAATGTCCATTCACTTGCAAATGAAACCCTTTACTTCTATAACTATATTGCGGATAACTACATTGGCATCATAGTCTTGACGGAAACTTAGCACCCGGTTAATGTCACCTTACCCCTTACTGAAGTATCCCCGGCTGGTTGTACCTTTCATCACCTAATGTGGTGCGATCCTGATCCATGAAATCTCAACCCGGTGTGTGGCCCTGCTTCTTGCTGTCTTTTCCACCCTGTTCCACCCTTCTCACCTCACCTTTGAAGATTCTCAGGTCAGTTTCTGCTGTTAAAATAACAGTGAAGCTAATGATCCTTGTTGTCATTTATGCATAAATGGCACAGCAACTTCAGACATAGAGCAGATGTGTGGTTTAATCTGTATTGTGTTGATCTGTCGTTAGGTTCATAATGACAACATTTTGTCCACTACAGATTTTACACGATCAGGGTTATCATTATATTTTAGGCAGACACCCATTGGAGAGCAAGTGGGGAGCTTCAGCAGTGTTTAAGTCTGCATCTACTCGAGCAACACCAGGAAATCAGTGTAACTCCATTAGAAAATCCTGCCTAGGGTAACACCACGAGGAGTTTCATAACAAGGGTAGTTGACCCTAGTAATCAAAGAAAATTTTTACTTGGTGCCAATGGGAAAATCTAGACCCTTCGAATTACTAAACATATTCTGCAACAATCATAATGTAATAGGTGATTCAGTATTTGAACTTGCATGTATAGGAACGTAGCTTTAGGTAACATTATCTTATTTTACTGTACATAGTAGAAAGGAACAAAAAATCCTAATAGCATGACTGTAGAAGATCCATTTATATATGTTAAGTTAATGCGATGTGTTTAAATGTAATATATTACATAAATTACATTGAACTTCAATCATTGTGTCAGTTGTTATTATCGTGAAGAAAAAAGACTTGCACTTTTCAAGCTCTTTCCCTAACAAAATAAAATGACCATTCCAAATAGCAGGGAGGTGCGAATCTTCAAAAACATATGATCGGCAGAATATTTTTGTAGGAGGGGAAGGGCAAACTGGCATATATAATTTCGGAGAATTCCTTAGATAAGCCACAGTCTGGTCTGACTAAGATTATCCGTTCCTTTCTACTTGTACAATGCAATAGAAAGATAATGTCACCTAAAGCTATGTTCCTATACATGCAAATTCAAACACTGAATCACCTGTTACTAAACATATTCTGCAACAATCATAATGTAATTGAAAGGGTCTAGATTGCCCATTGGCACCAAGTAGATGTTCTCTTTGATTACTAGGGTCAACTACCCTTGTCATGCCCAAAGAGGCAGCTCATGGTGTTACCCTAGGCAGGATTTTCTACTGGAGTTACACTGGCTTCCTGGTGTTAGTCAAGTAAATGTACCTGAAAGGCATATGAGGACTTGCATATAATGTCTTTTTACATCATTGACATATTTCAAACACTTTTCACAATGATTTGCTTTTGGAGTAAAAGAAACAGCACAAATGTTAAAAATGAAGCATTGATAGTGTGCTATGTTGAAACCTTTTGGAAAGCACATGTTGAGAGAATAGATATCAGCCATGGCTCAGTGGCAGCACTCTCATCTGAATGAGAAGTGCTGTCTTTCAGATGAGATGTTAAAGCAAGGCCCCACCTGCTCTCTGAGGTGGATATAAAAGATTCTATGACACTATTTAAGGACAACCAAAGGAGTTTTCTTTCATCTTTTTAGGTTTAACCTTCTCTCACGCCATTCCTCAGTGCTGAGAGCTAATAGGAACCTGTTCCCAGAAATCTAAAATTCTACTTTTCGAGCAGCTAACTAACAATTACTACACTCCAAAAGTGTAATCCAAAGCAATATTTATCCCACAACTATCACCACTAAAATAAATTGTCTGGTCATTATTTTGTTGCTGTTTTTGGGACACTGATGAGCCCAAACTGGCTGCCGCAAAAATTCAAGAGACTACGCCTCAAAAAGTATTTAATTGGCTGTAAGGTGTTTTGGGATGTACTAAAGTACAATATAAATACGAGCATTTTCTTTCTTATTGGTATGGCACAATCCGACCATTGGTTGAGTTTCCAATCTTAGACCCACTAGCTTTAGGAAGAGATCACAAGAAAATCGGAAGAACAGTTATGTCATCTCATTCTTAAAAATGCTTGTTTCATAACAGCATTGGAAGGGTGATCAGAAGTGAGGACACATTCTTCTCCGTTGAGGGAAGTGCATGGTATGCTTGGATACAGAAGAGAGAAATATGTAAACATGGATACAAAAACTGTGCTTTTGTCAAAAAAATTTTTTGTTTAACATCTATGGAGCTGATTTCTTCTCATTGCTGCATGTTGTGACATCACAAATAAAGGTAGAAAAAATTGCTCTGATCTGATCAGAACTTCCTTTTGAATTCTTATGATTTTAATAAAAATATCAAAGCAAATCTGCACACATTTGTTTACAATGTCACTACAGATTCTTCTAAAGTTAAATTAATTGGAAGGGTAACTATAAGAAAAAAACTGAAAACAGTTTATCATGATTTATATTCAAGATAGACTTCAATTTTTGAACAGAACTTCATTGCTGCATGGAAGTCTAAAATATGTGTTAGTCATGTAGTATGATGGGTGAGAACATCATATGTTTTGCCAGATAATAACTGTATCACCATCCTGTCTGTGGTAAAACAGCATGTCCTGGTTTGTGTGTGATTATGAAACTTTTCTCAGGAATGTGAGGCCAGAAAATTCAAGAGACACCCACTTTTATTAAGGTGGAACAGGCCCATGCTCTCCATGGATGCCACCCATTCTTAATACCTGCTGGTATAAATATTACAGAATGACATAGTTACTTGATAGCAGATACTACTATAAAACCTAAACATTGTCACCTGATATTGTTGACCACATATAATGCTGAACCTGTTCTTGCTATCAAATGCATTTAAAGAGTGCATGGAAATACACATAAGAAATTGCCTCCTAGGCTTATAGATTATAATAACAAACCACATTAACTCTTCAAGGGTGCTGACTGGTGATATGAAAAAATGTAAGAAAAATCGGCAGGGCTATGGGGAAACGGCAAGGGAGTGGCACAGGTGAATTGCTCATGCAAAGGGCCAACAGACACAATGGCCTGAATAGCCTCCTTCTGTGCTGTGACCGTTCTTGGGATTCTATGTGCATTTTTAAAGTCAAACTTTTTTAGTTCCAAGAAATTCAGAATAAAGTAAATTAGCACTAGAGTAATCCAGTAGATTTCAATTTTCAAAAATGTTTTTATAAAATTGAGAGAAAAAAAACCTGCCTTTATATGGTACTTTTCAAGACCACAGGATATTCCAAAGGGGTAAACAGCCAATGAAGCACTTTTGAATTGTATTCATTTTCATAATATAGGGAAAGCAGTATGCAATTTGTGCACAGCAAGGTCCCACGAACAGCAATGCAATGACCAGACAGATAATCTGTTTTGGGATGTTAATTGGGGGAATAAATAAAAATAAAAGCAAAATACCTCAGATACTGGAAATCTGAAATAAAAACAAGATCTGCTGGAAATACAATGCTGCCAGGCCCACCGAAGATTTCCAGCACTTTCTGTTTTTACACCAAGGATAACTCCTCTCGCTCTACTTCAAAATAGTGCCATGGGATCTTTTATGTTCACCTGAGGGCAGTTGTTTGATGTCTCAACTAAAAGATGGCACCTCCAACAGTGTACTCAGTACTAGGTTGAAGTGCTAGAGCAGAACTTGAACCCATAATCTTCTGACTCAAAAGTGCTACCAACTGAGCTACTGCTTACATGCAAGTGTGTTGACGATTTTAAAGATAACAAACACTGTTTGATTTTTTTTTTCTTTTTAGGGAAGATTGGGAAAGTAAATGCATGGATTCTGGAAATAGCAGGTTTGTTTGGTCAAGTGATCTTTTACTCAGTCTATATTATCAGGGTGACCAACTGTCCCTTATTTTAAGGGGTTGTTCCTTATTTTAGGACAGCTTGTGGGAGACTAATCCTGTGAATCTCCAGGGTGAGTTTGAGTGGGACTGCAAGTGAGTGAGTCTGTCAGCAGAGAGAAGGTAAAATGACTCAACAAGTTGTACGTTTTATTTAATTCCAAAGTCCTGCCTTTGTTATTATGGTCTCTAGATCCCTTTTGCTTTCACGCTTACCAGCTGCCCCCATGCCACCCCGCTCTCAAGGTCCCTGTTCTGATGGTCACCAGCATTCACCCACTCCTCATAAGCACTTTACCCCGCACCCCCCGAGTTCCATGGTCGAAAGTGTCCCATTTTATTTCATAAAATTATGTACTTACGCATGGTTCAGTACCACAAGTAAGTGACAGGATGCCATAGAACGGAACACTGACAAGTACTAACAACTCAAGTCAAAACCCGTCGCTGTCAGTCGAAAGTATCAGCTGCATGGATGAGGTTTGATCGTGTGGCCTTGCTGCATGCGTGGCTATCCACATGTTTGCCTAAATGGTTTTCGACAAAAATCACTGTCCCTTTAAAAAGTACTGGATAAGACCCAATTCGCAAATTAGCCTTATCCTCGCCATTTAAAACATGCATAAAACAAACGACTGAGTAACTTTATTGCTTCAAAAAAAATTGTTCTTCAGTGTAAAATACTGTTTACTGAAGGCAGCCTAACCTGAGAGAGGGAGTTATTTTGAGTAGTTGCTGCAGTTCCACCTTAATCCCTGGCTGTCGTTTCCATCACCTGACAAAGCAGCTCCCAGCGCCGCGGTCGCCATTTTGGCGCTCAGTCCCCGCCCGAGAAGCGGAAGAAAAGCCGGGCGGGCGGTGGGAGGGGGGAGGAGGAGGAATCTCAAACCCTCGGAAATTATCACCGGGAGTCCCGTCAAATACTCTGAAACCAGACATGTGTGAAAATCGCACCTGTTCTGTCGGTTAATCACGCCGCTTCGAGTTTTCTAAGGAGGAAAAGAAAAACGTTCTTTTTTGGGATCACGCGCACGGCTTTTTTTTGGAAAAAAAACGTATTTTTTAATCCTTTCCCCCTCCCTTTAAATTCTTCAATTCACGTTCCTCGTCAGTTTTTTTTAAAATATATCTTGTGCGTGTGTGTGGACAGGAAGTGGAGGTTTCTGAAGATTTTTTTTTGTCGCCTATTTACCTGAGGAAGGCTCGTTAGTATCGGAACATGTCGGGTCAGTCGATCACGGACCGGATCACCGCGGCCCAGCACAGTGTCACCGGCTCGGCTGTTACCAAGGCGGCCTGTAAAGCCACTACACATGAAGTGATGGGCCCTAAGAAGAAGCACCTTGATTGTGAGTACTCCAAGACAAGGCGCGCGCCCGGCGGGGGGGGGGGGGGGGCGGTGAGGAGACAGGCCTTCCAGTTGCTAAGTGACCGTCTCTCTGCCTGATTGTTAATGCCCATGCACTTACTGGTTCTTCTCTTAAATCAGACTGATTAAACGAACAGTTTGTGAAGACACAAAACAATCCCAAGTACGTTTAGTTTCACTAGTACTTGTCTTACTCCTCACAAACCTCCTTCCGTTGCAACATCTGAGGAGGAGTAACAATCGCAGACTCTGATGTAGCAGAGAATGATTGTCCTGCTCAATGAGAGAACTTGGAGGTAAGTAAACCTGTACTTGGACTGTGTCCCATTGAGTAGGAATAAGACTAGACATATCAGCTGTCCATAATTTGTTGTGGAACTCTTATTTCTTCCAAAAGTTGAGACTTTTTAAAGTATGTGACTTTTAAAATTAAAAGTAACGCCAATTACTTAATATATATCTTTTGATTACATTTGATTTTATTTTAATGTTTCCCTCAGTTCTGTATAAAACAGAACTTGGGAATTGCGCTATGTAGCAGAGTGCAATTGAATTTGAGACAATAGTGAAAACTTACTGCTAGCCCTGACACACTGCCACCTGTGGAATGAATGCAACATTAAAAGAGGGTTCATACAGTGCTTTGCACCCAGACTTTGTTACAACACCTGGAATCAATGGGGATAGAGGGTAAAACTAAATCAGTGTTAAGATAGTACCTTACCCAGAGAAAAGAGTTAAACTTCAAGTTACTATTATGGTTTCAATGAGTGACTGGGTCATGTCCTCCCTCATATGTCTAGGTGAATGGAGAGTGACATGCAGCTCTTCATTCACTCCTTCATTAACAAGAGTAAGTTAGAGCTTGGTTAGTATCTTTGGTAAGTTGATGGTGTGTTACAGATTACTCAGGAGTCTGAGTTGCTGTGGTAACATGTGTTTTTACATGTATGCTGTAGTATGGAGCTATGCATAGTGATGGTAGCAGCTTCAACTTTATTTCCATTACTTGGCTGACCAGGAATCTCTCCTGTTCCTACTGCCTGCCATTGGCATGTGTTGCAAGGATTTGAAGGTTGATAATCAACCTGTTTGGCTGCGTTATGGATGCATCTTTCTTGGCTAACAAGTCCTGAGATGGGACTTGAACTTGGAACTTCTGACTTAGGCAGGGATGCTGACACAGTGCCACAAGACCACTTCTTTGGTAAGTAAGAAGCTAAAATATAGGCCAAGTTTTTCCAGCTAATATCTGATCTTAAAAAGATCATTTGGCGAAAATACAACATGGTTTTTCACTGGTGGATTTGAACTGTACATTAAATTTTAAGAATCAAGAAAAGTTACAGCATGTTTTGATAACGCGGTGAATATGTCAGCTGTATTTGATTTTAACAACAAAATGAGTCACAAATAAGTTACAGGTTATGGGGAAGGGGGGGTTCATGTCAAACTTAAAGAACCAATGTGCTCTTCTGTACAAAGAAACTTGAATAAATGTACTCAATCCATTTCATAAGTTTGCATGGCACATCTGGTTCAGTGATTGCAATTAATGGAAATGAAAAAGATTCAATCTCCTATAGATTTTTAGCCTGCTCTTCTCATTTGTAACAGTGTAATGCAGTTTTAAAATTGACCGTTATCCCAGGAAGTAATTGTTGCCAAACTATGTGCGATCTTTTTGGATGTGGGGATGGATTACAAGGAAATAATTCCCACATGACTTCTACAAGCTGGGAAGACTATAGTGTCAGTGTCATGAATAACATGTAATTTGGCTGTGGTGATGCTCACAGTAAGTTCATGAGTATGCTTTTATTTGTACAAGAAGTCAATGGAGTTGGGAGAGAGACTTCAAATATTCATTTAACAGAGCTACCTAGTTATCGAAGCCTGCAACAACACTGCAACAGGTAACATAGCAAAACTGAATGGGAACTGTTAAAGTAGGAACATTGGCAGAAAAGGAAGTAAACATTTTGGACAGGAAGTATGCGTCTTGCACAATTTTAATACTATATAAATGGACACACAGCATGTTAATGCATGACGTTTATTCCAAAAGTTGGCGGAATGCGGTGTTTTTTTTAAATAAGATATCAGCCAGAACTTTAGTTCAATAATTCCATAAAATTTTTTTGACCAAAATATTGAATAACTATGGTGTCTACTGCACATCACAAAAATTACTTTGAGTTTTTCAGTTATTACCTTGTCTTTCCCTTCCCCAGGCATAAACAAAAACTGAAATTTCATTGGTATTATGCAATGTCATTGACTTGACACATTAATTCTATCATCCTGTCTCTACAAAGTCTTTGACATGCTCAGTGTTTCCAGTGTTTCTGTTTCTATTTCATATTTCCAGAATCTGCGGTATTTTATTTTTTTGTTTGCCAAATGGTGCTGCCATTTCTCTTGAAGATATTGCTCACTAACTGGTTTATAAATCAGTAGGTGCTGGTTGCCCTCTACTAACTTATCAGAGGTACTGTTTGTCATGTCTGAACCTTGATCTTGACATCAGGCATTTCATTGGAAACAGGTATCATAGTAACCTTGATTCTATTCTCGCCCAACATAGACTTTGTTCAGCAGGATCATTGTGCGATTTGAGAAAGGTGACCAAATACCCCTTTTTAGGAAGCAACTAGGGGGCATCATGGAGTATATTTGAATCCAGTTGTTAAATCTTTTCAATGCATGTCTAAGCTTTGCTCTAAATTTCATTCTTTTGCTTGCAAGGTTTAGGATCCAATCACCTGAGAAATAAAATACTGCAGTTTCTGAAACAAACACAGAAAATGTTAGAAATACTCAGCAGGTCAGGCAATATCAGTAGATAACTTTCAGTAGTTATAAGCCTTTGCAGACTTATGTCTGCTGACCTGTGCCTTGCTGACCTTTGTTAGTACAATGGCACATCAAAATTATTCAGGAGAATAAAGTGGTGAATGCTGAGTCCTTCTAACTTCAGTAGTGCACCTGGTCCTTTGTTAAAATTTGCAGCCATCCTAGCTGTTGGTTAAATTGCACCTCAGAATACTGCCTGAAAGTGACCTGATTGTAGAAAACCTACTGAACATCACTAGGAAGAAGTAATCTTTGAGTTTGCAGTGCACTCACACTGCTTTTTGACATTGCAAGTTCTTTCCTCATCTGTATCTACAAATACTAATTCTGCTGATTTTAAGGTTGTTATTGTTGCAATATCTGTGACCTAAGGATATGTTACAGTATCAAAATTTTCAAAACCAGAAATAATCTCTCGCATTTGTGGTTGCACATGGTATAAGATTCTGTTGCATGATAGAGTAAGTGTGAAGCTGAATATCTTGTTTTATTTTATCTTTTAGGGGCTTAAAATGTAAAGGCACTTGAAATTGGGATCCTTTTAAAAACAAGTACAGTTAAAATAGAAGCTTTTTCCACTCTTTGAAATTGGAAGGCTGTGGGAAAGGGGCAAAGATCTTTGTTCAGAAATCAATTAAGGTAATGATGCTTTGAAGATTGGAGCATGTTTGAAAGTGCTAATACATGCAGCTTGACAGATGGAGATGTATTTTCTGTCACTCTGAAGAGACTGACTTAACTATAGATGATACAGAAGTCCATGGTTTGCAAAGATTCTGAAGAAAGAAATGAAGACCTGACTAAAGTCAAAATTCTGTGGAAAGGAAAGTTATGCCAAAGGACTGTAGGATTGCAGATTTTATAATATGAGATGAAATTAGTAACTGTTGGAGAAATGTTAGTTAATTTGGGCCAGTTAATATAGATTTCTAAAAGGCAAGTCATACTTGACTGTTTGTCAGAATATTCTATAGAGGTCAGAGTCTATACAAAGGACATGTGGTGAATGTAGTTTTATCTAAATTTTTGAAAGTACTTGATACAGTACTAAATAAGAGACTTATGCTAAAGATAGTACATATTATTGTGGCCAAATGGACAGATAGTTGAAAGACTAATGAAATGGATAAAGGTTTCTCGGATTGGAAGGATATTGGGTTCCATGGGTTCCGAAGGGCTTTAGTTTAGAGTTGCCCTTATTTTAGTACATACCGTAAATTCTCTGAATTTGGGAATATCCAGACAATATTTAAACTTGCTGATATGAAATTAAGTATATGGCAAATTGTGATGAGGATGTTCAAAGATGGTGAGATGGACAGGTAAGTGACAGATGCGGATTAATAGAGAGAAATGTGAAGTAATACATCCTGAAGGAAGTATATATGAAATAAAATGTACCTTAACTGGCAAGATTTTTAAATAGAATTGAACAGAGGGACCTTAATGTGCAGATGCACAAGTCTTTAAAGGTAGCAGTGAGAGTAGATAATACTGTACAAGAGACAAATGGCAACTTTATATTGTATTGAGAGGAGTAGAGTACAAAAGCAAGGAGGCACTGTTGAATTCCAAAAGATCTTTGGCCACAGTTGGCAATGTTATATACTAATAAAAACAAAAAAACTGCGGATGCTGGAAATCCAAAACAAAAACAGAATTACCTGGAAAAACTCAGCAGGTCTGGCAGCATCAGTGGAGAAGAAAAGAGTTGACGTTTCGAGTCCTCATGACCCTTCGACAGAACTTGAGTTCAAGGGACATTCCATTTTAGGAAAGATATAAAATCAGTAGGAAAGGTATAATCGCAGAATGTTATGTACCTGCAAAATTGAAATTATGAAAAAGTCTTGAAGTTAGTTTCCACTGAAACTGAGAAGTTTGAAGCCTGCAAGATTTTTTTTTCAAAGCGTTGTTACAACAAACACTGCTATTTATATAGCACTGTTAACATAACAAGATGTTACAAGGCACCTCGCATGAGCGTTGTAAAGCAGAATTTGATACCCAGCTACATAGGATACCAGGAAGGATGATCAAAATATGACTAGATTTTCACTATCAAAGCAGGTAGCTCAAGTCGGAAGCAGATCATAGGTAGCCTTAAGGGTGGGCGAGTACCGAGGCAGGCAGGTTAGAAGGCCCACCTTGATTCACTGGGGCTTGTCCCTGTTGTTTTAGAAGTTGTTAAGCCCACTAGTCCTCACCCCTCACCCCTGCTTATCCACCACCCATTCCCAATTGCACCTCCATGCCATCTCATACCCTATGCCACCTTCATATCCAGTATTCACCAGGGACAGATCTCAGGAGCCATGTGGAAATGGAAACAATAATTTCTAACAATGTAATACAGCCCTCATTCATGCACACTGATACTGGAAAAAAGCTCCCATTCATGAAGTCCATTCAAAAATTTTAAATCTCATTGTGTTCAATGTTATCAAAACAAATGAACTTCTATGCAGTAACTACTTCAAAGGCACCTAACTCTTTTAAAGCTTCTTTAAACTGTCAATCAAAATGTGAACTCAGCCTCTGCTGAGATAAGTGCATTTGAAACTCAACTAAGCATTCAGTGAGCTGAGTTGCAATAACAACTCTGGGGAAATGTCAACAAAGAACTCTACAAATGGTTTTTCCCCCCCTAATCTACACCAGATGGCCTGTCAATCAAAGCAACCCAGCAGAGGATTTTTTTTAATTGACAGATTCAGCCTGTTTTTTTTTCTCCATGTTTAAAGGGATGGGGATTTTAAAAAGTTCTGATCATGTCATTAAACAAACCCTATCCACCCTTCAAGAAAGTTTGCATCTGCTCCATCAATTTGTGACTCCCACATTGCAGGTTAAGGTCCTTGGATCAGCAAAAATGAGGCCTCTTTGAACTGAGGACTGATTACAAATGGCTCCGCTGAGTTCGGGTTCCTTCCTGTGTGATTCATTCTCTGCTCCCTTCCCCTGCTGGCAAATATTGGGTCTGTCAGAAATGGTGGTTGATCTTCCACATCCAGGCCCTGCTCGCCATTTTTAAAGATCTCTGGAATCAATCTGACTCAGTCATAGTCCATCCATCAAAGGTGTAGGTTTTAAGGAGTTACTTAAAGGAGGAAAGAACGTGGAAAGGTTCATTGAGGGAAATCCGGAGGTTGGAGCCTTGGCAGCTGAAGGCACAGTTATCAATGGGAGCAATTCAAATCAGGAATTCCCAAAATTCCTCTAATTAGAGGAGCACAGATACTGCAGAGGAATGTGGGATTGGTGGAGATGACAGAGCTAGGGGAGGGCGAGGCCATAGAAGGTATTTGTAAACAAGGATGGCAATTTTAAAAGCGAGACATTGCTTAACCAAGAGCTGTTGTCAGTCAGCAAGCAAAGGGGTGTTGGGTGAACAGGACTAAGTGCGAATTTGGACATGGGCAACAGACTTTTAGGCGACCTCACGTATGCAGAGGGTAGGATGTGGAGGCTGGCAAAGACCGTGTTAGAATAGTCAAGTTTAGAGGTAACAAGTCATCAGTGAGATTTTCAGCAGCAGATGAGCTGAGACGAGGCAAATCGGGTGATGTTACGGAGGGGATAGGGCAGTCTTGGTGATGTCGCAGATGATCAAAAGCTTATCTTGGAGCCAAATATGACACCCAGGTTATGAACCGTCTTAGAGTCATAGAGGTCTACAACCCAGTAAAAGGCTCTTCGAGCCTGTGCCGGTCACACAAGTACCTAACTATTCTAAACCCATTTTCCAGCACCAGGCCTTGTATGCCATGGCATCGCAAGTGCACATCCAAATACTTCTTAAATGTTATGAGGGTTTCTGCCTCTACCACCTTTTCAGGCAGTGAGTTCCAGATTCCCACCACCTCTGGGTGAAAAAATCTAAATCTCCTGCCCCTTACCTTAAATCTGTGCCCCCTGGTTATTGATCCTACCACCAAGGGGAAAAATTCCTTCCTGTCTACTCTATCTGCGCCCCTCAATTTTATACACCTCAATCATGTCCCTCCTCGATCTCCTCTGCTCCAGGGAAAATAACCCCAGTCTATCCAATCTCTCCTCATAACTAAAACTCTCCAGCCCAGGCAACATCCTGGTAAATCTCCTCTGCATTCTCTAGTGCAATCACATCCTTCCTATAATGAGGATTCCAGAACTGCACGCAATACACTAGCTGTGGCCTAACCAGCATTTTATACAGTTCCAGCATAACCTCCCTGGTCTTATATTTTATGCCTCGGCGAATAAAGACAAGTATCCCTTCTTAACCACCTTATCTACCTCCCGCTACCTTAAGGGACCAGTGGACATGCACACCAATGTCTCTTTGATCCTTGGTACTTCCCAGGATCCTACCATTCATCGTGTATTCCTGTGCCTTGTTTGTCCTGCCCAAGTGCATCACCTCACACTTGTCCGGATTAAATTCTATTTGCCACTAACCAGCCCAGCTATATCCTCCTGTAACCTAAGGCTAACCTCCTCACTATTTACCACCCTGCCAATTTTCATGTCATCTGCGAACTTACTGATCAACCCTCCTCCATTCAAGTCTAAAGCGTTTATATGTAGCACAAACAGCAAGGGATCCAACACTGATCCCTATGGAACCTCACTGGACACAGGCATCTAGTCACAAAAACACCCCTCAACCATAACTCTCTGCTTCCTGCCACTCGACCATTTCTGGATCCAAATTGCCTTGGATCCCATGGGCTCTTACCTTTGTTATCAGTCTCCCATGTGGGATCTTATCAAAAGCTTTGCTGAAGTCCAAGTAGAATACGTTAAATGCATTGCCCTCCTCTACATACTTGGTCGCCTCTTCGAAAAATTCAATCAAATCGGTCAGACATGACTTCCCCTTAACAAAACCATGTTGATTGTCCTTGATTGTCCCTGCCTCTTCAAGTGTAGATTAATTCTGCCCCTCAGAATTGCTTCCGATAGTTCCCCATCACTGAGGTTAGACTGACTGGCCTATAGTTCCCTGGTTTAACCCTTCCTCCCTTCTTGAATAATGGTACCACATTGGCTGCACTGCAGTCTTCTGGCACCTCTCCTGTGGCCAGAGAGGTATTGAAAATCATTGCCAGGGCCCCGCTATCTCCTCCCTTGCCTCACTCAACAGCTTGGGTTACATTTCATCTGGGCCTGAAGATTTATCTGCTTTTAAGCTTGCCAGACCACTTAGGACCTCCTCCCTTTCTATGCTAATTTCTTTAATGATATCACAGTCGTTCTGCCTGATTTTCATACCCACATTGTCCCTTTCACTTGTGAACACCGACGCAAAGTATTCATTTACAACCCTACCTACGTCTTCTGGCATCACACGCAAATTACCACTGTGGTCCTTAATGGGCCCTACTCTTTCTCTAGTTATCCTCTTATTCTTAATGTACTTGTAAAATAACTTGGGCAGGTAAAATAAAGGAAAATCCAACGTTCTTTGATGCCCCCTTTTTGCTCTCCTAATTTCCTTTTTAAGTTCCCCCTTACATATTCTATACTCCTCTAGGGCTTCTGCAGTTTTGACCCCTCGGGATCTGTCAAAAGCCTTTCTTTTTCTCTTTATCCAATCCTGTATATCCCTTGACATCCAGGGTTCCCTGGATTTGTTGGTCCCACCCTTTATCTTTACTGCAATATGTTGGCCCTGTTCTCTGCCTGTTTCCTTCTTGAATGACTGGACTGCTCTGCTCTGATGCAAATTTACCTATAAATAGCTTCTCCCAGTTCACTCTGGCCAAATCATATCCGATCTGATAAAATCGGCCTTCCCCCAATTTAGAACTCTGATTTCTGGCCCATCCTTGTCCTTTTCCATAACAATCTTAAATCTAACTGAGTTATGATCACTATCTGCAAAATTCCCCCCCTCTGATACCTTTACCACTTGCCCAGCTTCATTCCCTAAAATTAAGTCCAAGAGCACCCCCTCTCTTGTAAGACCTTGTAGTATTGGCTTAAGAAGCTCTCCTGGATGTATTTTAAGAATTCTGCTCCCTCTAAACCTATCACATTAGGACTAACCCAGTTAATGTTGGGGAAGTTGAAATCCCCCACTATTACTACCCTATTATTTTTACACTTCTCTGAAATTTGCCTACATGTCTACTCTCCTATTTCTCTCTGACTGTTTGGGGGGAGGGGGTGCTGCTGTAGTACACTCCCAGCAATGTGATTGCTCCTTTTTTGTTTTTAAGTTCTACCCATATGGATTTATTTGAGGAGCCTTCTGAGATGTCATCCCTCCTTAATGCTATGATTGATTCCCTGATCAACATTGCGACACCCTCTCCTCTTTTACCTCCTTCCCTGCCTCACTTGAAGACCCTATATCCTGGAATATTAAGCTGCCAATCCTGCCCCTCTCTCAGTCATGTCTCTGTGATAGCAATGACATCATTCTTCCAAGCGTTAATTTGTGCCCTCAACTTGTGCCTTATTTGTCAGACTCCTTGCATTAAAATAAATACCATCCAACCTTGCCAAACTCCCTTGTGCCTTAACTGACCTATAATTTCTATGCCTTCCAGACTCACTTGCTCTCTCTTCTAAATTTGGCTGTGCATCTCCCCCTGCCGAAACTCCTCTCAGGATCCCATCCCCCTGCCAAGTTAGTTTAAACCCTCCCCAACAGCATTAGCAAACCTCCCCGCAAGGATGTTAGGCCCATTCCGGTTTAGGTGCAGCCCATCCGCCTTGTACAGGACTCACAGCCCCAGAAACGGTCCAAATGTCCCAGAAATCTAAAGGCCTCCCTCCTGCGCCATCTCTCCAGCCACGCATTCATCTGGATTAACCCCCTATTTCTATACTTACTAGCGCGTGCGGAGATTACTACCATTGAGGTCCTGTTTTATAATCTGCTTCCTAGATCCTTAAATTCTGCTTGCAGGACCTCATCCCTCTTTCTATCGATGTCGTTGGTACCAATATGTACCACAATCTCTGTCTGTTTGCCGTCCCCCTTTAGAACGCTCTGCAGCCATTCAGTGACATCCTTGACTCTGGCACCAGGGAGGCAACATAGCATCCTGGAGTCACATCTACGGCCGCAGAAATGCCCTTACTATCGAGTCTCCTGCCACTATTGCTCTTCCACTCTTTTCCCTCCCACCCTGTGCAGCTGAGCCACTCACAGTGCCATGACCATGGTTGCACTCCCCAGAGGAACCGTCACTCTTATTGTTTTTCAACACAGAAAAACGGTTCTCAAACGATATGCACCCTGGGGATTTCCTGACTACCTGCCTGACACCTTTCTTCTGACTGATGGTCACCCATTCCTTTTCTGTCTGTACTTCTGTAAGCTCTGGGGTGACCATGTCTAAAAACGTGCTATCCACAAAACTGTCAGCCCCGCAGATGCATCTCAGTACCTCCAGCTGCCTCTCAAGCTCCGAAAGTCAGAGCTCAAGCAGCTGCAGCTGGTGGCACTTCCTGCACACGTCAGTCAGAGCGCAAGGAGCGTATAGGATTTCCCACATGTTGCAGGCGGTACATAACATGGGACTGAGCTGCCCTGCCATGCATCTAGTTGAAAAAACCCGTACAGTAAAAAAAAAAGGTAAATTATTTATGTACTTTAAATGAAAACTAGAACTCTTACCTTTCCTTAGCTTAATCTATTTTAAACTGGAGAAAAACACTTACACACTACTCACCAATCAGCTCTCACCTTTGTGCTGACGTCACTTTTCGAAGCTTCCCCGCGCTCGCGCTGGTTCTGATTTCTCCGCTGCTCTCTCGCGCTGTCACTCTTGTTGTTATTTTCAACAAGAACTGACTGCAGAACATTCTTCCCAGACTGCTTCACCACAATGCTGACTGCAGGACACTCCTCCTAGACTTATTCAGCCTTAGACTGTTGTCAGAGAGATGGGTGGAGTTGGTGGCTAGGGAAGAGAGTTAAGCTAAATAGTGAAATGGTAAGAGGACAAAAGTTTAGAATTAAACTAAATGACCCTTGGAGTACAGCACTGGCATATTTGTGAATTTATATTTCTATGCAGTAAGATTTTGTGATTATTAACCAAGCATGTGTCCATTGTAAAGTTTGAGAGATTTTTGTATTGTTCTTGTATTGATGTTTAAAGTAATCAAAGTTGATGGGGTAATACCATTTCTAGTGATTTTTTTTCCCTTCGTTCATGGGATGTGGATGTTGGTAGCAAGGCCAGCGTTTATTGCCCTTCCCCAATTGTTTTAGAGAAGATGGCGGTGAGCTGCCTTCTTGAGCTGCTGCAGTCCATGTGCTGTAGCTGTACTGACCGTACTGCTATGGAGGGAGCTCCAGGATTTTGACCCAGCAATAAATAATGAATGGCGATTTAGTTCCAGGTCAGGTTGATGCGTGAGTTGGAGGGGAATTTGCAGGTGGTGGTTGTCCTGATGCCCTTGTCCTTCAAGGTGTTAGAGGCCAGGGTTTGGAAGGTACTGCTGAAGTGAGTTGCTGGAGTACATCTTGTCAATGGTACACACTATTGTCGTTCTATTTGGATGGTTAGAAGTAAACCTTTACGATGGTGGATGGGTTAAGCAAGCTGCTTACCCCTGGATGGTATCAAATTGCTTGGGTGTTGGAGCTGCATCCATCCAGGCAAGTGCAGATGGTGGACAGGCTTCAGGGATCGGGTGTTCAGTTACTCATTCTCAGCCTCTCACCTGCTTTTGTAACCATAGTATTTATGTGGCTGGTCCAGTTAAGTTTCTTTCAGTGGTGGTTCTAGGATGATGCTGATGGTGGGGGACTCTGCAGTGGTAATGCCATTGAATGTCAAGAGAGATTTTCTCTTGTTGGAGATGATCATCGCCTGGAAATTGCGATGTAAATGTTATTTGCCACTTATTAGCCCAAGCATGCATGTTATCCAAGTCTTGCTGCAGGCACAACTATGAGTTCTGAATAGAATCAAATATTGTGCAATCATCAGCGACCATTCCTCCTCCTGACCTTATTGATGAAGTAGCTGTAGATAGTCCTAAGATACTCACTTGAGGAACTCCTGCAGTAATGTCCTGGAGCTGAGATGACTGACCTCCAACAACCACAGCCATCTCCCTTTTGTGCTAGGTATCACTCCAGCCAGCGGAGAGTTTTCCCATTGACTCCAGTTTTGCTAGGGTTCCTTGATGCCACACTTGGTCAAATCCTGCCTTGATATCAAGGGCAGTCATTCTCACCTTATGCCTGGAGTTCAGGTCTTTTGTCCATGTTTGAACCAAGACTGTAATAAGGTCAGGAGCTGAGTGGCCCTGGCAGAACCCGAACTGAGCATCGACCCTGGTTCGAACCCCACCACAGCAGATGGCGTAATTTGAATCCAATAAAAATCTGGAATTAGAAGTCTAATGACCGTGAAATCATTGCCGATTTGTCATAAAAACCCACCTGGATCACTAATGTCCATTAGGGAATGAAACCTTCTGTCCTTGTCTGGCCTACAGACCCATAGCAATGTGGTTTACTCTTAAATGCCCTCTGAACAAGGGCAGCTGGGGATGGGCAATAAATGCTGGCTGAACCAGTGACGCCCACATCCCATGAACGTATAATTTTTTTTAAAAATTGGCCGGGTTGGATTTGTCCTGCTTTTTGTGTACAGGACATACCTGGGCAGTTTTCCACATAGGTGCCAGTGTTGTAACTCTACTGGCACAGCTTGGCTAGAGCTATGGCAAGTTCTGGAGCACAAGTCTTCAATACTATTGCCAGAATATTGTCAGAGCCCACAGCCCTAGCAGTATCCAGTGTCGTCAGCCATTTCTTGATATCACATGGAATGAATCAACTTGGCTGAAGACTAGCATTTGTAATGCTGACGACCTCTGGAGGAGGCCGAGATGGATCATCCACTCGGCATTTCTGGCTTCAGCCTTATCCTTTGCACTGATGTGCTGGGCTCCCCCATAATTGAGAATGGGGATATTTGTGGAGCTGCCTCCTCCAGTTGTTTAATTGTCCACCACCATTCACGGCTGGATGCGGCAGGACTTTATAGCTTAAATCTGATCCGTTGGTTGTGGAATCGCTTCACTCTGTCTATCACTTGCTGCTTATGCTGATTGGCATTCAAGCACTCCTGTGTTGTAGCTTCACCAGGTTGACACCTCATTTTTAGGTATGCCTGGTGCTGCTCCTGGCATGCCCTCCAGCACTCTTCATTGAACCAGGATGCATCCCCTGGCTTGATGGTAATGATAGAGTATGGGATGTGCCAGGCCATAAGCTTACAGATTGTGGTTGAGTACAATTCTGTTGCTGCTGATGGCCCACAGCACCTCGTAGGTGCCCAGTCTTGAGTTGCTAGATCTGTTCGAAATCTATTCCATTTAGCACAGTGATAGTGACATACAACATGATGGATGGTATTCACAGTGTGAAAACAGGACTTTGTCTCCACCATGACTGAGGCGGTCACTCTTACCGATACTGTCATGGACAGATGCATCTGCAGCAGGCAGGTTGGTGAGGATGAGGCCAAGAATGTTTTTCCCTCTTGTTGGTTTCCTCACCACCTGCCACAGATCCCGTCCAGTAGCTATGTCCTTTAGGACTTGACCAGCTCGGTCAGTGGTGGTGCTACCGAGTCATTCTTGGTAATGGACATTGAAGACCACCCCCCTCTCCCCAGAGTACATTCTGTGCCATTGCCATCCTCGGTGCTCCCTCCAAGTGTTCAACATGGAGGAGCATTGATTCATCAACGCTATGTGGTATTCAGCAGGAAGTTTCCTTGCCCATCTTTGCCCTGATGCCATGAGACTTCATGGGGTCAGGAGTCTATGCTGAGGACTCCAGGGCAACTCAATCCCAACTATATACCACTGTGCCGCCACCTCTGCTGGGTCTGCCCTGCCGGTGGGACAGGACGTGGCCAGGGATGATGATGATGGTGGTGTCTGGGAGGCAGTCATACTCATGGAATAATACAGACAGTATCAGTTGTTTGACTAGCCTGTGAGACAACTCTCCCAATTTTGGCACAAACCCCCCAGATGTTAGGAAGGAGGACTTTGCAGGGTCGACAGGGCTGGGTTTGTTGTTGTAGTTTCCGATGTTTAGGTTGATGCCGGGTGGTCCGTCCAGTTTCATTCTTTTGAGACTTTTTAGCGATTTGATACAACAGAGTGGCTTGCTTGGCTATTTCAGAAGGCATTTATGAGTCAACCACATTGCTGCCTGGAATCACATATAGGCCAGACCAGGTAGGGATGGCAGATTTCCTTCTCTAAAGGACATTAGTGAACCAGATGGGTTTTTATGACAATTGACAATGGTTTCATGGTCATCATTAGACTTGTATTGAATTCAAATTTCACCATCTGCTGTGGTGGGATTTGAATCTCTGTCCCCAGAGCATTACCTTGGGTGTCTGGATTACTAGTTCAGCAACAGTATCACTACGCCACTTAACGTTATATCTTTGATTTAATATATTTACCATACTGTTTATCTTTCTACTTGCCTGCTAATTATTATAGTGTTAGCTTGTATACAATGGTCT
This sequence comes from Carcharodon carcharias, assembly GCF_017639515.1. Lineage (NCBI taxonomy): Eukaryota > Metazoa > Chordata > Chondrichthyes > Lamniformes > Lamnidae > Carcharodon > Carcharodon carcharias. The sequence goes on from NC_054475.1 coordinate 131,618,710, forward strand.
GGCTATGTGATAGCTTTCATCTCCTGAGATGACAGGAGGATGTGGTAGACAACTGATGTATTTATTCTCCATTAAAGTATTTATCAGTAGTCTTGAATTCTGCTTAGCTCATACATTGCAGAGAATACAGACACAAAGTTTGGTCTGTAAGGGATGTTGTTTGCTTAGGGAAACTGCTGTTGAGCTGTGAATACCAGTGGTGTGGACACAGGAAGATTGAACTATAAAAATATTGTATAACAATGACATTTGTATTTATTTAGACCTTTTAACATTTAAAAAACATCCAAGGCATTATGGAGAGGTAAGGTAAAGGATATAAAGAGGGAATTATACTCCCTGGTCAAAGCCACAGCTACGAATGGTTGTGTAAAGTAGAGAGGATACAAAAATGACTAGAGTCAGAGTAAGAGAGAGTTTGATGTATGGGGGTTGTAGAGTTGGTGATTCTTACAGAGATTGGATGGAGCAAGATCATAAATTTAAGGCATTGAGGGACCGGGAACTAATGCAGGTCAGCAAGGAAAGGGATGTTGGATGGGCAGGATTTGGGAGATGGGAGTAAGATATAGGCAAGTGAGCATGGTTGAGCTGGTTTGCAGAGGGTGGAGAGTGAAACCAGCCAGTGTGTGTTGGAATAATCCAAGTCCGGGGTGCCAAATACATGGAAGAGGACGTAAGCAGCAGATGGGCTGAAGCAGGATAATGGAGAAAAACTCTGGAGGAGCTGTAGTCGGCCATACCAAAAACTGAAAGAGTTTGAGGTGGCAGTAAAATCACTTTGGTTGCAATGGTAGAGGATGTCCTTTGTAAATTTGGTTAGAGATGTTTCATTATTGTGGCAGGGACAGAAAACTGATGTCAAAATTAGCAACCTGGGAGTTGCAGGAAAGATTGAAGGAAATTTGGGAGGTGACTGCCCATTCAAGAATTTTAGAGACAGAAGGGATGTTGGAGATGGAGTGTTAGTTTGCAAGAACAAAAGAGTCGACGGATTTTGAAAGTGAAGGGGACAGTATTTGAGAAGAGGGAACCATTTGCAATGTCTTTTAGCCCATGAAAGTCTCACTTTATGTCTATTCTATGTGATTATGAACATTATTTTGCAAGCAGTTCTTGGCAGTGTCACAATAAATGCAACTTCTGTCTTGTGTAACCTGTTCACTTTACTTGAAGTTGATGATGAAATCTTGAATCTGTGCAACATTATTTAAGTTGTCAATGCAGGCTTTTGGGTACATTTAAGGGATCATAAAATTCATTTCATCCATTTATGAAAACTGGATACCAGACTGTACAGCCATTTTTTCTTTGTTTTGCAGTGATTTTATTTCTGCTTTGATACGTCATTCACTGTACCTACTGTATCTTGACTGATTTCTCCCTGGATTATTGACATTCAGGGAGGGAAGAAAGGATGAAATAGGTTGGGGAAAAGGAGGGGATTACAGGGGGAAGGTGGGAGGTAATCTCAGCATGTAGAAAATCAGTGATGTCTAATCAAATGTTATATAAGTTTAGTCTTGACATATTCCCACTATAAATCTGTGGCACTGCTTACTTCCCTTAACTTTCCCTTCCCCCTAAAATCTGCAGGCTTTTAAAATCCAAATTTGGTGATTCTAAGTACTGCTTCCTATTGAATCATCTTTTCATCCTTGGTCGTGCTGTGCGTCTAGGGGTGTGGGCCTCCTTCTAAGTTTCTCAGTAATAACAATGCATAGCCTTGATGACTCTGATCAGGGTTCAGTATACATGAGAGTGACGGATGAATTTGCATTCAATGCCACAAGTAGCCCAAGAAAAATTTGTGGGGGTAAAAAATTCAAAAGAAATGTTGCTCCAATACAATATGCTCCTGAGTGGGGGAGAAACCGAATATATGAGTAGTTCTTCCTCCAATCTTAGATATTGTCTCTGGAAGACCTTCAGCCATTGGAGGAGGTCAGTGGGGTTTGGGGTTGGGGGGGTGGGGGGTTGGAGTGAATATTGGATTCATGGCTGCCTGCCTGCCCAGCATTGAGTCTCTCATTTCTTTAATACACTTTAATACTCGAGAACAGTTTGGTTTCTGACTTAAATCTTTAGATCTGCTTTACCTTCAGGAGCCCCTGAAAACCAAAAAAGTAGCCCCCAAAAATCAAAAGGTAGCCCTTGAGATAATCTCAAAAAGAGCCCTTAAGGAGGAAAAAAATATGTTGATCCTTGATTCTTATATAATTTATGACTTAAATAATAACTATTTGACTGCTGTAACAGGGACAAAAATCTATGAATTGGTTCAAATATTGCCTTGTTGGAAAGGATCACAGATTTGGGAGGTGAACGCGCAATTGAGAATTTTGGATTAGAAGGGGAAGTTGAAGCTAGGGTGATAGTTTGTAAGGATGGAGGGGGAAATGACCTTGGTCAGACCTCATCTGAATGCATTCTCTCTTGGATGCCACACCTCCAGAGAAAGTTATTGGTTTTTGAGTGGATACAGCATGGATTCGCAAAAGTGATACTTTAGAAAGTTAAATTATCAACACAGGTTACATAAACGTGTATTCTTTTGAGTTCAGAAGGTTGCAGTATGATGTAATTCAGGTACTTAAAATGATATGAGAGTTTAATAGTCAGTGCAGAGAAGCTTTTGCCCAGTGGCTGAATCAGAGCAATGGGGCATAATCTTGTAATTAAAACTAGACCATTTGTGAATGAAATCAGGAAGGAATGTGTATCAAGGAATATGGATCAAAGTCATATAAATGGAGTTGAGGTGCAAATTTAACTGATCTAATTGAATGGCAGAACAAGCTTAAAGAGTTGAATGGGCTACTCCACTACCTATGTTCTTCAATGTTTTTGTGTGGGTGCATGGGAATGTCAGGACTTAAGATTTTATTTTTGCCTTCCCATAAATTCTAACTGCTGGGGAGAGTTGCAGAAAGGAGATTCTGATTGTGGGAGCAGGAGTAGGCCCCCATTCAGCCCCTCAAATCTGCTTCACCATTCAACTAGATCAAAGCTGATAGAGTCTATCTCAATGCCATTTTCCTATACTTTCCCCATATCTCTTGATGTCATTAGTCTGTAGAAATGTATCAATCTCTGCCTTGAACACACTCTGACTGAGCTTCCACAGCCTTCTGTGTAGAGAATTCCACAGATTAACTATCCTCTGAGTGAAGAAGTTCCTCCTCCTCTCAATCATAAATGGCTTGCCCATTATTCTGAGACTGTGCCCCTGGTTCTACACACACACACACACACACACACACACACACACACACACACACACACACACACACACACACACACACACACACACACACACACACACACACAGCCAGGGGAAGCATCCTTTCTGCATCCACTCTGTCTAGCCTCTTAAGAATGTTGCAAGTTTCAATGAGATTACCTCTCATTCTTCTAAACTCCAGAGAATACAGGCCCAGTCTTCTCAATCTCTCCTGGGCACTCCAGCCATCCCAGGAATTAGTTTGGTAAACCTCAGCTGCACCCTCTCTATGACTAGTATATCCTTCCTTGGGTTAGAGGACCAAAACTACACAGTACTCCAGGTGTAGTCTGATCAAGGTTCTATACAACTGAAGCAAGACATCTTTACTACTGTACTTAAATCCCCTTGCGATGAAGGCCAACATACTATTTGCCTTCCTAATTGCTTGCTGTACCTGCATGTCACCTTTCAGTGACTTATATACAAGGACATGGAGGTCCCCTTGGACATCAACACTTCCCAATCTCTCGCCATTTAAGAAATACTCTGCACCTCTGTCTTCTGTCCAAAGTGGATAACCTTGCACTTATTCATATTATATTCTGCCTGCTATGTTCCTGCCCATTCACTAAGCCTGCCCTCTTGAAACATATTTGCATCTTCCCACTCACATTCCCACCTAGCTTTGTGTCATCAACAAACTTGGAAATATTATATTTGATCCCCACATCTAGATCATTGATATAGATTGTGAGCAGCTGAGGCCCTAGAACTGTTTTTTGCAGAACCCCAATATTCACAGCCTGTCAACCTGAGAACGACCCATTTATTCCTACTGTTTTCTGTCCGTTAACCAATCCTCAATCCATATTAGTATATTGCCCCTTATCCCAAGTGCTCTAATTTTGTTTAATAATCATCTATGTGGAACCTTATGAAAAGCTTTCTGAAAATCCAAATACACCACATCCATTGGTTCTCCCTTATCTATTTTGTTAGTAATAGCCACAAAAAAATAACTCCAACAGGTTTGTCAAACATGATCTTCCTTTCATAAATCCATGGGCAGAGTCAGCAATCAGATATTTATTTTCTGAGCGTTCTGTTATCACATCCTTTATAATACATTGAAGTATTTTCCCTACTACAGAAGTCAGACTGAGAAGTCTGTTCCCCATTTTCTGTGTCCAGCCCCTTTCTTAAATAGTGAGGTTTACATTTTCAACCTTCCAATCTGCAGAAACCATTCCAGAATATAGAATTTTTAAAGATGTATCCACAATCTCTAGCCACCTCTTTCAACACTCTGAGATACAGATCATCAGGCTGCTGGGATTTATCAACTTTTAGTCCCATTAATTTCTCTAGTAGTACTATTTTGCTAATACTGATTTCTTTCAGTTCCTCATTCCTGCTTTTCCCTTGACTGATCAAGCAGTCAGTGTCTTCAGAAGAGATCAAGAAAATGGAAATTAGTGATAAGGTGGGAGATGTGGTCGTGGGAAGGGTTAGCAACTTTCCATCAAACTTCAAGAGTCAGATTTTCGTGGAGTCGGGTCAACTCCAGAAACATTTAAAAATGCCGGGTAGGACCTGATTTCAGAAGTGCCACCCCAGTTCTGACAGATCTCATTTTTGCCAGCGGGGAAGGGGGTGGGTGTGAATCACAGAGGCAGGAAGCCCAAACTTGGCAGGGCATTTTGAACTTAGCACTAAGTTCAAACAGACCCCATTTCTACTGTTACAGGGGTGTTAACCTGCGGTGTGGGAGTCACGAATTGATGGAGCAGATGTAAACTCTCTTCAAGGCAGACGATATCTGTTTAAGTGTCCTGCTCTGAAGTTCTTTCTAGATCCCGGTCCTTAAAAATGAAAAACAACAGGCTGAAGCTGCCAGCGTTTATTTTTTTTAAAAACCCTCTTTTGGACTTCTTTGATTGACATGCCATCTTGTGTAGGTTAGAACAAAAAACATTACCATCTATTCTTGCAGTTTCAATAGAGGTCATTGTCCATATTCCTCAATGGCTGTTAATACAGTTAAGGTAATTATGAATGCTTGATTGAGTTTCAAAAACTACAAAAGCACTTATCTCAAACGTAGGGACACTTAGTTCACATTTTGTTAAAGAGGCTATTAAAGGATTAGCTGCCTTGTAAGTGACTACTAAATAGAAGATTGTTTTTCATAGCCGATTGACCGCTTGAGGGGATTTAAAATCTTTGAATGCGTTTCATGAATGGAAGCTCTTTTCAGCATCAAGTGTATATGAGTGAAAGCTATATTAGATTGTTAGAAGTTTATTTTTTTAATCTCCATATGTCTCCAGAAGTCTGCCCATGGTGGACACTGGGTAAATGGCTATGAAGTGGTATGAGGGGACATGGAGGTGTGGGCAAAGGCCATGGGTTGGCTTGGAGTGTCCACTGGGAGTGGGTAGGGTGTGAGGGCGAGAGGGCCTGACAATTTCTAAAACAACTGTGTCCACAACCCGGGGAACTGACACGGGCTTTCTAATCAGCCCACCTTGGGCTTTTCCCCCTCCCCTTCCCGTGGCAGTCCACAATCTATTTTTGGGGACATTGGGCCCTTTTAAACTGAGACAGGTCTGCTGATTCCTATTTCCCTACTTAAGGTACCCACCTCGGTAGCGTAAACCTGGCCCCAAGTCTCCCATTGTTTCTTCGTTCCAAATCCAGCAAATGACATGAAAAGCCTGTTTTAAAATGAATGCCTGCTCCATTGAACAGCATTGTGCAATGTGCAGATGTTGTAATAAGAACTTTGGACCAGCACCTAACCACAAGATGATTGCTAAATGTACCGATAGCTGATGGTCCAGTCACTGTTAAATTCAAACTTGGTGTGGCGGGGGCCGGGGGAGATGCGATGGTGCGTTGTCTGCTTCCAGGTCCGTAATATCCCCTGTCTCCACCTCTGCTTTACCTGTTGCTGGAATATTTATCCATGCTTTGTTGCCACCACATGTGACTCTTCTGACCAGTTTCCATACTCTAAGCTTGAGCTCATACAAAACTGTGCCTTTATCCTAATTCACACCAAGTCCTGTTCATCCGTCATCCTGTGCTGGCATACGTGAGCTCCTGGTCCACCAACGCCTCAGATCTAAAATTCTCATCCTTCTATTAAAATTCCTCCATGCCTTTCTCCTTCATGTCTCTAATGTTCTTCAGCCCTCTGAGAGCTCTATTTCTCCAATTCTGGTCTTGAATGCCCTCCTAACTTCCTTTGCCCCTACAGTGGCAGCCTCCCTTCAGCTGTTTAGGACTGAAGCTCTGGAATTACCTCCCTAAACTTGTCTTTCCATCTCTCTTTCGTCCTTATGATGCTCTTTGATTTAATTTTTTTGTTTACATTTTATGATATCATCACCTTTGGCTTTGTGTGATTTCTTTTTGTCAGATTATCTCTGATGAAGCACCATGATTTTACTACTCTAAAGATGCAATATAATTGTTGTGTTGAGTGGAAGTTCCAGAAGGTAGGGCAATAACAACTGAAATATTTGCCACTTTTGGTGGAATGGAAGCAAGGGATGCGCAGTGGAGTTGAAGGCACTGACTGTTTTAGTTGGGACAAAAGAATGGAGGTGATCAGAGTCTGATGAGTGATGATGGAGGGATTTGTAGATGATGATTTATGTTTCTTGGGTGTAGTTTGTTTTGGGGAGTGATTTTGTATTAGAATTAATTCCTGATTTTATTCACTTGATCTCGGTATCTCTGAACTATGTAATTAATGATGGAATCTTATATGTGCTGGGATAGACTTGATTTCCATTTACACTCTCCCTTCCTATCACACAGTCAGCTAAGAATATTGCATGGGTGATTTCCCTGGCTTCCACTGATGCTTCTCGGAAACCAGCCACTAACTGTCATGCAGCCGGTGATGGCATCGCTTTTCCCCCGATCAGTGGAGAGATTTCTGAGGGATACAAACCTAGCATCTTGCAAGCTTATGTGGCTGCTCTCCATATTCTACTGTTTTAAAAGAAAAACAGAAGTCAGAAAGGGTGCAGGAAAAACAAAAACTGCTGGAAGCACTCAACAGACAAGGCAGGATCTGTGGAGAGAGAAATAGAATTTCAGGTCTGTGAACTTTCTTCAGAAGGGGTCACATTCATCATCAAAGTTGAATTCTTGAGACTCCCATCTTGGCATCCTCTGCATTCTGAATGATTTTGCCGCTTCTATTCTGCATGGCTGATTAATGCAAACGTTACTTTTTGTCTAAAGTTAATCATGATTTTAATTTTTTTTCAATTTACTTTTCACTCATCTACTTTTACCCACTGACTTTGTTAACAGGCTTACTTTACAATGTTTAGTGCACTGGTGTTTAACTGAACTCTGCATCGATTCTCCACTAATTCTTTTCTTTTAATATTACAATCAAAGCAAAGCTAAATTTTCAGCTGCTTGTTCTTTCTGCAGTCACTCCTGGAAAGTCAGTGTTGTGCATCTTGAAAGAGTATTCAGTGGCCTAACCCTATTGAAGGGTATCAAATTTGAATGGAGGAAGCAATCAATTACCCTGACCCAGTAATTTTTTTCTGTGGTAAATGCCCTAGAAGGAGAATTTATGCAATCAAAATAAAGTTGTTGGATAAGTGGGATAAAAGCTCTTGTATTGATCTGAGAATTTAAGCTTTGAAAGAAAACTGGTGTAGAAGAATGCCACTAATGAAATTCTCTTTCTTCCCCTCCCTAACCACCCACCCACCCATATGAACAGCCTTTGGTACTAGGAAGCTGTGAAACTCTCATAACGAGACGGAACGCATTTCTTGTTCCTAATATTAGCATTGTATCAGTGTAGACCATTGTTTCCTGTACTTCCCATCTTAATGACCATTCTTGGTGAAGTTAACAGCTATGCTTTGTATGCATGGAAATTAAAATAGAGTTGTATAATCTTCATTCACTTATTCAGGTTTGGATCCCACAAAGCGAATACTTCCATCCTGTTGACCTTAATTGAAACTAGGTACGGGAGTGAAAAGGATAGTATGCCACTCTGCTGCACCGCCTTACTCCTCAATTGAAATTTTAAAACCGTCTTCTCTGAGCTGATTCTAAAGAAACTGAGCATTATTCAAATGAATATTTTGAAGTACATTGAAAAATCCCTTGTCAATGTACTCCAAATTACTCTAAGCATTTGACATAGGATTATCCCTGTGGGTTTCAGGAGCCCACTCTCTGGGGAACAGTCACTTGGCTGGAATTTTCCCTGAATTGACCTATTAATGGACAGAGGGTGAACTTATCATCTAATTAAGGTCAGCGGGAGGCTTCTCGAAGCTGGAGGGCCAATGGGAGGCTCTCCATAGGATGCCTGCAGATGTCGCCAGGCACACAAGCTTTAGAAGCCTGAAGTGTTGGCATCTTGGTCTGCAGCTGGGCAGATGCCTTATTCCTTGCTACCACTGGGAGCCCCTCTAACAATAGGCCTTAATACATCTTTACTTGAATTGGCTACCCACCATTTGCAAGCAGGTAGCCTTGTTGTTCACCCCACATCCGCGTCTGGGAAAATGGCCCAATAGCAGGATACAGGCAGGGAACTAGCATTCTAGCCAACAGCCTGAAATTCTGCCTGCACCTCTGTTCGATGATTATTTAAGTATTGCAGAATTCAGTTGGATCCTTTGGATGGGGAGAATGAGAAGATGCATGGCACCACTTGCACATTACCAATTCACTTCGCTTAGAATTATGAAACAGAGAACTGTTTCATGATGACTGAGATTGAGACAAGATGCCTTGAGTAGAATTTTTTTAACCTTAATTTGTAGCTTTGCTTGGAGTTTCTGTACCCAGTGTCTCAACTGGGAATTCCAGAAGCGGGTAAGTTAGTGTGTAGCATAGCATGGACTTAACCATGATAACGTAGGTGGAAGGCTAGGGCTTGCCTTTTGACTTTTCTGTTTTGGGTAAAAGAAAATCGCTTATTGTTCATAATCTGGCCAGAAATTATATTTGGCTTCTTGTAATATATCAGTGAATTTTTCACAGCTGTCATTGGTGGGGGGGAAACATACTAGTAAATTTTCTGTGGTGGTCATGGGTAGCCTGGGACCTCGGGTGCAGTTTCTGATATTTGCTGTGGTTTCACTGCAGCCGGTGGGTGATATGCCTGCCTGCTCCATGAATACAAATTTATTTACCTTCAAATTTATTGAAGGTAGTCACATGATAGACAATATGAATATTACAGTAAATGAGGGCTTGTATGTATGTTTAATATTTATCTGTGACTTTTCAAAGTTTGCTTGTATTGCAAGTAATTATGTTCACTCCACAAAATCCCTTGCCCTCTGTTATTTACATTATTTTTCTCTTCCACTGACAGTTTTGCAGTAATAAGGTACAAGTGCATTGTTTATTCTTTTCTTCTCCAAGACCTTCTCAATTACTTACTAATACAACAAATTATTTTCCCTTAGCTTCAGCACAAAGTACAGAACCATCATAGAAAATGTTTCTCCTATCGTAGCTAAACTGCCATGGTCTGTAGCTTGTTGGCAGACTCTGGGTGTGCAATGTCAGAACCAAAGTGCCTTAAAATATCTCCAGGTCTGAGTGCAAATATCAGTCCACCAAGGCAGGAAAACATGTTGTGCTAATTATGATTTAGCCACGTTTGGTCACATCAATCCTGAAAGTGCACTTGTGAAACTTTAGAAAATCAGCAGTGTCTATTTTAAAAGTTCTTATCCTGACTGCTGCACAATCATTTATCCCTGATACCCTTTGAGTGCTTACCCTGCTCCTTTTGGTACACATCCATGAGAGCATTCATATTCTTTCCTTTTGCTTGTGGTATCCCCTATTGTTTCCACACAAAATCCACCCTGCCACCAATACCACATCCAGAAGTCCCTTCCTGGTATTCCCACAACCTTGGATCCCTCCTACTCCCATACCTTGGACTCCCTGGCAGCCCTTATCATGGCTACCCAAGTCCTGGTATTCCTTCCCAACGTGGTCGCAACCATATTGCTCTGTAAAATGGTCTCAAACAGTAAAGATGAAATTAATCACATAGTTAAACAAACATGTAATAGTAAAAATGGTCACTGTTTTGCAGATTTCTTGAAAATATATCCAAATGTGGAATTTGAGCCCAAAATGCCACTAGCAATCCCACGGTTATTAATAAAAACTCAAAATATCCTGGTAATTCATATGGCCTGATAATATGTTGTACCCAAATACGAGACAAAATATAGCAGCAACTCGCTATTAGCAATACCACAGAAAATCTTCTACTTTACAGTGAATTATATTGCACTAGACCTGTGGAATATTTTCAATTTAATGCAATTTTCAAGTTTGATTTTGATGAATTTGTAGAGCTTTGGATTAATGTCTATCTTGATGTGTTGCATATTTTGTTTAGCATACAACTGGAGCATCAGATTTGAAGCAATTAATTCAAAAGAAATGATCTCTGAAATCTATCTTTGTTTTTGGTGAGGCTCATGGTAATTTGGGAGTAAGTGAGACTTTCAGACTGTGCGGATGTTTTGATTTCCTGGTCTGCCAGTGTTGATTTGTGGCTTGTCTTTGTTCTTACAACTTATTTTGCCTCTACTTTGCTGAAGATACTAAATTTGCTCCTCTTCTGTACTTTCAAATGTTTTGTTTTGTTTTGTTTGATCTTTGATCAGCCAGTATCAGCAAGTTCAAACTTTGACTACTGCAACCAACTGCTCTCACCTGCTGTTCTCTTGTGCACATTTTCCTGCAGGAGCTACTTACTCGATGATAGCTGGAGCAGGAAAATAGAATTTTTTTCATATCCCCTCGCTTAGGCCACTTGTGTTCCAATTTTATCTCTGTCAATAGAAAAACAGATAACTGATGTAAGAGAGCATTGTTCTAGAGAAGTCATATTGGACTGGAAATGTTAACTTTATATCTATCTCCACAGATCCTGCCAGACCTGTTGAATTTTTCCAGCACTTGTTTTTATTTCAGATTTCCAGCAGTATTTTGTTTTTATTAACAATTGGCTATTTGTTTCCCATCACTTGGTTTTAAAGTTACTGTGTCGTGCAAACCTGGTTTTGCACCTTAGCAGGAATAGTGCTGCCTGCATCCACATTTTGAATATATGAATCACCTTTTTTCGTTTTTGCTCCTTTCCGGAGTGTACTCTTTCTTGCTGGTTATAGTTGTTTTAGCGTCCATAACTTTGTTATCCTATCAAATGGCTGTCCTCACTTTGTGAGCTTATTGTGGGTGCTGTCAAGTTTTTTTGATCACAGAGGGCATCCCATTAGAGATTAATCCTGTCTAACTTGGCAGCTAGGCGATTGTGTTTTCCAACAGGAAACCAGATCAACAGATATAATCTGGCTGATTTCTTCCCCTGCAACCGGACCATAGTAACCAGTTGTAGCCCTAGTGTCTGATATCTCCTGGTTGTCTTGAAAACTAAATATCTAATTTCCTCGAGAATTTTAAGCCCACTGTATGATGACAAGGACTGTAGGGGGATATATGCAGACAGTTGAAATTTAAAAAGAATGGTTATGGAGAGGAGGAATGCATGTTGACGTGCTACTTACCAGGTCAGTTTTTTTAAGAATAATGATTAGGGAGGTGCAATCACTTGGCTATAGGATGAATTGTGTTTTTTTTTTACAGATCTGCCATTTGAAAGTACTTCTATAGTTTTTTTTTTCCTTGCAAAAATTATCTTGACCTATTTAGAAAGGCACCATGCCATAAGTTGAAAGATTTCAGCCAGAAGCTTCAGAATTTTAAAACTTTTAGCCTGGCATTTCTCTTAAAATAACAAAATGAAACTTGGGTTATAAACTTGCTCTGACTATGTTGAAGGGTCATGAGGACACGAAACGTCAACTTTGCTCTTCTCCGCCGATGCTGCCAGACCTGAGTTTTTCCAGGTAATTCTGTTTTTGTTCTGACTAATAGTTATGTTTGTAGACTGCTGAAGATTTGAGAACAAATTTTCTTGTTGGATGTTGCAGGAAATGTTTGCGTATTTTAAACTATTGTAGAGTAGATCACATATATGCATTTAGTTTAAATATTCTTTACATCCCAGTATCCATTGAGCACTTTGTAAACCTGAATGCAAGATTGTGACAGGTCATTAGTTATAAATTAGAATCCACAGCGCTTCGTATTTCCTGGTAATAGTTGAACATGTTTGGGTTTTGTCAGAACAGCCTCCTAGCAGCCCTGCATTAATTAGTCCACAACATAATTGCATTTATATAGTGTTCTTAATATAGAAAATGTCCTGAGGCATTTCAGGGTCATAAGGAAAACTGATAACAAGCTAAAGAATGTGAAATTAGGAAAGGTAACCTGAAACTTGGTCAAAAATGTGAGTATGAAGGAAGAGGGGGAATTCCAGTGTATTGGATCTGGGTGGATAAAGACAACAATGGGGCAGAGGAAAGGGGGTAATTACAAGAGGTGTAGTCAGGAATAAAGGGTACAGGATGGGGGAGCGCTGCAGGTTTGGAGGAAGTTCCAGAAATAGAAACAAGGCCACAGAGAGATTTGAATACATGGATGAGAATTTTAAATTAGAGGTATTGGGAGACTGAGGTGCAACCAATGTTAACCTGAAAGCCCCTATGCAGGCTGCTCCCAGTGGACGTCTTTAAATTACCATGTATGCATTGTCACGCACTCCAAAAAAAGGGGGAAATTTGGGTGCAACATATGTTTTGTTTTATGAATGTCTGCAGCCCTGCATTCGTTCATTTCCATTTATGTGAAAATATTTAGTTTTTTCTGTTTACTTGTAACTATGTTTCCTCCTCAGAATGACATGCATAGACTTGTTTGTATTAGATTAAGTCATGAAGATGTGTAATAATGTGTCTATCAGGATGTCTACTGGGAGAGTTCTTGGCAATGGATTGTTTGTGGCATAAGTTTAGTTTACCTTATTTGGAAGGGAGGGAATGGGGTTTAAGTCCTTGTCCAAAAAATCCCACATGCCATGCTCTGGTTTCATTGGCAAGCTCAGTGTTATCAGGTTTTCTATTTCTAGAGAAGTTTGGGGTGGAAATCGATGAAGATGGAGATATGATGACCCGACCCTTGGGTTATAAGTATCCTTTGGCTCATTGCCTGGAACAGTACATTGAATGACTTTGAAGAGGAAAGTGAGGTTGGCGATGGGCGATAGTTTGCAAGGGCAGCAAGCTTTTTGAGAAGGGATTGAAGACCGCAGTTTTCAAAGGGCGAGGATGGTACCTGAAGAGAGTGGTTGGTTTACAGTGTCAGCTAGTATTGGGTCTGGAAGGGAAGTCTGGTGAGCAGTTTAATGGAAATAGTCAAGTGATTAGAAGGTGGATCTAGTAGTGCTGATGAGCAGGGAGAGCATGGGGAAAATAGGAGAGAAAGTATAGAAAAACTATGGATTTGGAGCTCGGTGCAAGAGTGAATGATGGGAAATTTGATTTGGTTGATGGGGTAAGCAGAGGCACTTGAGCTGGTGGTCTCGATCCAAGTGACAAGGTTATAATGCTATGCCAGGTTCCCCCAAATAGCTAAAACTATGCATATCGTTTGTTAAATTAAGCAGGAGCAAATATAATCATCAATTTCAATTGGTATGCTTTAGTAATTATACTTAAGTACAGTTCCTGTTTAAAAATAATAATTATTTCCAGATTCTTAATTTGTCTTGGAAGTAGCCATTTTCTTTTGGGTGAGGCAATCATGATCAGATGTTTCACGAGACTGAACTCCTACAGAGGCTTTAGATAAATTTCACTGCATATGATGGTACAGCAAGAACTGAACTGGCGAACCAGCACAAGTATGCCATACTTGTATGATGTCAATCAAAATACGCTTCAAAGTACCTGGGAGTTCACCTCAAAGGTTTCAAGCCCTGCATTCATTTCCAACAGAAAGCAGAGCGGAGAGTCTGATAACCAAAGCCTATTGTTGGGGTCTGGGTGGCCTTATGAAGGTCTATTATCTCCCTCTTCCTTTACCACTCTTCTTTAAAACCCACCTCTTTGACAAAATTAATATATATTCTCTTTTGGGCTGTTGTCCGCTCTTTTTTTCTATTAACACCTCTTTCGAGATCCTTCAGGTATTTTCCCTGTTAAAGTTGCTATGTAAACACAAGTTACTGTGCTTGTAGTCCTGTGCTTTTCAATGCACTTGAGGGAATTTGCAGTAGATTGAGTATACCTGATACAACTAGAAATTTGAAAAAGCCCCCTTGAGTATGCTGTACGTAGAAAAACACCTTACTAAAGCAGTTAGTAAAGGGTGGGAGGGTGATCGAGTTGGGCATACCACCTCGAGAGGCAGTTTGGAAGCAGCCACAGAGGCAGGCGAGTGCCAAAGTGGCTGGTTAGAAAGCCTGCCTTGGACTTCTTTGACTTCAGCCCAGTTTTATAAAAGGCTGTTAGACTCTCTAGCCCTCACTCTTGGCCCCCCATAGTCCCATTGCCTACCCCCCATACTCCTGCCATACCTGAAGCCTCACCCACCCTACCACATTCCACTGCCCCCTCTCCCAGTCAGTGCCCTCCCAACACTTAAGTACACTTGGTTCTCTCCCCCCACCCCCAAAGATTCCAGCACTGACCCCACCCTCTAAATATAATCTCCCAAGTCTTCCTGTTCTTGCTTCAAGGCTTCCTGGCCCTGTGGATCCAGGTGTAGCAGGAGTAGGTCTCTTCTGGGGAGTCATTGGAGGATTAAGAAGTTTAACACGGATCTTGGGATTGGGCAGGATCAGGGTGGGCATTGGGACGGTGACAGGTGTGGGCACATCAGGGAGGGAAGGCATTTGAAGGTTGACGGTGATGGTCTGTATGGTGATGGAAGGAGGATCAAAGGTGACTGATGGGAGGGTAAAAGTAACACCAGGGGGTGTCACTGGTGATTTTGGGGGTGGTTGGGGGAGGCAAGTAGACGCTGGATTACAGGAGGATGGTAGAAGGTGTTGGAGACAATTTGGAAGGTGGTGCGCTTTGAGGCAAAGGCAGATCAGGGTATTGACATCCTCCAAGCCCAGCAGAAAATATGCAAGGTAGGAGGAGGGCCATCATGTGGGTGGAGCTGAAGGTTGGCTAAACTGAACAACTGAAGGAGAACCCTGATAAATATCCTTTCAAGGCAAATAGGGTCCAAAGGGTAGTGGAGGAAGGGAAGTAGTGTTAGGGAGACTTATTGCACCTGGCTCACATGGACTTTGGCAAAGAAGGAAAAGCTCGTCCATGGCTACAGCAATGAAATGTAGGCCTGAGCGCATCTCGAGCAGAAATTGGGATTTTTGCTTTACCAGGTCCTCCATGGTGTCTGCCACTCTCCCCAGGGAGACTTTGATGCGCTCGCTTGTCGGAGCCATTACATCAGAGGGGATGTAGATGGGCATCTCTGCCTTGCATGCCACTCTGTTGAGGGCCATTGACACCTCTGCCTGATGTTCCCCTGTGTCTCGATGATACTCCGGCACCTTCTCCATGATGCTCCCAGAGGCTCATCATCTGAATTAGACTTACAAATGGCCTCTTCTCCAGCAGCCCTCCAAGTGCATGTGAGAAGTCGTCCTCTTCTGAGGTCTCCTGCAGGATAGGGTTGAGTTCAGGTACAGAGGCTGGCCTTGCCCCCTTCCTGCTGGCACCTGGAATGGAGAGAGGAGAGAATGAGTGACTGCCTAGGCTGCCTTCTATATTGCACACTGGCTCACCTTCAGGTTCTGATTTGTAGAGATTAGGCATGCTTCCTCACTGGATGCTTGGGGGAGGCTGACCTGACCCTTGGCACAGGCATGCTCACGATCCTACCCTGCCAGTTGGCAGCCTGCTGCTCAACTTGTGTGAGGGACCAGATGTTGGGCATGTTCCCTCTGGTCTTCTCCCCTTCTCATCTGGTAGACCATAAGATGTAGGAGCACAAGTAGGCCATTTGGCCCATCGAGTCTGCCCCACCATTCAATGAGATTATGGCTGATCTGATAATCCTCAACTCCATTTTCCTGTCTTTTCCTCATAACCCTTGATTCCCTTACTGATTAAAAATCTGTCTATCTCAGCCTTGAATATGCTTAATGACCTGGTCTCTCTGGTAAAGAATTTCATAGATTCACCACCCTCCGAGAAGGAATTCCTCCTCATCTCTGTCTTAAATGGGCGACCTCATACTCTGAAATTAGGCCTTCTGGTCCTAGACTCTTCCACAAGGGGAAACAACCTCTCAGCATCTACTCTGTCAAGGCCCCTAAGAATCTTATGTTTCAATAAGGTCGCCATTCATTCTTCTAAACTCCACTGAGCACATGCCCAATCTACTCAACCTCTCCTCATAAGAAAATCCCTTCATACCCAGGATCAACCTAGTGAACCTTCTCTGGACTGCCTCCAATGCTGGTATATCTTTCCTTGGATAAAGGAACCAAAACTGTTCACAGTATTCTAGGTGTGGTCTAACTTGTGCCTTGTATAGTTTTAGAAAGACTTCCCTAGTTTTATACTCCATTCCCTTTGAAATAAAGGCCAACATTCCATTTGGCTTCGCTATTACCTGCTGAACTATGCTAGCCCTTTGTGATTCATGCATGAGGACTTCCAAATCCCTCTTTGCCACAGCCTTCTGCAGTCTTTCTCCATTCAGCTCCTCTATTCTTCCTGCCAAAGTGCATAAGCTCATATTTTCCCACATTATATTCCATCTGCCAAGTTTTTGCCTATTCACTTAACCTGTCTATATCCCTCTGTAGACTCTGTGTCATCCTCACCACTTGCCTTCCCACCTATTTTTGTGTCATCTACAAACTTGGCAATAGTACATTCACTTCCCTCATCCAAGTCATTCACATATATTGTAAAAAATTGTGGCCTCAGCACTGATCCCTGTGGCACTCCACTACTTACAGCTTGCCATCCTGAAAATGCCCCCTTATCCCAACTTTCTGCCTTCTAATCCTCTATTCATGCTAATATACTATTAAGTAGCCTTATGTGTAGTACCTTATCAAATGCCTTTTGGAAACCCAAATATATTATATCTACTGGTTCCCCTTTATCTATCCTGCTTGTTATCACCTCAAAGAATTCTAATAAATTTGGCAGGCATGATTCCCCTTCATGAAGCCATGCTGTGACTGTGCTTGATTATATTAAGCATTTCTAAATACTCTATTACATCCTTTCTAATAGCCTCTAACATTGACCGATGTTAAGCTAACTGGCCAATAGTTTCCTTTTTTTTTGTCTCCCTCCCTTTTGGAATAAGGGTGTTACATTGGCAGTTTTCCAATCCTCTGGGACTTTTCCAAAATCTAAGAATTCTTGGAAGATTGCTACCAGTGCATCCACTATCTCTGTAGCTCCTTCCTTTAATATCCTAGGATGCAACCCATCAGGTCCAGGGGACTTATCAGCCTTTAGCCCCACTAGTTTCCCTGGTATTTTTTCTCTAGTGTTGTATTTACTTCCTCCACTCTCGCCTCGCCCCCTTTTGCCCCTTGATTATTTAGTATTTTTGGAATGCTCTTCTACTGTGAAGACTGATGCAAACTATTTATTAGACTCCTCTGCCATTTCCTGGTTCCCCATTATTATTTCCCCAACCTCTAAGGGGCTTATGTTCACTTTGGCCTCTCTCTTCCTTTTTATTTGCTTATAGAAGCTCTTACTGTCCATTTTTTATATTACTTGCTAGCTTACCCTCAGTTTATTTTCTCCCTCTTTTCTTTTGGTCATCTTTTGTTGGTTTTTAAAACTTTCCCAATCCTCTGGCTTACCACTAATCTTGGACCTATTATATGCTTTTTCTTTCAACTTAATACAATTCTTAACTTCCTTGGTTAACCATGGTTGGTTTATCCCCTTCCTAGAATCTTTCTTCCTTACTGGGGTATATCTTTGTTGTGAGTCATAAGCTATTTTCTTAAACATCTGCCATTGTTCATCAACCATCTTTTCTGCTAAACTCCTTTCCCAGTCCACTCCAGCCAACTCTACCCTCATTCCTTTGTAATTATCCTTATTTAAGTCTAGCACAGTTGTTTCCAACCTTGTGCATTGTCACCTTCTTCCATATGATAGATGGATTGTGAGCACTTCTGATGCAGGAGCAGGTTGCATGCTACTAGTTCTGTGGTTGATATGTGACATAGTGCAAGGCATTGGGAGTCATAATGTACAAGGCACACGAGAGGAGTTTGAGGGAATACTGTCAACTTGCCTGGATAAGTGTAGCTCCAACAGCACTGAGGAGGCTGGAGACCAACTTTGGGAAATTTCAGAGGTAATGATATAGGGGAGAAGAAAAGCCCTTGCAGGAGATTTTCTGATTATAAACTGAATAGTTAAATACTGTCCCATTCAGCTGTACAACACAGGAGTGATGTCAGAAGAAGTTGGTGTTGTGAGCAAAATATCTTGAAAACAGTTTCATGCATTTAGAGGCCAAATTAGGTGCTTGCTGTTATCTCTTAATCCAGTTTTCATTTCCCCCTCAGTTGTCATCACTAGAAACAAATTATCTGATCATAATCACTTGTAGTTTGAGAGAGCTTGCTGTATGTAAATTGATAAATTATGACAATGACTGCACTTCAGAAGTAATTCATTGTTTGTAAAGTTCTTTGGATGTTGTGAAAGGTGATATATAAATGCAAGTATTTCTTTTACTATCACTTCTAAGAATACAACCTTTATCCCATGCATTGGCTCCTTTTTTGGGATTGGAAGGAAAGAAAGAAAACCCAAAAAGAGGCTGATATAGAAATGGTATTGTTTTGGTGAAATACTTTGTGCAATACATCACTTCCAAATGTACCTCAAAGGTCTATCCTTGACCGCCCCCCCCCCCCCCCCCCCCCCCCCCCCCCCCCCCGCCAACCTCCTATTTCTCATCAACACATTACTCTACAGCAACATCAGGTTCACATGTATACTGACAACATCCAGCTGTACCTCATTGCCTCTCTTGACCTCTCCGCTGTCCAATTGTCTGACATCCAATACTAGCTGAGCAGAAACTTCCTCCCAACTAAATATTGGATAGTCTGAAGCCATTGTCTTTGGTTCCCACCACAAATTCCACTCCCTAGCCACCGACCTCAAACCTCTCCATGGGAACTGTCTAAAGGCTGAAGTATACAGTTTCACCGCCTTGGCATCGTATTTGTATTCAAGATGAATTAATGACCACATATCTGCAGCATCACCAATACTGCCTATTTTGACCCCTGTGATATCGTCCAACTCTGCCCCTGCCTCAGCTCATTTGCTGCTGAAGTCCTAGTTGTGCCTTTGTCACCTCTAGACTTGACTATTCCAACATATTCCTAGTGGCATCCTATCTTCCACCTCCCATAAGCTTAAGCTCATCCAAAATTCTACAGTCCATACCCTAACTCACACCCATTACCCTCTGTTTGGTGATCTACATTGGCTCCCAGTTAAGCCCTGCGTTGATGTTAAAATTCTCATCTTTGTTTTCAGATCCCGCCATGGCCTGGCCCCTCTCTATCTCTAATCTCCTTCAGACCTACAATTCTCAGATATCTGCGCTCTTCAATTCTTGGACATTCCTGATTTTAATTATTCCCCATTAGTGGCTGTGCCTTCAACTGCCGAAGCCCTAAGCTCTGGAATTGCCTCCATAAACTTTTCTGCATCTCTACCTCTCTTTCCGTCTTTAAGACACTTCTTAAAAGACACCACTTTGGTCATCTGTCTTATGTAGCTTGGTGTCAAATTTTGTTCGATAATACCCCTGTGAAGCACCTTGGGATGTTTTATTATGTCAAAGGTGCTGTGTTTATGCAAGTTAGTGTTTACATTTGTATATATAGATTGAGTTCAGTCAGTAGTGTCACTTTATAGTATACAGTTACAATGTTTGCAATACTTCAAATATAAAACAGAAAACAAAATATTTTGAATGTATGTTGAAACAGTTATGTTTCTTTTTATTCTTTGTATATGGGTGGCACTTAAAAAATTGCGCTTGCCTATCCCTGGTTCAGATATTTCAATGCGACTTCAACAGAGTGCTGGGTGAGTTTGGTGAATTGAGGGAGTTCGGTGAAGAGGGGAGGGAGGTACTCCTTTGCTTTTTCTAACCTTTTCACCCTGTTGGAACTAGTTCTTGCTCTACTAACAGGAAGAAGCTAGACGTTTGATGAGTGGTTAAGGTCTATTCTATTCCTAAGGTTTAAAATAGTACAGGAATTTGTGCTAAGGTTAATAGAATACATAAAATAATTGAATAAAATAAGAAGTTAATTAAAATACGTAGGATGGCAGGACCGGTGATGTCATGGCTGCAGCATAAGAGAGCTCCTGGATTTCAGTGTGATCCAGGGTAAACATGTCAGCAGTAAGTGCCTGCATCTTGAGCTGCTTCAGCTCAGAGTCATTGAGCTGGAGGCCAAGCTGCAGATACTGCGTTACATCAGGGAGGGGGAAAGTTACCTGGATGCTTTGTAGCAGGTCACACCCCATAGGATAGGATCTTCTGATTTGGAAGGTGGTCAGGGACAAGAGGGTGGGAGTGTCAGCATCTGTAATTGCCCAACAGGTTTGAGGTTCTTTCAGCTTGTTAGCATGAGATTGGGGACTGCAGGGTAGATGAGCTGACTAACATTGGCAGTGCAGTACAGAAAGCCATTCAAGTGGGGGGGAAGTAAAAAGGAATGTAGTGGTAGTAGGGACAGTTATTGTGAGGTGGATTGAAACTTCTCTGCAGCAATGAATAAGAATGCAGATGGCCCGGGGCCATGGTCGGGACATTTGCTCTGGGTTAGCAAGGGACTTAGAGCAGGAGGGGAAGGACCCAGTTGTTGTGGTACCAATGACATAGGCAGGATGAGGAAGGAGGTTCTGCATAGTCAGAATGAGGAACTAGGCACCAAATTAAGAAGCAGAACCTCAAAGGTAATAATCTCTGAATTATTACCTGAGCCGTGTACAAATTGATATAGGGCAAACAAGGTTAGGGAAATGAATGTGTGGCTCAAAGACTGATATGGGAGAAGTGAGTTTGGTTCATGGGACACTGGCATCAGTATTGGGGAAAGTTGGGGCTGCACTGCTGAGACAGTCTACACCTGAACCATATTGGGACCAGTGTTCTAGCGAGTTGTGTAACTAGGGATGTAGAGCGGACTTTGAACTAAACAAGGGTGGGAGAGAGATCAAGCTTGGGTAGATATAACAAATCAAGGGGTAGAATCAAGGCAGGAGAACAAAATAGTAATATGGGAAGTGTGGGTCAGAGAATGACAAGAAGGGACAGAGAGAAAAAAACCAACAGTCAAGACTAGATGTTACAAAGATAAAAGACAAAACTAAAGGCTGTGTATCTGAAAGCATATAGCATTCATTAAAAAGTAAATGAATTGATAGCGCACACTGAAGTAGATAAATATGATCTGATAACCATTATGGAGATGTTGCAGCAGGATGATAAAGATTAGGTCCTAAATATTGAGGGGTATTTGACCTTCAAGAATAGGAAGTTAGGTAAAATTGGAGGGGTAGCACTGTTAATCAAGGATGGCATTGGTGCAATCATTAGAGATGACATTAGTTTAGGAGATCAGGATGAAGAATTGTAAAGAACAGCAGAGAATGACTAAAAGGTTAATCAGGATTAAGAAATTAGAGTATGAGCGGAAGCTATCTAGAAATGTAAAAACAAATAGCAAGAGTTTCTACAGGTATTTAAAAAGGAAAAAAGTAAAGGGCGTGTTGGTCCTCTAGAGAGTGACAGTGGGGAGTTAGTCAGAGACAATAAGGAAATGGTGGATGAAATGAACAAATATTTTGCTTCTGTCGTCACTGTAGAAGATACAAAAAAGAGTTCTAGTAATATCTGTAAATCAGGAGGTGGAAGAGAGAGGAGCTTGGTGAAATTACAATCACTCTGGAAGCGGCACTGAACAAACTGATGGAGTTGCAGGCTGACAAGTCCTGATGGACTTCATCCTAGGGTCTTAAAAGAGGTGGTAAATGAGGTCGTAGATGCGTTGGTGTTAATTTTCCAAAATTCACTGGATTCTGGAAAGGCTCCATCAGATTGGAAAGTAGCAAATATAACTCCGATTGAAGAAAGGAGGAAGGCAGAAGACAGAAAACTATAGGCCAGTTAGCTTGATGTCTGTCATGGAGAAGGTGTTAGAATCAATCATTAAGGAGATTATAGCTGGGCACTTAGAAAGAGCTGAGGTAATCGGGAACAGTGAGCATGGTTTTGTGAAAGGGAAATCATATTTAACCACTTTATTGGAGTTCTTTGAAGGATAAAGGGGAGCCTGTAGATGTGCTGTACTTAGATTTCCAGAAGGCATCTGATAAGTTGCCACATCAAAGATTATTGCAGAAAATAAAAGCTCATGGTGTAGGGGGCTAACATATTTGCATGGATAGAAGATTGGTTGGCTGGCAGAAAACAAAGTATGCATAAATGGGTCTTTTTCTGATTGGTAGGATGTGTCGAGTGGAGTCCTGCAGGGGTCTGTATTGGGGCCTCAACTTTTACAATTTGTATCAATGACTTAGATGAGGGGAATGAAGGCATGGTGGCTAAATTTGCAGATGGCACAAAGATAGGTAGGAAAGTATGTTTTGAAGAGGATGTAAGGAGGTTGCAGATAGGTATAAAATAGGTTGAGTGAGTGGGCAAAAATCTGAGTGTAATGTACTCTGAGACAGAGTATAATTTGGGAAAATGTGAAGTTGCTCACTGGCAGGAAGAATAAAAAAGCAGAGTATTACTTCAACAGAGAACGACTGCAGAATTCCGAGTTGCAGAGGGATCTAGGTGTTCTAGTGCGTGAGTCACCAAAAGTTAGTATGCAAGTATAGCAAGCAATTACGAAGGCTAATGGAATCGTATTCTTTATTATAAGAGGAATTGAACATGAAGTTAAGGATGTTATGCTTCAGTTATACAACATCTCGAATACTGTGTGCAGTTTTGGTCTCCTTATTTAAGGAAGGATGTAAATGCATTGGAGCTGGTTCAGAAGAGGTTTACTGGATTGATACTTAGAATGAGTGGGTTGTCTTCAGGGAAAGGTTGGACAGACTGGACTTATTTCCACTGAAGTTTAGAAGAGTGAGGGGTGACTTGATTGAAGTATATAAGACCCTGAATGGCCTTGACAAGATAGGCGTAGAATGGATGTTTCCTCTTGTGGGTGTGTCCGTAACTAAGGGGCACTGTTTTAAAATTAGGGTTTGTCCTTTTAGTACAGAGAGGAGGAGAATTTTTTTCCTGAGGCTTGGGCGACTTTGGGGAGATGGGAATGTGGAATTCGGAGCACAAATAGATTAGCTATGATATTACTCAATGGCCTACTTCTCTTATTTCATATGATTACCTTCAGAAGGTAGTAAGTCTCATTAAGTCACTGCAGTCCTTAATAGCTGAAGAAGTGGGCCATTCGGCTCCTAAGCCTGGTTCCATGCTCATTAATATTATGGCTGATCTGCACCTGAACTCCATTTCCCCATCCATTTTCTGAATCTTTTGATGCCTTTGACCATCAAAAGTCTGTCTATCTCAGTCTTGAAAGCTCCAATTAACCGAGTATCCACAGCATTTTTGAGGAGGATTGGGACTTCTAGATTTCTACTACGTTTTGTGTGGAAAAAGTGCTTCTTATTTTGTCCTGAATTTGTCTCTCTAATTTTAAGATTGTGTCCCTTTGTTCTTGATTTCCTCCATTGGAGGAAATAGTTTTTCGGTTGCTACCCTGTGAGGAAGGTATAATAATTGTCATAATATTGTGAAGTGGATTTATGGGTGTAAGCATAGTTGGGTATGTCTGTGTGATTTAATTAGGTTTGGAGTCAAGTAGATCGCAAGCTTGAAATCATCAAAAGAAGCTAGGTGCTTGATGTGCTAATGAGTAAACATGGATGCTGGCTTAGTGTGTAAGGTGAAGGGAATTAAGGGATTTGGATTTCAAAGGGATCTTAGTCTGTTTAGAACTAGCCAGATAAGCAAGGCTAAGGAGTGTTTATTTTTCCCAAAGGTTACTGACAATATTGGCAACATGAAAGTTTTATATTATGAGGAAGATACAGTTTTAAAGACATATGGAACATTAGAATTTACATCTTAAAAAGAGAGAAACATGTATAAAGAAGAATGAAAAGCTATGTGGAAGAAGACCAAGTAAGATCTAACAGGAGTGCGAAACAGCCTAAATGAAGCCTCCAGCCATTTTTGCACAAGTCTGCTATATAACAAAACTGAAGTTGGGGAAAAGCCATTTGGAATTCCACAGTCATGTGGGCATTGTGTTAACTTGCTGGCTCTGTTGCCTTAAAGGGTTGTAACTGGGGATCAGGTTAATTAGGAATTTTAGGATTTGTTTTCGTAACAAGTAATTGCAATATGTATGCACTTGAAGTATTTTAATTTTGATAATTTTAATTTAATTTTTTAAATCTCTAAAGGTCTTGGGGGACTCATTACTTCTGAATTCAGTGCACACATCTTGTCATAATAAATACAAATTGCAAAACTGTTGTGATAGCGTGACCAAGTTCCCTTTGTGGATTTGGTCTGGCTGGCACACTTCATCTGCCAAGTCATAACAACCCCAACAAAGGGGGAGGTGGTGGCATAGTGGTATTGTCACTAGACTGGTAATCTAGAGACCCAGGGCAATGCTCTGGGGACCTGGGTTCGAATTCCACCACAGCCGATGGTGGAATTTGAATTCAATAAAAATCTGGAATTAAAAGTCTGATGACCATAAAACCATTGCCAATTGTCGTAAAAACCTTTCACTAGGGAAAGAAATCTGCTGGCCTTACCTGGTCTGGTCTATTTGTGACTCTTGACCCACAGCAATGTGGTTGACTCTCAAATGCTGGCTCACTTGAAAGGATAATAAATAAGTTCTCATGTTTTCATCACCTCGTTTGGATCTTTCATATTCAAAGCAAGTTTATGCAGCCTGCCTTCATAACTTAACTTTCTGGTGATGAGTGCTCTGCTAATAATGTTGGGCAATTCCAAGGTGCAATGTGAGGAAATGATGATGATGTCTCCAAGCCAGTGTGTGACTTGAATGGGGAACTTGGAAGCAGTTGTGTTCCCACAACATTGCTGCTCTAGCCTTTGGTAGTGAAGGTCACAGGGGATGGAGTTAATGTTCATATAGCTTTTTTTTCTGAGGCTGCAGTGTATCCTTTAGATTATAAATGCTGCAGTGCACTGATCTGACCTGGATTGTGCTAAGCTTCTTGAATGAATGTTACAGGTTGATGGTAAATATTCCTTCATACTTCTCACTTGAGTCTTCTTGACGGAAAGCTGCTTTGAGTGGTATAAGCTGTAAAAGATCTTTTTAAATACTAGCACATAAAATTGCAATTACACATTGTGAATAGGATGGGATACCTACACCAATACAAGTAATGTTCTACTGCGAGTAACATTTGGGTTTTTTGTTATATTATCTCATCTAAATTATTAAGGAGCAAAATATTAACAACTTGTTGGATTCTTATTCAGATTTCAGAGATGGAAGACAGTGTGCCATCA
The DNA here is from genome assembly GCF_017639515.1 of Carcharodon carcharias. Lineage (NCBI taxonomy): Eukaryota > Metazoa > Chordata > Chondrichthyes > Lamniformes > Lamnidae > Carcharodon > Carcharodon carcharias. The sequence goes on from NC_054475.1 coordinate 131,644,505, forward strand.
CTGTACCAGCCTGTTTTAAAAGAAGTCGGATCAGAAATGATCTGAGAACCAATATTTAAGTAAATAATAAAAATACAGGAAGGTCATGCAAGGAAAAAATGAAGTATGTGAATTTATTAATGGCAAACAAAAAATTGCATCAATGAGGCAGATTTTTAAATATACAAAAGTATTTAATCAAATATAGTGCAATTTTGTTTAAGTTCCACTATATTAGGTAGAATTTATAGACAGCTGAAAATCTGTCTCGTTCATTTTATAACATTCTAGTTCTCATTTTCAACCTGAACCTAGTCATATAATTCAATAGCTAGCCAGAAAAATTTGTCTTTCATACTGTACTTCAGGCACAAGAAATACAAATTATATATACCCTTGGTCTACTATCAGTAGTAACCATTTATAAGCAGTCATTAATGTCAAGGAAGTAGCCTTACATCAATTTTGCTTTGCACAGAGCTACTTTCAACAAAATGTTGGGCAGTCATTTATCTTGTCAGCTCCATTTAGGTCAGTAGAAAGTTTGCCGGTACTAGGGCATACTCTGGTTATACATGTTTATGCTCAAGTACAAAGCTGGTTACAGCCAACCCAAATAATTGAACCTGGGTCAACCACTGTGTGTGCAATTTAGCACACGTGCATTCGAAACAAGAAGTGCACAACCAAAGCAGTCATCTTGTGCTGAATGAAATGAGTAACTAGATAGGCTGGTGACATTGGTTGTAGGACAAAAGTTAGCCAGGACACCAGGGGAAACTTTGTGCTGGTTTTAATATCTCTGCTGTCATGAGTTCATTAGTTTTTGGCTAACACATTTCAAACTGCAATTCCCAGACATGAAAGCAAGTTTGATGAAGCAGATTGAGTATTTTGATTGACTTACCAGTATCTGATTAATACCTGTAAAGGTTTCCAACACGCACAGGTTTGAAAACCACTGGTTTAAGATACTAAACATCCAAAAATGATAGAACTCCACCTGAAATGCTACAAACATTAACCCTGACTGACCGCATTTTTGTTACATGAGAAAGGTTCCACAGGTCTAGGTTTTAATTTTATAGTTAAAAACAAAATACTGCGGATGCTGGAAATCTGAAACAAAAACAAAAATTGCTGGAAAAACTCAGCAGGTCTGACAGCATCTGTGGAGAGAAAGGCAGAGTTAACGTTTCGAGTCTGTATGACTCTCCTTCAGAACTAAAGAGAAGGGAAAATGGGGTGAAATATATACTGTTTAATATAAAACAAAAACAGAATTACTTGGAAAAACTCAGAGGTCTGGCAGCATCGGCGGAAAAGAAAACAGTTGACATTTCGAGTCCTCATGACCCTTCCACAGTCATGAGGACTCGAAACGTCAACACTTTTCTCCACCGAAGCTGCCAGACCTGCTGAGTTTTTCCAGGTAATTCTGTTTTTGTTTTGGATTTCCAGCGTCCGCAATTTTTTGTTTTTATCTTCTGTTTAATATATTCTCTTTATAGTGCTGTGGTCAAACTGCACTTTGATTAGTATGGCCCATATTTTCAATCCAGAGTTGGATACAAAGCATTGGGAAATTTCCCAGCTCTGCAAACCTGGCTATGGAGAAAGCGCTCGAATTTTCCTTCCATTCTGGCAGGGGAAGGGAATGGGTGCTAACTGGAGTTGGACCCACTGCCCTCAGCAAACAGCCATGGGCTGCTGAGTGTGGAAACACATTGTTTAGAAGGCCTGCCTCAGTACTCTGGGACTTTGTCCCAGTTGTATTAATAATAGCACACCAAAAAAGAGCCCTCTAGTCCTCACCCCCACACACTCCCCATGTCCCATCATGCCAACTCATTCATCTCATGTCCCTGTACCCACCCCCCTATGGGCCCTCATACCCTCCATGTCAACCACCCAGTATCCACCATGGGCAGACCTCATTAGCCATGGTGAGATGAAATAAAATTCAGTTTTAAGTATCTGTTACAGTCTTTACTGTATTAAAAAAGCACTCTTGATAAAAGTCCATTTAATACATTTAAATCCCTTAATAATTCTAGTACTTAATAATAGGACTTATCCCTTATAAAAACAAACATTTATATTCAAGGCGGCCATCACTCCCTTTATAACCACTTGGAGCTGTCAATCAAACTTTGAACTTACAGGCTTCCCACTGCCATAATAGGCTGTGGAAGCAGTCAAGCAGAAATAATACTACAGGGATAGCACTCAGGCTTATGTCAACAAACATCTATTGAAATTGTATGCACTGATTTTTTTTTTCAGCTGCAGGGTGACTGTTTATTTCCCCAAAATTTAAAGGGCAGGGAATTTAAATGACTTAACAGCTTGTCATTTCCACGGGCCTTTTTTTCTTTTTACACATATTCATGTCCACTCTTATAAATTCCAAATTGGGTACCTGACCTTTCCAAATAACTCTTGAAAGATTTAGATCTTTCAATCAAATTCATAAGGAGAGGCGATGGCATAGTAGTATTGTCGCTGGACTAATAATCTAGTTACCCAGGGTAATGCCCTGGGGACCTGGGTTCAAATCCTGCCTTGGCAGATGGTGGAATTTGAATTCAGTAAAAATCTGGAATTAAAAGCCTAATGTTGACTATGGAACCATTGTCAATTGTTGTAAAAACCCATCTGGCTCACTAATGTGAAATCTGTCGCCCTTAACCGGTCTGGCCTGCACGTGATTCCAGACCCACAGCAATGTGGTTGACTCTTAAATGCCCTCTGAAACAGCCTAGCAAGCCATTCAGTTGTGACAAACCACTAGGTTGACCCTGCAAAGTCCTCCATACTAACAGCTGGGGACTAGTGCCAAAATTGGGAGAGCTGTCTCACAATAGTCAAACAACAGCCTGACACAGCCATCCTCATGGAATCATACCTTACGGATAATGCCCCAGACACCACCATCACCATCTCTGAATGACCTGTCCCACCGGCAGAACAGACCCAACAGAGGTGGTGGCACAGTGGTACACAGTTGGGAAGGAGTTGCCCTGGGAGTCCTCAACATCGACTCTAGATCCCATGAAGTCTCGTGACATCAGGTCAAACATGGGTAACGAAATCTTCTGCTGATTACCACGTCGTGTCCCCCCCCCCAAGCTGATGAATCAGTACTCCTCCATGTTGAACACCATTTGGAGGAAGCACTGAGGCACAGAATGTACTCAATGTCCATCACCAAGAGTGGCTCGGTAGCACCGCTGCTGACAGAGCTGGCCTGGAGGGAGCCAACAAGAGGGAAAAACATACTTCACCTCATTTTCACCAACCTGCCTGCCGCAGATCCATCTGTCCATTACAGTATCCGTAGGAGTGACCACCACACGGTCATTGTGGAGCCGAAGTCCCACCTTCACACTGAGGATACCCTCCATCTTGTGTGGCACTACCACTGTGCTAAATGGGATAGATTTCGAACAGATCTGGCAACTCAAGACTGGGCATCCATGAGGTGCTGTGGGCCATCAGCAGCTGCAGGATTGTACTCAACCACAATCTGTAACCTCATGGCCTGGCATATCTCCCACTCTACCATTACCATCAAGCCAAGGAATCAACCCTGGTTCAATGAAGAGTGCTGGAGGGCATGCCAGGAACAACACCGGGCCTACCTAAAAATTAGGTGTCGACCTGGTGAAGCTGTAACACAGGACTACCTGCATGCCAAACAGTATAAGCAGCAAGTGATACACAGGGTTAAGCGATCCCACAACCAACAGATCAGATCTAAGTCCTGCCACGTCCATTCGTGATTAATGGTGGAAAACTCACAGGAGGAGAAGGCTCCACAGATATCCCCATCCTCACTGATGGAGGAGCCCAGCATATCAGTGCAAAGGATAAGGCCGAAGCATTTGGTACAACCTTCAGCCAGAAGTGCCGAGTGGATGATCCATCGCGGCCTCCTCCAGAGGTCCCGAGCATCACAGATGCCCGTCTTCAGCCAATTTGATTCACCCCCCATGATATCAAGAAATGGCTGAAGGCACTGGATACTGCAAAGACTATGGGCCCTGACAAAAGTCCAGCAATATTACTGAAGACTTGTGCTCCAGAACTTGCCACACCCCTAGCCAAGCTGTTCCAGTACAGCTAGAACACTGGCATCTACTCGGCTATGTGGAAAATTGACCAGCTATGTCCTGTACACACACAGCAGGACAAACCCAACCCAGCCAATTACCGCCCCATCAGTCTACTCTCGATCATCAGTAAATAATGGAAGTTGTCATCAACGGTGCTATCAAACAGCACTTGCTTAGCAATAACCTGCTCACTGGCGCACAGTTTGGGTCCTGCCACAGCCACTCAGCTTCTGACCTCATTACAGCCTTAGTTCAAACCCTTGACAAAAGAGCTGAACTCCCAAGGTGAGAGTGACTGCCCTTGACATCAAGGAGCCCTAGCAAAACTGGAATCAATGGGAATCGGGGAAAACTCTCAGCTGGAGGAGCCAAAGGAATATGATTGTGGTTTTTGGAGGTCAGTCATCTTCGCTCCAGGACGTCACTGCAGGAGTTCCTCAGGGTAGTGTCCTTGGCCCAACCATCTTCAGCTGCTTTATCAATGACTTCCTTCCATCGTAGGATCAGAAGTGGGGATGTTCGTTGATGATTGCACAATGTTCACCATTCGCAGCTCCTCAAATACTGAAGCAGTCCATGTCCAAATGCAGCCAGCTCTGGACAACATCCAGGCTTGGGCTGACAAGTGGCAAGTAACATTCGTGGCACACAAGTGCCAGGCAATGACCATCTCCAACAGGAGAGAATTCAGCCATCGCCCCTTGATGTTCAGTGGCATTACCATCACTGACAGCCCTACAACCAACATCCTGGGGCTTTCCATTGACCAGAAACTGAACTGGACTAGCCACATAAATACTGTGACTTCAAGAGCAGGTCAGAGTAACTCTCCTCCTAACTCCCTGAAGCCTGTCCTCCATCTACAAGGCACAAGTCAGGAGTGTGATGGAATAACCCCCCCCCCAACTTGCCTGGATGAGTGCAGCTCCCACAACGCTTGGGAAGCCTGACACCGTCCAGGACATAGCAGCCTGCTTGATTGGCACCGCAAACATTCACTCCCTCCACCACCGATGCGCAGTAGCAGCAGTGTGTTCCATCTATAAGATGCATTGCAGGAATTCGCCAAGACTCCTGCGACAGCACCTTCCAAACCGACGACCACTACCATCTAGAAGCAGATAACACTAGCAGGGAACACTACCAACTGGAAGTTCCCTTCCAAGTCACTCACCTGATTTGGAAATATATCGCTGTTCCTTCACTGTTGCTGGGTCAAAATCCTGGAACTCCCTTCCTAACAGCACTGTGCATGTACCTACACCACGTGGACTACAGGGGTTCAAGAAAGACAGCTCACCACCACTTCTCAAGGGCAGCTAGGGATGGGCAATAATTGCTGGCCCAGCCAGTGAAGCCCACATCCTGTGGATGAATAAAATAAAAAGCCTACAAGTAGGGTTTCAAAAACCTGGGTGACCAAAATTGATTTTATTAGAAGGCAGCTGCACTTCTAAGTGTGCTAATGCCTCCATGAAATGCAGATGTGCAAAATATGTCCTGCCGCTTTTTCCCACTTGCCCCAGTGAGAATGGTGGGTGCTGGGTTCAAGGATGGAACTTCTGGATTCCAGGCTCTGATACTATTTTAGCTAAGCCCTGGAGTCCTTATGACTCGGTGAAAATTCAGGCCCATGTCTAGTTCTGGTCACCAAGGTGTGAGGGAAATGTTGAAATCCTAGAGGCAGTGCAAAGTGCAAACCTGGAAAAGCTTGGATTTTTTAGCCCATAAAAGAGATGTCTGAGAGGTGATCATTTACAAGTAAATAGCATTAAGGGATTGGGAAAAGGGGCTCTGAATTAATAATTAAATTGTAGAAATAGGAGGCAAAGATACAAGGTAGCTTAAGAAAATTTTCATGCCCTTTAAAATGCATGAAGAACTGAACTGCCTACAGAGCATGTTTAAATTATAGTAAGTTGTTTGAACAGTGCAATGTTTTTTAAGTTTGTAAGTTCACTGAGGACCTGGCTTGGGGTGGGGTGAAGGAAGTAACTACAATTGCTGAACTTCCTGTTTTCGGAAGCATAGCCAACATTGCTAAGTAAGTCTGGGGGGTGGGGGAAAACATTTAATGATTCACACCAATTGATATGACTTCCGGGGTGAGTTTTTTTTTGTCAAATGCTCTACGTCTGTGAAGGTATTGAAGTGAGCTCATTTTACTATTTAAATCTTTCTGGGCTAAAGTTTACTTTTCCAATCTCCACCCTCCCACCACTGCCGCCATCATCATCTTTCAGAGCCGCAAGCCCTGGAACAGTAGAAATTGCTGGGAACTTGCACCATGATAATGCATTAATGGCTGGATCATTTTCATTGCTCTGCAGATAGGTTTGCCGTAGCCATTAAAAATTCATTAACAGTGCACCGGCTTTCATGATGTCAGTGTCATTTGCTGGATTCACTCCATTATTTGTTTTGCAGCCATTAAAGATTGGAACACAGTCCTGGTAATGACATGATTTATGATCCTCACGTGACTCCCAACCTGGGAGACAAACAAAGGAATCATTGCAGCTGTGGAGGCTCATTCTAGCAGACTGGAGATTTTTGTTATTTTTTTCCCTCTATCTTGGTAGTCCTTTATTGCCATCCAGAGTCCTGTTAAAGTAAGAAGGCAATAATGATAGCTAATACGCCATAAAAGGGTGAAAGCATTGCAATGGTCTATCCACTGTTTCTAAGTTGAATGGAGATGTCGCATTATGTGAGGCACCTCAGCTGGAGACAACCAAACTTGCTACTGCCCCACTCTTCTGAGGCACTGACAGAGAGGCTGTGCACACACAGGTAGCACTTCAGCAAGAGAGTAATTGGACTGTTGTGCTAGATACTTCATGATGAATTGGATTCATGGGCTAATTCCGATACAGCCTTGTTAGTGGCCATGACGGTGACAGCTCCTCAATCTTGTGGGTAAGATTCCTTCCAGTCGGACACTGAAGACCTCTAACATCAGGCAGGGAACTATGGGGACCTGCAACTGAACGGGTCATAGATGCCCTCTACTGCATCTGACCTCATCAAATAGTACATGCCTTTTGCATGGAAAAGCAAAAGGTCCATTTATTTCCACAGGATTGCTGGATTCCTCAGGGTATTTAGATGACTAATGATGGGTCTGATGAGCTGTTGACAGCATTTCTTAAGGACCTTGTCATCTTCGATGTTCACCATTACCTCAATGTCCTAATTGTCTACAATAATCAACTGGGAATGATGCATGTTAACATAGATAAATGGGGAAATGCTCCATGAGAAGCCTTTGTTCTTCGCTCTAGCGTTCCTGACTTGTCCCTCCCTATTGGATAAGATGGTGATTGGAATGTTGGGGACAAGTCCTACCCCCATGCTATGCCCTTCTTATTACCAACAACACAACACAGGAAAGGATCAACTTGGCAAGAGGTGGCGAGGACAGTTGAGATGCTTAAAAAACATTTCTGGTGCCTGGTCAAGTCGATGTGAGAGGTTTGTCCTACAGTATGCCCCTATTAAAGTACTGTCTCTATTAAAGCACCATAGACTGTACAGGTTTGCTGTGCACTGCACAATTTTGTCCAGCAGGAAATGCTGATATTTAGATGAGATGCCTGTGGAACTGAAGTACCCTTAACTGGATGTCCCAGCGCCTGAGTGGCAGCCTCAGTGGAAGGAGGTATGGTGGCAAGTGTTAGTGACTAAAGAGAAGCTGGTGGCTTTGATGTTTGAACAATGATGATCATCCCAGCCGCCCACATCCCTTGCCTCCCCAATGTACCCCCAGCCAATATTTCATAAGTGGAATGGATATAGATCAGGAGGTCCTCATGAATTTCCCTATATGGTGATTTCCCCATGGTGCTGTGAAAATAAAGGATAACCGAGATTGAAATTTAATTACAGTATTATGCTGTGCCAAAATGATCAGTCAACAAACATCTGTGTAAAAGCTGATGAGAGCAGTAAAGCTATAAACTTCAAGAAAGTACAACAAAAAATAACCTGTCACAGATCTTTAGCAGTGGTGAATAACTATTCTACGATGAATGTGATACATCATTCCTACGAGCTAAACATCAGCAGTGGTAGCACTATATTGAGGTCATCAATTGAATAGCAGTAGTTTTACAAGTGGTGCAAAAATTGTCCTGTAGCAATACATTAAATTTGTTCAGCGATTTTAAAAAACATAAAATTCCAAACATATACTTAAAATTATTTAAGAAAAACAAGAATAAGAATAATGGCAACAAGAGCAATGTAAACATTTTTTTCAAACTATTCACAGGTTGTGCAGTCATAGTGTACCTGAGGGGAGTGAGCAGGAAAAGATGGACTCTAAATGAGAGGGACACCCTAGTCCATCATGTAACCGTGCTGCTCCCTTCCACATGCACAAACCCCCAGACCAAATGCACAGCCACTGCATCCAACAAGTTGGCCTGGATCAGGGAATTGAGGATTGAGTTCAGGATGTTGCTCAGAGAGCAACCAAAGCACTGTTACTATTGCCAGCTGCCTACTGTGGTACAGTTGGACACTGCATCATTAGAGGGTGATCCTCAGCAGTTAGGTCCTGTAAGCAGGGAGTATGGATAAACGGGGCATTTTCAAGTTGGCAGGCTATCACTAGTGGAGTGATGCAAGGATTAGTACTGTGGCCTCAGCTATTTACAATTTATATTGATTTAGACGAAGAGACCAAAATTAAGTTTGCTGGTGATAAGCTGTGAGAAGGACAAAGAGGCTGTAGAGGGATGTAGACAGGTTAACTGAGGGCCAGCAAGGTGGAGATGGTGCTATATTTGTGGAAGTATGAGGTTATTCACTATGTTAGTAAGAATAGAAAAGCAGACTTTTTTTTTAAAGTGTGAAACTTCTAAATGTTGATGTTCAGAGAGACTTGGGTGCACTCCAAACCCACAACCGCTACCATCTAGAAGGAAAGGAGTAGCAGAGATATGGAAACACCATCACCTGGAAGTTCCCCTCCAAACCACTCATTACCCTGACTTGGAAATATATCACTGTTGCTTCACTGTCGCTGGGTCAAAATTCCAGAATTCCTGCCTAACAGCACTATGGGTGTACCTACACCATATGGGCTGCTCACCGCCACCTTCTCAAGGGCAATTAGAGACGGGCAATAAATGTTGGTCTAGCCAGCGACACCCACATCTCATGAATGAATAAAAAAAACTCTTACAAGGGACACAGAAAATTACCATGCAGGTAGAGCAAGCAATTGGAAAGGCAGATGGTATGTTGGCCTTTACTGCAAGGAGACTGGAATGCAAGTACATGAACAAGGAAATCTTGCTGCAATTGTACAGTGCTTTGATGAGGCCTCACCTGGAATACTGTGATAAAAGCAAAATAATGTGGATGCTGAAAATTTGAAATGAAAATAAAGTGCTGGAACTACACAGTAGGTCTGCCATAATCTGTGGAGAGGGAAACATAGTTAACGTTTTGAGTCAAATATGACTCTCCTGTTCTTCTACCTGCTGAGTATTTCCAGCATTTTCTGTTTTTATTCCTGGAATACTATGTGCAGTTTTGATTTCCATATCCAAGGTAGGCTACACTTGATTTGAAGGTGGTTCAGCGAAAGTTCATTAGATTGGTTCTGGGATGAGAGGCTTAGTAAATTAGGTCTATACTCTCTGCAGTTTAGAAGCAGGAGGATTTGGGTCCTGTTAGGGACAATGAGTGATATATGCTTAGTGGCGCTAAAATACTTTTTATTGGTGTAAGGAAGTGACACAATATCAGTAGAAGCAGAGATGATAGAAATCAGCATAATGGATGGAGTGAGAATTGATAGGCAGAATGTACTGGAAAGATGGCTGTGCTTCGAACGAGTAAATCACCTGTTCTGTGTGGCTTGAATCCCAGGTTGTTAAAGCAAGTTGAGGAAGGGCTTGCAATAATCTTCGAATCTTCCCTAGTTGTGGAGGAGCCAAAGGATTGGAGAGTACCAAATGTTTCACCCTTATTGGAGAAAGGATAATAAGGACTTTCCTAGTTACTACAAACTGATTAGATAAATATCAGTGGTGGGAAAGGTTTTAGAAACATTGGGTGGAATTTAGTTTACAGCAGCAAGTGTTCTGACGGCAGGACCATAAGTGAACAGGATTTCTACTCTGAGGCAAGCAGACTGGCCATGTGCAATTACGCAGTGGCCAACCAATTAGATATGCACAGTCTAGGGGCACGGCCAATTATGCAATGGAGATGGGCAGGAAGTTGCAGACACCGCCATTACTTCCACATGTTGATCGAAGGTCTGAGTGCTATATTTAAAAGGCACCCAAACTGACATCCACCTGCTGCAAGCCAGGAGCATTATTCTGCTTGTCTGAGTGGAGGATTTTGAATTTGAACTGCTACGACCCTTCCCCACCTGCTATCCTTGGATCCCAGGTGCTGCAAGCCATCACCCTACACCCTTCCTCTGTCACCTTTGACTTTCCCTCCATCACCATAGCCATACACCATCACCCTTGATCAACCTAGAGCCCTGTCACCCTTGACCTACCAACCATCATCCTCGACCCTCTTCCAACTTGATCTGCCTTCAGTTATCCTAGATTCTTCCAGCTTCGCCATTGACCTGCCTTCAATCCTCCTTGATCTCCCCTCCACCTATCCATACTTCAGTGCCTTCCCTCTGTTGTCCTGCTCCCTCCCTCTGTGCCTTATGACCCTTCTTAGGGCTGCGATGATCTGACCTCCCTCCCTCAGACAGCCATGCACCAACCTCTCTGGACAGCTGCCACCCATGCTTGGTGCAACAGCTCAACTTCTTCTACCCATGCGCAATAAAGGTCCCCATTAAAGAAAAGCTGCTCCTCCTCACTCCCAATCCAGCAAGAAGACTATCTTACCAGCTACACGCCATCTTTAACTAGCCATGTATCTGAAGACGTATGTTTCTCGTTTGCTGTTGACTTAATTGCAAAGGTACAATTTAATCTGGCAGCCATTTGTTTTAATGAGTATGCACAACATGCTACTACATTAAAAATAGGTTTCCACCGTTTGCCGTCGGAAACCATGATCCACCTCTAATCCACCTCCAGCCTATTTCCTGACTTTCATTCTGCTGTCAGGATGCCGACATTTCACCTCCTGCAAAGTTAACTGCCCCACTAACCTCATTTCCTGCTCCCAGGAGCTTCACTCCACCCAATAATCAGGGGGAAAAATCAACAGGCATTTGGAGAGGTTTGAGTTAATTAAGGAAAGTCAGCACAGATTGTAAAAGAAAGATCATGCTTGACTAATTAGAATATGGCAATATAGGACTTAGAAGCAGGAGTAGGCCATTCGAGCCTGCTCTGCATTCAATAAGATCATGGCTAAACTGGCTGTCATCTCGACTCCAATTTCCTTTCTGCCGTCCCATAACCCTTGACCCCCTTGTCTATCAAAAATCTATCTAACTCAGCCTTGATTAAATTCAGGGTCCCAGCCTCCACTGCTTTCTGGGGAAGAGAATTCCACAGATATGAGAGAGAAAAATTCTTGTCATCTCCATCTTTAAGAATAAGGGGCCTCCCTTTAAACTGTCTAATTGTATTTCTTGATGAAGTAACAGCGAAGGTCGTTGTGAGAAATGCAGCGGATGTTGTCTTACGTAGATTTTAAGAAAGTTTTTGACAAAGTACCATTAAAGGGCTGGTTAACAAAATTGAGGTTCACGAATAGAAGGATTAGTCTCAGCTTGGATAAATAATTGGTTTGAGGACTGAAAACAAAGAGTCATGGTAAATGCTTGTTTCTCAAACTGGGGGATGGCGGACAGTGGTGTTACCCAAGGGTCAGTGCTAGAACCATTGTTCTTTTGAAACAGTAAGTCCTCACCGTAAAACGCCCCAGTTTAAGTCATCTTGCTTTAATGTTGGTTTACTCTTTAGGACAATTTTCTTTCATTTATGTTGTCGTTTTTGACTATACGCCATCTGCTGAGCTCTGGGCCAGCCACTGCCATGTTCTCACGCTGGAGCCACTGCCGCAATCACCAGAGGAACATGCCACGGGGAGAAAGTGAAGCCCGAGATCCGGAAGCAGGAGTACAAGGCAGGGACGGGAAGCTATCAGCTGTCAATTGGGTGATGAACTGCAGTAACCCCGGGCAGGTGGGGAGAAGTGGCCTGCTCTCCCCCCCCCCCCCCGCCAACTTCTCTGGTGGCCCTTGTTGCTCCATCCCCTCCATGGATTCTTGCAGGGCAGGCTCAGCTCCTGTTAACTATCAGGAAGGGGTCCAGGGTCTGGAAAGAGTCAGAGTGGGAAAGAAAAGCAAGTTAAAGTTGAGCTGAGTTTCAGGAGTGCTGTGGGTCAGACACAGAAGCTGTGCTACTCAGGGCTTCTTTGGTGATTTAGTGTTGTCTAATTTCAATTTATACAATAGTTCTGTTATGTTCAGTGATTTATTTTAATTTGCAAGTTATTCCAGCTAGGAAGACACAATGCTGCACAATGTACGTTAAAGTATTTCAACTTGTACATTGGACATTTCTTAACCGGAAAAAACCAAAGCAACCAGACTCTGGCTTTAACATTGATTCCTATGGGAACCCATGATTCACATAGTTGTTTCACTTAAAGGCGTGATGTTCAGTAACGCAACCACAACTTTAAGTTAGGACTTACTGTGTGTGTGTATATATATGTGTGTATATAGAATAAAATTTCAAAATTTGTCAGTGATACCAAACTTGGAGGTGTGGCAGATGGTGAGGGTGATACCATTCAACTAGAACAAGTCTTAGGTAGGCTACCTGAATAGGTAGTTAAGAGGCAAATGGAATTTAATACAGAGAAGTGTGAAGTGACACATTTTAGCAGAAGGGATAGGGAAAGGCAATATAGATAAATGGCACAGTTCTAAAGAGTGTGTTAGGGCAGAAGGACCCCTTGGGGTCCTTTGAAATAGATTTTTGAAAGTGACAGGACACATTGAGAGAGTAACTAGCAAAGCATATGGGATACCAAAACAAAAACAGAATTACCTGGAAAAACTCAGCAGGTCTGGCAGCATCGGCGGAGAAGAAAAGAATTGACGTTTCGAGTCCTCATGACCCTTCAAGGACCCGAAACATCAACTCTTTTCTTCTCCGCCGATGCTGCCAGACCTGCTGAGTTTTTCCAGGTAATTCTGTTTTTGTTTTGGATTTCCAGCATCCGCAGTTTTTTGGGCTTCATAAATAAACGTATTGCATACGAAAGCAGAGAAGTTATGCTGAACCTTTATAAAGCTATGGTCAGGCTGCAACTGGAGTAAAGCGTCCAGTTCTGGTCACCATAGTTTAGGAAGGTTGCAGAGGAAATTTATCAGAATGCTTCTAGGGATGAGAGATTTTTAGCTACAAGCTCAGGTTAGAGAAGCTGGGGTTGTTTTTTTTTTTGGAGCAAAGGAGATTGAGGGGAGATTTAAGAGGGTTACTAGATGATGACTGTTGCAGTTCCCATTCACTGATGGTACTAGGATGAGGGGGCACAGATGTAAGGTTTTGGGCAAAAGATATGGGGGCTTTAAGGAAGAACTTATTTTTACTTAGTGAGTGGTGACGACCTGAAACTCGCTTCCTTGAAGAGTGGTGGAAATGGAGACGATCAATAATTTCGAAAGGAAATAGAATGGGCATTTAAAGGAAATAAACTTGCAGGGTGATGTGGATAGAGCAGGTGAATGGGACTGACTGAATTGGTGAACAGAGAGCTGGCATGGACTCAATGAGCCGAATGGCCTCTTTGTGCTGTAGTGACTTTGTAACTGAGAAGTGATTTCATTGAACCCCATACAAAATTCTGAAGGTACTTTGCAGGGAAGGGCCAGATTCTTTCCCCTGTATGGGGAATCTAGAAAATGGAAGCTTAGACTCAGGATAAGAGGTCAATCATTTAACAATGAAATGAGGACAAATTATTCACTCAAAGCATTCTGAATCTTTGAATTTACTACCCCAGAAGATTGTGGATATTCCATCGAGTATATTCGAGGCTAAGATTGATTTTTGGTGTTTCCAGGGAAATGGGAGAAGGCAGGAAAGTGGAGTTGAGGCAGAAGATCAGCTATCATTTTATTGAGTGGCAGATCAGGTTCAGGGGGCTGTATGTTGTACCTTTATTTCTTCTACATGTTTTTAGATCTCGCACAGTAAAATTACATTTAGCAGAGGTGAAAAGGCTTTGGTGGTGCCATTCTGTGATTTTTAAATTTTGTCCTAGAGTGTTTAAGTACAGCCAGAGCATTGTCTTCACGTTAAAATGATTGTGCACTGTTCTAATATCTACCTAAAATCTGTGGATATGGGAGTTTAGAACAGTTAAGACACTGGCATTGAATGAGATGGATGAACTTTACTGGATTTCCGCCCTGCCACAAATTGTCCAACAATTTTCTGTCTCATTTTAAGTCGGAACAAGGCTCCCAAAATTTTAAGTGTGAGAGCATTTTTCAAGCAATTGCTAGGCAATATTTATTGTTGAATTAAGAAATTATGACTGAAAAGACCATGTTTGCTTTTTGTTCAGTTATGTTCATGTTTGTCTGCCAGTAGTGGTTTGGTTAATGTATGCCTTTTCTGTAGACTATTCTATCATGACTAATAATAATTTAATAATTACAAAGATTAGCTTACAGAAGGGCACGTTTATTTACGTATGCATCATACCTCAGCTGAAAGTTATGGTAACAATATTAAATTACACTTAACAACTGGACAAAACAGTGAAATGAGTGCATCTTGGGTACAAATTCCTGTAGAATGAATAGGAAGATGAGAAAAAATTAGAACCTGAAGTCACACAAAAAGAGATTGTAATAGCAATTGTATAAAAGCAGAACTGAATTCTAATGATTAAGTTCCTTTTCTGTTGTGAATGCTTCTCAGCTGTTTCTGCTTTATCATGCATTACGGGTAAGTGACATAATCAAGATTGTGTAAAGTTGGTGGAAGTTTTGCCTCCTTGTACAGATGAGTTACCATGCCACCATTTGGACTTGAGTTGTATTACATAATAAATATTTCATAATATAGACAGGGTAAGAAAATGGAATTTATACAATCCAACACTGAGCTTAATAATCTGGTTGTCAAATAGGGGAATAAGTGAATCAAAGGGAAAAACTCTGCTTAGTTCACATCATTGTGGTTTAATTTATACCAAGTTTTGTAAAGCTTCATTCCTCATGCTTTAACTCTTAGCTCTAATAACAATTAATGTGTCTTCTCCTATGACCCAGGTGCCCTCAAGTGTGTTTTTATTTCAGCCCAAGACTCACAGTGAGCTTGGTTTTTAAAACTGCATATGGTATTTTGCCTTGTTTAAAATTGCAAGTATTAGCCTTCATCCTACATTATTGAACTACTTAAACAAAATTCTTCTTCTTTTTCTTCTCTATTCTTCTGATGGATCAAGTCTCTGAATTCTGCATAGAGATCCTTATTTTGGTGCAATTGCAATAGGTGTATATGTCGTTAGTCTGGCTTAACTCTTGCAGAAAGGAGTAACTTCACAAATGTATCTTTATTCAGGTTGCACTTGTAACATTTAAAATATGATGCAGGAAATTGAGTAATGCAGTCATTTAAATAATATTTTATTTCTTGGATATGGGTTCAAACCAACTATGCTGATGCGATTAAAGTTTCCTCTTTGAATAGGTTTGTAAAGTCTCAATTAAATTCCAAGTGGGCTGGTCTGCAGCACAACGCTTTCCCTAATTTGCCAGCAATTGTGATTGTTTTTGATAGTGACACTCAATCAGGGCTAAATATGCTTGTGTGGGAATTGCTGTATTGGCTAAGAAACAGCTTCCCTACTCAGAACTCGGTCATGGCAGAAAACTCCCAGGACAATGGAAATATTTAGGGATGTCCTCAAAGTATCCCTGAAGAGGTCAAACAACCCCGCCAACTCAAGGGAGCCCCTGGCTTGTGGCCAACCAAAATGGAGGATTATTTGGGAAGGCACTGAGAACACTTAATCAGAAACACACACCGTCAAGGCATTGGAGAGAGCGCACAAACCTCCCAACAATACATCTGCCTGACCCTCCAAGCACCATCCCGGCATGTGGCAGAGTCAGCAGATCGCGCATTGGACGTTCTCTGAATCTATCGAACGGACCTGAATGCCTGGCTAAGAGAGGAGCTGAGACTGGGACTTGGCACATTGGGACAAGTTACCGAAAGTTTTACTCTACATCTAACTCTGCTATATCTGAATGTAATGCTTGATGGTGACATTGCATGCCTGAAATGGGAAGTGCTTAATTTTCCAGCAACACTATCTTGACTGAGTTTCATTGAATACATCTTTTGAAGCAGTTTGATGAGGAATTACTTTAGTCAGAATTAATGCTATCCCAAAAAACCACTACTTTTCTTTTAATTTAATATAGTTGATAGCAAGTATTTGTGACTTAATTTAAATAGTTGATTGTGGGTGGGGACACTTTTTCAACAGTGTGTGTAGCTTATCTGGAGTTTTTTATTCTTTGACGGAATATGGGCCTCGCTGCTGAGGCTAGCATTTATTGCCCATCCCTAATACCCTTGAAGGTGGTGGTGAGCCAGCTTTTTGAACCATTGCAACCTTTCTGGTGCAGGTACTCCCACAGTATTTCAGGATTTTGATCCAGCGACAGTGAGGGAATGGCGATATAGTTCCAAGTCAGGATAGTGTGTGGCTTGGAGGGGAACTTGCAGGTGGTGAAATTCCCATGCATCTGCTGCCTTTGTCCTTCTAGGTGGTGGAAATTGCGGGTTTGGAAAGTGTTGTTGAAGGAACCTTGGTGAATTTCTGCACTTCATCTTGTATATTGTGTGGAGAGAAGAAAACTGAATTTCAATTGTAGTTCCGTTTGCATATAAACCATATAGCCATAAGGAACAGGAATCGAGATCTGAGCATTGTGGAATACCATTCCTTATTCACAAAAGACCTCTTTTCATAATAGATGTTATAGTTCAAAAAGGAGAAAGGACTATAGCTCTCCTACTATATAGTTTTAATGAGAGGTTTGATGATTTGCTTGTCATCACGAATGAGTCCCAAATCCTTTTTATAGGAAAATGAGTGAGCTTTATTATCTATAAATGAGATGTCAAAGATGGTTATTTTTGGGCTTTGTTCCAAGTAGCTTTCACCCTAGTCCCAGTGGATACTCCATAACATAGGTCTGTGCTTATTACCACTGCTTCAAAATGAAATCCTGTGATATCTGCCAACAAAAATTGAATTAATATTCACTTTATCCATGCTCCTATTTGAGGCTCTAAAATGGTAATAATACTAAATTAAGCCTATGTTTAGCAAGTAGGCAAAAGGTAATCTTGCATACTTGTTTTAGCCGAATTGCCAACCTGAGTCAAGATGTAGTGGAAAGTCTTAAATGAGTAACTAGTAGCACATAAAGCCCAATATGAGGAAGAGGCCACACACCAGAAATGTCTGTTTTATGGTCTTTGTTGGTTTTTTCCAGATTTAATTCAGTGTACCAATGAGATGAACGTGAACATACCACAAATGGCAGATACTCTGTTTGAAAGGGCAACAAACAGCAGCTGGGTTGTGGTGTTTAAAGCTTTAATTACAACTCACCATTTGATGATGTATGGGAATGAGGTAAGTGTGTTATCAATTACATCTCTCAAAAACTTGTCTAATACTATTTTGGAAGCATGGTGCCTAAATAAGTAACCAGATTGGGCAACTTCAATGTTTTGTTTTAATAAACAGATTCATGTGTTTGCACAGGCATGCTGTGGTCAGGGAAGTTTTGAGCTTCTATTCTGTGTTTGAGGCTTTGTCAGGTGGGAGGCATTATTCCAGCAGTCTTATCCTAGCTGCAGGGTAGTTTTATTTGCTGAAGCTCTTCTTCTCCCCTATTCCCCAAAGTGGCCACTATTCATGTCAAATCTGACAGTGACCTCACCAGACTATTCATTCAACTATGGAGAGCTAACCTGGGCTGTTAAGGCCAATTGTCATGCTACTCCCTTTGTAATTAGCTAAGTCAACAGAAGCCAATGATCAAATTTTGTACCTTCCTGATCTTTAGAGGTTTATTTTTCACTCGCAGCCTTAGTCAGTTGAACTGCGAGGAAAGACCATAAGATGTAGGAGCAGGAATAGGCTATTTGGCCCATCAAATCTGATTCACCATTCATTGAGATCATGGCTCATCTGATTTTTTTTCCTGACTTCTCCCCATAAACCTTGATTCCCTTACTGATTAAAAACCTGTCTATCTCAGCCTTGAATATACTTAACCACCCAGCCTGTACAGCCCTCTGTGATAAAGAATTCCACAGATTCACCACCCTCTGAGAGAAGGAATTCCTCCTCATCTCTGTCTTAAACAGGCAACCACTTACTCTGAAATTATGCACTCTGGTCCTAGACTCTCCTAAAAGGGGACACAACCTCTCAGCATCTACTTGTCAAGTCCTCTAAGAATCTTATGTTTCAATAAGGTTGCCTTTCGTTCTCCTAAACTCCAATGAGTATAGGTCCAACCTACTCAACCTGTCCTCATAAGAAAATCCCTCTGTACCTGGGATTAACCTAATGAACCTTCTCTCGACTGCCTCCAGTGCCAGTATATCTTTCCTTAGATAAGGGAGCCAAAACTGTTCACAGTATTCTAGGTGTGGTCTACCTAGTGCCTTGTATAGTTTTAGCAAGACTTCCATATTTTTATACTCCATTCCCCTTGAAATAAAGGCCAGCATTCCACTTGCCCTCCTTTATTACCTGCTGAACTTGTATGCTAGCTTTTTGTAATTCATGCACAACAACCCCGAAATCCCTCTGTGCTGCAGATTTTTGCAGTCTTTCTTCATTTAAATAATATTCAGTTCCTCTATTCTTCCTGCCAAAGTGCATAACCTCACACTTTCCCACATTATATTCTTTCTGCCAAGTTTTTGCCCATCACTTAACCTGCCTATATCCCTCTGTAGACCCTTTGTGTCATCTTCACCACTATTTTTGTTTCATCCGCAAACTTGGCGATAGTATGTTCACTTCCCTTATCCAAGTCATTCGTATACATTGTAAATAATTGTGGCCCCAGCACTGGCCCCTGTGGCACTCCAATAGTTACAGGTTGCCATCCTGAAAATGGCCCCCTTCTCCTGAGCCTGTCTTCTATTAGTTAGCCAATCCTCTATCCATGTTAATATACTACACCCAACACCATGGGCTTATGTGTGGTACCTTATTGAACGCCTTTTGGAAATTCAAACATATTACATGTGCTGGTTCCCCTTTATCTATCCTGCTTGCTACCTCCTCAAAGAATTCTACTAAATTTGTCAGATGTGATTTCCCCTTCATGAAGCCACGCTAGCTCTGCTTGATTATATTATGTATTTCTAAATGCTTTGCTATTACATCCTTTATAATAGACTCTAAATTTTCCCAATGACAGATGTTAAATTAGCTGGTCCCTTTATTATCTACTTATTCTTCCTCTTATTGCCATCCAAACCTTTTGGGTTTAAGATTAGCTTTTATGCCCAAGCCTGCAAATGTGACCAAGCAAAATGTACAAATGTTGATACCTGTGCTCTGAAATAAATGTACCATGTAAAGGTAATAAGACAGTTCCTACAATTTCTTCTTTTAAAATAATTTTTTTCAACTCCTTTTTGGGGTATGGGCATCGCTGGCTGGGCCAGCATTTATTGCCCATCCCTAATTGCCCTTGAGAAGTTGGTGGTGAGCTGCCTTCTTGAACCGCTACGGTCCATGTGGTATAGGTACACCCACAGTGTTGTTAGGGTGGGAGTTCCAGGATTTTGACCTATTGACAGTGAAGGAATGGCGATATATTTCCAAGTCAGGATGGTGAGTGGCTTTGAGGGGACCTTCAGATGTTGGTGGTCCCAAGTATCTGCTGCTTTTGTCCTTCTAGGTGGTAGCGGTCATGGGTTTGGAAGGTGCTGTCTAAGGAGCCTTGCTGAGTTCCTGCAGTGCATCTTGCAGATGGTACACACTGCTGCTACTGTGCATCGGTGGTGGAGGGAGTGAAGGTTTGTGGATGGGGTGCCAATCAAGTTAGCTGCTTTTTCCTGGATGGTGTCAAGCTTCTTGAGTGTTGTTGGAGCTGCACTCATCCAGGCAAGCGGACAGTACTACATCACACTCCTGACTTGTGCCTTATAGATGGTGGACAGACTTTGGGGGGTCAGGAGGTGAGTTACACTCTGCAAGATTCCTAGCCTCTGGCCTGCTCTTGTAGCCACAGTATTTACATAACTATTCCAGTTCAGTTTCTGGTCTATGCTAATGCCCAGGGTGTTGATAGTGGGGAATTCAGTGATGGTAATGCCATTGAATGTCAAGGGATGATAGTTAGATTCTTTATTGTGTGTTAGTTGCCACATGTCAGTCCAAGCCTGGATATTGTCCAGGTCTTGCTGCATTTGGATGTGGACTGCTTCAGTATCTGAGAAGCTATGAATTGTACTGACCATTGGGCAATCATCAGTGAACATCCCCACTTCAGAACTTACGATGGAAGGAAGGTCATTGATGAAGCAGCTGAAGATGATTGAGCCTAGGACACTACCCTGAGGAACTCCTGCAGTGATGTCCTGGATCTGAGATGATTGACCCCCGACAACCACAACCATCTTCCTTTGCGCTAGGTATGACTCCAAGAGGAGACTTTTCCCCCTGATTCCCATTGACTTCAGTTTTTCTAGGGCTCCTTGATGCCACACTTGGTCAAAAGCTGCCTTGATGTCAAGGGCAATCACTCACCTCACCTCTGGAGTTCAGCCCTTTTGTTCGTGTTTGAACTAAGGTTGTAACGAGGTCAGAAGCTGAGTGACCCTGACAGAACCCAAATTGAGTGTCAGTGAGCAGGTTAGCACAAAGCCAGTGCTGCTTGATAGCACTTTTGATGACCCCTTCTATCACTTTACTGATAATGGAGAGTACACTCATGGGGCAGTAATTGGCCAGATTGGATTTGTCCTGCTTTTTGTGTACAGACATACCTGAACAATTTTCCACATAGCCAGGTAGATTCCAGTGTTGTAGCTGTACTGGAACAGCTTGGCCAGGTGCGCAGCAAGTTCGGGGTCACAAATCCAAGAGTCAGAGTTTTACAGCACAGAAAGAGGTCTTTTAGCCCACATTGTCCGCGTCGCTGATCAAGCCCTATCTACTCAAATCCCATTTTCCAGCACTTCGCCCGTAGCCTTGTATGCTATGGCGTTTCGAGTGTTCACCTAAATACTACTTAAATGTTGTGAAGGTTCCCGCTCTACCACCCTTTCAGGCAGTGAGTTCCAGATACCCTCCACCTGCTGGGTTAAAAAACATTTCCTCAAATCCCTTCTAAACCTCCTGCCCCTTACCTTAAATCTATGTCCCCTGGTTTTTGACCCCTCCACTAAGGGGAAAAGTTACTTCCTATCTACACCCTTATAATTTTGTACACCTCAATCAGGTCCCCCCTCAGCTTTCACTGCTGTAAGGAAAACAACCCCAGCCTATCTGGTTTCCCTTCATAGCTGAAACGCTCCAGCCTTGGCAACATCCTGGTGAATCTCCTCTGCACCCTCTGCAGTGCAGTCACATCTTTCCTATAGTGTGGCAACCAGAATTGCACACACTACTCCAGATCTTCAATATCATTGCCAGAATATTGTCAGGGCCCATAGCCTTTGCGGTCCAGTGCCTTCAGCCATTTCTTGATGTCGTGTGGAGTGAATCGAATTGGCTGAAGCCTGGCACCTGTGATGCTGGGGACCTCTAGAGGAGGTCGATGGATCATAATTCGGCACTTCTGGCTGAAGATTGTTGTGAATGCTTAAATCTTAACTTTTGCACTGACGTGCTGGGCTCCCCCCATCATTGAGGATGGGGATATTTGTGGACCCTCCTCCTCCAGTGAGTTGTTCAATTGTCCACCACCATTCACGACTGGATGTGGCATGACTGCATAGCTTAGTTCTGATCCGTTGGTTGTGGTATTGCTTAGCTCTGTCTATCACTTGCTGCTTATGCTGTTTGGCACACAAGTAGTCCTGCATTATAGCCTCACCAGGTTGACACCTCATTTTTAGCTATGCCTGGTGCTTCACCTGGCATGCCCTCCTGCACTCTTCATTGAACCAGGGTTGATTCCCTGGCTTGGTAGTAATGGTTTGGAGTGGGGGATATGCCGGGCCATGAGGTTACAGATTGTGGTTGAGTACAATTCTGCTGTTGCTGATGGCTCATAGCACCTCATGGCTGCCCAGTCTTGATTTGCTAGATCTGTTTGAAATCTATCCAATTTGAAACAGTGGTATTGCCGCATCAAACAATGGAGGGTATCCTCAATGTGAACATTGTCTCCACAAGGTGATCGCTCCTTTTGATATTGTCATGGACAGATGCAGCAGGCAGGTTGGTGAGGATGAGGTCAAGCATGTTTTTCCCTCTTGTTGGTTCCCTCACCACCTGCGGAAAACCCAGTCAAGCGGCTGTGTCCTTTGGGACATAGGCCAGCCCGGTCTGTGGTGGTGCTCCCTACCCACTCTTGGTGATGGACATTGTAGTCCCCCATCCAGAGTACATTCAGCACCCTTTCCACCCTCCAATGTTTCCTCCAATTGGTGTTCAACACGGTGGAGTACTGATTCATCAGCTGGGTTAGGGGCAGTACGTGGTAATCAGCAGGAGGTTTCCCTGCCCATGTTCGACCTAATGCCATGAGACTTCGTAGGTTCCAGAGTCGATGTTGAGGACTCCCAGGGCAGCTCCCTCCCCACTGTATGTACCCAGGGATGGTGATGGTGGTGTCTGAATCATCGGTAAGGTACGAATCCGTGAGTCTGACTATGTCAGGCCATTTCTTGACTAGTCTGAGTGACAGCGCTCCCAATTTTGGGACAAGCCCCCAGATGTTAGGGGGACTTTGCAGGGTTATCAGAGCTGGGTCGTCGTTTCCGGTGCCTGGGTCACTGCTGGGTGGTTCGTCTAGTTTTATCCCTTTTGATTGACTTGTAGCGGCTTGGTACAATTGAGTGGCTTGCCAGACCATTTCTGAGGGCATTTGAGAGTCACTCACGTTACTGTGGATCTGGAGTCACATGTAGGCCAGGCCAGGTGAGGATGGCAGATTTCCTTTCCTAAGAAAATCAAATGGGTTTATATGACAATTGACAATTGGTTTCGTGGTCATCATTGAACTTTTAATTCCATATTTTTATTGAATTCAAATTCCACCATTTGCTGTGGCAGGATTCAAACCCAGATCCCCAGAGCATTACCAATCCCGTGACATTACAGTTACACCACCTGGATCTGGTGGGAAGTATTACATATATCAGAATAATAATTGAATGTAGAAAGTCTCTGTGTTATAGAAAAGGCATTTACTGACAGTATAATGATTTGAAAAAAATAAATTGAAGTACAATTCCTTTGGCACTGTGGCATTTGGCACAGACCTTGGTATATTTTACCACTGCATCATAATCAATTGAGCTGCGTGCCTTTTCATCCAGATATCAGCCATTCTAATTTTTTCCTCTATTTCTTTTCTTCCCATGCAACAAAATGTTATGAAGTATTCCATCTACCAACTCAACATGCACAACACCCCCTTTCAAGATAAAAACAGAAAATGCTGGAAAAACTCAGCAGGTCTAACAGCATCTGTGGAGAGAAACAAAAGAGTTAACGTTTTAAGTCCATATGACTCTTCTTCAGAGCCCCCTTAGACATTATGTTTCACATGATGAGCTTTTGGTCTTTGGTCTTGGATTGATTGAAGCAATCTACCACTGAACCAACCACTACTCCATGCAGAATGTAACCAAAACATTATTGATAGGGAAGCTTATGCACCTTTTGGAAAGTACAAGGCTAATCAAACGAACTGAATCTGCCTCCTGCAACAATGAATGCTGTATTGTATTCTCCGCAAGAAAGTTAATTGATTTACTGCCAACAGTTTTCCTGGAGACCAAAGACTGCATTTACACAAAGATGTTTTGGCTGCCTCATCTGATTTGGCTGAGACAGGAGTTAGAAATCCTTGGCTGTGTAAGATAAGCATTAGGTGGTTCTAGTGTTGTGATGGCGACAGTACTTTATCTCACCTTTCCATGCAATAGAAATCAATTATCAAGTCACCAGTTTTACATCTGAAATGGCTCAGCATAAATGTGTTTTCCCTCCCTTTCTGTCTCTTTCCCGCTCCCCAAAATAAGTGCATTTAAGATATAACCTAGTACTAAAGGAGTCACTTCAGGTCAGAACGGTTTGATTTTGTTAAACTGATCATTCCCAAAATTGGAACAATCCCTGATCCTCTGTATTGATCCCCAAAATATTCCATTATCTCTTATTGGGATTGTTTTTTTACCTTTTCTGAGGTTTGACTCTACATGGCTTCTATCATAATGAGTGTAGGCAACTTGTTGGAGTACATTCATCTTAGTTTCATAAATTTGTTATTTTGAGAGGCAAGACGAAACAAATTGAAGCCTGTTAACTACTAGTACAGCAAACAGTGATAGCAATTTAAAACCCAAGTCACACCAAGTTGCTTTCTTATTTGTGTGAAAGTAAAGTTAATAAGAATTCAGTGAAGCATGTTAAGTCCTGATTACTGCTCAAAGAAAATGCTAGTGTGGTACTCTTCTTGAAGGAGCACTTGATGCAGAATTATACCAGTTATAAAAACAAGCAAAATTTAGTACATTTGAAGTGTGCTTTTGATACGAAGATGAACCATCTCAGTTTTGAAACCACTGCTCTATCTTTGAACTCCGAGAGGGCTTCCATAACTTTTCCTCTCGTCCCTTGTCTGATCATTGAGCTGGGTAGAGAGCCATGCTTGTCCTAGGAACAGTGACAGTCTTTTGTCTAAATCCATGCTACATCTTCATAGATCATTGGAGATATTTAAGCACTCATAACTGGCAAAGTTGTTCCACTGTTCTGGGACAGCTCCTAAATTTGTCTATTTGTATTTCACATTGAGCTGCATTTTATACTGGTCTTAGTGGGATGTTTGCTGTGACTGTTCTGGTAAATGTGACCTTGAACAGTCAGTGGCAATTATGTTGGAAACTAAGGTTCACTAGGTCCAACTACTTGGAAGACCAGAATTCCTCAGTACATTGATTCCATCTGATTTGTTTTGGAATTGCCATCAGATGTGAGACCTACATTTCAGAAACTGGTAGCACAGCTGCTCAATGACAATGTGAAAGGATCTGTTCCATATTATGCTTCATATTTTTAAAATCATAAGCTTTCGATCTCCCAACTCAAGCACCTGGTGCACTTCTTAGTTTGACTGCTATTCATTCTGCTTTGGAAATGTCTTAGAAACTCTGGCAGATACTGCACTCTTTTTACATCATAGTGGATGGATGCGCTTGGTGTCTTACCCTTTTGGAATTCAAACCTATTTTTAATGGCTATAGGGATTAATACAGATTTGCTACAAGGAATGCCTCCAAGCTTTTACTTCACTCTTGCATATCCTACCTCAGAACTGCTAGCACTTCAATTCAAATCTTTAATGACAGAATTAAGACAGTTTTTTAAGTGAATTTGAACAGTGAATGGCGACTTAATGAATAGCCTTGTGTAGCATTAAGGCACACAGACCAATAAGTTTGTAACTTTAATCTGGGGTGTATGCTGAGTTTGCTGCTCTTGGCTGGGACATTGATAGAGGGGAAGTGATAATCGAATGATTACAGCATAGAAGGAGGCCGTTCAGGCCGACGGTCTTTGCCAGCTCTCTGCAGGAGTAACTGCTAGTCCCAGTTCCCCATCCAGTTCCAATAGCCCAGCAGTGCTTTTTTCTTCAGGTGCTATCTCTTCTGAAAGCCACAATTGATTCTTCCTCCACCACACTCTGCATTCCAAATCCTAATCACTTATTCATAAACAGGTTGCTAAGAAGAAAAAGGGGAAGCAATATAAAATAGGGTACAATTCTAAAGGGGGTGCAGGAGCAGAGGGACCTGGGGGTATAAGTGCACAAATCATTGACGGTGGCAAGGCACATTGAGAAAGCAGTTAATAGAGCACATAGGATTCTGGGCTTTATAAATAAGGACATAGGGTGCAAAAGCAAGAAAATTGCTAAACCTGTATCAAATGCTGGTTTGGCTTCAACTGGACTATTGTGTCCAATTCTAGGTACCACACTTCAGGAAGGATGTGAAGGTGTTGGAGAGGGTGCAGAAGAATTCATGAGAATGATTCATGGTTTGAGGAGCTTCAGTTACATAGCTAGATTGGAGAAGCTGGGGCTGTTCTCCCTGGAGAAGAGAAGAGTAAGAGGAGATTTGATAGAGGTGTTCAAGTTATGACAAGTCTGAAGAGAGTAGATCAGGAGAAATTTTTCCATTGAAAGGAGATTGAGAACCAGAAGATATCAATATAATGTGAATGTGAAAAGAAGCAAAGGCAGCCAGAGGGAAAAACGTTTTCATGCAGTCAGTGATTATGCTCTGGAATGCACTGCCCGGGAGTGTATTGCAGGCAGATTCAGTCGAGCTCTTCAAAAGTAAATTGGATAATTACCTGAAGAGAATATATTTGCAAGGCTATGGAGAAAAGGCAGGGGCATGGAATTAGGTGGGTTCCTCCAGCAGACAGCCAGCACGGACCAAAAGGCCAAGTTGCCTCCTGTGCTATAACCATTCTATGATTCATGTCACCATTGCTTCTTTTGCCAGTCACCATAAATCAGTGACCTCTGGTTTTCAACCATTCTGCCAACAGAAACAGTTTCTCCATACCTACTTTGCCTAGACCTCCTCATGATTTTTAAGACTTCCATAAAACTTCTCAACTTCTTGGGAAATCTCTCATTCCTGGGACCATACTATATTCTTTTTTGCATCTTCTCTAATCCCTTTACATCCTTTCTAAAGTAGGATGACCAGAGGTGAATCAGTAGGTGATTCAGCTCCACCAGTCTTTTCCATCAACTCCAACTCCATTTACCCACCTTGGTTCCATATTCCTTAGTATCTTTACCTTTGGTGTTGAAAATTTAAATTGTTCAAGCATGACAGGCTTTTGGGAGAATGAGTTCCTGATGAGCTGCACTTATCTAGGCTAGTGGAGAAGAGCCCATCATACTCCTGACTTGTGCCTTGTAGATGGTAGACAAGCTTTCAGGAGTCGGGAGGTGAGTTACTTGCTGCAGAATTCCCAGCCTCTGACCTGCTCTTGTAGCCATAGTATTTATATGGTTGGTCCAGTCCAGTTTCTGGTCGATAACTAAACCCCAGGATGTTGACAGTGGGGGATTTAGCGATGATAATGCCATTCAATATCAAGGAGAGATGGTTAGGTTCTCTCTTGTTGGAGATGGTCATTGCCCAGCACTTGTGTGGCGTGAATGTTACTTGCCACTCATGAGTCCAAGCCTGAATATTGTCAGGGTCTTGCTGCATATGAACATGGACTGCTTCAGTATCTGAGGAGTCGCAAATGGTGCTGAACATTGTGCAATCATCTGTGAACTCACACCTGGCCTTAATGATGGAAGGAAGGTCATGGATGAAGCAGCAGAAGATGGTTGGGCCTAGGACACTGCCCTGAGGAACTTCTGCAGCGATGCCCTGGGACTGAGATGATTGACCTCCAACAACCGCAATCATCTTCCTTTATGCTGAACATGATTCCAACCAGTGGAGAAATTTCCCCCGATTCCCATTGACTTCAATTTTGATGATGGAGAGTAGACTGATGGAGCTGTAGTTGGCCGGGTTGGATTTGTCCTGCTTTTTGTGGGCCATACGTACCTTAGCAATTTTCCACATTGCTAGGTAGATGCTAGCATTGTAGCCGAGTTGGGAGAGCTTGGCTAGCAGCATGGCTAGTTCTGAAGACTTGTGCCCCAATACAATTGCTGGAATGTTGTCAGGGCCCATAGCCATTCAGTATTCAGTGCCTTCAGCTGTTTCTTGATATGTGGAGAGAGTTGAACTGGCTGAAGACTGGTACCTGTGATGCTGGAGACCTCAGGAGGAGGCCATCCTCTCATCCACTCAATACTTCTGGCTGAAGATAGCTGCAAATACTTCAGCCTTGTCTTTCGGGCTATTGTGCAGGGCTCCCCCAGGATTAAGGACAGGGATATTTGTGGAACCACCTCCTCCAGTTAATTGTTTCATTGTCCACCACCATTCATGACTGGATGTGACAGAACTGCAGAGCTTAGATCTGATCCGCTGGTTGTGGGATCGCTTAGCCCTGTCTATCACTTGCTGCTTAGAACGCAAGTAGTCCTGTGTTATAGCTTCACCAGGTTGACACCTCATTTTTGGGCATGCCCTCCTGCACTCTTCATTGAACCGGAGTTGATCCCCTAGCTTGATGGTAATGGTTTGGAATGGGGGATATGCCAGGCCATGAGGTTACAAATTGTGTTTGAGTACAATTCTGCTGCTGCTAATGGCCTACAGCACCTCATGGATGCCCAATTTTGATTTGCTAGATCTGTTTGAAATCTATCCCAATTAGCGTGGTCATAGTGCCAGATAACATGATGGACGGTATTCTCAAAGTGAAGGCAGGACTTCATCTCCACATGGACTGTGTGGTGGTCACTCCTACCGATACTGTCTTGTGGCAGGCAGGTTGGTGAAGATGAGGTCAAGTATGCCAAAGACCTAGTCTAGCAACTGTGTTCTTTAGGACTCGGCCAGTTCAGTCAGTAATGGTGCTATTGGCATTCTCTGCCCTTGCCATCCTCATTGCTTCCATCAAATGGTGTTCAACATGGATTCATCAGCTGTAACCAGCAGGAGGTTTCCCTGCCCATGTTTGGCCTGATGCCATAAGACTTGCATGGGGTCCAGAGTCAATGTTGAGGACTCCCTTCCAGTATATACTGGTGTATACCACCAGTTGACAGTAGTTTCATGATCACCGTTGGGCTAGCTTTTAACTCTAGGTTTATTAGTTGAATTTAAATTCCACCAGCTGCAGTAGGACTTGAACCCTGGTCCCCGGAGCATTAGCCTGGGCTCTGGATTACTATCCAGTGACATTACCACTATGCCACCACCACCCCTCCGGAACTGCCCAAAGCTGGGCATGGTACACCAAATGAGACCTGACCAATGCTCTATACAACTGAAGCATTACTTGTTCAATTTTGAATGTATATACCTTGTGATTAAAAACAAGCAATCCATTAATATTTATCCCTACTGTGTCTCCTACCTATCATCCAATTACCAATACATCATAAAGTTGCCTACAATTCTGCACATTGGCATTTTTGCTAATAATCTCTGCATGAAACTTTATCAAGAGCAAAGAATTATTGACACTAGTACAACTTGAGAATATGAAACATCCCATTGCATCATGTACTGAAGATATTTACAGTTAAAATTGCACTAACTGACAGCATATTGAATGCAGAAAGCAATTTCATGGCATCAACTCTTGATTACTGTCCAGTAGCTGCTGTTGGAATCTGCATGTACCAGACAAGATCAGTGTCAACTTTCATTGTTGTTTTTTCATAACATTGAGCTAACAGTGGGCTAATGATTTACTTTGTAAGCTTCAAAGTTTTCCACCAGGTAATTAAAGGATCAGTTTTCACATTCAAATAAAAGCACATTGATGCGTCACTCTCATGTATGTTTTCCATATCCACATTTTTTTTAAAGCTCAGTGTTTGCACCTAAATTATTAATTGTGAAGTTTTTAATCTAACAGTAGACACGGCACTGAACCTAATAAATCTGAATGTCTTCATTTAGCTGCCATTGAGCTCAGGAAGAAAAGAATGGCTGTATGGGAATATACATTTTTGGGTAGGGGGGTGGATTGGCAAAGGGGAAAAGTTGAGAGCTGTTAGAAGAGAAAAAATCTCTACTATTGGGAATGGTTGGAGACCTTTTTTCAGTTCTTGGAATGAGTGTTTTACTGGCAAGGCCAACATATTGCCCATCCCTAATTGCCCTTATGAAGATGGTGGGTGAGTTGTTGTCTTGAGCGGCTGTAATCCATGTGGTATAGGTATACCCAAAGAGCCACAGAGCTGTTATGGAGGGAGTTCCACTATTTTGATGCAGCAACAGTGAAGGAATGGTGCTAAAGTTTCAAGGCAGAATATGTGACTTGGGGGGAAACTTGAAGGTGGTGGTGTTCCCTGCATCTGCTGCCCTCAAGGATGTAAATACTTTAGGGCGGATGTAGAAAAGATTTATGAGAATTATTCCAGTGAGGAGAAATTTTGATTATGTGGATAGATTGGAGACACTTGGGTTGTTCTCCTTCGATAAGAGAAGTTTGACATTGATATTGTATTGATGGGATTTTTGTAACTCGTGTGGATCTGTTGGGTACAACCTAAAATCTTGAGAACGCTAAATGAATAAGTTAATGTTTGATAATATCAATGCATTTTTTTTAACCAGGTGCTCAAAAATTAGCTTTTCACTTAGTATTATTATATTTCATGCATCCTTGGGATTAATATATCTCTCTGCATGGTGTTCAACGCCAGAAATTCTATGGGTAAAAAGCTGGTTGGTAAATAGAGTATGCTTTCAAAACGTGCATTGGATCTAATAACTTTGGTATTGATACTGACATTGTACCAAATTTCAGTTTCTAACTAATGACCTCTTTCTTGCAGCGTTTCATCCAGTATTTGGCTTCAAGAAACACATTGTTCAACTTGAATAACTTTTTGGATAAAAGTGCCATGCAAGGTAAGTTGTATTTGTAAGAGTTCAGAGTATTTTGGTATAGCCAATATATATGAATTATTAAAGTCTGTTTTCCTCACCCCACCCCAATTTTAAATTGACCATATAAACTTAAAAATGTGTGTTATTGTCAGTGACCATAACGTTCTCTTCCATCCTTGTAGGATATGACATGTCTACTTTCATCAGACGATATAGCAGATATCTTAATGAAAAGGCACTCTCCTACAGACTAATGGCAGTTGACTTCACCAAAATGAAAAGAGGGTATGTCTGTTAAGTAGTTTTTGGGCAGGTAGATGAATATCATGGATGGGGTGGTATTGATGCAATATTTGATAGTGTAGGATTGAATCCTATGAGTCATAGTTATATGGCAGTAATTAGCACATAGAAAATAATAATGAAGTTATATCTTTTGGATCTCTTTTGGGGCATCTGTGTGATTTCTGCATAGTTGATACCACCGCAAGACTCGTTATTTGAATGGTTTTACAAATTTCAAGAGATTGTCAGAAAAAAAGTTTTAAATAAAACTCATCTAAGGCAAATGCTTAGTCCTAATAAAGAAAAAAACAAAAATGCTGAAAATCTGAAGAGAAAATGCTGGAGTCTCTTAACAAATTAATCAACATCTGAAGTAGGAACAGATAAAGTAATGTTTGAGGTGTAAACTCATTTAGTTTTATTTTCTTCTGAATAGTCATTGACTTTTGCAGTCTGTTTAATAAAGTCCCATGCTTTTCATATCCCATATTTAATCTCTGCATGCAATTCCAAAGCAGGGAAAACTCTACCAAGTCAATGAATGGTAAATCTCTCAAAACTACAGTTTTATCAAGTTTCATTTTCAGCCAATCATCACTAAACTCATTTTTTTTTTTTGCAATGTGATTTCATTTGCACTATTTTTGCTGACCCAGCAGGGAACCTTATAAAAGCACTTATAACTAAATAATTTACACCATAATGATTAAAATTACTCTTTGTTGTCTCCATGATGTTGTTAATCGATGACATTTTCTCAAGTCTTTGCCCAGGGCCTGAAACATGAATTTCAGCATTTTGCTGCCCAGGTTTTATAACCTCTGCTTTGCTGAATATAGTTTCTCCCCCCCACCCCCCACCTTATTTTCTCCAATTTTAACTTTGTTTTTGCCTTTTACTTTATAAGTGACTTTTAAGTTCTTTTACTTCCTTTTAAATAGATTTTGCCATTGGTCTCTTATGCATTTTTATTGTGAAACACATAGCTTCTCAGCAATTTTTTTTTCGTTTACTAGAATACCTTCTTGTTAACATGTAATGTTTGCTTATAACTGCTTTATATATTTTTGAAGGAATTTTGATTTCCAGAGGGATGTTATGAAATTTGGAACTCTACCACTACAGTCTAGTTTTTATAGGAAAACACTCCTGGTGTTATATCCTCTGATTTACCGAGCAACATCATAGGACACTAGTTTTTGTAAATGTATGAAATGCCTGAACATTGTTAAGAATATATGATTTATTTATGATTTGTACAAATAGAAACATAGCATGTTCTGCTTTGCTTGACATGATAACCTTGTCAATGTATAGTTGATCTCACCCAAAACCAAAATTTAGGTTTTTCCATGCTCCATAGAGAGCAGCATTTTTTATTTCTGGTGACCTGCTTAACAGAGTGTATTCTCTTCAGTCAGATGATATGGGAGGAATCTTCAAATAATAACACTAACAAATAAATTATGCATTTTGTATGTTCTTGTAGGATGGATGGAGTAATGAGAACTATGAATACAGAGAAACTGCTTAAGACTCTGCCTCTAATACAGAATCAGCTTGATGCACTCTTGGATTTTGATGTATGTACAAGTTTTTTTTAATGTGCCCTGCCCAATGGCTCCTACTAAATTATTTTCATCAAGTATGCTATAAGATTTGTTGGGAATTGACCCATGTCTTTAAATTATTTGCTTTGTTATGGAAAGTTCTTTCTCAGTTGTGACAATATCTCATTTTAATTTAAAAAATGGCTTCCCCTTTCTAGATGCTTAATGCCTGGTTAAGACATAGGACTGTATTTAATGCTCTCTCTTGTGGTACGTTTGTGGCAGGTGTGGCATTTAATCAGATGGGAGGGTGGCAGGGGGACCCTGCCACTTCGCACGTCCACCCTGATAAAATCAGTGACTGGGCAGCCTTTCTGTCCCACTGCCAGTTGAAGCGCTTAAGTGGACAGTTAGTGCCCACTTAAAGGCCTCATCCTGCTGCCGACGTGGGGAGCACATCAAGCAAATCTATGCGAGGTGACTGTAGACTCCCATGGGCTGAGGGGCCTTCAAAGGCACTCAGTTGCCTGATAGAGGGACCCAGCATCGGGAAGTGGGGTGGGCCTGCTGAGAGCCGCCCCCTGCCCTTGCTGTCGACTCCCCTCACCCCTGCGACTTCTTCCCCACCCTGACCCAACCCCGCCATCACTCACCTGTAGTGTGGGATCCAGTAATCGTCCTTATGTTAAGATTTTTAAACATCATTTTATTCTGCGTCCAGATCATATTATTTCTGATCTGGAAATGTCAGCTGTGGAATGTAAGAAGATTTTAATGGCATTATACAAAAGTAGGTTTAGAGCACCTATGAATTCAGGAGGAACAGCACTCCATCTTTTGATTAGGCTTCTTTACAGCCTTCAGAACTCAACAATCGAATTCAACAACTTTTCAGACCATAAATTCTGCTGACGCCCCCCTCCCCCGCCCTATTTTGTTTCCTTTTCTTTGCATGTTTCTGTTTTTCTCTTGTGCCACTCTATGAAAACAAAAATAACTGCTCTAGGTGCATTTGCTTCTTTTCTTGCCCCATCTCCATTCCCTTTGGTTCTCTATGACTAACCATTCTGTCATTCAATCTCGTCTGTCTTCCACCCCATTACAGGCCTTCCTTTGTCCTTGTCCCAGCCACCCCTTGCTCAAAGCCTATTACATCTCTAACTTTTCCCGGTTCTGATGAAAGGTCATCGACCTGAAACATTAACTCTACTTCTCTCTCCACAGATGCTGCCTGACCTGAGTATTTCCAGCATTTTCTGTTTTTATTTCAGATTTCCAGCATCTGCAAAATTCTGCTTTTTGATACATGAAATGTATTGCTCTTGAGCTTGCACAGCTCCACCAAACCCTTCCATCAGTGATAGCATCAGTTACTTACAGAATAAAGCTCTATGTACTTTACTGTTAGTTCTGATGGACT
Organism: Carcharodon carcharias; assembly: GCF_017639515.1. Classification (NCBI taxonomy): domain Eukaryota; kingdom Metazoa; phylum Chordata; class Chondrichthyes; order Lamniformes; family Lamnidae; genus Carcharodon; species Carcharodon carcharias. The sequence goes on from NC_054475.1 coordinate 131,678,565, forward strand.
GGTGTGACATTGCTCCTTCTCACACCAGCTTTATGATCTCCGTGTGTGAGGTTGGTAATTTAGTTCCACTTAATGCCCAGTTTTTTTTGAGCTTGTCCACTCAACTCCATGAATGACAACTTCCAACTGGACATCCTTGAATTTGGCATTCATATTTTTATTTGTGCTGTATTTTTACAATGTTTTAAAGGAATCTGTGTCTTGGAGCCACTATCAGCCTGACTTGTACTGAACCTTGGTGAAATATTTCTCACTTAGTTGTGACTTGACTGTAAATCAACTAACTGTACACTGATAATTTTGATAAGTTAAATTCCTGACATACTTCTAAATTTGAGTAGCAACAGCATAGCTGTTCCAGTCAGAGAGCTACTGCTTTGCAATTATCTTTTCCAGACACATTTAGTAGATTACTTCAGGCAATTTTGAGACTTTGATCTGCTTTATAGGCTGAAACCAAGGTTAGGTCTGAGATATGAACTTTTTAAACACAGCATGCCACTCTTTTTGTACATAATGCTTTAATGTTCCTGTCGTTGAATACAGGCAAATCCAAATGAACTAACTAATGGAGTAATAAATGCTGCCTTCATGCTACTGTTCAAAGATTCCATCAGGCTTTTTGCAGCCTACAATGAAGGGATTATCAACTTACTCGGTGAGCAATAAATCAAGTGGAGGTTTTGGCTTTGAACAAGGGTTTAAATGGAGAATTGTTACTAATACAATCTTATAGACCATAACTCTCAGTACAGTGAATCTTTCCTATATTAAGGTATTCCATGCAGACTGGCTTTGTTCAGTTTGTTCTTCATATATCTGTTGCAACTGGACAAGTCATGCAGACCTTTTTCTCCAAATGCAAAAAGTGGTAAAATCGTCCTCCTCGTGGGTAACCATTCAGTTGTAACTATCTTCAATTTGGCGTAACTAGGGACATTTTAAATGTCTTCATGATATATTCTTCAATGCCTTTCTAATTAAACATTTCTGGTGTTTCCTGATTGCTGTTCAATAACTTGTTGAAAAGGAAGTTCGTTCTTGCATAATACCCAGTTTAAGCTGTCTTAATTTGTGTCGCATTTCACCAGAGACCTGCATTTCAACTCCATTGTGCAGAATACGCCTGAGTTTTTGCAACACTTAGATCCTGAGCTTTTATTATATATTTTTTCTCTACTAAAGTCTGAATTGAGACATAAAATTGATATAATAGAAAATTCAATACAAAAAGAGATCATTCAGTTTATGGTATGAATTGTCTCTCTGGAGCTAAATGCTCTAACTCCATTATCCTGCTCTTTAGTTTTGCTTTTAACATTTTCCCCATGCCTGGCACCCTGTTAAATGTGACTAGCCTGGCATCATTAGTCAACTAGCCATTTTCAATTGTTTTTCCAGCCTCTCCCAGAAGCATAAAGGGGGAGTCTCTGGAGTGGTGGGAACGTCCTTAATAGAAAGTAGTGTTAAATCTCCCCCCCCCGCCACCGCATTCATTCCTGAACTTTGTATCACCGGTTCCCTGGAACGCTGACCACGGGCCTTGTGCTGTTAAATCTTCAGGCAGAGAAAAGTTCTAGTTAAGTCTGATCATCTTGGAAATGACTCAAATTATTTGTTTGCATTCAAAACATACACATTATATCATTCAATTTAATTGTCAATTTTTTATTTTGTAATGCCATTTCAGGCTGCACTTTTTCTGATATGGAACTAGGAATTTACAAGTTTGCAAACTATTAGCAAATGACTTCCTTAACTGTCCTTGGAATACCACAATTGGACTTATGGCCTTGAAAGGACATACTAGCTTAAATATAGCTGAATAGTGTGCATTACCTGGTGAAACCCCTAATGTTACAAAAAAATGCATCTGGCTTAATGAGTAGTACACACGAACATAAGAAATAGGAGCAGAAGTAGGCCATTCGGCCCCTCAAGCCTATCCACCATTCATAAAATCATGGCTGATCTGTTTCTGTTTCGAATTCCACATTCCCATATACCCCAGATAACCATTGATTCCCTTGCCTAACGAGAATCTATCTACCTCCACTTCAAAAATATTCAATGACCCCCGCTTCCAACACCTTCTGACGCAGAGTGTTCCAAAGTCACACAACCCTCTGAGAAAAAAATTCTCCTCATCTCTGTCCTAACAGGGCAAACCCTAATTTTAAAACATTGCCCCCTAGTTCTGGATTCACCCACAAGAAACATCCTTCCCACATCCACCTTGTCTGTATCGTTCAGGATCTTGTACACTTCAATCAAGTCACCCCTAAGTCTTCTAAACTCCAGTGGAAACAAGCCCCGTCTGTCCAACCTTCCATCATAATTCAACCCGCTCATTCCAGGTATCAATCTAAGAAACCTCTTCTGAACTGCCTCCAATGTATTTACATCCTTCTTTGAATAAGAAGACAAAACTACACACAATTTTTGAGATGTGATCTCACCAATGCCCTGTATAACTAAAGCATAACATCCTTACTTTTATGTGCAATTCCTCTTGTAATAAAGAATAGCTGCTTTAATTACTTGCTGCATCTACATACTAGCCTTTTGTGACTCATGCGCTAGATCACCTAGATCCCTCTGCAGCTTGGAATTCTGCAGCTGTCCTCCATTTAACTGATAATCTACTTTTTTATTCTTCCTGCCAAAGTGAACAATTTCACGTTTTCCCACATTATACTCCATCTGCCATGTTTTTGCCCGCTCACTCAACTTATCTATATCCATTTGCAACCTCCTTATGTCTTCTTCACAACATACTTTCATACCTATCTTTGTGTCATTTACAAATTTAGCTATCATGCCTTCACTCCCCTCATCTAAGTCATTGATATAAATTGTAAAAAGTTGAGGCTCCAGCACAGGCCGCCTGCGGGCTTCTCTTGTTACATCCTGCCAATTTGAAAAGGACCATTTATGCATACTATCTGTTTTCTGCCAGCTAATCAATCTTCTGTCCAAGCTAATATGTTACCCCCTACACTACGAGCTTTTAGTTTCCACAATAACCTTTGTTGTGGCACCTTATCAAATGCCTTCTGGAAATCCAAGTACAGCATGTCTACAGCCTTTATCCACAGCACATGTTACTCCTTTAAAGAACTCCAATAAATTGGTTAAACATGATTTCCCTTTCACAAAACCATGCTGACTCTTCATGATTATCTTGAGTTTCTCTAAGTGCCCGGCTATAACTTCCTTAATGATCAATTCTGACATCTCCCCCATGACAGATATCAAGCTAACTGGCCTAAAGTTTCCTGTCTGCTGTCTCCCTCCCTTCTTGAATAGAGGGGTTATATTTGCTACTTTCCAATATGATGGAACCTTTCCAGAATCTAGGCAATTTTGGAAAATTAACACCAACGCATCTGCTACCTAATTAGCCACCCCTTTTAAGACCCTAGGATGAAGTCCATCAGGTCCTGGAGTCTTGTCAGCCCACATCTCCATCAGTTTGCTTCACACTGCTTCCCGAGTGATTGTAATTTCACCAAGTTCCCCTCTCTCTTCCATCTCCTGATTTATAGCTATTACTGGAATTGTATCTTTAGTGAAGACAGAAGCGAAATATTTGTTCATTTCATTTCATTTTTATCTACTTTTAACACCCCATTGTCTCTAGAGGGCCAACACTCACTTTATTTTTTCCCTTTTTAAATACCTGTAGAAACTCTTGCTTCCTGATTTTACATTTCTAGCTACCTTCCTCCCATACTCCGATTTCTTGGTCCTGATTAACCTTTAGTCATTCTCTGCCTTTCTTTATATTCTGACCAATCATCTTTGCACAGTTATATGCTTTTACCTTAAGTTTGATGCTTTCTTTAACTACTTTAGTTAATTACAGATGGTGGGTCCTCCCTTTAGAATTTTTCTTTATAGTGGGAATATACTTATTCTGAGTATTCTGAAGTACCACCTTAAATTTTTGTCTTTGCTTCTCTATTGATCTATCCCCTAGTCTTGGATCCTAGTTCACTTCAGCCACCTCAGCTTTCATGCCCACATAGCTGTCCTTATTTAAGTTCAAAATACTAGTCTTCAACCTACCCTTCTCCCTTTCAAACTGAATGTAAAATTAAATCAAATTGTGGTTACTGCTACCTGGGGGTGCTCTGAGGTTGTTAATTAATCCTGTTACATTTCACAATTCCAAGTCTAACGTAACCTGCTCTCAGGTTGGTTCCAGAATGTGCTGCTCTAAGAAACTGTCTCGAAAGCATTCTATGAACTCCTCATTCAGGCTGCTATTGTCATTTGATTTTTCCAGTTTATAATGTAGATTAAAATCACCGATGATTATTGTCAACCCTTTACCACAAACACCCAATATTACTACTTGTCCTACATTGTGGTTACTGTTGGGGCACCTGCAGACCACTCCCACTAGTGACTTGTTTCCCCTACTATTCCTCGTCTCCACCCAAACTGATTCTACATGCTGATCTCCTCAACCAAGATCATCTCTAATGATTGCACCAATGCTTTCCTTGATCAACAGTGCTATCTCTCTACCTTTACCTTGATTCCAATTATTTTTGAATGTCATAAACCCCTCAATATTCAGGGCCCAACCCTTGTCATCCTGCAGCTATGTCTCCATAATGGCTTTCAGATCATATTTATTTACTTCAGTGTATGCTATCAATTAATTTACTTTGTTATGAATGTTACATGCATTCAGATACAGCCTTTAATTTTGGCTTTTTGTTATCTTTGTATCATCTAGTCTTGACTTTTGGTGTATTCTTAGGTTTTATCTCTCTGCCACTTCCTGCTACTCTATGACCCTCATTTCCCATATTACTATTATGGTCTCTTCCCCTAAATCAACATTTGATTTGCCACATGTACCCAAGCTTGATCCCTCGCCACCACCACACCACCCCCCACCCCAACTGTTTAGTTTAAAACCGTTTCTACTTCCTTATGCAATTCACAACAACACTCGTCTCAGCATGGTCCAGGCGTAGACCGTCGCACTGGTACAGCCCCCACTTTCCCCATTACTAGTGCCAGTGCCCCACAAATTGGAACCCACTTCTCCCAAACCAGTCTTTAAGCCACGCATTAATCTCTCGAATCTTATTTGCCCTGTGCCAATTTGCACATGGCTTGGGTAGTAACCCAGAGATGATTAATGATTCATAACCTTTGAGGTTGTGCTTCTTAATTTGGTACCTAGCTTCTCGTACTGACAGACTTGACTATGCAGAACCTTCTTCCTTGTCCTGCCTATGTTGTTGGTACCTACATGGACCACGATAACGTGATCCTCCACCTCCCACTGCAAGTTTCTCTGCAGCCCTGATCAGATGTCACCAACGCTGGCACCATGCAGGCAACATAGCCTTCTGGACACTCACTCTTCAATACAGAGGACAGTGTCTATCCCCCTCACTATACTGTCCCCGACTACATTACATTCCTGTTTGCTCTCCCAGCTTGTACAGCTTCCTGTTTCATGGTGCCATGGTCAGTCTGCTTACCCACCTTGCAGACCTCACTTTCGTCCGCACAGGCTCTGAGCACCTCAGACCTGTTTGACAATTGCAAAGTGTGAGGCTCCTCCACTACTCTTTGCTCTATCCAATTACCTGTCTCTCTCAGTCACGCCAACCTGTCCCTCATTGCTGACTAAAACAGATAACCCTGTCCTAAGAGGCGTGACTTACTTCTGATATTTTTCCCCCTCCCTTATGTTGCACAATGTCTGCAGTTCGGCTTCCTGGTCAATAATCATGATCCAGAATTCCTCTAGCTGCTTACACTTTCTGCAGATGTATTCGTATTGGATCACTTTGGCGTCCAAAAGCTCCCACGTTCCACGGCTGCAGCATAACACCTGTCCTGCCATTGGTACTTATGTCATTTAGTTAAATTAATTTGATTACTCACTTAATTAACTAAGAATAATTCCACACCTCTTTCCTCCGTGCACTGAACTCCCACATGAACCTAATTCGAAATTTACTCAGTCTCCATCTCACTCCGGTGCAATCACCTGTCGCCTCACACGCCCATACTGATGAATTACATGAGACTAGCTTGTAGCCATAAATATTCATTTATATTTGTCTGTCACCTATGTTACAACATGCTGAGAGATGGAAGGAAGGGGCTGTCTTGGTTTTAAATTTTGTAAGCTGGAAGACCTCATTTTTTGTTGGGGAGTGTACGCGAGGCAGGTTGGAGGTGTAAGCAGGGCAAAACATTGGAAACATGATGCAACATTTTTTATATCCATCATCTATTACCTTGCTCAAGTCACTAAAAAAAGTCATACCTTTAGTTCAGGAGGGAATGGAAAAGCAGAAAACAGGCTAGAGATAAACAAAAAGAGGATTTCTCCACAAGGATATACTTCAAGGGAGACAAGAATGGGAGGAGAGAAGGAGAGAAAGATAAAGGGAAGATGGAAGGAACAAAAACAGAAGAGCAGGAAGCAAGAAGCACAGAGGAGGAGGAGATCTGTACAGGTCAGGTTCCTGATTTGTGACTTAAAAGAGAATAGGCATTTCTTTCTATCCTGAGCAAGGGATCCTTAAGAAATTGGTGTGGCCCTCCATGAAGAAGAGGAATTTATAGTCCCCGATTATTTCTGATGACTAATTCTCTCCTTTGACGTGGAATGAGTGCAGTTGGTGAAAGATCGTGAAGAAAATATATTTTAAACTGGGAGAAATCTAATAGTTTTTTTTTTAACGTTTTAAAATAAATTCCAGGTGAACAGTGGCAGCATCTGCAGTTATGGAGAAGGATACCAGGGAGCAGGCATGCAGGGTGAATATCGAATGCACCTGTGCTGGGATGGGACTGGTTGCAGCCAAAAATGGGACAGTAGCCAGTGAAAATGGGTTGATAACCCATCAGAAAACTCCATTGCATGCACTAAAGAAGAGGGGAGAGGAATGAAAAAAAGGGAAATAAGGGGGCCAGTGGGCATGAGGATAAAAGAGAAGGGTGGTGGAGGGCAGGGGAGCATAGAAGCTCTGGTTGAAGAGTTTAGGAGAGGACTGGCAGACGGGAGAGAAGGATACAGTTGTATCTTTCAGTAGAAAGTGTGTTTTCTTTGAGGTGTTGCAAGCTCTGCTGGTTCTTGACCAAGTGGCTGTTCTTCAAAGCAAAGAACTCTTACAATTTTATTCTTACAATTTTTAAGAATGGCACTGAAAACCCTCATGATGAAGAAAATTGGACCACCCTGGCCAGCCGTAGTTTTGTTACTGAACCTCCCTTAAAAGTTAATGCATGCTGATATAAAACCAAAGGGAGTCTCTTTAAGTTTTTTTTCCAATTATGCAAGAAATTCCATACAACATGTAAAAATAGAAGAACTGCTCAGAACACTGAACAAAGGCAAAAAATAGAAGTGGGAAGCTCATTTATAATCGTATTTCAAAGGGGAAGAGATGGAAAATGAGATCACACTTAATCTTTCCCTGTAATGCGATTTACTGTAAGATTTTGACACTGGAGTTTTCAAGGGAGCATGCACTCTGTACCAAATTTGTTATATATTAAGATATTATGAAATGCATCAATTTTCTAGCAGTACCCTTTTAAGCTCTCCCCCTGCCCTCCCCTCAACTACTTGGACAATGTCCTACAAACATGGCCAACTCATTTTAACAGGAGCTGGGATCTTTCTCCAGATGTCTTAACCTAGAAAAATATTACCAAGTAAATGCTGATACATGCTGGTGAGCATTTTAAAGAGCACATCTCTTTGGTTTCATTCTCTGTTCCTGACCCAATGGAAATGGAGTTGATTTTGAATATATGTTATTTAGATGATTATGGGCAGGGCAACCAATAAAGGTGGAATTACTTTTCTCTCATGTCAACTTTGACAGCACCTTTCAAACCCACAAAGGACAAGGACAGCAGATGCATGGAAACAACACCACCAGCAACTTCCCTGCCAAGCCAAGCACCATCCTGATTTGGAACTATATCATTGTTCCTTCACTGTCACTGGGTCAAAATCCTGGAACTCCATTCTTAACAATACTGTTGGTGGACCTATACCACATGAACTGCAGTGGTTCTAGAAAGTGGATCACCACCGCCTTCTCGATAGCAATTAAGGATGGCCAGTTAATGCTGGCCTAGCCAGCGACATCCATACGCCATGAAAGAATTTTTTTTTAAAAAATCAACGTTTCCCATCTTTCTGAATTGCAGGTGGAGTACTTTAAATACTCCTTTAGATGTTCCTTGCCCTTTTAAGTTGTCTTATATGGTTTCTTATCTCCAGGTTCTGCTCAAAACCTTTGCTTCAGCTTTTGACCCCTTCTTTCCAATAGGAACCTTGATCCCTATATCAGTTTTGATTTTTTTTTTTTGAAGATACTTGATCCCTGTCAGTGAAAGGATTATTTAAATAATCCAACTTCCTAAATAACTATATAGCAGCCACTGACAACCAATGGCATGTCTTTTTAAAGCAGTATTGTCTCCAGCCACATCAACTATGTCCATATTTTAATTGTTATCAGATGTCCAGAGTTTCTTAATCAATGACTGAAATGTTGAATATGGCAGTCCTTGGGGTGAATGTGACAGGGTGATCATGTTTGGTATATTTCAGTAGTCTAGAACTCAATCTATGCCAAGTGGAGATGATCCTTCAGAATTTTTGCTTTGGCTTTTAGCTTATAGGAATTTGGTAATTCTTTAAAGCACAAAGTAAATGGAATTTTGAGTAGTCACCAAGCAGTTGAGTGTTGCACGTCTAGGAGGAAAAATATACTACTAGCAGTTGCACAAATGTATGCTGTGCTGTTATTAACGTTCTTATTTTGAGTAATCAGTTTACGCAAGGTGATTCAGTTAACCAGCTTGACAAAGAACAGCCATGTTAATTTGGCTCAAACCAGGTTCAGTTAAAGGCGTGTATCACTTTATAGTTGGGAGCAGGTAATGGGACAGTGTGATTCACCTCCAATATTTTTGGGACAAACTGAAGTACCTTGCAAGCTATATCAGTACTCTTGACTATCCCTGAAATATCTACAGAAAATTGATTAGCAATGGGACATGTAGTGTGTTGTGTATGTAAAAGCTATCAGGAAACGTAGAGAAATCGTTATCTCAAGTTTTAATCTGAAGAAGTTATAAAATTTGTATTTTTGGAATGCTTGTAGAAAAAAAACACATGCTCAAAGCTTTTTCTAACAATTTTGACAGAAACGTTGCAGATAATTAGGTGCATTTTATTTCCTGTTTTCATGCATTGCAATGGTTCTGACTGCAGCTGCTTTAAAAACAAATACAGTGGCAGGTATGAAACAAATGCATTTTCAAGAATTTAAATGAGGATTTTTTAAAAAGCTATTTTATGATGGTTCTGATTTTCAAAACTTATACTAAAGCTCTTGTGTTGATTACCTTTGCAGAGAAATACTTCGATATGAAGAAAAACCAGTGCAAGGAGGCCCTGGACATCTATAAAAAGTTTTTGGCTAGAATGACCAAGCTGTCTGAATTCCTCAAAACTGCAGAGGTGAATATGCATTTCTTGTCTGTAGTCCATTGCTCCCATCCCCACCCCACCTTTCCTGTATATGAAGCATTTCTGTAAGCATGCTACTCACTTTCCGTTTTTATTTACTTGCCACTGCATGAAGTAATGTGAACTTTTTCTTTGTTGACACAGCAAGTTGGAATTGATCAGGGTGACATTCCAGATCTTACTCAGGTCAGTGTACATATCATTTAGCTTTATCCATTTCCCAACTCCTGGGTTTTAAGTTTTCTTTTTCTACAGAGAGCATGAGTCTCTGTGTATACATGGTCTATACATGTATATTTTATGTGAACTCAGTTTTGTGCCTGTGTACAATGTATTGTATGAAGTAGTGCTAAAGTTTTGCCCTGTGACTTGAAGGGAAGCTGATCAATATATTCTAACGTTGAACTTTTTAATTTTCGTGATCTATATTCCAGATTTAACTTTCTGAACTCTGATTTAGAATGATTGTGAATGCAGTGTACTTTCATCTTGCTTCTTTGGGAGAGCTTGATGTTGTCTGTAGTGCCCAAAGAGCATTGAACTTGAACAAACATTCTACTTTTATACTCTTGTCTTGCCCTTCTTCTCAAATGCTAGATAACCAGAGTTATTGCCTCTCAGTTGGTATGCTTTTTGTTGCGTGTTGGAGTGCTACTTTTAAAGACCCCTCTCTTATACTTTCAGCCAATGTGTTGAATTGTTAGTTGAGTGAGAGTCAAATCCAAGTTGTGTTATTGCTAGAGTGTACAGGGGGTGCTGATTGAACAGAACATTAGACTGAAGAAAAATTCATATGAACTTGGGCAACAGATTGGCAATATAGATGGACTAAACACTAATGGGGATGAGTGTTATGTTCTTTTAGCACGGGACAACATCAGTTCCTTATCCATGAATCAAGTGCTGTGTCGATTCTTAAATCCAGGTAACGGGTTATGTACACAGGGCATGGGTCAATGGTTGGCAAAGTTTGCAATATAAATGTTTGTGGATTGTAGGAGGAAGGCCAAACTGAGGCAAATCAGGAGTTGCACAGTTTTAATGCCCTGGCATTGAAGGTGGGATAGGGGAGAGTGGGGATGAGTTTCGGTTTCCTGAGAGTTAAAAGTTGAGGTGCATTTTAAAAGTACACAAACTTCTGTGCTTGACATGGATTCTAAAATTTGAAGTGAGCATGACATGAGACTAAATCAACTGAAATTGCTTATGATTTTATTCATATACTTTATGGGTAATTGCGTTGTCTAAATGGAATGTGCTCCTGTACTGTGTCAAAGGGTGCCAGCTTCAAGTTGTGATAACATGAAACAGATTGGAGGTCAAGCTTCGCTAAATTTTAAGGAAAAATATTAACCATTGTTTCCCTTAAATAGCTAATTGGTAGTACTTCTTTGGAAGTATGTATACATTGGATGAAGGCAGAATCAGGTTCAACAATGATGGGTCTTGTGATGACCAGCTATTTGAATCACTTGATATCTAGGCAGTCCCATGAATGACCATACGGGCAAGATGCAAGAAGAACACAGCTGTCACCGTGAAACCATCCTGGCATCAGTAAACATCTACAAGAGGAGATAGTTTTCCTAGCTGTAATCATACGTGTTTCCTTTTTAAATGATAGTCTTCTTCAAAGTTGCATTGAAGGCAGGTAATTGCATCTGTGCTCCAAAACTGCATGCATTAGCACAGTCGCTGATAATGCATTCACTGTTTCTATTATATCTTTAGGCTGTAACTGCTTGCTGAACTCCTGATATTTTTCTTAAAATCTGATCCTGCTTCTGTGAAGGCAATGGGACTATTTCAATAATATGGGCCCTTATATTATTAGATCATCTGGGATGGGGGTTAAAAACTACCATTCAAGCATGCCAGTTATAAAATTTACTGATGCAGAATATAAATAAAAGTGGGATTGTTGGATACCTAAAACAACAGTGATTAGGCTTATCAAATACTATTTGCATGTTTCTGAATAACATTGATTGCAGTTATTTGCCTGTACCCAGCCTGCATGTCTCCAAAAGACACATGAGCATATTCTGGACCAGTTTCCAGATAAAATGGTGCTAGTTGCATCTGGAACACTGAAGTAGTTTGCATTAAGCTTTTGAATACACAAAAAAGCCTCAGTGGTAATTCCATGCCACCCACCAACCACTTCATTCCTTCAGCTGAATGAGGATTCAGCCTGTGTCCTATCACTGCTACAGACAAGTACATTTCTATTGCATTGTGACCAAAAGATTATTAAAGTATAGATCTGCTTTAAAGAACAATTCCACTAAACTTCCATTGATATATTTATTCATGCTTAACCTGCTCCCAAAGTACATGTAAATAAATTAAATCTCCCAGTTATAGTCAAAGATGCCAGCTGAAGGGCATAATAATTTTGTTTTCAAAATACCAATGATAGATATAAAGCATACCTTAGTGCTCTGAACAATTCCTTTTCATTGTTTCATATGAGAAGGTATGTGAATTTTTATTTTGCATTTTTTGTAGTGGCATGAATATGAAGGGAAGGGGAGGTTTTGGCAGATTTCTGACCAAAACATGCGTTCTAATTATATAGTAAATCACTAGTATGAAGCCTTGGGGCCACCTTTGAACTCAAATTTGACAATCTGAAAGTGAGTCCACTTCAGACATTGTGAAATGTTATTTTTGGATGTATTTGACGGACCCTGAGTAGACTATTCAGGCAATAATATGGTGATGTCTATTAATTTTCCAGTAGTAGTTAATCTCTTTTCTTCATTGAGCAGAGAAGCAAATCATTTTCTCCCAGATCTCTTACTAAGCTAGGTGTGCCACTACTTGTGGATGGCTCTCCTTTCTGTCAAGCTTCTTGGCTTCTGATCTATTTTTCTCCATGGTGGTGCAACTGACACTGGAGAATTAGCATATGGGATCCATAGCCTGTCATTTCCCCAAAGCTCAGCAATGGAAATGCAACTATTAGACTGACTTTTTCATTCAGACCATGAAATACCACACATTCTTGTGAGAATTATACATTAGATAGATGTTTTGAAATGTTTGTGCATGTATGAAGAACAGACTAAAGGTTGAGCTTCCAATGTTAAGATGGTTAAGTTGCAGTTCATCTTGATAAGCACACTTCCAGACTAAAATTTATTGTAAGGGTGACTAACAATTTACAAATCTTACATTGAAAAAGCAAGATGTGGAAGAAACGCTCAAATACAGCTTTGTAATTGTGCTGTCTTAAGCTTTAATTAGATAATGTACTGAGGATTAAACACAAAAATTAATCAGTTTAAATTTTGATTGGGAATTTTATTCATTGGGAGTGATGGAGAAGTAACTGGTGCATAGAGCCTCACCTTGTGGTTTATTGGAGAAATACAGTTTTCTTTGTTAACTTCATTTCTGCTACATTTGTTAGGTCTTCCTTTAATGCTGCTGGCCATTGTCCTTCAAAGAGAATTTTTCACCTTTATAATATGAAGTAACTATTTAGGAACAACAAATGGCAGAAATCCAATTTATCCAAGCTGCTAGAGACCCATATACTGCTAAAAACAATGGAAATGCAACATCCTTGAGAAAGTTCAACACCAGGCAATTCATTTTTGTTACAAAAAATTACTCATGAGATTCTAATATCTCCCAGTTGGTCACGTCACTAGTCTGGCACAGACTCCAAAACCACAGAAAAGCCCATAAGTTAACATGCTCTATAAAATTTTGAATGAACAATTAAATATTTATAAGCATTACATTATGTCCAAAAATGACCAAGCTTGACGAGTTTATGTTCAACAGCTCCAACTGTATACACCCCAATGTGGTTCCTTTGCTAACTGTTTTCCCAAAAACAATTAAGGACTGAAACAATCTTCTACAAGCCTTAATCTCCATGCCCTCTAAGGATTCATTTAAGGAAAGTCTGTTGAACTTCTTTTAATGTGACCATCAACTGCACTCATTGTGCACCTCTGTGAAAATTCTCTGGTGGAAAACTACAGACGGAAATCTTACCAAGTATCTTTAACTTTTTATTTGAACAGCCTGATCTTTGAAGTGAGCTTAAATGGACCAAATGACTGTGTTCTTCACATTGCCAGTACAAATAATGTATCATGGTGTTGACTTCTATGTGGCTGTCATTGGTGAAGTGGTGGTGCAGTGGTATTGTCACTGAACTATTAATCCAGAGACCTAGGGTAATGCTCTGGGGACCTGGGTTTGAATCCCGCCACAGCAGATGGTGAAATTTGAATTCAATAAAAAATCTGGAATTAAAAGTCTGATGATGACCATGAAACCATTGTCAATTGTCACAAAAACCAATCTGTTTCACTAATGTCCTGTATAGGGAAGGAAATCTGCCGTCCTTACCTAGTCTGCCCTACGTGTGACTCCAGACCCACAGATGTGTGGCTGACTCTTAAATGCCCTCTGAAATGGCCTAGCAAGCCACTCAGTTCCCAAGGGCCATTTGGGATGGGCAAAAAATGCTGGCCTAGCCAGCAATGGCCCCATCCCATGAACACATTTTTTTTAAAGAGCCCTGTGTTGTTGATTCAGCACAACCCTAGATGCTAACTTTATGAATGATGGACATATTGTGGGTTTTAATAAAATGGGGTTAGGTGCATTATACCACCAAAATTAATCATTTGATTTCTTAAATTATCACTACAGGCACCAAGCAGTCTGCTTGAAGCATTGGAACAGCATCTAGCTTCTCTAGAAGGAAAAAAGACAAAAGAATTCTCTGCAGCAAACAGGTGAGAATTGTTACAGCAATAGTTAATTGCTTTTAATTGGTGCCTTTAACCTAGCAAATCCTTCCAAGGAGCTTAAGAGCAGCACCAATTAAGAATAGTTTTGACACCAAGTCAAAAGCGGCAATATCAGTACAAATGAGCTTGGCCTAAATAGCCAAGTGGTTATGGTACTGGGTTTGTAACCCCAAGATCAAGAGTTCAAATCTCACAATGGCAAACTATGTAACTTCATCTGAAACAGATGGAAACGGGTTTGTACTCGAAAGAGTTAATTTAAAAGATTTAAAAGATTATCAAGTGTTCAAATCTCACAATGGCAAAACTATGAAACAATGTAACTTCATCTGAAACAGATGGAAACGTGTTTGTACTCGAAAGAGTTACATACTATTTGCTTGGCCTAAATAGCCAAGTG